>NC_133509.1:52717500-53359375 GCF_049354715.1 Callithrix jacchus | reverse complement strand
AAGAGGATCTAGCTAATAGCTCCATTTCTAAAACTTCTTTATGTGAGGCATTTAAGAATCTTGTAACTTTATAACTCTTCATGATAAATAGATGGGGGAAAGAACCATGACAGGATAAACCATAATAGCTAATATTAACCAAATATTTTGTAAATGTCAGGCTTAGTGCTCTACAGATCTATCTCATTATTATGCCAATTTTGCAGATGAGGAAACTGAGACCTAAAAGTGGACTTGCTCAACATCTGCTACCTGGTAACCAGCAGAGCCAGTATATGAATAAAGCTGCCTGAGCAGGAGTCCACAGCAAGCAATGGGGACTGAGGCCAGGATGTCTGGTTTCTAGTTGTTGCCTAAGCTAACTAGTTTTGTTAACAGTTAAATTGCTTTTCAAATGATTTTCCAAAATGTCAGGTAGTTCACAAGTTTGTCTCTAGATTAGACAGATGGAGACCCATGTCCACAACATGATTCAGGCCCCTTAGATGAATAGAGCTACCTGTACACAGCTCACCACATGGTTCTCTAGAATTCATTGGGATAAAAGGACCCACTGGACAAGATCATGTGGCATTACTATGAGCACTGACTGTCATAAAGAAGGATTTCCATTTTGCCCACAGCTTAATTAACCCATAGCCTCAAATGAGACTGGAGAAGAAGAAAATGAAAATAAGGGAAAAAAGAATACGACCTCCCTACATGCAGCCTAATAGATGTAATTATGCGGACATCTTTGAAGAGGTTTGAAAAGAAAATCTGCAAATGGCACAGTCTTTAGCCAAGATGTATATAGAAGTTCTTGTCCCAGGAAACAAATGCAAGAATATATGCATTTACATTTTGCAGAGGACTCCCAGTTCTGATATGCTTGATATTATAGGGCTTCATACTGGGTTTCTGATTAGGAAGAGGAAGAGCAGGGAGGTAATCTTATAATTCCAGGAGATTACAAACAAACCAGCTCTCTCAAAAATCCAAAGGATAGATCAATTTTCAATCCATTTCAAACTAAAGGAAGACATAAAAGAGAATAGCTATCAGCAAGGGAAAAGCTGACATCTTAAAGAGAGGAAGGCAGACGACCTCTCAGACCAATCCCAAGGTGTTTCTGGGAGTTTTAACCCAGCAGCACACACGTTGTACCCATTCCCTCTCATTTCCTGATAAGTCTTGCAAAGACAGAGTTAAGGGATGACATGGAGATGGTCATAAGCCTTGTAGAAAACAAAGGAAACAATAGGCCACACTCCCCTACCATAGCCACTTTCTGAAGCATAGGACCCATCTGGAGAGAGAATGACAGGGGACCCTGGGTACCAGCGTGTGTGCCTGCAGATGGCAGTGACACTTCCTGCAGATAGCTTTTATTTTCTGCCTATTCAAAAGCTGCCAACAGAAATAAGGGATATGTTAAATCAGACGAGTCAATGGGCAGGAACAGCCTGGGAGGCTGCCCCTGCAGACACCAAAGGTATAGCAGGAGGCAGGATGTCTTTCAGGGGAGTGCCTGGCAGAGAGGCAGCACAGGAGACCACACCAAAGCCTCTTCCAGATGTCACATTCTGAGGTCTAGCAGGATGTTTAGGATTTTATCTTCCTTTCCTTTAAACAGAGAAAAAGAGAAGGCTAATGGCAAAGGCTTTGCCTTGTAGGCTTCTGAGCTCTCATATACCTCTAGGCTGTGATGGTCCAGGCCAGGGACCAGGGGAGGGAACATTAATTACAAAATTCTAATGAAGCAGATAAAGGCATATAATCTATGATGCATAAGAGGATAAAGATGACAACTTATAAGTAACCCAGAGGTAAAAACAGACATGAACTATAATGTCTGCCCCCACTGCTTCCCCAAAAGGGCAAAAGACTTCCCAAGGCACAGCTCCCACTGGGGTAATGGCTGAAATCAAAGCTGACATGCTGGCAGCCAGAAGAACACAAGCATATAGGGCATTTTGCTTTATGGAGTGGGGGGGGGGTAGCGCTACAATACATAAAATATTTTATTTTCAACGGATACTTTTCCTAACAATTCAAGGCAAAAATTGCTACCTCTTTCCACTTGAGTCAGAGAGAAGAGAGATGCCATGTGGTTATTCCAGGCCTCTGGGCTACTGTCATCAAACAATGGCATGTCGACTTCCTTACAACTACCCTTCCAGTAGCTCATGAGCCATCGCAGAGCTGAAAGAGCTTGCTAATGATCTTGCCTCTGTGTTATTAAAGTGTGATATAATACTACAGTATAATGTGCTAACACATTACAGGACAATTCTATTATTAAACAGCATCCTAATAATACTTTGTTATTCTGAAGGTCAAATCACATTTCTGTACACAATAGGCCTATGGCACATTACTTTCATTACAATACAGAAGATCTCTAAAAGCAGAGTTATGCTCAAATATCCCTCTCCCTTACAGTATTCCTTTGCTCAAACCCTATAATGGCCCCTTATTCCCTAGAGGGTGAAGTTCAAGGGTGGTTGGGCCAGAGAAGACAATAGTTTGTTGAGCAAAAAGGCTGCATCTCAGTATTTGACCCTATAATCTGCACCTTATCTACCTTTCCAGCTTCATCATCCATACATTCCACACACAGATCTTCCATCCTTTCCTACAGCTTCCTGTAGCCACAGAACTACTCCTGTTACATCCCGACAGGACTACCGTTCTCCTTAGACATACACATCTTGTATTCTTTATTAAACACGCAATTCAAATCCCATTCATATAGACTTTTCATTCTGTATTAGTTACTTGCCACTGATAACTTACTGCTTTGTATTATTATCTTATTTACAACTAAAAAATGAGCTCCCTAATACTGCTACTACTCACATTTGCATATGCTTTAGACCACTGCTTCTCACACTTCAGTGTGCATGCAAATCACCAGTGTCTGGTCAGAATGCCGATTAAGATTCTGGTCTGGGGTGGGGCTGAGATTCCTCATTTTGAAGAAGCAGATCATACTTTGAGTATCAAGGCTTTGGACTTTACAAAGTTCTTGTAACTCTGCACATATATAAGATTCTTATCTACCCATTAGAGTTCGATAGACAAGTAACCTCTTCCAGTTCACACAATAGTAGAGCCAGGAAAAGGCCCTGAGTTCCTGGGGCTCTTTCTACCCCAAAGAACGACTTTCCCTGGAGATGTGCCTAAATCTCCTAGGCTGTTTTCCTTTCGGCCTCAGAAGAAAGGCACTGCATGAGGAGGGTGCCTGGCAAGCATCTGGTGGTCCTTGTACACTGCTCTGATGTCTACCCACAGTATTCCTCTCCTTTGCCTCTGAACCAGCACACAAGCCATTCCTTCCTCTGGCAACGTCATTCTCACCTGTCTCCAAAAACAGAATTATTTCTTTAAAACCTTGATTTTAAGCCTTTCAGAAGGCATTGAAATATGATCCCATTTGACTTTAGTCACTTGTCTTTTCAGGAAAATACATGACTTGTACCCTTTTTATTTCTCCAAATATTTGGCTCTTAGAAAAACCTTGAAAGATACAGTTGGATATGCATATTGTAAATAACAGGTGTCTGAAAAAGTGTGAAAGTCATTTATAAAGCTAAAAACGCTCCATAAACAAATAGCATGTATATTACATATACACAGTCCATGTATTTGTGCTTTCTTGCCTATGTAGTTGTATCATTTTAGCTTTCTAGGTAGGAAATATTTTTTTGTAAAGTCTCAGAAATTTAAGGCTACAAGGAGACTTCATCATTTACAGAGAGGAAAATGAGGCCCCAAATGGGCAAATAAGGTCAAGTAAGATGTCCTGGGTAGGCAGGAACAGAGGCAGGGTGAGAGCCCATGTCTTCTGACCCAGAACAATGCCCTTCTCATCAGTCAGGAGGAAACAGAGTGTGGCACAGCACCAGGCATAAGGGCATTCACACAGCAGGCGTTAAGTCAGTGCCGTTGAATTTTATATCTGTGAAGAACATAAGATTTTATTTGATCAATCCTTTTATTCTCTCACATAGATGAAGAAAGTAAAGGCCAGAGAGATCAAACAAAGACTCCTTGGGAGCCACCAAGCTTGTTAGGAGCAAGTCTACTGACTTGCAGTACACTCTTTCCCCTATGTACCAATAGTCTTGTGTATGTAATGTAGTTATATAGACAAGAAATAATAAGCTCCAGCTCCTCCTTTGTGTAGCTGGAAGCACTCCCCTGACTGTGGTCTATTCATGAACATTAATATGTGTAACTATTGTTGGGTTTCACAGTGTGTCTGAATTTCAAAATAAATTCTATTTCATTCAAGGAAATAGCTAAATCTAACTTTCATATTTCAATGGTTCACTTCAAAGCATCAAGTTCAATTACACAAACATGCAGACTGACAATTCAAATCAGAATAAAAGGATAATTATTTAATTCACTGATTTTTCTCTCCTGTCAAGGACATTAGTCATGTACAATAATAATTTTCTAATACTGGGAAACCTGGAGAATCTTTAAATGACAAGACACAGGACAGGGAATTATCTTCTTGGTTAACCTACCTAAGAGTTCAGAATTTATAGGTACACTGCACACACCTACTGTCACCATTATCTCCCATAATTCTTTGAAATTGCTACTCTAAGGGACTGTATTCACCATTAGGGTTTCAGATGTGCAAAGGACAACATAGGCCAAAAAAGGAAGTAGAAGAGCTTACTCAGCTTGCCCTGTATTTTTCTCTAGCCTCATGGAGCTGGGGTTGGCAGAGGGTATTAGATTTACCATTTTCAATCTCGTAGTCAGCGAAGGCAAGTTCAGAGCCTTTGTTGGTGATCAGCAGCTCCCCATTCAATGTGAAGATCATTGAAGCATCATCCAGGTTAATCATACATCCGACCACATCCCCTGGCTGCCAAGTGCGCCCAAAATACCCACTTCCTTGATGCCAACGCTGGCCCTAGAAAACAAGACTCTAGGGCTTAGAGAAATGGATTTCCTAGAAGCCCCTGTGGCTGGAGAAACCATATCTGCAATATTTCCTAACTAGTAGTGGTACATAATTTCTATGGGGCACTCAAGGATAACTCACAGGGAGGAGTGGTCTATGTTATAAATAAAATCAAGACACACAAGGTGGCCCAAGTCTCTTGATTTCTAGTCACAGCTATGACAGTAATCAGGATTCTCTCTAGGGAAAACTGGTCAGATTTCCTGACATACCAGCTGCATAGTGATCTTTGAGTCACCTCTGGAGTGGAGTCAATGGGCTTGGATACAGGAGCAAATATGGAGGTGACTGTAGAAAGAACTTGGGTACAGTGCTCCCCTTCAACAGAGTGAAGAGCAAAGAAACAGTCACTAGGTGATGCTCATTCAATGTCTACATTAGTCAGTGATTGTGGCCACTCACTTTGAAGCCAGAGATCCAGACACTCAGTAATCTGTGCTTCCAGAAAAATGTTAGGAGAAGGAAAACCTGGTCTGAGAATGTGTGGATGATATAAACATACAGACTCACCCTGCTGCCTTCAAACACAAAGGCTTGGTCATCGGCCCCCAGCTCGACATCAGGTCGACAGCCTGGCCTGGCCCAGCCGACTCGCATGTCTCCTCCAGTTACCACCTCAAACTCAAAATACCACTTTCCAGATCTCACTGCATAAGATCGCTCTACCCGGAAAAACCGGATCTTGTCTATGCTGACTTTCTCCACAGCCGGGTCAGCTGTTGTGAGAAGGAAGGTGAATAGAAGGTGTGGAAGGGAGAGAGAAAACATAAACTTTTAATAATTAGGTAGCACTACTCAAAAGAGTTTGAGGACAATATCTAAGACTGACTATAGGCTGACTACTATCCAATACAGCATTCTGTTCATAACAGGTCATCACCATACAAGCTACCACTGACTGATGGATTGCTTCATAGTAGACCCTGGAGAGACCATTTCTCAGTTTTCCCTCACAATAGTCCTACAAGGTAAGTAATATTGTCTTCATTTTACTGATGAAGAAATTCAGCTCAAAGAGGTAAAATCATTTATTCAAGGTCACAGTGCCAATAAATGGAAGAGCAAAGCTATGAACGCAGATTGGACCCGTGAACCATCCCCTTAACAACTCAGAATTCTGCTCCTGTGGTCTATAATACTTCCTGGGGCATGGTATGACAATAAAATGTCATCAATTTAAAACTGTTGATTTTAATCTGCACAAGCTTTAATTTGGAGATATGATTACCTGATCTAAAAGTAAGCTGATACTCACACATTTGGAAATAAAAAAACAGTGACATGGTTTTTGATCAGGTATTCTGAAAAGCTGAGCCACCTAAAAGGATAATGTATTCCTTGTGGGAATAAGTCACAGAAGTGGTCATTACAGATAATCTGTCAATGGGATGATGGTTTATATGAAACACGGTCTCCCCAGTTAAAGAAAAAAAATCACACCATATAGTTTAGTGCTCTTCAACCCCAATACTATTTCCAATAATTCAAGTTAGACTTATTTGAAGTTAGGATGCCCCAAGAAGAGGACCTGTTTACTAAACTGGGGGAAAAACAAACACTCTCAACTCATTACCTAGTTCTTGGTCTGATGGCTCAATGTTATACCCGTAACCAACAAAAGTGCGCACAGCTTCCCGCAGGCTGTCCCTGTTTGACTTCTTGGTACGCTCGTCTAGTAATGCATATGGCACCAGACGGGGATTTCGTTTGTTCTTCAAATCCTATGTGAAGCCAGAGAAAAAAGGTGCCAAGAAAACATTTCACCTTCACCACAGCTTGCCCTATTCACATATTCCCAGCAACAGTCCTGGCTTTCTGGCTGCTCTATGTCTATTAGCTCTTTGCTCGGTGCCTTCATATTTACCAATGTACATATTTGCCACTTCTTCTCAGGATTAAATGAGTATAAATGGAAACATTTTACTGATGCTCAAAGCTAGCATTAGAAAACACTTTTAATAATACCAGCCTGCAAATAAAATGAAATATCACAAAATTGCTTAGAAACCTCCATTCTCAAGGCAAGGCAGATGGAGATTTGTGTAATGATTTCCCTATGGAAGATCATGTTATGATTTAAGCTACTATAGCCTTCTCATGATGGCTTAACAAGTCTTCATGGAGAAACATCAGAAAAGGCGGCAGAGCCACAGTGCGTTTATTTTATGGCAAGGGGCACACATTTGTAGTAATGTCCTTCTCATTTCCTTAGGAGGGACTAAGAAGACAGTAGGAACAATTGTAGTGGTAAGTCACCCAAACTCATACACATAACATGCTATTTGAATCTCTTCACTCCCCCACTCCTCCCCTCCACCCCATAGTTTCCATAGTTGTGTTCTTCCTGGCTTCCAGATGTGTACAGGTTTGAAGGCTCCAGTATGAATAAACTAATGTGCACACAGCACTCCTGAACTTCCCTGATGCTAACCCTACCACTGGTGGTTACTAAGATGAGACATACCATCTTAAGGAAAGAGGTACACCAGGTGGTTTGAGGTTAAACTCTGTCTAATTTCTTGCTGTGCTCTGGCTTTCAAGTTGCCTCCTGCTCAGACCAACACCTCTGCCCAGCAATCTATGGCCCAATGGACTGAAGTAAAGAGGCAAAGGCTTTTGGGCAGGCTGGTTTGCTGCTCTGCTGGACTAGTTTCCTCCCCTTTTCATCCTCAGCAGTAGATCCATGGGACCATCTCAGAAATACTGCTTAGCTATGATGTGACCATTACAAATTCTGCCCAGCCTCATGATTCCATAAATAATGAACACACTGAGGTGTGAGGGATAGAGTGCAAAGGCAACCTCTTCCTTCTGATCTAACACACAACAAAGCAAATGGCATGTGGATGGATGATGCTGTCTTCTAACTTTTCCAGCATGCCTGACCCAGCAGTTCTTACCTGTTGGATGCCATAGGTCCATCCCTGTTTTATTCTGTCTTTTGCCCAAACGTTGTGCGCGTTTTCTGCAAGCTTATCCACTAAAATTTCTTGAGGAGGTAACAGCTTCACATCAGACAAATCCAAAGGGGCTGGCTTATAGCCATTGGACATCATATAGCTACAAGTAAATGTAAAATATACATTTTTAACAGATCTGTATGAGTTTCTCACTGCAGATTTTAGACCAAGAGCACATGGTAAGAACGCTACACAAATGAAGCTACAGTCACGGGTTCCGTTCTTTGGCTGAACGAAAAGCTCAGCTCTGTTTCAAGTCTATAGATGAAACACCTAATCTATCATCCTTCCTCCCAACATATGTAACATATTTCAAAGAAGACTTGGAAAAAGCAGATGGTCAGTACAAACCATCTTTGTTTCTATGAAAACTACTTCTGTTCTCTACAAATAATGGGCACATCCAGCATGCTACAACATTACCAGAAGTCCTCCGTCCCACTACAAAAACACAGAAAGTCAAAACCAGATTGACAAGAACAAGACCTTGAGTCAAATCTTGGCAAGAACAAGACCTTCAGTCAAATCTTTCCTTATAAATCAGCACAGAATAATCACTCAGGCCTACAGAGCTAAACTTTTACTTTCAGAATTAAAAAAAACCCATGATTTCAGATAATTTTTGAACTTAAAATGATCTTAGCAGTCAGCTGTCCAGTCCAAGAGTCACAGCATCAAATCTCTGTAACTTGACAATGGGAGGAAGCAGAAGAGCTCTAGGTAGACATATAGTGTAAATGAAGAAGACTGGGGCACACTGTGGAGTGAAACTCAGGAAAGCAGCTTGCCATAGCTATGTATGAATCTGAGTTTAAAGGTATCTATGGCCCTAGGGCCAATGACTGCCTAGATGAGAGACAGACTCCAACAGTGATGCCTCATAGACCAGGGCTCCATCCATTCAGGACCTCTGAGCAGCATGAGATCCAGGGTCTACTGTAGGTAGGTATAAGATAATGTCTTGCATCTACCTATTCAGGACGCTGCTCTTGGGCAGAGTCAGCATGCACTGACTGTTGCGTCCTGACCTCAGCAGCTTTGGCCAGCAGCATGTCCCTCCACTGCAGCCTGTCACATGTGCTTTGCTTGGTACTAGGAGTTGCATGTGTCAGAGTGGAGCTTGGGAGTTTAAGAGGAAAGAAGGGGAAGATAAATGTTTGATTAGAGCTGCCATTGTTTGGCTCTTAAGTAATGATGACACCTGTGTGTGAATCCATCTAAACATGCATGAGAGCAAGAAAGCAAGGGAGCCAGTGGATATGCCATTGAGCAAACATTTGAATGTGCAAGGACAAGAAGTGTACAACTCCATCTGAATGTATTGGGAGAGAGGGAGAGGAGGACACAGGCAGATCCAGGGGGCCAAATGAATGCTGGCAGAGATACCCCTTCCACAAAGGATGTATAAGGCTGGTCCAAAGCCAGAGTGACTCTCTGCCATGGCTGCGAACCATTTTTAAGCTTTTGTGCTGAAGACTATTTTTATAGAACAAAGACAGTGCATCCATCTGAGGTCTCCACACCTCCAGGCTCAAAACCAACAAAACTAGTGTGAGGTCCAGGTAGAAGGGGCAAAAAGAAGGAAAACGCTAAAACTTCTTCACCAGCTTCTATCTGAGGAACTCAGTGCCATCTAGGAAACAGGGGAGCCCTTCTGAGCTGGTGCTAGCAAGTATGTGGGCTATTGCCCATCTTGGTACCACCCTCCTGAGTTAAAAATTCAGGCTGAAGCATTAAAGTCTTGAACCATTAAGAAAATCACGTACTTTTTGGGAAGTTTGACTTTCTTGAGATCCTCCTCAGCAGCTGGGTTAACATGGGCAATGTGGCACCCCAGGGCCAGGAGGGTTCTGTGACATACATACAGAAGAAGACTCAGGTCAATTGCAGTGTTAAGAACAGCAGGAACCCTAACTCACGTCTGAGTTGAAAACAGAGAACAGCCATTCGTTTAGACCAGGGTTCAGTAGACTTTTTCCGTAAGGGGCCAGAGAGTGAATGCCTTAGGCTTTGTGAGCCATACATCTCTGTCACAGCTACAACTCCGTCATTACAGAGCAAAGCCAGCCATAGGTAATAGGCAAACCAATGAGTTTTACTCTGTTACAATAAAAAATTTATTTACAAAAATAGGTAGCTGGTCTGATTATCCCATGGGCCATAATTTGCCAACTCCTGGTTTAGATGATAGCAAGTATAAGATTATAAAAGAGAAGTTTGTTAATTGCCCCTCTTGCAGACGTTTTTCCAGTTGATAAGTTTGCATTAGAATTATATGCTGCTTCGAATTCTATGGAACAGATAGAATTCTGATATCCAGCCCACAGGTCAGTAAATATTTACTGCATGATGCCTATAAGTGCATGAGCTGTGCTTAGCACCATGAAGTATGAAGCTGTACCCTCAAGAAGCGCCAAAGTAATTGAAGGCATCACATGTGAGCCTGTTGGACAAGGGATCTTATGGAGCATCGTTAAGCCAACAAAACCACAAAGTTAAAACGTTCTGCAGTGACTAGAGGACAGGGAAATACAAAGACAAGAGAACAGGGAACAAGGCCCCAAATAATTCAAAATGGGAGATACCAATTTGGGCTAGAAAAGTTAAGGTCTAAATTAGGCCCATGGGTAGCATCATGAAGAAGCAAAATTTATTTCAAAACTGAATTTTAGTGAATCAAATCATGTTTCCCAATGGATTTTAGAAATGCTTTATCTTTTTTTCTTTATTTAATGTGAACTGCAGAAGGTACTTGATCCTTTGATTCTGTTTCTTTTTTTCTGACTCTAACCTTTTCTCTGTCCCTAGCAAATAGCAAATGGTTTCTTAAGAAACATATATGTAGTCAATAATAATGGTGGATGGTTATGCTAAATCCTCTTGTGACATGAATAATCACCATCCCCTCTAATTTATTAGAATATGCCATGTTTTCAGGCAAGAGACATACCTTTGCAGTTTAGTTATAATGCATTAAATTATCTAATCACTGTTTGTAAAACTTCAGCTCAATTAAACACTCACTTTAAGGTTTCAGTCGACATTTGCAGGTTATAATTCTTCTCAGTTTCGGGGAGCTTTGAAAACTCCACAAGGCAAGGATGTTGTCTTTTATTGTCATCTCGTATCTAGGTGGTGACATAAGAAAGAATGTGATTTAAGTTTTGACAGCTGGCATTGCATGGGAAAACAGAACAGAACATACTTTGAAACACAGTCCAGGCAATCCGTATCAGGCAAGACAAAGACAGCAACTTGCTGATAGGGAAGCAGATGATCTCTCTAGTCAATGAGACACACAGTCTCCAAGTGATCAGTGGTTTGTGCTCTGTGGATTTATTTCTAGACAGGCATCTGCATTTAGAACATACTTTCCTAGAGAAGCAATGTAACATGTGGTAGCCATGATCTTGTTCCTCTGAAATTTGTGTAACCATAATGTTACTGAAGAGGAACATTCTTCAGTACAGAACAGGCTACAGAATCTGGACCAGTGTTGTCCAGAAGAACCATAAGTTGCCACAAATGTGAAGCACATGTGCAATTTCAAATTTTCCAGTAGCCACATTGGAAAGTCAAAAAGAAGAGCTGAAATTAATCATGTTTTATTTAACCTAATAAATGCAAAGTAATCATTTAAATCAATTTAAGTAACAGATAAAATAAATTGTTTATGAGGTATTTTACTTTTTCCTCCACACTAAATCTTCAAAATCTGGTGACTATTTTACACTTAAAGTACATCTCAGTTGAAACTAGTTACACTTCAAGTACTCAGTAGCCACATGTGACTCATGACTTTATATTAGACAGTGCAGTTCTAGACATTAAATAATTCATTAATTTATTCAACAAACATTTGTTGAATCCCTGTAGTACATGACAGACCCTGAGCTAGATATTAGGAGTTCAACAGAAGCTATCCTCATGTGGCGAGAATATTTTACGGTAGCTATATAAATATATAAGTGTGGGAGTGCAGAGACCTTGTCAGTAACTAAGCTAGAATGTGTGTCATTTGAGAGTGTCGGTTTACAGGAAGTTTCAGAACTCACCTATCCTTCTGCCCTTAGACATGACCTCACACAAATCATGGAACACAGTATATTTGCATCTTCTCTGAAAAATGATTTCTAGTGAAAGACTCCCTAACCTCGTCTGAGTGTCCATTAATCTTAGTGTTACATCTTAAAACCATATTAAACAACTTCTCACTAATCGCACTGAGAGGACAACTTCTCACTGACCACACCGAGAGGACAACTTTTTTCTGAAGGAGGGATATGAGTATTTTGAAGCTGGTGCTGAGAATCAATGATATATCCCAAATAAAGGAAACCAATATTTGAGAGTAAGAAGGGGAAGAGACTTAGTTCTTTCTGTGAAGACCTGGTCTTCCCATTGTATCTAACAAGTGAATGCAGTGAAAACTAGGCATGCACCAGGAAGAGTTTCCGGGTACCAAGGCAGTCCCACCCTCCACCCCAGCCTGGCCACTGTGACACATACCTTGCCAAATGTCCAGCCAAGCTCTATTTTATTCATTCCCCAAAGCTCATGGATGTTTTCAGCTAGCCTGTCTCGGATCTTTTCTAGGTGAGGTGGCAAAACAACCTAAAGAAAAAGGAACAAGCGAAAAGCCAGAACTATTAGAATTGATTGTATTGAAACCTATCATAAAATCTATAGGAGTCAGGCTCCCCACTTGAATTCACTGGCGCATCACCCAGGAGGAGGTGCAGTATGAGAACTCACTGCCTGACCCACATGCTTCCAACCTTTCTCCCTCTTCCTTTCTTGGCTTCCTCTCTGCTCCTTGCTGCCTCTCTAACCACTGCCTCTTAGTTTTTTCTCTAGGTATATGTGCTGTATGTTCTTCACAGGTGAATGCCTGCCTCACCTTATTTCCTCTCACCCCATGCTCTCTCACCCAGTAGATGATCGCTCCCAAGTCAGGCCATTTCTAACCATGGTCTCTTGAAGTTTAGACTCATGGTTCCAGCTGCCTACAGAATTTTTCCATTAAAGTGAGCTCAATATGTTACCCAAAGCTGAATTCATTATTTTTTCTTCAAAATGTTTTTCTCTTCCTGTTTTTATTTTCTCTTTTTGTTGAATGGCCTCACTACGTGTTTAAGCCTGTAAATCATTCTACTGTCTTTCCCTTGGCACTACTCCCCCATCTAATCAGTCAGGAAACCTACCATGTTCATTTCCTAAGCGTCCTTCCAAGGAATCCCTTTCTCTCCATCACTCAACCTCGTGATTTTCTCCCTGACCACTGCAAGAGCCTTATAATTGGCCTCCCCAGCTCCCCACTGATCTATCCTCTACACTGCAGCCAGTAGGATGAATGTACAACAAAAAATCATATGAAAACATTCTCTAGTGTCCCCGAAGTGTTCCTTGACACTAAGACTAGATGTATTAACCACATACACAGTGCTCTTCTTTAGTTCTCCTAACAGTCTCCACAAACACATCCTTTTCAAACTTCTTGAAATTCTTGCAAAAGACCACACTGTTTCACGGTTCTGTGCCCTTGCATATGCAACCTTAATCCTTATTAATACTTCCCACTGTGCAAATCACACACACCCACACATACACCCCCACACACCCTTCCTCAGCACCTAGTAAATACCTTCAACATTCATCCTCCTGCATTTAGTTCAAATGTCACCACTTTTGAGAAGTCTCCCCTGATTACCTAATGGGAGAGTTTCGCTTTATTTTCCTAGTATCTTGCTCCTATCTCTCCACAGAGTTACAAACTGGAAGCCCTGTTTTTTTTCCCCTTGCTCAGGTTTTTAAAAATTATCATTTTCATGTTTATTTGTTGACAATCCCTAAGAAATGGTAGATTTCCTATAAAACTCCAGATTTCTAGTTTCTTTTGACAACTTAGAAGATGGATAACACTGGACCCATACTTTTGCCTGGCATCTGTCAGATGGAGCTGAGAACTAACCATCAGTTTCAGGAAGATCTTTGTGCTTGACCTCTCCATCACCTGCCTGGCTCCTGCAGTCCCTGCCCTATTATAATAATCAGTGTTTCTACCATTTAAAATTTCACTATTAAAAAATCCCTTTTTGGGGGATTGTAAGTGCCTATGGAAAAAATATTGTTTTGTATAAAAAGAACATCATAGAGAAAAGCAACAATATTTAAAATGTGCTATAATTATTATGTATCTTAATTAAAGACTTTTAAAAAACCTAACATAACCTAATCATTATTATTAATACCATTTTTTTTTTTTTTGAGATGGAGTCTTTTTCTGTCTCCCAGGCTGGAGTGCAGTGGTGTGATCTCTGCTCACTGCAAACTCCGCCTCGCAGGTTCAAGTGATTCTCCTACCTCAGCCTCCGAGGTACCTGGGGTAACACGTGTATGCCACCATGCCTGGCTACTTTTTTTGTATTTTTAGTAGAGATGGGTTTCGTCATGTTGACCAGGCTGGTGTTGAACTCCTGACCTTAGGTGATCCGCCCACCTTGGCCTCCCAAAGTGCTGGGATTACAGGTGTGAGCCACCACACCTGGCCCGTTGCATACTTTTTGAGACAGTGTCTCATTTTATCACCTGGACTAGAGTGCTGTGATGCAGTCATAGCTCATTGCAAGCTTTAACTCCTGGGCTCAGGTAATCCTCCTACCTCAGGCTCTTGAGTAACTGGGATTATAGGTGTATGTCACCATGGTTGGCTAATGTTTTAAATTTTTTTTGTAGAGACAGGGTCTCCTAATGTTGCCCAGGCTGGTCTTGAACTCCTGGGCTTACGTGACCCTCCCCACTTGGTCTCCCAAAGTGCTGGGATTACACGCATGAACCACCTTGCCTGGCCAAACCTAATTATCGAAAAGTCAAAGTTAACACAGTTGTCCTTTTGCACCTGCAGATGATTGGTTCTAGGACGCCTCCCCCATAGCAAAATCCACAGATGTTCAAGTCCCTTATATAAAATGGGATTTTGCATATAAATTAAATACTTTAAATAATCTCTATACTACTTATAATACAATGTAAATTCTATGTAAATGATTATAATACTACATTTTAGTCATGTGTTTTTCTTATATATTTTTTAAAATGTGTTTTTCTTATATATTTTTTAAAATGTGTTTTTCTTATATATTTTAAAATGTGTTTTTCTTACATATTTTTAATCTGTGGTTGACTGAATTTGCAGATATGAAATCCATAGACAGGGCCAACTGAAAGTGGCATGCTTTTGATAAGGAACAAAGTGGGGCAAATTATCAAACAAGTTATATTTGGATTTTATTGGTTAATTAAGAATCTGTTTAAACTAAAGTACTCTTTAGTTGATCATAGCCTGAAAGTGGATTTGCAGGCCAGAGGAGCCACAAGGCTTCAGTGAAAGGGTAAAATGTAGTTGCTGTGGACAGAACCTCCACAAACAACCCTAAAGCATAATTTCCATTACCTCCTTTGGTGACTACCTGGGACAGAGTAACATTGGCTTGATAATTATCTCTCGCGGATCCTAAGTAGGCTGTTTGGAAGTGGGATCTTGTGTTAGTCCATTCTCATTCTGCCCCGGCCCCTCCCAAATCTCATTATCTTCCTATTAGAAAACCAGCCATGTCTTCCAACAGTCCCCCAAAGTCTTAACTCATTCCAACATTAACCCAGAAGTCCAAGTCCAAAGTCTCATCTGAGACAAGGTAAATCCCTTCTGCTCATTGACCTGTAAAACCAAAAGCAAGTTAGTTACTTCCTAGATATAAGGGAGGTACAGGCATCGGGTAAGTAAACCTGTTTCAAATTGGAGACATTGGCCAAAACAAAGGGGCTATAGGCCCCATGCAAGTCCAAAATCCAGCAAGGCAGCCAAATCTTAAAGCTCCAAAATATCTCCTTTGACTTCATGTCTTACATCCAGGTCATGCTGATGCAAGAGTTGGCCTCTCATGGTCTTGGGCAGCTCCGTCCCTGTGACTTTGCAAGGTATAGCCCCTCTCCCAGCTGCTTTTGTGAGCTGGCGTTGTGTCTGTGGCTTTTTCAGGTGCATGAAGCAAGCTGTCGGTGGATCTACCATTTTGGAGTCTGGAGGATAGTGGCCCTCTTCTCACAGTTCCACTTGGCAGTGTCCCCATGGGGACTCTGTGTGGGGCCTCCAACCCCATATTTCCCTTCCTCACCACTCTAGTAGAAGTTCTCCATGAGGGCCACACACCTGCAGCAAACTTCTGCTTGGACATCCAGGTGTTTCCATGCATCCTCTGAAATCTAGGTGGAGGTTCCCAAACCTCCATTCTTGACTTTTGTGCACCCACAGGATCAACACCATGTGGAAGCTGCCAAGGCCTGGAGCTTGCATCCTCTGAAGATATGGCCTGAGCTGTACCTTGACCCCTTTTAGCCATAGCTGGAGTTAAGTGGCTGGGTTGCAGGGCACTTAACTCCTAGGCTACACAAAGCAAGGGGGCCCTGGGTCCAGTCCAGGAAACATTATTTTCCTTCTATGTCTCTGGGAGGTGCTGCTGCGAAGGTCACTGACATGCCCTGGATACATTTTCCCCATTGTCTTGGTGTTTAACGTTTGGCTTCTTGTTACATATGCAAATTTCTGCAGTGGGATTGAATTTCTTCAGGGAAATGGGTTTTTCTTTTCTATTGCAATGTTAGGCTGCAAATTTTTCAAACTTTTATGCTCTGCTTCCTCTTGAATGCTTCACTGCTTAGAAATTTCTTCCCTCAGTACCCTAAATCTTCTCTCTCAAATTCAAAGTTCCACAGATCTCTAGGGCCGGGGCAAAATGTCACCAGTCTCTTTGCATAGTAGGAATGACCTTTACTCCAGTTCTCAACAAGTTCCTCATCTCCATCTGAGACCACCTCAGACTGGACCTTATTGTCCATATTACTATCAGCATTTTGGTCAAAGTCATTCAAGAAGTCTCTAGGATGTTCTAAACTTTCTCACATTTTCATATCTTCTTCTGAGCTCTCCAAACTGTTCTAACCTCTGTGTGTTATCCAGTTCCAAAGTTGCTTTCATATTTTTGGGTATCTTTACAGCGGTACCCCACTCTCAGTACCAATTTACTATATTAGTCTGTTCTCATGCTGATAATAAAGGCATACCTGAGACTGGGCAATATATAAAGGAAAGGGGTTTAATGGACTCACAGTACCACATGGCTGGGGAGGCCTCACAATCACGATGGAAGACAAAGAGCACAGGGACATCTTATGTGGTGGCAGGCAAGAGGGCATGTACAGGAACACTCTCCTTTATAAAACCATCAGATATTCTGAGAATTATTCACAATCATAAGAAGAGAATGGGAAAGACCTGCCCCCATGATTCAATTATCTCCCACTGGGTTCCTCCTGTGACGTGTAGATTACTACAATTCAAGGTGAAATTTGGGTGGGCATGCACAGCCAAACCATATCAGGTCTTTTATCCTAGTGCTTATTAAACTGCTGAGGCAGACCCTAGACAGGGCTCTGGTTAGGCCATACATTAAGAGCTCTAGTTGAAGATACTTAATCTTCAAATTGGTTAATGTGCCCCAAGGAGAATGGAGAGTTGACTATGTGAGGATCTTATATTTAACTTCTCCTTTCACAGTAACTTCACAGAATGATAGATTCTAAAACATTGTAAGTTCTTATTCAAGATAATAAATTGTACCTTGCACATTTCCCTATTATATGATTTTCCAGCAAAATTTTCCTAGTTTCAGAGTCCACGCAAATTCAGCCTTGGGTCTAGACATCGAAGTTCCTCTGGATTGTGGATTTATCTCTACTTTTTGATTTCCAAATCCTCAATTCTGCATGTTTAGAGAACTCTTCTCATTCTTTGTTCAAGACCTTCTTTCCTCCTATATCAAAACTTTCCCTCATTCTTTTGAACTCTTGTGGAGGCCAGCATCTTCCAGAAAGCCTTGTCTGAATAACATACATTTCTGATTACTTAAGTCAGGAGAGGCAGCCCAGACAGCAGTCACACTCATGCTTCCACTCTCTTCCTACTTGGGCACCAGGAGCCCTGTATCCATGGAGGGCTGCTGGTGCCCAAGCAGGCAGAGAGTAGTCCTCACGCTTCTTGTCTATGAAAGAGCCCAGAAAATGCCACAGTGGTATAAGGATTATCTTGTGTTGAAGACTTTGATACAGAATGGGACTTTTTCTGGACTCCTCTTATCTGCCTTAAGAAAAGCCCCCCAAAAGAATTAAACAATTTTTTTTCTAAGGGAGATGGACGCTTACCACCAGGAAAAGGTCAGCACCACACTTAATCAGACTCTATCTCTTATCTGTTCTCCTAAGAATCATTTATCTTTCTCCAAGACATTTATTTTCCCAGAAGTGCCTTTCTCCCCATCTCCTTTCCCTATTAGGATGTAAGTGTCAAATTCTAACTTCCTCCCTGACTTACATTTCTTTGTGAACTCCCTATCAGGTGATTAAACTCTGTTTTTTTCTTCTTGCTAATCTGTCCATCTGAGTTTAATTCACAGGACCCCAAAATCAGAGCCTAGGAAGGTAGAAGAAAACTTTTTCCTCCCTGACATCTAGAAGCAGGCAAAGAAATACTGAAATGCTATCAGAAGTGATGATAGTTTGGCTCTGTGTCCCCTCCCAAAACTCATCTCAAATTGTAATTCCTACATGTCAGGGGAAGGGCCTGGGGGAAGTGACTGGATCATAAGCATGGCCTTCCCCCTTGCTGTCCTCATAATAGAGTTCTCACAAGATCTGATGGCTTAAGTGTGACACTTCCCCCTTCATGCGCTCACTTGCTCCTGCTGCCTTGTGAAGATGTGTTTGCTTCTTCTTCATCTTCTGCCATGATTGTAAGTTTCCTGAGGCCTCCCCAGCCATGCAGAACTGTGAGTCAACAAAACCTCTTTTCTTTATAAAATATCCAGTCTCAGGTAGTTCTTTATAGCAGTATGAAAATGTACTAATAGATGGTTATCAGCCACAGGAGGTAAGAAGCAAACTCATGAACGCATACACATAGATGAATGTAACAGGGTCATATGAATATTATGGGAAAAACATATGCTAGAGAAAGTCTCTAGGCTAAAAGAGCTATACTTGCAAATTATTAACCCCAAGTGCCTTAGAGGCATGGTCTCTTTTCATTTATTTTCTATAACATCTGGAATAGTGATTCAAATAGTATTGCTGTGTAGAAAATGCTGAAAGCTCTTGTGCACCCCTCGTAATACCATATGAATGCATCTCTCTCAAAATACAGACCCTGGAGGGAAAAGAAAATGTGCCTTTATCAGCACTTTCAAAGCCCTCCACGCTATTCTCTGTTTCTCTCCCTTTTATTTTCTAACTCTTCTCCCACACACTTCTCTCTCTTCCAAGAGCCAAGCCATATGAGAATATGCATTGCCACCTGTCTATACTTCTACTTTGTGTTTCTACTTCTAGGCCTTTATTTATACCATTTCTTTCGTATCACCCCTGAAGACTCTCCCCATTTAAGCTTATTAAAGGCTGTAAATGAATTCTACCCTTACCACACAGACTTCTGAAAACATTCTAGCCTAAAGGATTTCGCTAGCATTTACTGGTGCATACTGTTCATTTTGCATTTATTACATTTGGCCTTTAAAAAATAATACATTTGCTTCTTACATCTTTAACTTGGTTGAGAATTCCCTGAGAATACAGAAATACTTCTTTCTATCCTTCACAGAATATAGCACATGTAGTAGGTGCTCAACATGTTTGCTGACTGAGAAATCCTTAAGGGCTCCATTGATGCACATGGTGAAAATGTGAACAGTAATATAATAGTTGCTCACATTATACAACAATTCTAGAGCATGTATATTAAGAATGGTTTAAAGACAACAAAGAAAGAAGTATTTAGCTCTATTGTTTCATCTATATCAGTTGCCTTTTGCTGGCAATTTGAACCTACCTGACTGGTGTCTATGGGACATGGGATGAAGGAGGCTTGGGAGAGGAACTGGGTGGTACCCAAGAGATCTCTAACACCATCAGCATCACGTTTATATTCTTTGACAGGCTCCAATCTCATCTTCTCTTTTGGAAGTAAGGCTTCATAGCAAGGGGCATAGCCCGAGGGAGGCAGGAACTTAAACTCTCCATGACGTCCACCCATCAGGAAACGTACTCTGTGTCATTTGAAGACAGCAGAAATACAGAGGTTAAAAAAAAATGCAGCCCAAAGAAGTGAAAATTAAAGATGAATCCCTACATCCCACCCTCAACATAATTTTATTAAGAAGTGACTAACTTCAGATTAATCATAGCAAACATCCTCCAGTATGTACCAAAGCAGCAGGGGTGTAAGTAAGCATCAAGGCATGTTCCTCAGCTGACCCATCATGGCTAAGTTTCTAAAAACGTATATATATAAACAACTAGGTTTTTAGAACCAAGTTTATCTGTACTCTAATAGGTAAATAATTACTATAGATATTACTGCAGTATTGAAAAGCATAATAGTGATAATGATGAGATTATTCTCTGTAAAGATGATATTGAAATTACAGTATGATAACTTCAACTTTTCTTGAGGGAGATTATCCACACATCAGTTAAAGAAAGCATGATGTATCTATATTGAGAAAGTAGGAAAATCTTATTTTAATATTCAGGGGAAAAGACTAAGCAACACCAGAGTATTAAACACAAATGGTACATGGCTGGCAAGGTTACTTAAAAATGTTACACTGCGTAGGACGCATTTCCCTAAAGCAGCCACAAGCGGGTGGCTGTGAGGAGGCAGCTATGGCTGTGTGGGGACAGATGGACATCAAGGCTTTTGCTCACTGGGATTCCAGTGTTTTAGTATCATCCCCCTGATAATACCCAGACCTGACACCCTGGCCCACCTCCTGCAGTTCTCACTGGGACTTTCCAACAAAGTAGGGAAGGACACTAAAGGGCTCACAGTAACAGCAAGCAGGCACTGATCACAACCACACAGAAATCCCTCAATATTATAATTCAGCATTCCAGCTGAAAGTCAGCCTCATACATATGGGTGAGTTTAGGGTTAGATTTGACCCTAAAGTTCCCCATGCAAAAAAGGAGAAGGTGAAAGTAAACTATTTCAAAATGATACTTAATATGATCCCAGGTTTATAATCAAAAATAGAACTTTCACAAATCAACTGCAATCACATTAAACTGACAAGGAAATACAACCAGTTTTACATAATTAAAACATGGCAGAGATGTAGCTCTGTAGGTTCAACAGTAATTGAACACTGGAAAAAAGTCAACACATACGCAGTGTTTACATACAACGTTCATTCCCCTCCTTCTCTCCATTTAACAAATCTTTACTGAGCCCATACAATTAGCACTTGTATTTGTACTGGGGATTCAGCAATGAACAAGGTATATGGCACCCCTAGCGTCACAGAGCAGGTATTTTAGCAGACAAATAGGCATAATTACTGATTGGGAGACACATGATGGGGTTTTAAAACGGGAGATGTGAAATAACTCAGCTAAGGGGTTGGCTGCTGGAGACAGTGTCAAGGAAGGCCTCTCTGACATGTCACTTAACACTGAGGGATAAGTTAACACAGAGTTAACTTATCCCTCAGAGGAAGAGGGTTCCTCAAGATCTGGAGGAAGAGCATTTCAGGCAGAAGAACAAGTGCAAAGGTTCTGAGGTGGAGAAGACCTTGGGTGGATCGGATAACAGGAAGGAGGGTGGTGTGGGTGAGAATGCCATGAGCCCGAGCAGTAGGGCTCTATCAGGCAGGGTCTGTGAGCCCTGGCAAGGAGATAGGATTTTATTCCAAGTGGAAAGCTACTGATTGGTTTTAGTGTAAGGAAATAAAAGATTCTCTGCCTGCTCTATGCAGATAGATCTGTGGATCCATGGGGAGGGAGGCTCTTGAAATAGTCACAGGGAGATAATGGTGGGTTGAACTACGGTGATCCAAGTAGCTACACCCAGTTTTGTTTTGGAATTCGGCTTGTTCAGAATTGCTTATGAACTGGGTGTATGTGTGGAGGGGGACGAGGTAAATGGAGAAAAGTTATGATCTGGCAAAACTTTCACAACAGGATACTTTCTACTGGGCCTCACCTCCTGGAACGTTCTGGGAGGGCAGCCTTGCAAGATATTCTCCGTGTTGGCTGCATAACTGTGATGAATCTACCCTAATTATGAAACTGGAAAATAAAAGCCTCTTTAAGAAGGGCTAAGGTTTTTTTCCTTCCCAATACGAACACTTTATCTGAAAAGCACGTTATAAAATGCTGTTTTAAAATTAATTATAGAAATTATACAAACCTCCCAGTTTCCCATTTTAAGGTACTCAATAATAATTATGTAGAGTTAGAACCACAATTGTCCCTTGAGAATGAATGTTCCCACATTAAGTGTTATGTAATAGGGCACAATCTATGTGTATTAAGAATTTGAACAAAGAAATTAAAACAAAACTGAGTCATTAGCCTGCAGTATTACTAGTTTAGTGAAACTCAGGAAATAATGACTAAATCTTAAAATTATTTGTGGAGAACTTCCCAATTCAACTGCAACGTAACAGATTGCGTTACTGACATATGGAAACCATGGGATAAAACTGGATCTTTCTGGGCTAGGAATTAGTGTGGGAAATTTTCTGCCTCTCTCTTCTCATTGAGCATCTTTTCCTGTGAGCAGCTGAATGCCTATTAGCTTGTATAGCAAGTATATTCCATTACTCACTAGCATATGGATTCCAAGAACAAGTATGGTCTCTTATGAGGATTTCTAGAGGAATTTAATTATTCATGAGCTCTCTTGCTAATTGTTGAGTTTTGAAATTTCTCTTAGGTTTTAAAATCTGCTAGATAAGATAACAAATCAAGAAAGGAAGAGTTTCAGGTAGCATTTAATGAGAGCAATGCTTAGTTTTTATGTTCAGTTATTAAAAGGAGAGTGATCATTGGTTATAAATCTGAATCTTCTTTCTTCTAATGGCCACACGAACTATAAAATAAAAAATTAACACAGGCAGAAATCAGTGTTTACTGCATACCGAAGCTTTGGTTTTCAAACATGATCGTGTTCTGCTTCAGTGGGTGGAAGAAAAGGTCCTGGATTGCTTCAGAAGTCCTGCAGGTGACAGTCCCTGTGCCCTCAGCAGGTGGACTGAACCGACAGTGGTCCCAGGCACACCCACCACCTGTGGCTCCTTCCCTCACTGCCTGTGAATAAACTGCCCAGAGTCTGTGAGAAGGGTCCAACAAACCGCCACCAGTATTGAAGGTCCCCATCATAACTCGCCCTATGAGATCCAGACTGATGAGATCAAAGGTAATAACTAGGGAGATAAAATTTAGGTTTGAAGGGAACAACCAAAAGAAGGAAACAAAATACCTGAAACTCTCTTTAATTACCTGAGTATATGAAAATGGGCTCCCCTCTGCCTCAGAGTTTTGGTTGAGGTCCCAAAGTTAGATGTATAAATCCATAATTCAGAGGATGCTAAATATTTTCACATTCTCAAGTGAAGTGCTGAGTCAACTATGCAGGATATACAAAAAAACTGTGAAACCAGTTCTATCAGCAACAGCCTATCACATACCTCTAGACGGATAAAGTAAAGAATTCCTTTGGAGAGCACTTTCAGGGAGAAAGGGAGGAGTCTCCCTTTTCAGAAGCCAAGTGATGAGGGCTTCAAGAAACCATGTAGAAGCGTGACAAGTGTTCCCTAGAGTTTGCTGAGGGACACATTTTCCTGGTGACAGAGCTGAGAGCATGAGAAAGGGCTACATGGAAAAGAGATGTCCTTCTGCTCAGGGTGACACCAAGGACTGTGCTCCCTACCAGGCTATATAAGGGCTCCATGAATGAGCCTACTGTCTGCCATCTTAAAAAGGGACTTCCCAGATAGGCAAATGTCTGAGCAGAGATCAGAAACCCAGGGATAGGGGATGGGTGAAGGGGGATCTGGAGGGAGGTTTAAGGTCAGCCAGAGGTAACAGACAACAGAAGTGGTAAGGCTTGTGTCAAAAGACTGTGGTGAGAAGCTCCCAGCCTGAGGCTAAGAAAACTATAAAAGGGCCCCAAGAAAGAAAGAGGCAGCAACCAGTACAACTGCTACACAGACCCAATGCCACCTGACAACAGCATGGACTCTATTGGACATGCCTACTCTAGTCATCTTTCCCTGGGCTCAACTCTAGAGGTCTGCAATAGGAGCTGGCCAACGAGGGAGGGGCAGACCAATGTGGGGAAGGGGAGGCAGCTGCTTCATACTGCAGGCTCAAGCTGGGGAGGTCAAGCTGTAAACTGGATACAAACTTTCATTTTATATTCAAATAGATGGAACTTTTCAATTGCTGACAAGATTGTTCTTGTTCCTGAAAGCAGCGATAAAAGCTACAGGACCTACCCGAGAACTTCTCCAGGGCAAGAAGTCCAGAGCATAGAGTTACGGGTGTAGAAGAAGAAACAACAAAGTCAAACCTACCTAGTCCACGTCTGTCAGTAAATGTGTTACCTGGCACTTACTGTTTATCTTAAATCCTTTGCCTCATTCACAAACGAGAAATGTCCAATTGGAATGTAAATCTCCCTTCTCTACATGTTTTCTTCCCTGGCTCCTTGAGTTCCATGGAATCACCCAGCATCCCCAAAATGTTAAATTTAAAATAAAAAAAAATATTTTAAAAATTGATTTCATTATAATTAGTTTCTCTTTATCCTCAGGTTTTTCTCTACATTAATGGATTTTAAAAATCAAATTCATTAATCAATTTAATCCTTTCCACTACAGCACTTGAATCATTTTCTGGGGTTCTTCCTATAACTCAGATGTTCCATCAGCTCTCAAAGATTTTTTTCTTTCCTAAAGTGTTTATAGTAAGCGACTGTGCCCTTAGATTCTTTCACCTCAAAGATGAGCAACAGCTTCAGTAAGAGCTGCCTGGGAGAAGTGAAGTTTTGGGCTAGGTAGGGGAAATTTTTATTTACTTGACTGATTTTGGAAACACAGGACAAATTATACTGAAAAACCTCTGCCAGCATTTTCAACTTCGTCTTTGAGATTTGCAGGAGATGGGACTACCTACTACAAATTCGAAGATTTGAAAGATTGATCCATTAATAAAAAGGATGGTAAAAATTATAACAAAGTTGTGCTGTGCTCAAAGAGGTAACTAACTCTCCTTTCATTGGGCTATCGTATTTTTATTCAGAGCTTGCTAGCAAATGTGTAAAATCACTTTAGTCTTAGATATCTCATTATTGTTATCTGCTATTGAATTCTTCCCAGAGAGCAGGGATAACGTTTCACAGAAGAAAAGGATACAAGCTGTGGTTAAGAGGAGAAAGAATTAGCCGCTTTTGCTGACCTGAATTCAACTCGTAAGTCACGATTCATAATTGCATCTTTAGCCTGTATCGCTAAGACTGGAGAACAATCTGAGTTATGGACATTCCCACATTCATATTTCTTTCTGGCTAGTATTTGATGAAAGCTCAGGGCAATCCAGCCAGTGCTCGTCATGTCCTCTGCAGAAGTATATTTATCTCAGCAATAATTTCCACAGCATTGACCACAGCAAGCTGGAAATAGCTAAGCTGTTGCTTACCTGAATTTTAGCCAAGTCTGGAGAATACCAACAAAAAACAAACAGCAACCACAAAGACTATCTTTGGATATGGTTATTTTTAGAAATTAAAGCTGGCAAAAGAGTTATGTAAGATGATTAAATAGATTTATGAGAGTTTAACTATAGCCATAAAATATATTCTACTATGATAACTAACTCATTAATTTTCTGCAAAGAAAATTAGCACCTAAATTTCACTATATACTATGGCTTTCTGCATAATGCTCTCTAACTCATGCCCTGATGCCATTTGTGGGGCATATATAAGATAAACTTTAATAAGAGCTTCCTGGCATCTAAGTAATTCAATCTTTTTAGTGGGCTACAAGGTACATATACCTCATTCCAAATTCTATTCTATAATGAATAGGGTTGTTACACTGGGGGCCTACTACACTAATAATACTGTCTATAAACAAACCACACTGAGAAGAAAATTATGGAGGCATATTCATTAAAAGAAAAGAGGCTATGACATTGATTTGTGGGTTTTGTCAGTAATTACTAATGCTAACTCTGATTTCACTGTGGGTAAATCTAATTGAAAAAGATTTTTGCTCTTCATGTGGCTTTGCTCTTCAGTGATGGCTGGCAGGGACATCCTAATCAGGTATTATTAACAACATAGCTTATAAGTGTAAAAATTATTTAAACAATTAAGACAAGGATCTTAGTAAAGACCATTAAACAGGAGGAAACAGGACCGTGAAAGAGAAATCGAATTTAGAAGCCATACAGAAGTTAAAAATAAATATGAGAAACAACTCTGAAGACTTCTATGATGGGAGAAGAATCTCTCTCTAGATGGGCATAACACCTTGCATCTTGCTGGGAGAGATGCTATAAAAACCAGGCAAGTGTTCTACAGTACTGGATGAAACAATAATTTCTTTTCAATTTCATTATAAAACACATTTATTTTCAATAAGATACCTTAATTAACTTGGAATTCACATTGTGGTTTCTCTTTCTAGCTCTTCACTCAACTGGACTAAAGTAGTACAGAGAAGAACTACTGGGTTTCAGCACCAAATCATACTTCACCAGTTGATATAAGTGTAACATTTGTGTTGTAGAGGAGCCAACTGGTTCATTCTGATTTATGAGCAACTGGCTAGTCCCCAGTACAGGTACTGCACTGACCCTGACCAAGGTCATCATGTGAAATACTAGATGCATTTCAGTAAAATGTATTTCCCAACTATGCAGGGCCCTGTGATTCCACTGCTTTTCAAATCACCACATGCTGTAAGACCCGAAGCCAGGAATATATCAGAACAGATAGTTATCTGAGAGCCAGGAAGCTTAAGTGACTTAAAGCCCACCTGCACACCCTACTGACACTGCTTTTTAGCCTACCACCTGTTCAGCTGCTATAAGCAAAAAGCTCTCAGAGCTAAGCTGTTGATTTTTCAAGTCGACACATCTGGACCCTTCAGTTTCTTAAATTTCCTCAGCAGTTGTGCCTCCTGAATGATTAGTCATCTCATTTTTCTTCTCTTGCAACTTTGCTTCTCTTTCGTCTGTGCACTCAGGAGGCTGCATGATCTGCTGACCTAGACACCAGATGCTAGAAATGTCTTCTACATGTGGATACCTTTCAGTCAACTACTTTTTCACCTGCTAACTGCAGCTCTTATCAAGAGAGGATTCAAAAAAAAAAAAAAAAAAATCCCCTCACTACCTCTTAAAAAAAATCACAGACACAAGAATCCTATATCATTCTGAGGGAGATGGGAAGGATGAACTAATGATTAAGAATCATTATGCAACATTTGAGAGCAGAAGTTCTGTTCTCTAAACAAAAAACGTGGAAAAGTCCGTTAGCCAGTAGACTGGAGAAGATCCCTTCTCCATAGATCTAAATTCATCTAAGTAGTTTTTTTCAGATGACATGCTTGTGAAATAGGTTTACTCCCTTTGAAAATAAGTAAAAAACAATGAGTGAGACATGGGCAAAACAAGTAAAAATGGGAGGAATATTAATAGTAGGTGACCAAGGCCCCTAACTACACAGGCAAATGCAGTCCTAGGAACTGACTGCTCAGAGTCACCTTGTTTCTTCAAGGAAGGCCCTGGATCAAAGGGTGGGTGACCCTAACACTGTTGTGTTGTATTTAGATTTCTATTCGTTCTCTTTATTCCTAAGGAATGGAGTGAGGAAGATGGAAAATAGGGCTAGAAGGTACTTTCTCTCCTCCAGAAGGCCTTTGCTCCAATCAGCTTTTTGTAAGTTTACAGTGCCTCTCTTGTCAACAACACTTCCTGTTTTCCCATATGCTCCTTAGGGATATCAGTGAGGATAGCAATATGTGGTATCCTCACATATTTAAAAAGAAAGAAATGGGATGAAATATCCTCAGCACAGAACAACTTTCAACTCTTAGGATACAGTGTTTGCAGATACTGTGAGATTCCCTGGCTTGAATCTGTGATGAGAAGATTTTCAACCTCAGTAAAGCTTTACTCTACTGGTTCTCCATTTGTTACAAGAACCTCAAATAATACCAATATATATTAAAATTATATATTGGTGTTGAGGTTATATCCATTTATATGAGTATGTTTGTATATATGCTTGTGTATATTTACACATCTGACCCAAATTCCAAAGGTTGAGTACCATTCAAAAAAGACAATTCTTTACTTCTAAATAGTTTATATAACTGAAACAGAACCAAACTCCTTTGTAAACATATGAACACATCTTGGTTTACTAGTCTACATGAGGTGCTGAGGCCTAAAAGAGTGGTTTCTCCCTGAAAATCCCATCACTTGGATTTGGATCCCTGAAACGGTTTCTTTGTGATCCCAGATCTCAGCTCCTACTTCCCACAACTCTCCTCCTGTCATGACCCTTTCCAGGGGCTTCCATGATTCTATGTTGACTCCAGTCTCCTGCTCAATGGACTGCGATGTCTTTAAAATACAGGGATGAAGAAAGGCTGAGAAAAGTTCAGGGAAGGGTTATTGTGGGGTTTTGCCTTACAGACATTAAAATGTATAACGTGGTTAAAATCATTAAAAATAGCATCCAACTGGTACAAGGAAAGAGGCAGAGAAATAGTTAGCAATATTAAATAGGAAAGCAGCATGCATAGCATGAGCCCAACTCAATGAACAATATTTAACTGTGTATTTAAAAAGCTAATATGATTATCTCTGGGTGGTACTATTATGGGTTTCTGGTATTTTCTTTGACTTACGTTCCTTTTGTGAAACAGAAAAACAAAAAACAAGAGGAAAACTCAAGTGTTAAAGGATAAATCAGAAACTGGGAGAAACATTTGAAGTCAATAAAAATAGTTTAAAAGCCTTAATAAATACAAAATTATATGTAAATAAATTACATACATAAAGTCAATATACACAAATATGTAAGATACCTACCAAAAAATAAATATCAGAAAGGCTGAGAACACCAAGTTAGCAAAAATATTGTGTTGACAAAAGTACATAAAATTAAACATAAAAAATGTTTAACCACATTAGTAATAAAAAAATAAATACTCCAAGGTACTATTTTTCCAAATCAGCAAATATTTAAAACTACCAATAACAGTAAAATTTAATGAGGATCTGATCAGGTGGACATTCTTCCCATATGTTGCTTTAAATAATACTGCAAGGCCAAATCCTTTATCTGAAATCATTAGAGATGTGCTTCAGACTTTTGAATTCGTTAGAATTTTTTTTAAAAAGGTACATGTTATATTAAGCATAACGTGCAGCCAGATGAGGGGCAGTACATCAGAATCAAACACATTAATATTTCTGCAGTTAAACATATAAATATTCACAATAAGTAGAATAAATCAAAGACTGAAAACAGCCTCATTTCTGCTGATGAGAGTTTTGCCACAAAATGAGTTCAGGTTAGATTTTACTACAAAATGAGTTATGAACACATTTACGGTTTTCAGAGCTTTTTAAATTCTAAAGTTGTTGTTAAGGAATTCTCAACTGTTCATAGAATTTTTCTCAAAATCAATTTGGCAACATAATTATAAATGTAGACTTTAAAGGGTTCATGTATTTTGACCAATTTCAAGGAGGAACAAAACAGAAACACACACAGAGTTGCTTCAGGATATTCATAAGAATTTACAACAATAAAAATGAAATTGGCATAGACTTATAACAGCAGAGTAATGGCTGTATTACAAAACAGCCAAATAAAGGGATATTATATGGCCATAAAATCATTTTGAGGATACTCAATGACTCAGGAAAAGGCTCATTATTTATTGCTGAATAAAAGATAATCAAGATACAAACTTCATATTCAGGGTGATACCAATTAAAAAATAGACCCATATTTGTAGAAAAAAAAGACTTGAAAAATATGCCAAAGTATTAATAGAGATTATAGCTAACCATTGGAATCACAGGTGATTTTTACTGTATTATTTATAACTAAGTCTTTGAAGTTTTTCTTATACTGAGCATGTAATACTTTTATGATTATTATTTTTCTATACAGGATTCATCCTATTAATCTTACTGTTTATCTGAACACATAATATAACTCCTGGAGGAGGTTCTACCAGTAGAGATGAAGCAAATGACTTTGGATGGCTCTCGCCTTTGCACTATCACTGTTCTGGGAAACTTGGTGCCCAGTGCTGAAGCCCTGAAGGAGACTGCTGGCTCCAAAGCTCACAGTGGTGGTGTGGAGGTGGGGTAACTGCTACTTTCCATGAAATCACAGTAATAACTTACTTGACACCTGCTGAAAAGCTCATTACAGGGAAGAAGAGCCCGTCTGTGTTGAAGTTCTCAAACATCCCCTGCACGGGCTGCCCATTGATGCGGAATGAGATGCTGGGCACTCCGAGGTCCAGGCAGCAGCTTACCACGTCATCTGATCTCAGGAGGTGCTGGTTGATGGAAGCCACTGCTCTGGGTATCCGGCCTGGTGAGGAAAGAACAGGAAGGTGGCTGTGGAACTCTGGAGGCACCTGCCAGGCTGAGAAAGGCTCAGAGCCCTCTGGGGGAGGTAGGGAGGTATGATGGGTACCCAAGAGATCTGGAGGTACTACTGCATTTGAAATGCAACTTTGCTTTCCCCATGTGAGATGAGCAATGCGAAATGAATTCCTCAGTTGGCAAGTGGGCAGACACCAGGCTTGATTTGAGATGAGTCTCAGGGGAAACGCTCAAGCTAATAAGAATGAGAAATAACAAAAACTTAACCAGCTGAATATGTGTTCAGACTGTGGTCTGGTGTCTGAAGTAATGGACAGACTGCTTTTGCTGGTGTAGCTATTCCGAGGTAGCTGGCGTGTATGTCTGTTCAGTTGTAAGTGCCCAAAGATCTTCCTGCCTTCTACTTTCTCAAAAAGATTAGGCTCTTCTAGTGTTGGATAGAGAAGCCATCAAAGAATGGCAAGGCCATCTAGTCATTACACAGGCTGGGCACAGTGGCTCACGCCTGTAATCCCAGCACTTTGGAAGGCCATGGCGGGCATATGACCTGAGGTCAGGAGTTTGAAACCAGCCTGACCAACATGGAGAAACCCTGTCTCTACTACAAGTATAAAATTAGGCAGGCGTGGTGGTGCATGCCTGTAATTTCAGCTACTTGGGAGACTGAGGCAAAAGGACTGCTTGAACCCTGGAAGCAAAGGTTGTGCCAGTAAGCTGAGATCGTGTCACCGCACTCCAATCTGGGCAACAAATGCACACTCTGTCTCAAAACCACCACCACCACCACCACCACCCAAAAAACTATGCTGCATAGTTTGCTTATTTGTTTTAAAGAACTTTATTATTTCAGATAAGCAGGAAAACACATTGCCAGCAATACTGTGCATTGATGTTTAAAAAAACTTTCTTCATATCTCTTTCATAGGATGATTTATCATTTCCTGACTTAAAGTAGTAAGGAAAATCACCTTTATGCTTTCCTATCTCATATCATCTTATTCTGGAAATTCTAAAAGTAAATATTAATAATTATAACCACCCACCCTTCCCCTATTGGGTTTACATTTCTATTAGAAAGAGAGCAACGAAAGGGAAGAAGTTAGGTATTAAAATAGGGTCTCTGGCGAATGATAAAAAGATATCTTGTTTCTTAATTACACAAGTAATATGTATTTATTATAAATGGTCACAATTTATACAGGAAAGTATATAAAAATGCCAGGTGAGGTGGCTTATGCCTATAATCCCAGCACTTTGGAATGCCAAGGTGGATAAATTGCTTGAGCTCAGGAATCCAGCCTAGCTAGCATAGTGAAACTCTGTCTCTACTAAAAATACAAAAATTAGATGGGCATGGTGGCATGCACCTGTACTCCCAGCTACTTAGGGGACTGAGGTGGAAAGAGCGCTTGAACCCGAGATGGAGGCTGAGGTGAGCTGAGATCATGCCACTGCATTCCAGCCTGGGCGACAGAACGAGACTCTGTCTCAAATAAATGAATACAAAAAGAAAAAATATAACTCCATAAAAATGCTTCCAAATATATATATTCACACACACTCCTTTTGTAAAGAGTTATACACATACATATTTTTTATTCAAACTGGGGTAAGTTTGAATAGGTTTTTGTAGCTTGTTCTATTAATCACATCACAAACGTTTCATTGTGTCATACAATATTCATTAGAAACTTAATTTTAATGGCTGTGTAATATGCTGTGAAAAGGTAATTTCAAAAAATCCCCACATGATATGAGTTATTTATAAATTTTGTACATGTATCTTTGCTATGTAATATTTATAATCTCAGTTTAGAACTATTTAATGTTTTCAGTGGTTACTGTTAGTCTAGTTCAGGTTGAGCATCCCTAACCTAAAAATCCAAAATCTGAAATGCTCTCTAGAGCATCTGAAACATTTTGAGCACTGACATGATGCCACAAGTGAAAAACTTCATACTCAACCTCATGTGATGGCTCACGATTAAAAAAAATCAACGTTTTGTTTCATGAACAAAATTATTCAACATTTTGTATAAAATTACCCTCAGGCCATGTATGTAAGGTATTTATGAAATATAAAGGAATTTTATGTTTAGAGTTGAGTCCCATTCCCAAGGTATCATATTATATATATGCAAATATTCCCAAACCCAAAAAGTCTAAAACCTAAAACACTTTTCGTCCCAAGAATTTCAAATAAGGGATACTCTACCTGTAATGGGTCTAAACTAAGTGGTGAATTTTTAAATGGTGAAACCACTATGCTCTTTTTAATTAATAAAAAAAGATTAGGTAGCTCCCTCTAATTGTTTTGAGTAAATGACAAAGCCATATTGCATTCCCTCCCACTCTTCCACAAGCAGTAATGAGGCTCCTCTCTGCACCAGATACTATACCTGGGGCTGGGGATCCGACAGAAGACCCCGTTTGTGCTCTCAAGAAGCCTGTGGTCTGGTGGGAAATGGACATTTAAATACAATATAACATGATAAATAGTGGAATGAAGGTGTGTATATGTTGCCTTCTAGAGGGAAAGGAAGATGCTGGGAATCTGGGAGCATGGAACAAGCTGAGACTTGGAGAATAAAAGGCTCACTAGATAAATGAGAAAGGAAGAAGCAAGAGGAGTCTAACATAGCTGAAGAGTGGCTGGAGCTTTGTAAGGCTGGAATGTGAAGGTTAATGAGGGCTGGATGAGGGAGATACGGTGAGGCAATAAAGCTGGACAGGAGCATCAGGCTTGGACCACCTGCACAGCGAGAGTGCCGCTGCATATAATGTATTCAACACATATTGGCAAATAGTCAGAGGTGGCCTTAGACTCTTTTTTTTATAACTTTAATGTCTTGCTTTACCACTGAGAAAGAGGAACAAGCTTCTCCTTATGGTGCTTCTAGGTAAAATTATTTAAAAACAAAACAAAACTGAGCCAAAGTTGAAGAATGTATAGGTTTGAGATCTTCCAAATTTCTCGATTTGAGGACACTGAGGACTCGTAGCTCATTTTACGGAGTTTAGATAATCAGGTCCCAGGATCTTTTCTTCCTTCTGTTCAAGTCTGTTATGAAAAAAATATCTATGATATTAAAATTCAGCAAAGCTTACAGTAATTGTCTCAGTTTTGATTTATTTTACCATTAAAAACAATCTGAAAGCAAATAATAATTATAAAAATTATAAAAAACAATCTTTCCTGCATAAACTTTTTTTGCATTAGTTTAACCTCTGGAAAATATCCCTATAGTTACTTGAGCAAAAAAAAATTTTTTTTTTGACAGAGTTTTACTCTCTCACCCAGGCTGGAGTACAATGGCATGATCTTGACTCACTGCATCCTTTGCCTTCTGGGTTCAAGTGATCCTTTCACCACAGCCCTCTAAGTAGCTTAGAGTACAGGCACACATCACTGCCCAGATAATTTTTCTATTTTTAGTAGAGATGGGATTTCACCATGTTGGCCAGGCTGGTCTTGAACTCCTGGCCTCAAGTGACCCTCCCACCTTGGCCTCCCACAGTGCTGGGATTACAGGTTTGAGTCACCTGGCCTACTTGAACAAATTCTAAAAGATATTTGTGAATTGAGGAACACCAGGAAATAACTCAAATGCTACATCAGAAAATTGTCTTTAAAAGTATTCAGATCCTTGCTGGATAAAAATACAAACTCCAAAGTTCTTTAACGTTCTAAGAATTATACAAACTGGGACAAACCTGCCACTGTTGAATCGTGACTCTTGTGTCCTCTCTCCCGTCCTCTCAGGGTTCCCTGTTGGTTTCTATACTGGCCTGACGCTCGGCCACTGAAGACAAAGAGCGGCTTTCATGGGGATGCTCTTCATCTGCAGCAGGGCTCTCATACCAATAGAAGCTGAGCTCTGAACTTTAGTTGTAGCTGACAATGCCCTCCAGAGGAAATATGGCTGGGAGAATTTCTCCTGCTTGGCTTGTTCATTACCATTGAAAATAACCACCAGGAGGGGCAATATGCCTTCGTGGTGAAAAACACTGTCTTTTCCCACCTTTTCTCTAAGAGACTGGGCTCCAAGTAGACATTTCTTTGGAACACTTGCTAAGAAAAGTTATAAGTAAATTGAAATCATAGGCTCGGCCTTTTTCTTTTTTTCTTCTTCGAGATGGAGCCTTGCTCTGTTGCCAGACTGGAGTACAGTGGCACAATCTTGGCTCACTGCAACCTCCACCTCCTGGGTTCAAGTGATTCCCCTGCCTGTCTCCCAAGGAGGACTGCAGGCACACACCACAACCCCCAGCTAATGTTTTACATTTTAGTAGAGACAGGGTTTCACCATGTTGGCCAGGATGGTCTCGATCTCCTGATCTTGTGATCTGCCCGCCTTGGCCTCCCAAAGTCCTGGCATTATAGGCGTGAGACACTGTGCCTGGCTGGGTGGGCCTATTTTTAAAGCTTGTACAGTAGAGAACAGAGTTGAGACTAATATTATCTAGAAATGAAAGGGCAACTGTTGATAATTACTGGATATGAAGTATATACTTAGCAAGTGCTTACAGCAATGTAATGGGAAGACTATTTGGATAAGAGAGCCCATTTCACATAATATTCCCACTGTAAAAGGTCATCTGATGAAGTATGCTCATTTTAAATATGAGTAGCATGAAGAATTTGAAATTGGAAAATGATGGAATTGTGGGATTGCTTTTGCATACTGTGTTTTATAAATCTCCTCCCATGCAGAGAAAGTAATCTTCACCCTTGTGAAGCCTTTCAAGGCTTCCTAATCATTTAGGAAGGGTTTTGTACCCCACATTTAAACAAGATGCAAATCCTTTCAACTGAGCTGCAATGAGGTAGCACAGAGAGGTCAGAGGGGCCTTGGTATCACACAGGACTTGGTTCAAATCCCAACTCCTTACCTGCTGCATGAACCTGGACCCATGATTTTACTAGAGGCTCAACTTCCTCATCTGTGAAATGAGCACAGTGGTGCCCACAGGGATGCTATAAAGAGAGTTATTTGTAAAGGACCATTATTATCCTTTTGACTTTAATGAAATAAATAAGTTATGTCCTGTGTACCACTTAAGAGGCAGTTTATTGTAGAGGTTAATGGGTTTCTGGAACCAGGCTGCCTGGGCTCTAGTTCTGGCTCTGTCACTGTGTGACCTCGGGAAAGTAACTTACCTTTGTAGACTCAAGTTACCTAGTCTGTCAAACAGGAATAATGTCTACCTCTTAAGACTGCTATGAGTTTTAAATCAATGAATCTACATGGAACAATAGAAGAGTGCCTCACACACTGTAACCCATATCAATTGCTACTGTTTTTGGTTTGTTTTTTTTTCAACTCCAGGAACCTTAATTATTAGGCTGACAGCAGAAAAATTTACCAGGACACTGTAAGAACATTACACCTTTTACAATATTAAAAACATTAAATATATGGGAAATCATAATGGAGGGCTGAATCCAAAAAGTGATTTAAAATCTACTCTCTTTATTAAAACATAGTATTGAAAAATATGCACATTTAAAAATGTTTAATGTATTTGACCCTTTTAGAACAACTGGCAGAAATGATGCGACACTATAGAATGAAAAATCAAACTTGTTTCAGAGAGCTTTTCTAAGAGCAGCCTCAAGTACTTTTTATGATTTGAGGAACTCTGAGTAATTCTAGAAACCATCCACAGAGAGAGGCCAGTGGTTCTTATCTCTGCCAGTCCGAAGAAAAAAAACCGTCCCCTGGTTTAGAGGCTCAGGCCCACCTGAAGGGCTCAGGAAGCTCGGAAAGGCCATTCCAAATCTGATAACTAGATTTTTTAAAAGTCCACTTAATCATATGCTGCACATCTTCAACTAACCTCAGGATGTACTCCTGCGGAATTTAGTCCCTTCTAACGAATAATGAGGCAACTGGAAACAGTGACACTCTGCACTTGCACAGGTCCAGGCGCTGCAGAGTTTGCTATTATAATACAAGTACAAATATTTAGGCATTTGGAATGAGAGAGGATCCAAAGACAGAAAAGTGTTGCTCTTCCTCAGCTACTCCTTGGATCTTTGTCCACATAACACTGAGGCTGGAAAGGTCTGAGTCACAGTGGGTTGTGTTTTTATAAACAAACAAATACCCTGGAACTCATCTTAGCTGAGAGAAAAGTGAAGTCCCCTTGCGCAAATCTGACTGCAGAGGTAAATTATCTTGATGAGTCAGTAGTCTTAGTCAATCAGGAAACACAATTTTATTCCATTCATTCGTTTCTGTACCATTGGTCTCTTGGGATGGTGAATTCTTTTGCTTATTTCAATTCTGAGGAGGAAAAAGTGGTTAAAAGGGAAGGAGAGATATGATTTCCACCTGTGAAACCTCCCCTAGCCAGTAACATACTGTAGGCTGCTCTGAGCTGAATTTACTTCCAACTGCTATCCTGAAAGCCCCACTGAGGCTCCATCCAGAGAGGGAAAGTGATGCCATCACAAAAAAGAGCGATTTCTCCAAAAGGCGGATCACAGTGTCCGAGTTGACCCTGGACTCTGTAGGGAGAGTTAGGCAGAGTCGAGGAGGGAGATGTTCCCACAGCTGATGCTGGAAAGTGACTTCCCAGGCTGCCATGGCTAACAAGGCCTGTTAAAGCTGTCCTCTCCCCTACAAAGAGAAAGCTCATTCATACTTTCAGGATGTCACTTTGAGAATTCTTTTCTCATTCGGCATGAAACTGGGGTTCTTTATTCCCTTAGACATCACTGGGGTATCTATAACTGGGCTATTCTCATGGTCTTGAGTGAAGTACCAAAGACTCTGGATTTGGTTTTTGAAACTACAGAATTCATAGATGATTAGGGAAGGTAACTCATATTTACTGTGTATCTAATGTGTGTCAGGTACTTCATATTCCTTACCTTATTTAAAGTTCATTAGAATCTCATCCTTATTTTACCAGAGGAAAACTGAGTCTCTGAGAGGTTAAGTAATTTGTCCAATGTAAAAAAAAACAAAAAACCATTAAGTGGTAGAGCTAGGATTCAAACCCAGGCATGACTCCAAAGCTATGCTGTTTATTCTTGACTTTCCATGAACAAAGAGAGGCACTGCAATCCTTTCCAACTACTGCAAAATCTATTGTACTTTAATAAGTATGTTAAAGACCAGTTCAAGGCAGTGGCTTAATTTATGCACACGAATAACTTTAAAGGTAATGATGCTGGCATTTAAATCTCAAATAAAGGACAATAATTTATCATAACCACTTTCTAATATATCCCCCTATCTACCAACCATGCTCTCCTGTAGTAAGTTGGAGTGTTATTTCCATTTCATTTCTTCATTAGACAATTACCTTTTCATCAGATAGTCTGAAATTCATGGCTCTCCTGGTGGGAGTCATTAACAGAAACTTTATTTCTTCAGCTGAAGCATGCCCTGACACACTGCAATGCCTTCTGCAAGATATATGTTCCCTGTGTGCTGGCTGGAGAAGTCAGAATGATGCCCAAACCCAGGAAAGCTGTGGGTTTTAGTGAGAATGAAAGATATAAAACTGTAGACACTGGTTTCTCCATGTCTCATCAGATGCTAAAAACTGAGGGATGAAATCCCTTGAGTGCAACTATATGGCAATATACCACCAAGTGCAGGCCATTTCAGAGAGTCACAATCAGTTTTTGAAAAGCTGAGTCACCCGCCTTCTTCCCACTTCTCCAATCATAGGAGCCATTGCTAGTGATTTTCGGCATGAGCCTGAAGCACCCTACTTCCTTGCCTTCAGAGGAGACAGGATGGATGAGGGAGAGGATGGGCACTGTATACTCCTGGAAGGATACACAATTACACAGGACATTCAGGTCCTGAAATGCACAGAGAGCAGCACTTTATGGATGCACCATGAGTGGGTTCCATGCCTCCTGACTCACGGATGTATTCATTCCTCAAAATTCTACAGAGGGATACAGCAGTACAGTAAGTGTCCCATGCAGTGCAGTTAAGTCTGAAAAAGACTAAATAAATGGTTTCCTTTGAGAATGATTAGTTTCTCTTTGAAACAAAAGTCCAGTTTGCTTCACCCCAGGGTCTAGGTATGCTTCATACTTTCTTAGCCAATCCCTGGCAGAGCCCTCTTCAGGTGCAGCCGGGCTCCAAAGAACATTCTTAGGCTTTAGTGTGAGTTGGCAGGAGATAGGCAGCAGTCAGGGGTGTCAAACAATTTTTACAAGTCAGTCTTGTTAATTCTCCCACAGACTTAATCCTTCCACACTCAGGAGCTCCAAATGTACAGGAGCATAAGGATTCTTTCTTCTCAGATCATTTCTTCAGAGACAGTTTCCTGTGAACTTTATGATATCTGATGATAACCTAAGCATAAGGTTTCACTTCATTGCAACAGACTCAGTGGCTCCATGGTAAGAGTATGAGAACAAAGGGAAGCTCCACTTCCATGAAGAATTAGAGAAGGTTAACTTGGGAGGGTGAGAGCACAAGCTAAGACTTTCCCTTCACATAGCCCCATTATCCTGCCATTGGAATCCACTTATTTCAGGACCACACTGTCCTCTGGGACACAAAGAACATGAACAGAGACTTTTTCATTCTTTCCCCTTGGAAAAGGATCCAGGATCAGTAAATACACAAATAAATGTTTATAGCATTCCTAAAAGTTTTACAGTGTTGACGCTGAATGTAACATAGCTCCTAAAATAACAGCAATAAAAAATAATCCATATGGACCAACTGAAAATAAAGACCAATTAAAAGAAGTATGTCACTGGGACCTGAGCAGCCTAATCATCAACAATGGGCAATTAGGTTGAAACTAGAAAGCTAAGGGAAGGAAGAAAATGTCATGGGTTATGTAGTTACCCCTTACAGAAGAAAATATATAGGTTTGTAGAAACTATTCCTTTGTACCGGATTTGAGGAAGTGTGTGTGTGTCATGGTTACTTACGTAACAGGCACGCTTACATAAGGGATTTTTATAAGGGACAGGACGTCTCCAGTTGCAGTTTTGCAAAAGATACGGAAAATACACGCTTTGGACAACAGATGGGAGAGGTAGGGCTCTTCTTTTTGATGAAAGCCTACGAGTCTTGCGTGTTTTCACCCAGGCAGAAGCCGAGATATTCCTCCACAGGCACAGGCCATGGATGAAAGCATCAATTATTTATCTAAAAAAAAGGAAGCTCTAAATTCTTTTAAAGAGTTTAGCACCTACTGTGTGTTAGGTATGGATCCAGACATTTTGTAAACTGTATTATGAAGCAGCAGGCTCTGTTGACAAAATCAGGGACTTGCAATCAGATCTGGGCCCTTCCCAGTATGACTCTGAATAAATTACTGAACCATGTTTATGCTTCTGTTTACACATTTGTCATATGAGGTCAATATTTTCTACCTTAAGGGGTTACTGTGAGGATAAAACAAGAGAAAAACGAACAATAAGTACGTAACTCACTGCCCAGTGAATAAAAGCCGGGTCTCTACTCATGTAACCCTAACGATTCCACACAGTAAGGCTCATGCAGATACAATGAGCTTGAGAGGTGATCTGCAGTAGATCGTGTAGCTAGGAAATGTCAGAGTAACGGTATGAGTCTTATTTCAACCTGATACTGTTTTCCACCTAACCGTTTAATTAAGAGACTCTTGAGTCTGTATTATTTCAACTGAAAGTGGCAATTTCAGCTAGAATAAGTCAAGCCTCCGTCATTTCCAGTGAGATTATGAGCCAAAGCTTTAGCAAGGTACTCACCTGACCAAAGGTGAAGTCCATCAAAGCCATAGGAGTACAGGTCATCACCAACACCATTGCCTCCCCATCCTTCTCCACCTCCTGGGTATGGGGCATAGCCTGAGGAAGAGGCCCAGCCCACCCGCAGATGTGTGGGCTCTGCTGTTAGGAAGGGGTCCACCTGGTCGATAATCAGCTCGAAGTACCACTTCTTGTACTGGGCTGAGCCCTCCGCGACTCCCAGGAAGATGTTTGGCCGGATACTGAAATTAAACATGGGGCAAGTGGCTACTACAGACCCTTAAAAACTGAGAAAGTAAGTTGAACCAGACCACAGGAGGCAATGGCCCAGTTATACTTAGGACAAGAGCAATGGTGTGTTCTTCATATTACTCAAAAGATGGGAGGGCTCTCTAAAAGCCAGGAGTCTCAGACCAGTCTGGGGAACAAAGCAAGACACCGTCTCTACAAAACTTAGCTGGGTATAGTGGTGTGTACCTATAGTCCAAGCTACTTGTGAGGCTGAGGCTGGAGAACTGCTTCAGCCTAGGAGTTCAAGGGTCCAGTGAGCCATGATTATGCCATTTTACTTCTACCCTGGGCAACAGAGTGAGAGCCCGTCTCCAAAAAAGAAAAAAAAAAAAAGAGTTGAAAAAGCTTAGGACCCTTAACATTTGATCAAGTTCTTAGCGTGAGGCATCAGGATAACATTTTCATTACAAAACATGAAGGATATCACTTTTAATAGTCCATTCAAGGCAACCAACATTTACCGAGCACTAACCATGGGCAACAATGCTGCAAATGTTCTATAGAGTTACTTGATTATAAATCTTTGTTTCTTTAAGTTAAAAAGAAATTTACTTGGGTTCCATTTTCTGGTCAATTGGTATAAGCACCTTCATTTTCAGTACGGCAGCTTTGTTACCTAAGCATTATTAACAACACTGGTTTCTTAAAACCATTAAGAAGTCATTACTAGGCAACCTTGTTAAGGGCAAGTGGTTTTAATGTATCCAGCAAAGTGGTTAAAAGCTTAAGACACACCACTTAGATTTTTATGTTTGGAATCATACTCTTAGAGACAAGTATGACTGGGGGACTAGGTTGGGGCTAGATGACGGGTGGAGAACCCACTGTTCCTAGGCTGGAGCTATGCCCTATTTTGGGTAGGTAAAGAAAATCCTAGCTGGCCCCATGAAGAAAGTAAGTCTGTGTGACAGCTCAGGTCAGTGGGCCACTCTGCACTTCAGAGGGAAGGTTTTATTCTTGTCATTGTGGAGTAGTGCGTAGGCCTAGGTAGAAAGTGGCTAGAAAATCGAAGATCTGCCTAGTCTCAGCCCAGTGAGTTCACATGACTCACGTGCAGCCACAGGTATGGACTAGCAAGCCAGGAATCCACCATGGGCCCCTGCTCTTCACCCTGATCCTCACAGACAGCAGTGAGATACATGATTATGTGCCAGAGGTTGCAAGAAACCACAGTCTCACTTGGGATATCCGTTCTACGAAAAGATTATAGAAAAAAGTTGGTATATAAAAATAAATATGAATATATTGTATAGTTACACGAGTTGCATTAATGTTTAAAATAAAACATGGTAGGCCACTTTAGGTCAAATTCTTCAGCACTCAGGTGCTACAAATACTCTATCCTCAGCTATTAAAATAAAAAAGTTTGAGAAATTCTGCTAAAAGGGTTGGAGGCTCTAGTCATAGGGAAGTGCACATTTGCCTGGTACTTGTATCACCATGGAAACTATGGGTGGGCAACTTTGGAGTTCAGATCAGCCTTCTTTTCCCGCCTAGAGACAAAACAGGCAGAACTATGCTCGGCATTTGGAATGATGGTAGTGGCCTTACCTGGTTACATCATTAATCAGTCGTGTCTGCAGCAGTAGGTTTCTCCGGGGCAGCAAATTGTCACAGATCAGATTCTGGTTGGCTCTCACTGCAACCCCATTGCAGAGACAGAGGGAGCACAGGATATCCAGAACCTGCAGCAGGACACACCCACCAAACCTTAGGACCACCAGGAGGGCACAGTGGGCAGGATCACCGAAATGCATGAAGGATGAAAGGATTCATGCATGGGGGGCTAGGCTCTGAGCCAGCTCAGAGCCAAGGAACCCTCTTACCCAGAAGCAGAGTGTGATGCCTCAGAGCCTTCTGCTTCTTGGGAAAATGAGTCTGGGCTTCCCTCTAGCCCCTCTGCTCTACTCTTACGCCCCTTCCTTCCAAACTATGCACGCCATTGGTGGCCACTGTTCTATTACAGTAAGTAAGAGGCTGTGCTCTGAAGACAGACTAAGTTAATATCCCAGCCAGGCCAGGACTAAGGTGTGGTGAGGCATCTAGGGCACAAAATCTAGGCCCTACTCACTGTCCGAGTTCTGAAAAAACAGAGGAGAAGGATAAAAGGCCCTCCATGGACTTCAAACTCAAGCAGCACACTCTCACCCAGCCCTGATGGTGCTTGGCACTGAGTATTAGTGGATGCTCATTACAGAGTTTAATAAAATGGCATGTAAGATTCCCATTTGGCTAAGGTCTTGCATGTAGCAGGCTTGGGACTCTTGCATGGGTGGGGCCAGAATAGGGCAGACCCCTGTTCTTGGGTCTTTTGCTGTGATATCATCAAAACAAAACTCAGGAAGATACCCTTTAATTCCTGGAAATTGGCATTCTAAATATTTTACCCATTCTCCTTCTCCCTTCTAGGAGAACAAACCTGCAAAAGCCCAGGTGGCCCATGAATCTAAGAGACCTGTCATTAAACTGCTTCTTCCCCTTGTTTCCCAGCTGGGAAAGTGGGAATAGTTCATGTTTGCCTTGTCCTGCATGCCCACCTCTCCTCTGTCCTCTCCTTGCACTGTATCTTCTTTCATTCAGATTTTATGTTCCTATTATGGCAAAGCAACTGTGCTGGGCCAGTCAGGCTGTTCCTCCCGCTCTCCTTCACAGAGAGGAATGTGCAAACAGCAGTCAATAAATAACAGCCACGATATGGCAGGTTACCCCAACAGGGAGGCAGGCAGCCTCATTTCAGTCTCTCAAAGTGGTCACTGAAGACCCAATGCTTAGTGGGGTTTGATAGCTTCAAGCAAGGTGTTCATGGCATTTGTATCCATAATTCTCACAAACCAATTTTCTAGCTGACTCCCTGAATGTCAGCTTTGTTCCTGATAAATACAAAGCACATTTATGGAACAAACAGAAAAGAATCCCAAATGCAGTTTTATGGGGGACCCTTACCATTAGCACTCTGTGAAAGGTATCAATGGTGGAAACTTGAAATCCAAAGGATAATTTCTCACCCTAAGAAAAGAGCCATAGATGGCCAGGAAATGAAATACCTTTCACCAGCCTTGGCCTCCCATCTCTACTAAAAATACAAAATATCAGCCGGGTATGGTGGCGCGTGCCTGTAATCCCAGCTACTCAGGAGGCTGAGGCAGGAGAATTGCCTGAACCCAGGAGGCGGAGGTTGCGGTGAGCCAAGATCACGCCATTGTACTCCAGCCTGGGTAATAAGAGGGAAACTCCATCTCAAAAAAAGAGAAAGAAATGCCTTTCAGCCAGCCTATCACACATTTCATGTTTGGCCTTGGGGTGGTGGCTGCAGAAGATTTGCTGTTACAGCCAGAGGGAGAGCAGAGTTTAATCCACATACAGTAAGAACAGCAAAGAGAAAAAGGCTCTGTAAAAAGCACACAGCCTAACAGTGTGTGCCTCACACTGAAGAGAAGTGCCTCCTCTATAAATAAATAAATGATGCTACTAAAAGAATCAAAGTTGACATTGTTTAGGTTTTGCTTTAGGAGTCACTCCTTCAGGTGAAACTGGGGAATGGGGATAAACTTCGTTTTCTAAAAAAGTTCAAATGGGTTGGTGAAAGGAAAGTATCTCGGGCCCCCAGAATCGCTAAGGAAAACTCAAGCTGGGAACTGCTTAGGGCAAACCTGCCTCCCATGCTATTCAAAGTCACTCCTCTGCTCACTGAGATAGATGCATGTCTGATTTGCCTCCTTTGGAAAGAACATAACCATTTGTGTATCACTTATCTATGACCTGGAAGCTCCCTCCACACTTCCAGTCTTCCTGTTTTTGCTTCAAGTTGTCCCGCCTTTCCAGACCAATGTACTTTTTACATATGAGTGATATCTCACATCTCCTTGAATGTATAAAACCAAGCCGTACACCCCACCTAGGGCACATGTCGTCAGGATTTCCTGAGGCTGTGTCACAAGCACGTCCTCGTTCTTGGCAAAATAAATGTTAAATTAACTGAGACCTGTCTCAGACTTTATTGGCTCACATTTTGGTAACCAGAGGGGACTGTGATTGGAGATGCCCCTGACCTTTGACAAATCCTCTATCGGTGCTTTGTACCAGCATGAGCTAACCTTATGGCTCAAAACAGTTTGCTGAGGTCTGAGAGCACCCTCTCCAGAGAATCCCTGATCTCCCAAAACTTGGTCAATCTAAAGTTTGTTTTGTTGTACAACTCCTTTTCCTTTTTTCTTTTTTCTTTTTAGTTTTACTTGCTTCTAACAGGAAGACAAGTTTTCCTGCTTCCATGATGATAGAAGGCAGGTAACTCCTTTATGGAGTTTGAGCTCACTTCCAACAGAAAAGATACGTTTTTTTTTTTTTTTTCCTGCTTCCAGGCTGGTAGAGAGCAGTCTACAGTCTGAAACCCATCACTAGGTAAGAAACTGGTTTGGGATTCTGTCTTGCAAATTCCCTTTAAACAACCAAAGTTAGCATTTAACAATCAGCTGGTGTTAATTTCCACTTAGAGTGCTCAGAAATCATACAATTTGTGTGATCATTGTTAGTTTAGCAGCATTTTGCCCTAGCTCAAAGAAATATGGTAATAAGATTAAAAAAAAATTTTTTTAAAGGAGCTCAATGGTTATAAGGCAGCTTAATTAAAAAGCTAACATCCAAGATGTATGTGTGTGTGTGTGTGTGTGTGTGTGTGCGCGCGCATGTGTGTGTGTGTATGTTTGTATTTGAAACACCTTCATGTTTTTGGTTTTTTTCTCTCCTAAACCCTTGTCTTTTTTTGTTGAGCAAAAGTTCTTATTTTTCTTCTCAGTTAATGGAATTCCATTTTCATCTGATTTTTTTTTTAAATGAAAATAGTTACTGCAACAGAGGCCACTTGGGTTTTTAAGGAAGAGTATAGTTTAATTTTATGTTTAATTTGGCTCAAAGAAAAATAAAAGTGTTTCCCTCTAGCACCATCAGACTCTTTCTCTCTGTACTTTATGATGTAAATTTTGCTATTTGATTTTCACTTGTTTCCTTTAATGTGCAAATTTGAGGCTATTTTGCTGACAACTGCCTAGGGTTGTGAAACAGGTTATTGAAAATCTGAAAGTCTAAGATAGGGGAAAAAAAGGTGGGGGGGGTCTTTATAAATCTATAAATGTACTTCCATTGGCATGCCTAATATATTTTTATATGTATTTATGTGATGTGTACAGAATGTTTTACTACTAGCAATATGTAAAAAAAAACCTCTAATTGGCTTAAAAAACAAAAGCTCTTAAAGTATATACTAAAAAAGACTATTCAAATGCTTTTAAAGTTTCTGTAACTTAAGTAAAATTTTTATTTTTATTTTGACATGGAGTCTCACACTATTGCCTGAGCTGGAGTGCAGCAGCACCATCTCAGCTCACTGCAACCTCTGCCTCCCAGGTTCAAGTGATTCTCCTGCCTCAGCCTCCCAAGTAGCTGGGATTATAGGCACTGGCTATCACAGCCTGCTAATTTTTTGTATTTTTAGTAGAGATGGGGTTTCACAGTGTTGGCGAGGCTGATCTTGAATTTCTGACCTCATAATCGACCTGTCTCTGCCTCCTTAAGAGCTGAGATTACAGGCATGAGCTATCGCGCCTGGCCAGTAAAATCTTTAATAAATAAGCTAGCCCTAAAATTACTGGTAAAGTACGATTAGAAATGCCTTAAGAATTGCCCAGCATACATTTTTGTTTCCATTTATTAATCAAGCAATTTCATACTTATCCCTGTCAAACACTGCAAGGTGTCAAAATTTGGCATAAGGGTTGCAAAACTATAAACCCAGCCCAAAACAGACTCATCTTTGCTTTTGTGATTTTTAATAAGATATTGATAAGGGTTTAATGAAAATAGCTGCATCTTGAATTTACTAAAATTACCCTAACTTCTAATCTGGTGGCCTTAGGTAGTCTAGTCCACAGACAGTAAGGTGGTTTGCTTTGGGAAAGACTGTTATTGTCACTTTCAAAGCTGAAATATAAACCAAGTTCCTCCCAAAGTTAGTTCTGCCTATGACCAGGAATGAACAAGGACAGCTTAGAGTAAGCAATATTGAGTCAGTTAGGCCAAATCTCTTTTCACTGTCTCAGTTATAATTTTGCAATGGCGGTTTCATAACTTAAATGACTGTCATAGTTTTAGTGAATAATCTAGGAAAACCATTAAAACAATTAGGCAAATGTAAAGGGATAAATATTTATAGACAAACATCATAATTTAGAATATAAAGTTAAATTAAATAATAGATATTGCATTATTTGGATATTTTCCAATAAATACATTTTAGGAGAACATAAGTATGTCCTTTAAAAAAAAAAAAAAGAGGTGAACCAGTTTTGTCTAATTCAAAGCTTATTTAAAGGTTATACATAGAACAAGGTGAAAGGAACCAGGACTAAAAAAGATGTAAAGAAAGTTATAAAAATAAAGAGTATTTCTTTTTTGAGGTAAAAAGGCTTAAAGAGAAATAATTTTAATTGCTTGAACCCATAAGGCGGAGGTTGCAGTGAGCCAAGATCATGCCATTGCACTCCAGTCTGGGTAACAACAGCGAAACTCCGTCTCAAAAAAAAAGAGAGAAATAATTTTATTTTTATTTTTATTTTTTTTGAGACGGAGTTTCGCTCTTGTTACCCAGGCTGGAGTGCAATGGCGCGATCTCGGCTCACCATTCCTCTGCCTCCTGGGTTCAGGCAATTCTCCTGCCTCAGCCTCCTGAGTAGCTGGGATTACAGGCACGCACCACCGTGCCCAGCTAATTTTTTGTATTTCTGGTAGAGATGGGCTTTCACCATGTTGACCAGGATGGTCTCGATCTGTTGACCTCGTGATCCACCCGCCTTGGCCTCCCAAAGCACTGGGATTACAGGCTTGAGCCACCGCGCCCGGCCCAAGAGAAATAATTTTATAAGAAAGAATCTTATATGATAAATTTAGTACTAAAATAAAATAACCGTTTTTTTTAAAAAGGAGGGATGTTCAGAGCAAATCAGAAAGTCTGACTATGTCATGAGCAGTCAGTGTAAGTTACAGTAAGAGGTAGATATTAAAAAAATAAAGGCCGGGTGTGGTGGCTCACGCCTGTAATCCCATCACTTTGGGAGGCCAAGGCGGGTGGATCACGAGGTCAAGAGATCGAGACCATCGCGGTCAACATGGTGAAACCCCGTCTCTACTAAAAATACGAAAAATTAGCTGGGCATGGTGGCGCGTGCCTGTAATCCCAGCTACTCAGGAGGCTGAGGCAGGAGAATTGCCTGAACCCAGGAGGTGGAGGTTGTGGTGAGCCGAGATCGCACCATTGCACTCCAGCCTGGGTAACAAGAGCGAAACTCTGTCTCAAAAATAAATAAATAAATAAATAAAATAAAACCCCAGAAACTTTCATATGATCAAGTTGTCATATTAAGTTTTGATTTGCTTAGAAAAAAAAACTGAGATAAAATTTTTTTTTTTTTTTAGAATTAAGGTTATTGCTTCCATGAATCTTCCTGTATATGGTTTTAAAGTTCTTGTAACACTGAGTTACAGGACTCTAACTCCTGGGTCTAAAAAGGACACCAGGTCCTGCTAAATCTTAAACACTGACAGCAATTAAAGCCTTATCTTCAGGCCCCATAGAAGATGCCATTCAAAACCAACTGCATTCCTGAGACACAGGACAAGAAATTAAAGCTATTCAACTCCTCAAGACCCAGGGGCTGTCACCCAAGAGGTGGGTGTTTTAAGACTGTAAGGGCCAATTTTGAACGATAAATTCAGTTTCTCTATAAATTATTAATGTCAAAGGGACACTGATGCAAACCCATATATGGACCCCTGTTGCCAGATTAGTAAGGTTTTCTTGAAGCTTAACCAACTTCTTAATAAAGATTATAAAAGGCTTACAGAAGTTATATTTTATAAACAAGATTAAATTTTATAAATTGTTTACAAACGTTTGTTGACTTCATGCCGTTTCTATTAGGGCTTCTTGTTTAGAAAATTAAGTCTTCTCTCTCAAAGAATGAAGTCTTTTGCTTTTTTTTTTTTTAAATGCTTGAATTATCACTTAAATAAACGACTTTATAGTGACCTGTAATCCTATTTTGTAATATCAAGTGTTTTGTAAGGTCTTCTAGGCTGACTGACTGTGCAATGGATTCTATGACAACCCCGTGACCAGCACATACACCTCTTGAGGGCCTCCTGGAATTAGAAAACCTGAAGTAGCTGGAAGAACATGAAAAATGGAAGAATAATCAACCTGATCAACCCCTGCAGCACCTAACTAACTTGAGACATTCTTCTGTTGTTTCTTATTCCAGCCCCGCTTGACAAGGCCATTGGACTTTGTAACCAACCTTGGTCAACCTTGTGACTCCAGCCCCAACGACCCCCTCCCAGCTTGCAAAAAACTACTCTGAACTGTAACTTCTGTACCTTTCCACTGCCTACCCCAAACGTATAAAACCATCTCCTATCCCACTGCCCTTCACTGACTCTCTTTTCAGACTCAGTCTGCCAACACCCTGGTGAATAAACAGCCATTTTCCTCACATAAAGACAGTTTGGGGGGGGGGGGTCTCTTCATGCAACATGCATGTTTTAACACATTTTAAACCTTTTATATTTGACAAACTTTCCAAAATCAAATTATAAATTATGTCTTTTTCTAACCTAGTTAATTCTTTAAGATATTAGTTTCCCTAAAGTCCAAAAATGATATAATTTAGCTTGTTTGCTATAAAAATGATACAGCAATCATTATCAAATATGAAATGGTGTTTGGTTTCTTTGGGCTGTATTTGTATAAATGTTTTATTGGTTATGTGTTCCAAAATTATGGGAAACTCCTGTAAATCTCAGGTAACTTAGTGTACATTATCAGTAATAATCATAATTGTTATGTTAAAATTATTGTGTGCCACAGAGGTAACAAATTTCCTTGTCAATTGTTTCTTTTAACTATGACTGCCTTAAAACTTCTTTTTCATCCACAAACAATTGTCTTGTTTTATCTTGTTTTAAACCCTCTCTAAAATGTGGGTTTGTAATCAGCTATAGGTCTCTAACAGGTGCACTTAATACAGGTTTTCTAATAACTTTAAACATTGTGACATTGGAATAAAGGAAAAAACTTTCAGAACTCTCATGGAGAGCTGAAATGTTCATGACTATCAAAAACAACTGGAGTTGACTGAATTAACTGAAGCAACAGAAAACTGAAGTAATCATTTTGACTTTTTGCTTAAAACATTGCTGATACTGTTTGTTTCACAGAGTTAAGGAAATTTTTAAGTGATTTACAGCTTTTAACAATCGAGTAAAGAATATTCCTGTGAACAAAATTTGGAGCCTATTTGTTTCTCTCTACCTAACTTCTCCAGAAGTTGGAAACTATTTGTGAGTATTCTCAAATTATGGCAATACAGTTATCTGCATAAGTACAGTAAAAATCTGTTTTCCTTTGTAATGGGGCACGATTGGAGAAATTGGTTATTTTACCAAGGCTATGACTGGGATGGTGTGCTTTCCTTTAAGGAATCAAACTTGACTTATGAAGCCAATCAAGCCCTTGGAACAACTGGCCTTGTATTTTGTGTACACAATCCCTGTACAAAGTTTCTGACCTGTGTGGTAAGTAAAGACTGTCACTTTCTGACAGGTGCAGAAGCCCCAGGTTTATCTTGGACCCTCAAGAGGAGAAGAAATTCACCCAACTCATAGTTATTTAATGGCACATATCTTTGGCTGGGCTTAGCTTTAAAGAGTCTTATGTGAGATCCCTGCTATGGAACAAAGTTCCATCAAAGTCAGTTTAAAAGCCTAAGTAAAAACTAATTATTTTTGCTGCACTGTATACAAATAATTAGGCAAAATATAATAAAGCAAACCAGTCCTAACATGATTTGTCTTTAGCAAAAATGGGAAACGACAGAGAGAAAAATTATGTTTCAAAACTATAGTAGACCTGTTGAATAGATTCTGGTCTGCTCAATTTTTTTTTCAATTTTTATTATTTTCTACAGTTTGGACTGAATAATTTTTGTTGGCTACAAGTCTTCAAAATAATGTTTTCAAAATTTTTTCCATTTTTCCTAATTTGGAGTCACTGAAAACTAAGCTGTGCTTTCTTAAAACCTTATTTACATACATAAGCCACTTTCATGTCTGCCTAGTAATGTACGGACGTCAGAGTAATGTGACCTACATAGATTTTTCCAGGATTGTTCTTTTATTTGTTGTTTTTTCTTCTTCCTCTTGGCTGTTTTCTCTTCACAGGACATTCTTCTTCGCAACCTCCTAAAAATGAGCCTTTGGGACCTACCCATCTAGGAATAAACCCTTCTAGCCATGAGAGACCAGATGTGAAACCTGAGACCAGAGACTCATTCTCTTGTAAAATACTTTTTCCAAAAGATATTTTAAAACAGAAAAGTGGGTAAATGTGAAAGGAAAATGTCTTGAGCTCCCAAAATCACTGAGGAAAACTCAAGCTGGGAACTGCTCAGGGCAAATCTACCTCCTGTTCTATCCAAAGTCACTCCTCTGCTCACTGAGATGGATGCATATCTGATTTGCCTCCTTTGGAAAGGCTAATTAGAACCTCAATAGAACATAACTATTTGTGTATCACCTATCTGTGATCTGGAAGCTCCCTCCCAGGTTCCAGTCTTCCTGCATTTGCTTCAAGTTGTCCCACCTTTCCAAATGGAATCATTCTACTTCTTACATATACTGATTGATGTCTCATGTCTCCCTAGATGTATAAAACCAAGGTGTGCCTGGACCATCTTGGGCACATGTCATCAGGACTTCCTGAGGCTGTGTCATGGCCATGTCCTCAACTTTGGCAAAATGAAGTTTCTGAATTAACTAAGACCTGTAAGGTCGGTTTCCTCGCTGGGAGCTCGGACACTCCCATCCCTCTCCACACCTGAAGATTACATCACCAGAATCTGCACTCAACACTAAACTCTGCACTCGGCACCAATGCACACTTCTGCACTCCACACCAGAATCTGCACTCGACACTAAACTCTGCACTCAGCACCTAGCCAGCCATTGGAAAATCCACCAAAATTTAAAAGAAGCCCAGCCAAAACCTGCCCAATAGCATAGCCTGCTCACCAGAAATCCCACCTACCTACCAATAGCAGCTCGCCCTGTCCACATCCTGTTTCTCCAAAGCCAATCAAATGCCTTCACTCCCTATAAAACCCCCCATGCGGGAGAGGAGTCAGGCGTGATTTCCCTGGCCCCTTTCCCTGGAACCACAGAACCTTGTCTGAGAGTTAAATAAATTGGCATTTAATTTTCTTATGCTGGCCTCAGTTTCCTCATTTTAAACTCAGCAATAAACCTCACAAGAGAATAACCCTTACAAGACCTGTTTCAGATTTTCTGGGTTCACAGTTTCTTTTAAAAGAAAAAAAAAAGTGTAGATAGGTCCAATCCACCATGGGGGCATGCAGGCATTGCAACTAGAGGCCATCTGTACTTTCTGACAGGGGGCATCTTGGTGACCTCTGGAATACCTGGCTGGAAAGTCTGACTGGAGAGGCAGGTACTGCTGAGTATTCACCAGACTTCATTTTCTTCTCCTTCTGAGCATACAGAGGCTTTATTTCCCAATACTCCTTGCAGGTATAGGGGATCATGTGACTAAGTTTTGGCCAATAGAAAGTGGGTGGACCTCAGCAGTGGGCCCTACCTTCCTTACCTTCCTTCCACTGGATTCAGATATCCAACAAGGGATTTCAAAGCCTAAAGATCTCCTTACTCCAAGTATGATCCCCAGAACAATAGCACTGGTACAATCTAGATCACCAGCAATGAATGGTGCCATCATTCTAGAAATACAGATGCTTAGCCCCAGCCCCATCCCCCAAATTATTAAATCAGAAGTCTCATGTTAACATGATTCCCAAGAGATTTGTAAACACCTTACTGTCTGTGAGGCTCTGCCTTTAGGAGATGGTAAAACCACTAACCACACTCAATGGAGCCCTCCCACTGACCTTGAGCAGACATATGAGCAAAAATAAACCTTGACTATGCTAAGACACTGACAATATGGGGTTGTCTGTCATAGGAGTCAGGCCTCCCTAATCAATAGCCCATTTGTGGGGTTCATTTGTTTCTGGTTGTAATAATTCTCATCACTGATACTGCCTTTCATTCGAGAGCCTCTCATTTTGCTTTTATCTCCATTACCATCTATCTCAAACACAAGCTTATATAGGAATTATAATTTGAAGATAAATATCTATGGAAACATTGTTAGGCTGTTGAATTTTTGTCATCAGCTTTCATCTGTAAAAGCAGCCTTATTAAACAAATGCTAACTATATTTATTTTGAGATTTTCCTATCAAGTCCTATATGAGAAATGAGTGTTCTTCAGTCCCCAGGCTAAACCTTTGATTCCTGATTTATATTTTCTGAGAGTCAACAATATCACTATTTTATCATACATTTTTCTCAAAGGTAGCCCCAAATCCCTGCAAAACAAAGAAGGTAAAAAATATTTATCTATGACAACTTTGAGCAAATTTGGAGTAAGGCAGCCTCAGGGGCAAGTAGAAAGTGCACATTTTATTTATAATAGCAGAATCTTACTCTGGAAAAATTACAGGGTGACTGTTATAATTTTCACCAATTATTCTTTTTATACTAATTAACAAAATCAGTGCCACTAACATAGTGTGTTTCTTACCACTGATGAGGCATCTGTTGGAAGAGATGATGCCTGTACATATACGTGAGCTTCAATCAGTGTAAGGTGAGACAGGAGTAGATTTTGGCTCACTCATTTGTTCCTTTAATTCATTTATTAAACCTTCAACAAGCATGCATGAATGCTTGCCATGTACAACATCTTAGCTTGTCACTATGAGGATTACAAAGACAGTCCCTATCACAAAGGAACTTACAGGTTTAAGAGAGATATGCAAAAATAATTATAATAAAAGGCAGATTGGAACAATCATTATAGCAGAGAACAAATCATAAGGAGAGAGGAGACCAATTCCAATTGGAATCAGAAAAAGATTCCTGGAGGAAGTGGCATTTGAACTAAGTTTTAAAGAGCAGACCAGAATGTTTTTATTTTTATTTTTTATTGACCAGAGAAAAATTTTGATGAGTCTTTGGAAAGTAGGAAGCAAGGAGCTACTGAAGGATCCACAAGAGTGAAATCATTGAGAGGTCAAAGGGTAGAATGCATTAGAAAAATATGGAGTAGGCACTACAACACACTCCTGTCTTTTTCACTTCAAAGAGTGTATTCTTTCCCTATAACTTTTTGACCTCAAATCTGATCATGTTTTGATGAGTAGTAATTATTTCCACGAAAGGGACAAAGCTAATGACTTAAATATTTTAGCAAAGAAGTAAAGGTATAATAATTGCCACCATTATATGTAGTCTTGATTCTAAGCATATGACTGGAAGTGGCAAGATACAGAAAGAATTTTTACATCTCAAACCCATGAGATGTAAAATTATTTTTAAAAGAAAAATGTCATACCCTAAAGGCTACCTTCGTGAACCCATAGGGGCCTTCCAATTCCAGTCTGAGAAACACTTATGACATGAAAATGCATTCTAGGTAATCACATTTGCAAGAGCTGCCAAAAAAGGAAATTGCAGATGGCACAAACAAATGGAAAAACATCCCATGATCATGGATCAGAAGAATGGATATCTTTGAAATGACCATATTGCCCAAAGCAATCTATAGATTTTATACAATCCCTATCAAAATATTACTGTCATTCACAGAATTAGAAAAAAAATCCTAAAATTCATATGTAAAATTCATATGGGAAACCAAACCATTGAGTTTCCCAGGCAATCCTGAGCAAAAAGAACAAACCTGGAGGCATCACATTACTTGACCTGAAATTATACTACAGGGCTATAGTAATGAAAATAGCATGGTACTGGTATAAAAATAGACACATGGATCAATGTAACAGAGAACTCAGAAATAAAGCCACCTATCTACAGCCAACTGATATCTGATGAAGTTGACAAGAACATACACTGAGGAAAGGACACCCTTTTCAGTAAATGGTGCTGCCAAATTTGGATTGCCATATGCAGCAGAATATAAACGGGATCCCTATCTATCACTATACATAAAAATCAACTCAAGTTATAATTAAAGACTTAAGGGTAAGACCTGAAACTATAAAAGTCCTAGAAGTAAACTTAGACAAAATTCTTCTGGACATTGGTCTAGGTAAAGAATTCATGACTAAGACCTCAAAAGTACAAGCAACAAAAACAAAAATATATAAGTGGGACTTAATAAATGAAAAAGCTCTGCAAAGCAAAATAAATACTCAATAGAGTGAACAGACAACCTGCAGAATAGGAGAAAATATTTGCAAACTATGCATCCAACCAAGGACTAATATCCAGAATTGACAATGAACTCAAACCACTCAATGACAAAAAACGAAATAATCCCATTAAAAAATGGGCAAAGGGCCGGGCGCAGTGGCTCATGCCTGTCAACTCAGCACTTTGAGAGGCAGAGGCAGATGGGTCACGAGGTCAGGAGATCAAGATCATCCTGGCTAACACAGTGAAACCCCATCTCTACTAAAAATACAAAAAATTAGCTGAGTGTGATGGCACAAACCTATAGTTTCAGCTACTTGGGAGGCTGAGACAGGAGAATCACTTGAACCTGGGAGGTGGGGGTTGCAGTGAATGGAGATCATGCCACTGCATTCCATATTGGGCAACAGAGCAAGACTCTGTCTCAAAAAAAAGCGGGGGGCAAAGGACGTGAACAGACATTTTTCAAAAGAAGACACGCAAATGGCTAATGAGCATATGTAAAAATGCTTAGCATCACTAATCATCAGACAAAGGCAAACTGAAACCACTATGAGATGTCATCTTAACACTAGTCAAGATAGCCATTATTCAAAAGATTAAAAAATAACAGATGTTGGTGAGGATACAGAGAAAAGGGAATGCTTATATATATTGGTAGAAATGTAAATTAGTAAAACCTCTGTGGAAAACAGTATGGAGATTTCTCAAAGAAGTAAAAATAGATCTACCATTTGATCCAGCAATCCCACTACTGGATATCTACCCAAAGGAAAATAAATTGCTATATCAAAAAGATATCTGCACTTGTATGTTTACCAGAGCCCTATTCACAATAGCAAAGACCTGGAATGAGTGTACATATCCCTCAATGGAAGATTAGAGAATGTGGTATACACACACACAATGGAATACTGTTCAACCATAAAAAAGAATGAAATCAGGTATTTTGCAGCAACATGGATGGAACTGGAAGCTATAATCTTAAGTGAAATAATACAGATACAGAAAGTCAAATACTGCATGTTCTCACTTATAAGTGGGAACCCAATAATGTAGAGACGTGGACACAGTGTGGAGTGACAGACACTGGCAACTTGGAAGTGTGGGAGGGGATAAATGATGAGAAATTGCTTAATGAGTATAATGTGCATTATTTGGGGTTACAATAAAAGCCCAGACTTCAGCACTATGCAATATATCCAGGTAACAAAATTGCACTTGTACCATTTAAACTTACACAAAGGAAAAAAAAGAAAATGCTTTCTAGTGGTGAAGTTTTCACTGCAAAAGTTTTGTATTTAGATAACTGTAAAAATAAAATTGCAAAATTAAACATATTCTCACAGAACATTTGGATTCTAAAGAACAAGTTTACAGACTACAGCTTGAGAAATACTGGAAAGAACATTAAAATTCTGCTCCTATTCTGTCATTAATTAGCTGTGTGATTCCTGGGAAACTGCTTAACATCTAGGGACCCAGGCCCCAGCCTCCTTTCTGCCTCTGTCATGTACAAATAATAATGATGGTATGTCATAAGGTTGTAAGGAGGCCTGAATAAGATACACATGAACACTGACAGCAATAACTGGCATTGGTTAAATGCGAAATAAATGTTGGTTATCATCACTGTTGTTGCTGTTTTGAGAGGACTTCTGACGACCCCTGTGGCTTTAAAATTCTGCATATTTTGAATCATTGTCTTCACTGAAAACTAAGTGAATTGGACAGAGACTCCTGAAATTCTAGGACTGGAGGCAACAATGCAGCCTGGAGAGAAAATCACTGCCTCAGCATTTCCCAAGTAAGGATCAAGTGTTGCAATGGAAGCCTGGCCTTCACTCAGCACATTCTTTGCCAAGTGACCACAAATACATTGGTGATGGTTTGAACCTGGTTTTTCTCATTGACAGTAAAAGGTATCCAATGGAATAGTACCTAAAGAAGGATCTGAACTCATGACAAACCTTTACCCCAAAATCTATCCAAAGATGGAAAAGGAACATCTTTGAAGAGACTCTATGTACCAACATCCCGTTGCTTCAACTTTTATATTACCAGAATTTCTCTAACAATGTCTTGGTTCTACAAGATTAAAGGCTACTCTGAAAACATACTGGGTCAGGCACCGATTTCTAGCAAAATATTTCAACTTGCTAGGCCTCAGTTTTCTTAACTGTGGAATGGGTAGAATAGTAATCAACTCACCACCAAGTGACATGCATCAAATGCTTTGTAGCTTTTGGCTGTAAGAAGCCACAATGAAGTTGGTTACTGATTAAGTACATTATGTGGTCTAATAATAAAGAAACCTCTGGGGCAATGAAACAAGAGCAGCTTTCCTGTCAAAAGGCTTCTGACATTTGCACACAGCTCATGGCTCCTAGCACGTGTTACTCAGATGCTTATCGATTATTCTCATTAGACTTCGCAGACAGGAAGGAACATGTTGGAACACAGAGAATCTGGACTGAAGCTGAAGCTTCATGCTTGCACTTGATTTATTGCATTTGGAAAAGTGATTTTAGACCCCACATATTTCTTTTTATTCTTTGTCAAACAATTTCACACATGCTAAGGACCAAGGCTTTCTACTGCCCAAGGCTGATGCATATCATACAGTCTAAGCTGCCGAGTCTCAATCTCCTGGACACCCTGATCTGTCTCAAATGTGCAGTACTCCCAGATGATGACAAGCAGAGACTGTCAGTGACCAAGCCTACTTCTCTCCACTCTGTAGAAGCACAGCTGCAGTCCCACATGCCCTATCATGCCATCCGCTCTGAAATACACCTCCTCAGCCATTGAATATTCCCTCTGTCCACCAATTAGCACAGTAGCCCTCATGTGTGGGGCAGATGTCAAAGGGTCAGGAAAAAAAAAACTCTCCTTGCTTTAGTAGAGTTTCCCCATAGATCTCTGTGTCTTAGAGATACAATTTCATAAAAACAGAGATGTTAAATTGTAAGAGATCTCAAAGAAATGATATAGCATTCCACTTAGTGAGATGCCATTGTGTCCATTTTACAGATGAAGTAACTGCAGCCCAAAGTCATAGAGCTGCTTTGTATCAAAGGGAGGGACTAGCAGCTTCAGTTCTCATGCTTGCACATGTACAGATTCATTTACTTTATTTGGTTGAACTCATAGTAAATCCGATTTTGTTTAATAACAAATCACGTGGCTAAAACGTTCTACACTGTTTTAAATCTGATTTCTTTATATCTTTTCTATACAGCTTGGTATAAGCTGTTTCACTACTAAGTTCCTGGACCCTAGGGCGGCAGCCAGTTCCATACAGTTAGTCTTGTGCAGACAGGACCTATTGAGTGCCCCACAGTGAGCTGGTGTTAAGGGCTAATGATAATGAGCAGTGACTGGGGAGCTGGTAGAATCCCACAGCACCATCCAGCGTACAGTGTGATTGCCCAGCTTGGAGTGTGCTTGTATTCAGGGAAAGTCTTTTTCCAGTTTTCCAAAACTTTTGTCAAAGTCAAGAAACAGACTAGTCAGCATGCTTAGTAATACACAGGGTCATGAACATTGGGGAGGAAAACACCAGGCAAAGTCAATCACTGTTTTTTCCACACCTACCTTGTGATTCCGCCCATGCTTATCCAACAGGGAGATGATGGACTTGATGTGGCCCTCTGCTATCAGGTTTAAGGCTTCTGGGCTTTCAGTTAAGATGCAGTGCAAAACTTCCAAGATACCTACATGAATGCCACAAACATCATTTGGACATTAAATGCCCTGCAGCAGTGACCATAATTAAGAAACCTGAATGTGAACAACCTTCCTGAGGGGACAGGATATCATCAGTTCTTTAACTCTATCAAGTATTTTCAGGCAGAAAAAAATATGTTCATTCCCGGTAGATTTCAGATTCCCTGGAGGCCAACTGATCTGTAATTTAGTAGTGATTTTAATTCAGCACTAACCCTATCTCCCTCTACCTGGACAAAGACATGGCCTTTGTATGATGAAATATAGAGAAGCAGCTGTAAAATAGCATTTTTCATTTGATCAAACCAAATAATATTTCATTTAAAAATAGATATAAATATGTCCAGTTTACTGTAAATTCTAAAGGTCATTCAAGTAATTTGGAAAATATTCTGAGTTTCTCCCAAATAAGAATTTTTCTAGTAGCCACTCTAGACATTTTTATTTTAGGTCTACTCATGTATCAAATAGACTGAAGCCTCAGAAAATAAAGTCTATTTGGCTTCTCCCCCTTTGTTGGAACACTAGATAGGTTATGTAAGTGAAGGCTTAAGAAAAACTAGTGCCCCTGCAGCCTGGCACATACATGGCAACATCATGATGGAAATTCAAGGGAAACAGTTGGTTAATAGCTTAGTTTTATTAAGAAAATTCCTTTTGATTCTGTTTTTTTTTTCATAAATTAGCTTGAAATGTAATCTAGCCCATGAGACTGAGGCACTGCAGAAAAGAGAGGCTTAGGAAGACGTGTGTAGGTGGATGATCCTTGGGGGACCCTCTCCTGGCTGGTCTGTTAAAGCACCTGTCATCTCTAGGCTATGAGAAAAGCATCAAAATCCTTCACCTTTCCCATGAGGGGCCTACATCTGCCATGTTTACTCATCTCGGAGAAAGCAAATTGCTGAGCCCTGCAGCATGGTCACTTACCAATGATGACCACACTCTTGGCTCAGATTCTCCCTAAGTCATTAGAAAGGACTATAGATACAAGGAGAAGGGTGAGTCAGTGGAGATGGGTGAGCGGGGATTTTTCCTCTCATTCCTGTCATTCTTCACCCCTGCTTTTAGAACTATAAGAAATAGTTTGGACAATATTGAAAAGCATTAAAAAATCCAGAGAATAAGAATGTAATGGGAGTCAGAAGGAGACAAGGATCACTGGGTGGAGGGGGTGGGGATTAATGGACCTAAGGAATAAAAATGAAGGCACAGAGTAAAAAAATTAAACAAAAAAGGAAGGGTTGTTGAAGTCTGGGTTGGAGTTGTTAAATAAAGTCATGCGGGTCCCAGGAAGCTTTAAGACAATTTCTCTTATTTTTAAGTAATGATTTGAGGATTGTTTGCAATCCACTGGAAAAGATTCAACATTTTCTTTTTTATGGAATGAAAAAAAAACCCCTTCATCTTTTCTAGTTATAGTTTCCTGTCAATTCTCACCTGAGGAAGATTCTAGTCTGTCCAATTTACTGATGAGCCAATCAAGGTTATTGGAGAATTGAGCGCAATTGTTTCTGTTTCCACGAATGAGAGCAGCTGCAAACAAGATGTTTGATCATAGAGGTTAAAGGTTATAATGAGAACTTGGAAAGCTGAGAACTTTCATTAGGAGATGTTTGAACATAGAGGTTAAAGGGCATGAGAACTTGGAAAGCTGTTGAATACTTCACCTGCTTAGCAACTGAAAATAACTAAATGCAGATCTTACCCTGCCTAGCCCTTTGATACAAATGTTTTTTTCTTTTCTTTTCTTTTTTTTTTTTTAAAGAGACAGTCTCACCCAGCCATCCAGACTGGAGTACTGTGACTCACTGCAGCCTTGATCTCCTGGGCTCAAGTGATCCTCTTTCCTCAGCCTCCAGAGTAGCTAAGACTACAGGCATGCATCACCATGTCCAGCTAATTTGTAATTTTTTTTTTGAGATGGAGTTTTTTATCTTGTCGCCCAGGATAGAGTGCAGTGGCACCATCTCAGCTCACTCTGCCTCCCAGGTTCAAGCAATTCTCCCGTCTCAGTCGAGTAACTGGGATTACAGGCGTGAGCAACCACGCCCAGCTAATTTTTATATTTTTAATAGAGATGGGGTTTTACCATGTTGGCCAGGCTGGTGTCAAACTCCTGACCACAGGTGATCCGCCCGCCTTGGCCTCCCAAAGTGCTGGGATTACAGGCAGGAGGCACCATGCCTGGTTTAAACATTTTTTATTGAGATGGGGGGTCTTACTATGTTGCCCAGGCTGGTCTTGAACTCTTGGTCTCAATCCAGCCTCCTCATCTCAGCTGCCCAAACTGTTGGAATTACAGGCATGAACCACCATACCCAACCTCTTTCTATACTTAGAAGAATAAAAATCGAGTACTGACTCACTTTACAAGTATTTCCAGAGAGTCTGCTGTATTCAATACCTGTCCGGTTGTTCAGACAAGAGCAGTGGGGAAGGAAGGGAGATTTCCTGCCTTCATCAAGTAGGGAATGGAGACAATAAATGCATAAAGTAGTAAAATTACTTCAGATAGTGGTAAGAATATTAAGAATTAATTAATATTAATAGGTTACTGACTTAAGAACTCAACTTCTTGCAAAGTTTTCTTAAATTTAGCTAGAGATTTATTATTCTTCAGTGCTAAAGGCAGGCATCCCAGTGAACACAGCTGGAAAGGTTAGTTATATACTAATGGATAAATAATAGCAACATGCAACTATAACATATCTAAAATATATCCCTATTTGACAGTGGTTCTTGAGGCATGGTCCCTGGATCAGTGACACCAGCATCACCTAAGAACTTATAATAAACAATGCAAATTCTCAGGTCTCATCCAGCTTTACTGATTTAGAAACTCTGGGGGTGGGCCCTGGCATCTGTGTTGTAACCAGCTCTCCAGCTGATCCAGATGCCTGTTCCTACTTGAAAGCCACTGGCAGATGATACTGCAAAGAGAGGGAGAGAATATGCTGTCATCAGAGTTTTACCAATCTATACCAAATAACCTTTCCTCCACAGGGCAAGAAAAGCAGATGCAAATCTCGAACAAGTCCATGTAAACTGATTAGCCTCCAAGTAGCTTGCCCCTCACATGGTAGTTTTGAATTGGAATTTCACTAAGGATGATACATGGCAAATTTAGGATAAAGGAAGGCCTTCTCCAGGGCCTCACCTTTGTATCTTCAGTCAGTAGAGGGCACAATACAGTGTGAGCTCCTAACCTCCTTCAGCAAGGAAGTTAAGTGTTTAGAGTCCTGGCGCCAAGGCAGTACATGCATATTGGGGTTTCCTTTACCTTTTCTGTAAGTTGCACCAAAACATCTACTTAAGTTCTTTGTACCATTCCTTCAAATAAAGAAATTTGGTACAAAAAAAAAAAGTCCCAGAGCTAGACTGCTGGGTCTCAAGTCATAGCTCCATCACATACTAGATGTGTGACCTTGGGTTATGAGCGTCTATGAACATCCGTTTCTTCATCAGTGAAATGAGAGTAACAACAGTAACTAACCCTTAAAGTGTTTCTCTGGGGATCAAAACGCTATTTCACTGCTTGCACACAGAGATTAATAATTGTTAGATATTATTGTTAAAATCATGCCTACTGGGTCAATACAAAACACTAGAGTTTGAAGAGACTTTACAGTGTCACATAGTGGCTATCTATCAGTACTGTGGTAATCCAATCAGTCTGAACCCTAAGTTGGGGAATAGGTCTGGACTGGGCTCCCTTCCAGCCTACTGAACTATGATAGACTTCCTCTCAGTGGGACACACACTGCAGAGCAAAGCCTGAAAGTACTAGCTTATCACAGTGTCTGAGCAACTCTTTGTGGCCACCTTCTTGCACAGGCTCATACTGTCTTCTCTCTGCCTCCCACCCATAGGCCGGTGGCCCAGGACTATTGGATGGCACCTGTTGTAAGCAGGCACCAGAACATCACCACACACTCCATATTGTGAGACGATAAGATTGTGGCTGGAATATTCTTACTTCCTATCTTTTTCTTTCCACCAAAATGAAATAAATAACAGGCCAAAGCAGTGGGGATCATGACTAACAAGTGGACAAGTGACAGGGCAGTGTTAAGAGAATAACAATTCTTTAAGTGCAGGTGATATCTTGGCAGAAGTTTAAAACTGGAAGACATCATAAATGTGTTCTAGTCTTGTTTCCTCATGAAAGGTAAGGAATAGAGGTTGAGGGAGTGTAGTGACTGTCAAGAATTTCACAGATAGTTTCAGTGAAACTGATTACCATCTGCTTCCACTTGCTGCTGACTTCTTGCTCTGTTTGAAAAGTATGATGAGCTACTAGTTAACAGAAAGAACAGCTGGATTAACAAAAGGTTTCTAAGGAATGAAGCAGTCCAAATATCACAGGGTTAATGGCAAGTTAAAGACCATCCTGGGATTTCACATAGAAATCCCATGGAAATCGTCCCAGGGAGAAGGCACTGTGTGTGTACTTACCCAGCAATTTGTAGAGGAGGTTCAGAATTTCTTTCCAGGCCATGCTACTCTCTTCCCTTGCAATCCCTGCAAAGTGTGCTACGCTATTGTAGATATTTAAGCGGTCAATGCAATTTAAGACAAGGGCCAACATTCCCTGAGAAGGAGAGTAGAGGAAAATGCAAACACTGCTGATTAAGAAAGCAAAATCCCTTTTGCTCTTTCTCCTCCGTATCATTCACCTGTTAAAACTGATAATGCCAATATGCAAATAGACCTTCATGGTGCCAGTTGGGTTTTGTTTTTTTTCCCTCCTAAAAACAAAATATGCATTTTTATGCCTGAGAGACCTAAATAGCATCCATTTGGAGAGTGAGTCAGCAGCCTCTTCTGATGGGTTTGCCCCCACGTGCTTTACTCAATCCAAGGACATACTTGGGAAGAGGGAGGGTGAATGAGTTTCACAAAAACCTGCTTTCAGTCTGGTGTGAAGTGGTTCTGACTCACCCAGAAACAGCTCTAGATATAGTACCTATTTTTCTCTTAAATATCAAGTAAGTTCAAGTTCCATTCAGATGCACAAAACAACCATGCTTGCTTCCTACCTCCCCACCCCTCAAAAAAGGTGGGATTTAGAGACAATAACACTAAAAGAGGATCTTCAGTCACTTTCCTAGCTAATTTAAAGTACTATGCCACCCAGTAAAAATATCTGTGCTAGCTGTTCTTAGAGCATAGGAGGGAGATGGTAAACGGAATTTCAGTAGCCTTTAAGGCATAGAGAATGCCCCTGGAGCCAAAGTCTGGTTAGACCAGAAGACTGAGCTGGGATAGTTCTGCATCCCACGCCACAAACTTTGGGAATGTCCAAGGACAAGCCCTGTGCCCAGGCATGAAAGGTCCAGAAGTACAACCATGTCCTGTTGGTACTAAATCATCAAGTCTGAGTTTGAAGAAGGTCTGTGACTTGTCTGTGGTCATACACAGCTGGAGATGGAGCTAGAATAAGACCCAGAATGAGGGTCTCTTAAGCCCCTAGTTGGTGTTTTTCTCATGGCCAGGCCCCACTTACAGTGACTCAGATGTTGAATTCTGACATAAGATATAGCATCTTCTGTATCATTTAAACCAGCTTCTCAGGTATTCTTGATGGGGTAGAATCCAGACATCTATAATTTTTAGACAGGTTTCCCAGGTAATTCTAACATTTCCCCGAACTTTGGAATCACAGCCAATGTCATGCTCTCACAGCCGAGATTTATTGAAAATGGATTTTTAATACACATGTGGCACTGAAGCTTTAAAACGTAATCTGGTTTGAACGTGCCAGCCTTTACTAATGTAACCAGGTTTGGCTGACAGCTAAGAATGGCTTCCAGTTTCCCAGCTTCCAAATATCTCTCTTGTCCTCTGGCTGTCTCATAAACACGTGCATGCAGAAAGACAAAGCTAAGTTGCACTCATAGAAATATTTTAGCTCTGGACACAAAGTGGATTTCAACTTTTCATTTCTCTTCTTACCTCTTCCTTGAAAAGATTTTGCCTGTTTTTGAGTGAACGGAGCTTGTTCTGCTTGTCTTCGTGTCGCATCTCCTCCTCTGGGGGCTGGAAGTAGGCGATCAAGTCCTGTAGGGTCTGCAGGACTTCGTCTATAGGCAGGGTGATGGGGGCAGCTGTGCGATTGTTTCCGCTAAAGACCATGAGATTGACATGGGTTAGGCACCAGCCAGCAGCTGGGCCCTGATTGAACACCCACTGGGTCCCACTCCTAACAGCTCCCCATGGTGCACCATGAGCTGCTTCCTCGGGTGGCCACTGCACCAGCAGCTACAAAATGAAGTTTCCCAACGAACATAGCAACAGGAGAAAATATTCACATTTAAGTTCAAAGCTATTTTCATAAACAAAGGGAAATGACTCCTTTTAGCACATTTATTTTCAAGCAACTTATAACTCATCCTGTTAATATTGCTGTAATATTTCAGCATCTAGCATCACTGGGTATTCACTGAATGTCTAATAATGATTTCCCTGTAATCTAAAGAGGTAATTACAATTGTAATGTGACAGTGACTCTTCTATCTACAGCAGATGCTTCCCCTTCCATTTACCCCTGGCTGTCTGTCTCACTTAAAAAAAAATAGAAACATTAAAAATAATTAAACTTATTAACGTATCAGTCTTTTAAACAATCATACCTTCTTGGAATTGATTAATCATAAGGTTGGAGGAATTTCTATCACTGGGTCTTTGTGTCTCTCTCCATGTTAGTTTTCTCTGTCTCTCCTCTTGCACCCCCATGTCTCTGTGTGTCCTCTGGGATCTCTACAGATGTTTCTCATCATGTTTCTCTGTGTACACACCTGCTTTCCCTCCCTCCATTTGTTGATAGTTCCTTTCCTCTCTATATCTGTGGTCCTTTCATCTGACCTTCCTCGTCCTGTGTTCCCTCTCTGAATATCACCCTCCCTTCTCCGTGTCCCCTATCTCATAAACATCCTTCCTCTCTGCCTTGAGGTCTGTCCCTCTTTGTTTCTTGGTGTTCCCCAAGCGCATGTTACCTGCTCTTCTCTCTCCCTGTTGTGTTCCTCCTATTCTGCAAGTGTCTCTGTCTCTTTTTCTGTTTTAATATCTTCCAAAGTTTTGTACTTAAATTCCTTCAACAGCGAGAGAATGCAAAGCACTACAGAAAACAAAATGAGCCTCCATTTCCCCCGTCTCCTTGAGGGGCACACCTGTGAGCCTCTGAGAGGGCAAACGCTATGAAGAGGAAGGGGAAATGGACCAACCTCTTGTAGATTTGCAACATTAGGCCCTAAGTGATTGAGAATTGGCTGAATGTTCAAGTAACACCAAGAGGACTTTATTTTTTTCTAAGTTCTGGGATACACGTGCAGGATGTGCAGGTTTGTTACACAGACGTGTGCCACAGTGGTTTGCTGCACCTATCAACCCCTAACCTAAGTGTTAAGCCCAGCATGCATTAGGTATGTTTCCTGATGCTCTCTCTCTTCCTACCCCCAATCCCGCTGACAGGCTACAGTGTGTGTTGTTTCCCAACCTGTGTCCATGTGTTCGTGATGGTCAGCCCCCACTTATAAATGAGAACAGATGGTGCTTGGTTTTCTGTTACTGTTCCTGTGTTAGTTTGCTGAGGATAATGGCTTCCAGCTCCATCAATGTCCCTGCAAAGGACATGATCACATTCCTTTTTATGGCTGCATAGTATTCCATGGTATATATGTACCATATTTTCTTTATCCAGTCTATCACTCATGGGCATTTAGGTTGATTCTATGTCTTTGCTATTGTGTCTAGAGCTTCAGTGAACATATGTGTGCCTGTATATTTATAATATAATAGAATGATTTATATTCCTTTGGGTATATACCCAGTAATGGGATTGTTGGGTCAAATGGTATTGCTGAGTCAAATGGTATTTCTGGTACTAGGTATTGCTATATTGTCTTCCATAATGGTTGAACTAATTTACATGCCCAACAATAGTTTAAAAGCATTCCTATTTCTCCACAGCCTTGCCAGCATCTGTTGTTTCTTGACTTTTTAATACTTACCACTCTGACTAGCATGAGATGGTATCTCACTGTGGTTTCGAGCTGCATTTCTCTAGTGATCAGTGATGCTGAGGTTTTTCATATGTTTTTTGTCCACATAAACGCCTTCTTTTGAGAAGTGTCTGTTCCTTTGCTCATTTTAATAGCTTTTTTTTCTTGTAAATTTGTTTAAGCCCCTTGTAGATTCTGGATATTAGACCTTTGTCAGATGGATAGACTGCAAAAATTTTCTCCCATTCTATAGTTTGTTCACTCTGATGATAGTTTCTTTAGCTGTGCAGGTCTTTAGTTTAATTAGATCCCATTTGTCAGTTTTGGCTTTGTTGCATTTGCTTTTGATGTTTTCATTATGAAATCTTTGCCTGTGCTTGTGTTCTGAATGATTTCACCTAGATTTTCTCCAAGGGTTTTTACAGTTTTGGGTTTTACATTAAAGTCTTAATCCATCTTGGGTTAATTTTTGTATAAGGTATAAGGAAGGGGGATAGTGTCAATTTTCTGCATATGGCTAGCCAGTTTTCCCAGCACCATTTTTTAAAGAGGAAATCCTTTTCCCATTGCTTGTTTTTGTCAGGTTTGTTGAAGATCAGATGATTGTAGATGTGCAGTCTTATTTCTGAGTTCTCTATTTTGTTCTATTGGTCTATGTGCCTGTTTTTGTATCATTACCATGCTATTTTGGTTACTGTAGACTTGTAGCATGGTTTGAAGTTGGGTAATGTGATGCCCCCAGCTTTGTTTTTTTTTTTTTTGGCTTACATTGTCTTGGCTATATGGGCTTTTTGGTTCCATATGAATTTTTAAATCGCTTTTTCTAATTCTGTGAAGCATGTCAATGATAGTTTAATGGGAATAGCATTGACTCTATAAACTACTTTGGGCAGTAAGGCCATTTTCATGATATTGATTGTTCCTATCCATGAACAGGGAATGTTTTCTATTTGTTTGTGTCCTCTCTAATTTCTTTGAGCAGTGGTTTTTAGTTCTCCTTGAAGAGGTCCTTCACTTCCCTTGTTAGCTGTATTCCTAGGCATTTTACTCTCTTTGCAGCAATTATTAATGGGAATTCATTCATGATTTGGCTCTCTGCTTGTCTGTTGTTTGTGTAAAGGAATGCTTGTGATTTTCACACATTGATTTTGTAGCCTGAGACTTTGCTTAAGTTGATTATCAGCTTAAGCTTTCGGGGTAAGATGATGGGGTTTTCTAGATATAGGATCATGTCATTGGCAAACAGAGACAGTTCGACTTCCTCTCTTCCTATGTGAATACCCTCTATTTCTTTCTCTTGCCTGATTGCCCTGGCCAGAACTTCCAACACTATGTTGAAAAGGAGTTGTGAGAGAGGGCATCCTTGTCTTGTACCAGTTTTCAAAGGGAATGCTTCCAGCTTTTGCCCATTCAGTATATATTGGCCGTGGATTTGTTAAAATTGACTTATTATTTTGAGGTATGTCCCATCAATACCTAGTTTATTGAAAGTTTTAACCATGAAGAAATGTTGAATTTTGTCAAAGACCTTTTCTGTGTCTATGGAGATAATCATGTGACTTTTGTCTTTAGCTCTGTTTATGGGATGAATGACGTTTATCGATTTGCTTATGTTGAACCAGCCTTGCATCCCAGGGATGAAGCCAACTGGATCATGCTGGATAAGCTTCTTTATGTGCTGCTGGATTTGGTTTGCCAGTATTTTATTGAAGATTTTTGCACTGATGTTCATCAGGGATATTGCCCTGAAGTTTTCTTTTTTTGTTGCATCTCTGCCAGGTTTTGGTATCAGCATGATTCTGGCCTCATAAAATGAGTTAGGGAGGAGTCTCTCCTTTTCAACTGTTTGGAATAATTTCAGAAAAAAATGGTACCAACTCCTCTTTGTACCTGGTAGAATTCTGGTAGAATTTAGCTGTAAGTCCATCTTGTCCTGGGCTTTGATTTGTAGGCTATGTATTACTGCCTCAATTTCAGAACTCATTATTGGTCTATTCAGAGATTCAATTTATTCCTGGTTCAGTCTTGCAAGGGTGTATGTGTACAGGAACTTATACATTCTTTCTAGATTTTCTAGTTTATTTGCACAGAGTTATTTATAGTATTCTCTGAGAGTTGTTTGTATTTCTGTGAGACCAGTGGTGATATCCCCTTTAACATTTTTTATTTTGTCTATTTGATTCTTTTCTCTTTTCTTCTTAGTTAGTCAAGCTAGCAGTCTATTTTATTAATTTTTTCAAAAATCCAGTTCCTGTATTTGTTGATTGTTTGAAGGGTTTTCTGTGTCTTTATCACCTTTAGTTCTGCTCTGATTTTGGTTATTTCTTGTCTTCTGCTAGCTTTGGGGTTTGTTTGCTCTTGGTTCTCTTTTTAGTTGTGATGTTATGAGGTCGATTTGAGATCTTTCTAGTTTTTTGATGTAGGCATTTAGTGCTATAAAATTCCCTCTTAACAGTACTTTAGCTGCATTCCAGAGATTCTGGTACATTGTCTTTTCTTTCTTATTGGTTTCAAAGGACTTCTTGATTTCTGCCTTAATTTTATTATTTACCCAGGAGTCATTCAGGAGCAAGATGTTCAATTCCCACGTATCTGTGTAATTTTGAGTGAGTTTCTTAGTATTGAGTTCTAATTTGATTCCACTGTGGTCTGAGAGACTGTTATTATTTCATTTCTTTTGCATTGCTGAGAAGTGTTTTACTTCCAATTATGTGACCAATTTTAGAGTAAGTTCCATGTGACACTGAGAAGAATGTATATTCTGTTGTTTTTGGGTGGAGAGTTCTGTAAGTATCTATCAGGTCCACTTGATCCAGAACTGATATTCAGGTCCTGAATATCTTTGTTAATTTTCTATCTCAATGATCTGTCTAATATTAACAGTGGGGTGTTAAAGTCTCCCATTATTATTGTGTGGGAGTATAAGTCTTTGTAGGTCTCTAAGAACTTGTTTTATGAATCTGAGTGCTCCTGTATTGGGTGCATATATATTTATGATAATTTAGGATAGTTATCTCTTCTTGTTGAATTGAACACTTTACCATTATGTAATGCTCTTCTTTGTCTTTTTTTTAATCTTAGTTGGTTTCAAGTCTGTCTTGTCAGAAACTAGGATTTTAACTCTTGCTTTTTTTCTGCTTTGCATTTGCTTGGTAAATTTTCCTCTACCCTTTATTTTGAGCTTATGTGTGTCTTTGCACATGAGATGGGTCTCTTGAATACAGCACATGAATGGGTGATATTCCAGCTCACCATTCTGTGTCTTTTAATTGGAGCATCTTGATGGCCAATTTCTAATGAGTTCTCCTAGGCATTTACAGTATATTTGTTAAGTCACTAACTAGTGTATGTTAATCTGCATACATGCTAAGAAGAATTTTCATCTAGCCCCAAAACAAAAACTCAAAAAAGCTCTGAAAACAACCAGGCTGTGCCTGTGAGGTGATTAGACCTGAAGGACCCTGGCAATCAAAGAGTATGCCTTTCCTAGTTTCCAATTTTGGTGAAAATTCAAATTTTGTATTAAAAAATACTAAGTCCAGAGCTTCTGCACAGCAAAAGAAACAATCATTAGAATGAATCGGCAGCCAACAGAATGGGAAACATTTTTTGCAATGTACCCATCTGAGAAAGGGTTAATATTCAGAATCCACAAATAACTAAAACAGATTTACAAGAGAAAAACAAACAAGCCCATTCAAAAGTGGGCAAAGGATATGAACAGACACTTTACAAAAGAAGATATATATGAGGCCAACAAACATATGAAAAAATGCTCATCATCACTGGTCATTAGAGAGATGCAAATCAAAACTATTTGAGATGCCACCTCATACCAGTTAGAATGGCAATCATTAAAAAATCTGGAGACAACAGATGCTGGAGAGGATGTGGAGAAACAGGAACACTTTTATACTGTTGGTGGGAGTGTAAATTAGTTCAACCATTGTGGAAGACAGTGTGGTGATTCCTCAAAGACCTAGAAATAGAAATTTCATTTGACCCAGCAATCCCATTACTAGGTATATATCCAAAGGATTATAAGGGCACGTGCACACGAATGTTCATTGCAGTACTGCTTACAATAGCAAAGATTTGGAAACAACCCAAATGCCCATTGATGATAGACTGGACAGTGAAAGTGTGGCACATATACACCATGGAATACTATGCAGCCATAAAAAATGATGAGTTCATGTCCTTTGTAGGGACATGGATGCACCTGGAAACCATCATTCTCAGCAAACTGACACAAGAACAGAAAATCAAATACCGCATGTTCTCACTCATAGGCGGGTGTTGAACAATGAGAACGCATGGACACAAGGAGGGGAGCATCACACATTGGGGTCTGTGGGGGTGAATTAGGGGAGGGACAGTGGGGGGGTGGGAAGATGGGGAGAAATGGCAGATATAGGTGATGGGGAGGAAGGCAGAAAACCACATTGTCATGTATGTACCTATGCAACAATCCTGCATGTTCTTCACATGTACCCCAAAACCTAAAACACAATACACACACACACACACACACACACACACACACACACACACCAAGTCCATGCAATGGGTATGGAATACTGTGGGACTGCAAGCTTATTATAGGCAGGGAGGCACATCAGTATGTATTCAACCCCTGGCAGTGTCTGGCACATGTTAAGTTCTCAGTTAGTATTTGCAAATGGCAAAGAATACCTGGGATATTATTAGACACAAAAATAGTGGGGAAGAGATTGCCATGAGTACATGAGGAGAAGTCTTGGCAGTATGAAACTCAATAATATGACTTCCCACTTCTGAATTCAGTGAAGGAATGAATACATTTTCCTCAATATTTTGGTCTAGTTTCAGGGCTTGCTTTTGAATATTTGTTTTAAAAATACTTTCATTTTACTAGAGACACCGAGGTTGGTCAAGAATAATTCTTTACATGATAGGAAAAGATGACAGCAAGAGATGTACAGGCGTTTTTGTAGCTTGCTGAGGCAGCATATGCACCATACAGGGAGTTGGAAATCACAGGTCTCAGCCTTGCCACTGCCATTATTGGTGTGATATTTGGATTGCTGCTAAGCCTCTAATGCTCCCATTTAGCATTTGGAAAATAGGAAAGGTGCACTCTTTGATTGCCAGGTTCCTTTAGGTCTAATTTTTCATCTGTTGGGTTCTCATTGCTAGACTACTTCCTCTTACCCCTTGAAGAAACATGAATATTACAGTTCTCCACTAGACTAAGGCAGATTTATTTCTTCCTCAAAAAAGAAGACGTATCACATGCTCGGCATGGGGAGCAATGGTGAAAACAGACAGGACTTCTGAACAGTCTCATGGTGTTCATATTCTATTATAGAAGGACCTCAGAGAGTAAAGAGATAAGTCAAAGCCTCAAATTAGAGATGACACAATTGGTACCTATCTCGCCCCACCTTCTTCAACTCCCTGTAACTTGCCCCACTATATTCTTGGGTCTTTGCCAATGAATTCTTTTATTAAATTCAAGTGAGATCCCAGTTGATTCTGAGTATTTATTATAACATAATGATTTATTTGTTGTCTCTTTCCTAAGGTTAAACTTAGAGGACAGCTGACAGTATCTTTTCCTCAGCAGGGTTTTCAGACTCCTTAATCTATCACACTGGTCATTCATACTGGACTGTTCCCAGCAACTCTACAGGGAAGATGAGATAGCATGATGAAATTTTAACCTCTTGTTTTCCATTTTTCTTCCTTGCTCCTTCCCTCTTCCCTTAACCTTAACATGTTCCCAGAAGGCCACCCCTCCTCCTGGCTTCTGTGTACACACAGAATACAAAGTTGATTTTTCAAAAGAGATGGGAGAGAAGAATCTACTTCCAAAATGTTTTTTTCTCCTTTATTTCCTGGCTCTTACAAAATCCAAATACTATGATTTTTGCAGCCCACATCCCCTCAGCATTGATATTTTTTCACTATGCCTGGGAGAATCAAGAATTTCCTTCTTGAGGGTGACACTTAATAGCTGAGTAAAGAGCTCAGCAAATCCTTTCTCACACAAAATAATAGCAAAATTGGGCAAAATAGTTCAAAATGACAATCTTTGATCTCTTGAAATTGACTAAAGGCACACCAAAAAAATAAAAGTTTTTTTTTTTTTTTTTTAAATGAGACTTAGTAAGAACAGCTGGGGTCTATGGTGTTTCAGCCTGTTGATGCTTCCATCTCCTCCCCTGCTTCATGGCAAAACAGCTCTAACTGGGCAGAGTAGGCAGTGTGCAAGGACACACACTAGCTCAGGAAAAACAGGAGAGGACCCTCGCTATCTATTCATTCCCACACAAGCAGAAAACAAAATCCAGGACGGAACTCTAAACTGCCTGAACCTTGAACTCTCATCCATCCAGCCCACACACAGGTCCATTAGCAAATGGTCAGAGGCTTGACTTATAAGAAACTCTAAGGGAGATTTTTCAGGCTGAAAGAAATGACACCAGGCAGTAACTAGAGACCACACAAAGAAATGAACACGGGTAAAGGTAACCATACAGGTAAATATCAGAAACAACATAAAAATATGTATCTTCTGTTTTGTTCCTGTAACCAATTCAAAAAACAACTGCATAAAGTAATTATAAAATTGTGTTGCTGAGCTTATAAATTATGAAGACGTAATATAACGTGGCAAGATTATCACAAAGAAATAGGCAAGGAATGGAACAATGTTAATGCAAAGTTGCTTTATTTGTTAAGTTAGTATTAATTTCAAGTGGATTATTTCAAGTTAAATAAATATTAAATTCCCTAGAGCAACCACTAAGAAAACTCCCCAAAAAAGCATTTTTAAAAACTCAAATTAACTAACATATTACTCTAGAGAATATCTATTTAACACAAAAAGGTAGTAAAAGAGGAACTGAGGACAAAAAAATAAATAAAACAGACAAATAAATAGCAAAGTGACAGACATAAATCCAGTTATTTAAATAATTACATTAGATATAAATGGATTAAGCATACCAGTGAAAGGGAGAGACTGTCAGACTATTTAAAAAAATCAAATATGTGTTGTCTACAAGGAATGCACTTTATATTCAAGGACACAAATAGGTTAAAAGAAGATAATATGCCACACAAACAAAAACCATAATCTGCATGTAAGATGCCTGGAAGGGCTCCACAAAACAGACTTAAGACAAAAATGTTCATAGGGAAAAAAGGAAAATAGTTTAAAATTATGAAAGGGCAAATTTATCAGAAATATGTATCTATTATAAACATATAAGCACCTAAAATTAGAAACCAAAATATGTGAAGCAAAAAACTGATGGAATTGGTGTAGAAGATGACAATTCAATAGTAAAGGAAACATCAATACCCTATTTTCCACCAGTTAATGTAAAAGCCCATATTAACATAAGAAAAAACTATAAACTTATATCGATAGACCAAGAAAAAGCATTTGACAAAATCTAATGCTCACTCAAGACAAAAGCTCTCAACAAACTAGGAATAGACAGGAACTTCCTCTACCTGATAAGGACATCTACAAAAACCCTATAGTCAATATCACACTTAATGGGGAAAAACTGGCGTTACCCACCCTGCCCTTACCCCCACAGGAACAAGACAAGAATATCTGTCCATATTACTTTTATTCCACATTGTAGTGGATGTTCTAGCCAGTGCTATCATGCAAGGAAAGGAAATAAAGGGCATCCCTATTGGAAGGAAAAAATATAAAATTCTTATTCACAGATAACATAATCTTATATGTGGAAAATTCTAAAGAATCCACCTGCTCCCCAAAAAGCCCACTGATCTAATAAATAATTTAATTAGGTCAAGGATATAAGATCAATATTTTTAAAACTTAATTTCTATATGTCAGTATTTCTATATATTAGCAGCAAATAATCTGAAGTTAAATCAAGAAAATAATTGTATTTGTAGCAGCACCAAAAAGAATCAAATACATAGGAATATATTTCATAAAAGTATAAGACTTATATAATAAAAACAACAATATCTTCCTGAAAAGAATAGAGAGACATTTTATACTTATAGATTGGAGGACTTAATATTACAGGGATAACAGTCCTCCAAAACTGATATCTGTATTAAATATAATACCTATCAAAATTACAGCAGGGTATTTTTGGACAAAAATTAATAAACTTACCCTAAAATTTTCATGGGAATACAAAGGACCCAGAAACACCAAAATAATTTTGATAAGAAGTACAATATTGGAGCATTCACTCTACATGATTTCAATACTTACTATAAAGCTACATTAATTAAGACAGTGTTATTTTGAAATACTGACAGGCATATAGATCAATGTAACAGAATTACATTTTTTTTTTTTTTTTTGGTTTTAGGAGCAGAGTTTAATAGGCAAGAAAGGGAAAAGAAAGAAGCAGCTCCCCTGTACAGAAACAGAGGGAGGGGGGCTCCAAAGCCGAGAGGAGACCCCATGTGCCATGGAAAAGTAGCTGCTTATATGAGTAGGCTGAAGGCGATGTTGTCTGATTTGCATAGGGCTCAGGGGATTGGTTTGACCAGGCATGTTACTCACAGAGCCTGCAAAAAAACTGGTCCCCTCACCCTAGTCTTTCAATATGCAAATGCAGGGCACCATGACGTTCCGCACACGTGGGGATACGGGGAGGCAGCCAAGTTGCCAGGCATTTGTGGAGGCAAAGGCAAAAGAACAATTGGGGGAATCGCCACGTTTGGGTGGACCTAGTTTCTAATAGCCTGCATTTGCATATCAGTGGTTGCAAATGAAAGAAACTCTTAACATTTATGAGCACTTGGTTTTTGACAAAGGTGCCAAGGTAACTGGATGGGGGAAGGTTGTCTTTCCAGAAAATTGTGTAGGGAAAAAAATCTGATCTCTATATGGCCCACATGCAAAAATATTAATTTAAACCTTTGCCTCATACTATGCACAGAAATAGACTCAAAATGGATCACAGACCTAAATGTAAGGGCTAAAATTTGGAAGCTTTTAGAAAAACAGAGGAGAAAATCATGATGATTTTTGGAAAGGTAAAGAGTTCTTAGATATGACACCAAAAACACAATCCATAAATGTTAAATTGAACCTAATCAAAAATCAAAGCTTTCGTGCTTCAAAAGACATAATTTTAAAAAATGAGAAGAAAAGCCAAAGACCAGGAGAAAATACTTGCAAATAATAAATATGGCAAAAAAAAAAAAAAAACCTTGTAATCAGAAGATACCAAGAATTCTCAAACTTTAAGACAAATGACAAAATTTAACAAGGCAAAATACTTAATTACATTTTACTAAAGAAGATACATGACTGGCTGGTAAGCATATGAAAAGATGTCCAGTATCATTATTCCTTCTGGAAAGTCAAACTAAATCCACCATGGTAATACCACTTTATAGCTACTAGTATGGCTACAATAAAAAAGTCAGATAACAAATAAAGAAACAGAAACTTCATACATTTATGAGAGAAATGTAAAATGGTACATGCACTTTGGAAAAGAGATTTTCAGTTTCTTAAAAAGTTAGACATACCCAATTGAATAAACAAAACATGGTATTTATGCATGATGAAATTTTATTCAACCTTCAAAAGGAATGAAATCCTGTCACATGTTACATCATAGACAAACTTTGAAGAAATTTTGCTAAGTGAAATAAGCTAGACACAAAAGGACAAATAGCATGCGCTTCCACTTATATGAGGTGCTGAGAATAATTACATTCATAGAAGCAGAGAGTAAGTGAAAGCTGTAAGGGGCTGAGGGAGAGGAGAACAGGCAGTTTTTGTTTAATAAATACAGAGTTTCTGTTTGGGATGATAAAAAAATTGTGGAGATGGACAGTAGTGATGACAATGAACTTAAATATGGCTAAAATGATAAATATGATGTGATGTATATTTTACCACAGTAAAAATATATCAAAAAGTTACACAAATTTATATCTGACTCAGCAATTTCACTCCTAAGTATTTACCCAAGAGAAACAGAAACCTACATCTGAAAACTTTTCCACTAATATCCACAGAAACATTTTTAGTAATCAAAATGGAAACTATCAACTGCTCATCAATTCGCATATATCACGAAAATGTGATATATGTGCACTTCTATCTATATAGATCTTTCACTCTCTCTACACACACACATATGAATACTCTTCAGCAACAAAAAAGTGAAGAAACAAATGAATACACTTCAAAAATGTAATGCTAAGTGAAAAGGTCAGATGCAGAAGAAAACATATTTTATGTTTATTAATTTAACGTATTAAATTAAGACAGAAAGCAGATTAGTGGTTGCCTAGGGCTGTGGGTGGCAACTAGAATTAACTGCAATGAGAATACGAGATATTTTTGGAGTGATTGAAATGTTCTAAAACTGAACTGCAGTCATATTTGTAAGGCTCTGCAAGTAAGTATATTAAAACTCACTGAACTGGCCAGGGATGGCGGCTCATGCCTATAATCCCAACATTTGGGAGGCTGAGATAGGAGGATCATTTGTGCCCAGCAATTTGAGATCAGCCTGGGCAACATAATGAGACCCTGTCTCTACGAAAAATTAAAAAGTTAGCCAGGTGTGGTGGTGTTTATGTGTGGTCACAGCTACTCAAGAGTCTAAGGTGACAGGATTGCTTGAGTCTGGAAGGTGGAGAGGCTGCAGTGAGACCTCATCTTAAACAAAAAACAAAAAGTGAAATGTCATGGAATTGTACATTTAAAAGGATGAATTTTGTAATATGTAAATTCTACCTCAATATAGACATTTAAAAATAATTTTTCCATTGTCAGGCATGTAACTCCCACTGACTTTTTAAAATAACAACTTTATTGAAATACAGTTCAAATATCATACAGTCACCTATTTAAAGGGTACAATTCAATGGTTCACTAGTTTTTGGAATATTCAGAGGTGTGCAATCTTTGCCATGATCAGTTTTAGAACGTTTTCATTAGCGCTCCAAAAAGCTTTATGCAGTAGCAGTCATGCTCCCTTTCCACCTAAGACATCCCAGCCCGAGGTAACTCTTTCTGCTTCTGCCTCTATAGATTAATTTATTCTGAACATTTTGACCACGTGAATGAAAAAAACATCCCAGGGTAGCAGTTCTTAACTGAGGTTCATGTTAGAATCACCTAGGGAGCTTCAATAAAGTATCTGCAGATTCTGATGCAATTGGTTTGTGATGTGGCCTGGGCATCAGTGTGTTAAAACCTCCCCAGATGAATCTAGCATGTAGCCACAGTTAAGATGTCTATTGTAGGGCAGTCGTGTTTAAACTTTAGCATACATCAGCATTGCCTGGAGGACCTATAACAATATGAGTTGCTGGATCTTATTCTCAGAATATCTGTCTAAGTAGGTTTGAGGTAAAACCTAAGAATCTGCATTTTCAACAAGTTTGCAAGTGATGCTGATGCTCTGGTACAGAGACGCACTTTAAGAATGTGTGTGAGACGTCAGCACAGTGAAATGGAAGAAACCTGAGCCCCAGTAGCTAGGCCACCCATTTCCCCTAAACCACCTACCTTCTTTATATTATTACTGAAACAAGAAGTAAGAGTTTACTCTGCTATTGTGAATAGTGCCACAATAAATAAACATGTGCATGTGTCTTTATGATAGAATGATTTATAATCCTTTGGGTATATACCCAGTAATGGGATTGCTGGGTCAAATGGTATTTCTATTTTTACATCCTTGAGGAATCGCCACATTGTCTTTCGAAATGGCTGAACTAATTTACACTCCTACCAACAGTGTAAAAGTGTTCCTATTTCTCCACATCCTCTCCAGCATCTGTTGCCTCCTGATTTTTTAATGATCGCCATTCTAACTGGTGTGAGATGGTTGGTTGAAGTTGGAAACCATAATTCTCAGCAAACTGACACAATAACAGAAAACCAAACACCGCATGTTCTCACTCATAAGTGGGTGTTGAACAATGAGAACGCATGAACACAGGGAGGGAAACATCATACACCAGGGCCTGTCACGAAGCGGGAGCCTAGGGGAGGAATAGCATGAGGAAAAATACCTAATGTAGATGACGGGGTGATGGATGCAGCAAACCACCTTGGCACGTGTACACCTACACGTTCTGCACATGTACCCCAGAACTTTTAAAAAAAATTTTACTCACACTGCAACAGCAGCCTAGCCTATTTCCTGATACATCCCTTGGATTGCAGTCTTTCAACAGCAAGAAAAGTAAAGATCTAAAAAAAAGTTCTCATTTCATGCAGATTTACACATGTAATTTATACCCCTTGGCTTTAGACAGATTTTCCTACAAGAGAAGAATGATCTTGGAACACTGCACAGTTTACAACAGAATCAGTTTCTCATGGTAATTGGTACAAATGATCCACGGAGTTCTGTTTTGGAAGCATTATTTAGACTGGAGGGATTGTGATCCAAGCAGGCAGTTTGGTTAATTTTCCCATTTAAGCCACAGCCACAGTTGGGTAACCCAAGGCTTCCAATGCAAACCACAGCAGCAATTCTGAATGATGTAGAAACCCTTTCTACACAACACTTGGGGAGTGTATCGGTTTCTCTTTGCTCTTTCTCTGTTTACACACAAATATAAAATGGACTCCAACTATGCACTCCAACTCTTTTCACTTATTTTCATGCAAAGATCTTAGATATTCATCACTCCAGTCTGAATAGCTAATGGGGCTTGGGCATTTGTTGGGCAGTGAAGCTAGTAGGAGTTCACCTATGTAGGAAATATGTTTCAGTCCCAAGCTCTTGATGGTAAAACTCTTTGCTGGTTCATCATTGTTTCCCAAAAACACTCACCGTATCAAAAGGAGGTGGTGGTGGTGGTGGTGGTGTTGTTCAAAGACCACGGTGTAAAACTTACCAGGTAGAGGAGGAAAGGAGCTGACATACCTGACAAACTGGCTGAATAAGGCTGTAGTGTTCCGGATGATCCGAGCAGCCTGGGACTCTTCACGCTGGCATCTCTGCAGTGTTAATCCATCATCCATGTGGCCTTCCTGGTGGAGTATGACCTACCCACAGGGCAAGGGGCAGCAGCTCTAGGTTACAGTTATTCCACATATGGGCAGTCAACATTTCCTGCAGTATTTCCCTCATCCCTCTTATGCCTTTCTCCAACTAAGCTCCCCTGGGTTCATTTTGAGAATGGGACATTAGCGAAGTTATTTTACCCATATGCCCCGTTAGCGACATGTGAACTATTCCTGGGACACGGTGCTTTGATGAAAATGAAATTTTATGTGCCACCATGGTATGAATTATGACATACTCCTTGGGCCTAAATGGTCAATTTGAAAGGGCGATAACATACCTCAGAACAGATTTTTCTCTTAAAATGAACATGGAATCTTACCCTTGGAAATGTGAAAAGTCACTGTGTTCAAAGCCTTTTTCTCCAGAGATGAAATGAAGAAAAAGGCAGTCAATTTAAAGCAAAACTCCGCACTGGGATCAGTCTTGAGTTACTTGACTGAAGGCCAACTACACAGAAATACTTAACTACAGGGCTGGAGAAAGAAGCTCAAGGTGGTAGCTCGCTTCTCTTAGAGGTTAGAGAGTAAATTTGAAAGCATAGGCTCTGATATCAGCAGACCTTTGTCTAGTCCTGCTGTGCCACTGACCAGCTGTGTGACCTTAGGCAAGTTACTTAACCCCCTTAATACAAATACAAACAAATATAAATAACTTAATACAAACAAATATACTTTGAATTTCACCATCTGCAAATAGGCTTATCTTAGAGGGTTGCTTGGAGGATTTGATGATATACATGTAGTCATTTGGCATGGTACCTAGAATCTAATAGGTGCTCAATGAGCGTTTGTTTTAAGGGACAGCATATTACTGATCATAGATCAGTAATCTGGAAGCTAAGCATATCCACTTTTCATTAATGACATCACGACACAATTTTTGGGGGAGGGGCTACTAGCTTTTTGTGTGGTCAGTGGCTTTTCCCTTATAATGGTCACATATGTGAAGATGTTAAGTGAGATAGTTTGATGCTGATTCAAGTTCCCTGGCATGGTTTCCGCTTAATGGAAGTAAGCAAAGAGAGAGACCGTGTAGATTTGGAAAGTCTGTATGTCAACACAGACAAAATGTGTGGCTCCAGAAAATGTCTTTAGAATAAAGATTGTTGATCTCTCTCATTTTTAGCATAAAGAAACAACTTATTTTCCTTTCCATGTGAAAAATCTCTTCCTTGCTTTTTATTTTTTTGAAGGCACTTCCTAATATGATGAATTCATGCACGAAGTTGAATATAGGCTTGTTCATTTTTGAAGCAATACTGCATCTCATCTACATACTGCAGTGTAAGCATGAGCAAAGCATACTCTTACCATTGAAATCACTAACTGTTAGAAAATACTACTTTGTTAGAACTTCCCAGCAACTGGTTAGCAATGTTGCATTTGGGTTTAGCAACATATTGCCACTATGTTTGCTTTGGTCTGGGTCCCAGATTTCTGGTCCTTAAAGACCAAAATTCTTAGGGTTTGCTTGTTCAGATAAAACATTTAAACTAGCCAGCTGAACGAGAAAATAATGACAACTGAGGGGAAATGCAATTGTTAGAATGTTGTTCTTATGAATGCCATTGATCTCAGTAGCCCAGTTCCTAAGGTCCTTTTTCTCTTGGAGAAATCTCACAACCCAAGAGCAGAGAGAAGCAGCCTAAGACTGGAATAGGAAAGAGGATGCTTTACAGTGGGTACTCATCAGGTGTTTCATTGTCTTTGTGCTCCATTGGGTTTTCTTGATTATTGTTTTGTTCATTTCATAAAAAACAACAGATTTGGACAATCTTTGTATTTTTGGAGAGGGCACTTAACATGCTTCGTAGGAAATGAAGTGGTGTAACTCTGTCAAGGGCTGAGCACCATCACACCATCTGGAAAGGGTTTATAAAAGCACCTCCCAAATTCACATATACATTCTAACAGTTAAATGAATCTACAGGCTATCGTCCTAGAAGAGAAAGGCAAAGGCATGGACAGGCACAGTAAGTGAACAATGCAAACTGAGATTTCTCGACATTTAGAGTCCTTGGAGTGTGTACCTGACCACCCAGAGTTATAGGCAACATCCATAAATTCCATGTTTTTTTTAAATGCTACCATCGCCTTACTAGGTTTGAGAACTCTAGAGTCTCTAGATGATATTACTTTGCTCTATAGAGGATTTAATTTTCTTCTGATAGGCTGGTAAGAACAGAAGATGGATTCTTGGGATTTATTTTTGATTTCTTTGCATTCCCAGCATGTAGCCCGCATTCCCGGGGTGTAGCTCTTCTAAAGATCAACCGAAAGCCTACTGTGTTTCCCAGGGCCATTCCTACTTGGTATACCCTGAACTCTGACTTGTGTCTCCCTAGCACTGTCATAATGTCAACATCTCTGCTTTGTTCCTCATCACTACAGCACTTTTCTGTTTGCTATTTTGGCTTCACATCCCATCTATGGTCAGCTTAGGATTTTAGAGGAAACTGCATGTAGAATTTCCAGCTAATGTTTTTGTAGTTCTCTCTATTCTGGACTCATGGCCCCTTGAGTCCCAGAAGCCTTGGCAGACCCTATGTCTAATCTGTCTCTTTAGCACAATTGAGCTAATGCAAGATCCCATTCCCTGCTTCTGCAAATCAGCAAATGTGCTGAGGGGAAAACAAAGATGAAGGTGGGCTCACCTTATTGCACTTGTGTTGTATGTGCAATATTTCATGCTTATGTTTTGAGTTGTTTGGTTGTTGAAACTTTCCTTTTTTGAGATGGAGTTTCGCTCTTGTTACCCAGGCTGGAGTGCAATGGCGCGATCTTGGCTCGCTGCAACCTCCTCCTCCTGGGTTCAAGCAATTCTCCTGCCTCAGCCTCCCAAAAGGGAGGGACTACAGGTGTGCACCACCATATAGGTGGGACTACAGGTGTGTGCCACCATGTCCAGCTTATTTTTGTATTTTTAGTAGAGACAGGGTTTCACCATGTTGACCAGGATGGTCTCGATCTCTTGATCTCGTGATCCACCTGCCTTTGCCTCCCAAAGTGCTGGGATTACAGGCATGAGCCACCATGCCTGGCCTCCTTTAATTTTTTTTTTTAAGGTACTGTATCTAGCCTTTCCAGTTGTTTTCAGAGGAAGGGTTGACCTCATACCAACCAGATATGTGGCCTCTTATGTATTCTATATTCTATCCCCTCTTGATCATTTCATTTCTCCTTTTCTGGATATTTTTCTAGTCTGTGTTGCTTTACACAAAATTAAGATATTGCCTTATGTTTGTTCTCAATATCCTTTCTTACCATAGCCTGTATTCTGGAAGACTTTTCATCACGATACCTTAGGCTGCTATACCTCAGCACAGTGCCTCCTAGGACTAGATGACTGGTCAAACCCATATTTTATAAGGATTTTTCAGGAATAAAAGCATCACATCCTTGGCATCCATTATCTGGTTCCCACCAAAAGAAACATTGTTATGGCAATTGATTTTCTGGTAAAAATATTCTGTATGTATCCAAAGCTAGTTTTTCTCACTGGAGCAGGCTGTGATACACCACTCAAAAAAGATACAACCTCTGTGGATACAGTGTCATTCCACAACATCTCTTCTTTCTGCCAGTGGGTTCCTGTTGGCTTGTTATTATGCAATCTGCATTTTCTGTGTAGAGATCTATTTAGTCTTTACATTATGAAAACTGCACAATAGCTCAATTATTCACTGAAATGAAGGGAGCAATGATGTGGATAATTCCAAGACAGCAAATCACTAAAAGCCATTTAGATCAGGTTTTAGAGTGCATTAAACACATGCCACCCCTTCCTCACAGGTTTGCTGTGTATTTGTTTTTTCCTCCATTGAATATGGGGTCAAAGTATCCAAATTAGGCTGAAGCATTAGAGAAACTATGTACAATCTATCACAAAATAACTCTTCTGAACAGTAGGAAGTAAAACACAATCACGTCCACCTGATTCTCAGAACCACTTCTATTGCCTAGTTGCTTCTAACATAGGGTAAAACAATTGTAGATAGACTTTCTGACTCTCACCTTTCTTTTTAGAGGTCCCAGGCGGGAAGTTTTGACATCCTGTGCTTTGTAGGTCACCCAGAGACCACTGGCTATATGCTGCACAAAGCAGACAGAATCTCCATACTTGATTTCTGGAACTCCCATGCCTTCTATATCTCGCTTGTGACTGGAATCTAATTTCTCCTTGATTTCCTAATTCATACACAAAAAGGAACAAACATAGGCATGTCTGATTAAATAGAAACTTAATATACAAATCACCTAGGTAGAATTTGTAAGCAAGGCAACTGATCACCAAAATAATCGTGGTGTGCCTCTCCAAGCCAGGGTTTCAGAAAGACTTGCTTCTCTTATCTCTTGTTAATTGTAAAATCAATGGCTTTCAAGTTCTGGTTACTTCGGTGATTATTTAAATCCATGGGAAAAGGAGGCACCTAGAAGGCTCTCTTCTCTGTTCTGATTTTGTGTAATTCTTCGCTATATTTTCTACTTTCCTCATCCTGATTTTTATACCTAAATAAGTAACCTTCACACGCCAATTAACTTATTTCCAGCAAGTGTCAGCTTCCATAATTGTAATGGTTATCAGTCATAAATGCACTGACTCAGTGACTTTAATCATATCTACTGATTTCATATAAAAATTTCTTATGAAAATCTGCAGAGAAAAATGATCCTTTTAGTAGGCAGGGTTTACTACTGTGCCTTAAGCTAGTGTAGTAATTTGTACATCAGTCTCTTAGGGCCTCCTCAGTGGTGTGTTGTAGTCAAGCGGTTTCATTCTTTAGTTGTCAGTTTAACTACCTATTCTCCAGTGTGGAAACAGGATTTCCTGTGCATCAGGTAACAACTCAGTGACAACCTGACGTACCTGTCTGATGTATGGTAACTTCTTCCCCTGCTCATCAGTCAGGGCCTCCATGGTTCTATTCTGAATGGTTCTACCCTATTTCCACTTCTTTTCTACATCTTGCATTAAATTGCTCACTTGTAAAAGCCATTAAGTAGGCAGCAATTTGAACTTTTACAGAATAAAAAACGGCATTCCCTGTTTGCAAAAACATTCTTCTGTTTTTTTTTTTTTTTTTCTTTTTGAGCCAGGGTTTCACTCTGTCACCCAGGCTGGAGTGCAGTGGTACAATCTCGGCTTACTGCAACCTCTGCCCCCAGGCTCAAGTGATGTTACCCTCCCAAGAAGCTAGGACTGTAGGAGCAAGCCAACACACCTGGCTGGTTAATCTTTTTTTTTTTTTTTTTTTTTTTCAGAGACAAGATTTCCCCGTGTTGCCAAGGCTGATCTTGAACTCCTGAGCTCAAGTAATCCACCCACCTTGGCCTCCAAAATTCTTATGCCATTCTTAGTAGTGGAACAAACAGCAGTGCATGTATTGAGTCATTATCATGCTCCATACAATGTTCTAAGTTCTAAGTTTACATGTATTAATTCTTCATACATGTAAAGTATGACTACATTCATAGTAGTCTCTGATGTAGCTATAAATGCCATTCCAGTTTTACAGATGAGAAAATGAAGGAGGTAAATTTGTCCAGGATCTTTCAGTCAGGAAGTAATGACAGGATTTAAACCAGGAAGTCCAGCTCCAGAGTCTGCACTCTTCTCCTCAACTACGACTCACCCTTCAAAATCCTGCTCAGAGGTCACCTCTGTAAAGGAAGAGTTGTCTCTCCTGCTGTTCTTCCCCAGCACAGTCTCATTGCTATATTGGGCACTTAGCACATCATAATGTAAATGTGTTTGTTTATATGACACTTTTTTTTATTGCATTTTAGGTTTTGGGGTACATGTAAAGAACGAGAGGATGTGATGAAATAGGGACATTTTGTTTTTGTCAGGCTATTAAAAAAAATCCAGGGCACAGGTCAAATTTTAATTAACTTTGTATTTATAACAAAATTCAACACCTATCAATTACTTAACGGGCGTATATTGAGAGAATAAACATAGATAGCTGAGTGATTTTCTTTCACATTTTTCATTTCAGTTATTTTTCTTCAAACTTTCATAAAAACAGAATTATTTTGTACAACATTTAAAGGCTCACTTGGAGCAATATTAGTACTTCACAAGAAATTTCTTTTTTCTTTTAAATGCGTGTGTTGAAATATTGGCTGGATTATTAAATTTGACTTCTTTATTTTTTCAAGCAACAATATAACATCTAATAATAAGTATGAATTTTTTCTTTCTCAAAAGGATTATTTCCAGAAAAATTTATTTCTGATTTTATAACGTCAGCTAACAGGAAAATAGTATTTAATATATTGGGATTTTCTTCATAGGCAATTATTGATCAAGAATGCATTTTTTCTATAAAACAATGGATACTTGATTTTCACTGCAGAAATATTCACAGCTCTAGAGACATACAAGCCAGTAACAAGACTGAAAAGATGCCAAAATTTTCATCTCTATTCTGCTCTGTAACCATAGCGAATGCAGTGGTTGAAAATTACGTACACCACAACTATTAAATATGAATAATTACATTAATTTTTAATGGCTCCTGATTAAAATAATGCTTATTTACCCAACTATCAATGAATATGGTATCTTCCTTATTTTCCTGCTTTTCATTTATTTAAATATGGCTTTGCCAAAAAAAAAAAAAAAAAAAGATCTGTTTTCCTGAAGTCACTGAAATACATGAGTCATTATTCTGTACAGAAAGGAGTGTTTCTGTGTCTTTACTTTTACAGAACAGCATTGGCTTCCAAATTTTATGGTAGTCCCTGCAGTAGCCGCTTCTAATTTAATAGAATAATAGTAGCAACAACGAAAATGAAGACAGAGAAAAAATCAACACTAAAAACAACCCCCTTCAACCCTAAACAATAATGATAAATCAGTAAAGGAAACTAAAGAGCTTGGTGATAGAAATGCTTGATTTTATTGACAGCACACTGGTGACATTTTTTTTTTTTTTTTTGACTTGAGAATGAAGTAATGCTCCTTTCTGTTTTTACTTGAATATGGTCCTAGCTGCGGTCACCCTACCGCTAGAAATGGAACCTTTCTAAAAAACAGAGCTAATCCAATCATTCTCTTTCAATAACTCCCAAGTTCCTATGGAATACAATTGTTATCTCTAAAGTTTTTATACCCAAAATGCTCTAAATAAATTGGACTAAGAGGACTTATCTTCATGTACCAAATGTTCCCCTTCTTTGGGCCTTTACTGATATTACACTTTCTGTTCAAAATCCCCCTGCATTATCTTGGCATCACTACATCTGTATTGTTTATATTTTGTATCTTCTATATATTACAGTGTTTTGATATTTTTGAAAGCTTTCTGGCTGTGGAGAGACTGCCCTTCTTGGAACTAGCCAATTCTTCAAGATAGCAAAGGGCTCAGCTGCATGCCTTTGATATGCAATCTAATCAATTCACAGCCAGACCTCCTCTATCTGGCTCATACCTCCCAGGAGGCAATATTCCTCTGCTTTCCCAAGGCTAGGTACTAGGTAGATAGGGACCACTCTATAGCTTCAAGCCCCTTGAAATTAATCAAACTAGCAAATCCCAAACTGTTTACCCAGCCCTGCCTTGCCTTAACCGTGGAAACCTCAATAAAAGTGGTAGCATAGGTTCTCACTTTGCTCCTGCCCCGTTTGTCTGCCTCCTGACCAATGCTGGTGCTCTGCCATGGCATGCTGCATCTCCTGTTGCTAAGAGCTGTGAGTATAATAAACTTTGTTTTCCCAAGTCTCTCCTGTATCTCCTCACATGGCTGCACCTGACCAATGATACATTAAGGAATATAGCACAACATCTCATTCATCAAGCCTCCTCTATAGCCAAAGTTGGAGGATACCTATGCACATCTGATCTCATCGTCTTGTGGACCATGCGAGGACTGCCCTTTCCAGGGCTAGCCAATTCCTAAAAATGGCAAAGGACTCATCTGGGAGACCACCTTTTATGTGCAAACCAACCCAAAGCCCATAAAGCCAACCATTTCCTGTACCCTCTGGACCACCATTCCTCTAGCCTAATTTCCCCAGGGCAGGTACCAGACAACTAATGCTCCAGAGCCTGCTGAAATTATTCAAAGTAGCCAGCCCTAAGCCTTTGTATCCTGCCTAGCCCATCCCTTTCCATGGAAACCATGAAAAGGCTCTTTCCCCCCCGTTTCCCCTCTCTCTGCCTCCTGGCGGATCCTGCTGCTTCTCCATGTGGCCCTGTGTGGTATGGCATGATCATTCCTCTTGGAAACTGTAAGTAATGAGTGTTCTTTTTCAGTGCTGATTGTCTCCTGATTTTTTGGCTTCATCATACCTGAATAATAAAATCTACATTTTAGAAAACATGTATTTTGTTGTTGGTATACTAGCTGACCCATGTCAGACTGAAAACTCCAAGGGTGTAAAACTGGGATTTGTCTTTGTATTTCACAAAGTGCTCTGCTTAAAATTGGTTGCAAATCCTTTGTTACTGTTTTATTGTTCTGCAGGCATTCAATCTGTATCCGTTTATCAGCATGAACCTTGTTTATATTAGATGATAAGCTGATTCTAAGAAGGAAGAGTTTACCTGGCCTAGTATGTGTTAAAGAGCAGTAATGATTTTGCCTCCACTGACAGCTTATTAAGGAAATGCTCATGACCATATCATAATTATCATATTAGTATTTGGCTGAGACGATCAAGTTGCTACTCTCCAGATTGGTTTAATATTCCTCGAAGGATGAAGAAAGAAACTAGACCCAATAGTTGCCCAGTGCCTGGTTTGAATTAGGTATTGTGCTAAGTACTTTACAATGAAAATGCCATCATGTAAATTCGCCAAAGACCTACGAAGTGGTATGCATCATACATGACACTTTACATTTTCTCTAAATCTTTCAATGGCCCTGCAGTTTTTATTATCCTACTTTGTAGATGATAAAACTGAGGCTTGCAGAGTTTGAGCAACTTGCTCAAAGCCACATAGTTGTAAGTAATGGAACAAAATCCAAAATCAGGTACAATTCCAAAGCCAGATATCATTCATTTGAACAGAATTATCTGAATGGTTATCATCACTAGTAGCACAGTTAAGTAATTAATTTTACCAATAGTTTAATTGCTTAAAGGTTAATATGAAGAAAAAGTTGAAAACATATACTATTATTAGAAAATGGCTTTGGGTTCATATGAATTTTAAGAGTTATACACATAAATCAATAAGCACACCGAGGTGGTATGGTCTATATTCAGAGTACAATTGGAGTTTGGAAGAAAAAACAACTCTACCAGGGGAGTTAAAGATGGTTTTATGCAAGAATTTCTACCTGAAATGCAGCCAGGGGAGAGAGGACTGAAGGGGAATATGGAAAGGATTGGCATTCTAAAAAAAGGGGCACCACACAGCAAGGAGAATGCTGGAATCCAGACAGAGAGATGAGCAAAAATTAAGGAATCTGAACTCTATTGTACAGGTTCATGCTTCTCAAGCTCACAATGTTAACAGACTTCATGTGGGGAAAACACGACCGTGGACAAATACTGAATCTTCTAAGAGTCAAAGGGAATATTACAACAGTATAAGCTCTTTAGTCCTATGGTAAAAACAAAACAGCAGCATCAATGAAAAAGTCAAAATGACCTATAGAACTCTAATGCAGAATTTTGCTTATTTCCTACCACTATTATCTGCCTCTTGGGAAAAGCTAGTGTAGGTAATGGAAAGCCACTGAAATACAAGAGTTGCATCTTAGAATAATCATTCCAACATCAATGTGAATGATGGGCTGACAAGAAATATGGTTGGAGATTGTTAAATTGTATGTTATGCCATTAGTATCTAGGATGATACATGGAATGGAGTAGATTCTAATTTATGCTGACTAATTAGAGTGAAATGTGTTATTTAATACAATTAAGCCCCCTGTGTTGGCAGATAACAAAGTACCTTTTACAATATAGGACTGGAGGCACCCAGAAATGTTTCAGAGGAAAAGTGGATATGGAAAGACAGACCTCATTCATGGATTATAGGGTAAGCCTTCAAGAAACTCCTGGTTAGCCCACTATTTCCAGGTGTCTCTGGAGAAACCTTAAGGAATCACCTTTGGGTTTGTTTCTATATCCATATAGCCCCCTTAAGACTTTGTAATCTAGAATTTGAGATCTTAGTATTGCCCTTAAACACCATACACTGCAGGACACTGATAGGAGTCTAGCTGGCCCCAAGCTTTGTGTGGGAAGAAGAGGAATACCTTCCTCCGTTTATGACATGCTGGGAAGCAGATTCATCTGCCTTATTGGGGATGGCATATTTCTTGAGCAGAAGTCACTGTACTGGGCTCTTTTCTCCGTATTTCTCAGTTAACCCTTGCACCATCACCTTGAGATAAATAGCACTATTTCCATTTTATGGATAAGAAAACACCCAAGTCATCTTCCTGGTCTCATTTAATTTTCACAGCAATCTTTCAAGACACACTTCTTTAAATCCCTCTTTTTACAAAACATATGAACAGCATATGGCAGAGCCAGGGTCCAAACCAAGGCTTCTTCCACTTCAAAGCCAAAGTTTTTCTTGACCGACTCTCTATTTGGCTCACTTTGAACAGTAAACACTAGGGAAAGCACATCAATTTAAAGTTTAAAAATCCTTTGTTGATTTTATTTAAAATGAAGATACAGTAAATGATGTTGTCTTCAGGCATTTGAATCTTACTATCCATATTTTCTCCTCTCCCCTTCTCCCCTTTGCTCTATAACCTCCCTTCCCCCAGTGGATAACTCAGTGAGAAAACGGAGCAAGCAAGGGGACTGGCAAAAACAGTGCTGTTTCTGCACCAGGGTTTCAGAGACAGACGCACCATGAGCACAGCTGTCACCTTGGTTAGGGTCGCCATGGCTGCTGAGGTTAAAGGGTATGTGAAAGGTAGGGAGGAAGTAACATTGCTCATCACATAGTAGATGTTTCATAAATATTTACTAAACTGAATTTAAGTTTTTATACAGTGAGGAAACTTTTTCTCTGATTGGGAATAATGATAGCTCTATGTCCTTACACAATGAAAAAGGCAACATTTGAGATTCTATCCCAGTCATTCAAGATGCACGGTGCAGTCATTTAAAATAGCTTTTTAATGCACTTTTAAAGTGGCTATGTGTAGTAAGGCCTGCTTTAACATTATTAATTCACCCTTCCCTGAAAAAAATTCAATGCTGTAAACTGACATTGAGACATGACATCTAAACAGACAATATTGCCGTGCCAGAGTAAATATTAAATCACATTATCTGAAATCCTTGTGGGAATGGCCTTGCAATGTCAAGACCATGGAAAACTGATGTGAAATCAAGTTCATAGAAATTTGACTTAGATCTTCAAAATAAAATGAATCTTTCTCATTGGATGTGTCCTGGGGAAAGATTACAGTAGCAAAATAATTACACAAGGATGGCAGGATGTTTCTATGAAGACTATGGAGGTTGGAATGAAATGGATTCACTATTTCAATGTATGACCACACTGATATAATCCTTCAGTAAGCAATTTTCAAACTTACTACAAGAGATTCTTGGATGCAAAAATCAAGTAGGATGGGTTATGTGTGGTCCTTGTCATCCAGGGGCTCCCAGTCAAGGAAGTGATGGCCTTGAGAATGCATGAGTAGGTTTGCCTCTCAAAAAGAGCACTTGTCACCTGCCTGAAAGCACGAGAAGATGCTCACCATGGTAGAGCACAAAAGGGCAAAAGGCATTCTAGGCACAAGTGTGGTGGTTTAGATTAAAAAATATGTTCCAAGACTGATAAATATTTAGTATGCTGGACCTCAAGGAAACCTCAGGCAAGTGGCAAGAGATACAACTGAAGGGCAGACAGCTGTCAGGTCTGAACCATCTTTAATGACAGACTTCAAATAAGGTGCAAATTGATTAAGAATTGTGTTTCAGGGCTCATAGGGAGCAGGTGAGAGTGAAGGCCAGATCTAGGCTAACTTTGAGCCAGGCTGTGTCTCCCACAACAGCACTCTCAGATCAAAGGGATAAGCCTGGGATGGTACATTTTAGAAGTAACACTACATTCTGGCCCTCCAATTTGAGTTGCATCATCTGCTGAAGTGGGGGAAGGAGGACAAGGATCAAGATCACATCCTGATCTTTATTCTTTGTGATTTGTACAGTCTGCTAAAAGTCTTCAGTTTGATTTCATTTTAGCCAGGCTGGGCCAATAACTGCAGCTGGTTTTTGGACTTGGTCACCTTTCAGCAAGGCTCAATCACACTCCCATCTTATCATGCACATACAAGGTGCATTGGGGCAACTGCCATCTTCCTGGTAATGGCAGGCTGCTCAGGATGTTAGCATGCACCTGCAGCTGTTCAGTGGCCCCCCACTTTAGTACTCAGAGCTATCACAGGCTAATGCAACCTAACAGAAAATGTGGGCCTGAGAAGCTCATCATTACCAAATGACTCACGGCCCAGCACACCCAATGTCCTCCCAAAACACCTGACTGAAGCCCCAAAAGTGCTCTTCCCAAGAATCTCTTTTTCAGAAACTCCAACATATGGAGAGGATCACCCTGTTTCCTTGCCCTCTGCCCCAGTCCCATAACACATAACTAACTGTCTCCACCTCTCCCTCAGCCTTTCCAACTCCTGTGTCACCCCAAAGATCCTGAATTGCTATCTCAGGCTACCATTTTCTGTCTTCTCTGTCACAAAACACCTGTTACAGGCAAGGACTGGCCAGATGATTTAATGCCCTTACATTGTTGAGAAACAGAACCCCAAACCTCTTTCTGCTGAGTATTGTCACTTGTGCCCATGGAGGGGAAGCACACTAGAGAGTGCATTTAAGAAAAACCCATGTTGAACAAGGCAAGAATATGCTTACTAAGCAGGTTTATGGAAGCCCAGATAAATTAGGGCCCTCCAGCACTCTCCCTGCAGAGTTACTTGGATGGTGTATGACAGAGCTATGTGTTCTTCACACAGTCTTCCTTATTGTGCGGCTTCACAGTCTAAGGTGCCAAAGCCCTGCCCACACAATGTCCCAAAGAGACCCTGCCATCAGGTGGGAACACAGCCATATCTTGGCCTGTCGTAGAGCCTAGGCCATTTTAACTTCAGTGCCTTTCAAACTGAAATGAAGGTAGCTGGGTTGAATACTACTGAATGGAGAGTTATTTAAAATCTCTAGCATAGTGACTCCAGTGAAATATAACCACACTGCCAAGTGCACAGGACAATGCGACTCATGGGTGACTTTTACCTCCAGCTCTGCTATGCCGATAGCCCCCACGGTACCATGATGATTTTCCAGCCATACACTGCTTGCCTTCCCATACATGGAAATGGAGGAACTTGGGGAGACAGCAATGGGTCTTTTGAAGGGAAATATATTCAGAGACCAGAAGTGGTGCCGAGTGGAAGGAGTGTTACAAGGTTTCTATGGGGCTCTGAGCTTTTCTTGCTTCCCCCAGAGACCACAGCACAGTGCTGAGCCATGCTCCACAAGGCTGAGCCAAGAATGGAATAGAATGGAAGAATCTCCTTGGAATAGGATACTGCCAGCTGCCTGGAAGGCCGCCTAATGCTGTGCTATAAGAAAAGCCCCTTTTTGAAATGGTAAAGACCTTGAGGTCATTATTCTATCCCCAGCAGCATATCCTGAGTGGGTCAAGGAGAAAGGGGTAGAATACTCAAATAAGGAAAGGGCCAAATTGGCATTCTTAGAAAAACACTTGCTTGGTCATTAGCCATGATGAGTCATTTCTTGTCTTCTACCTCCCTCTTCTACTTTCACCTACCCTCAAGCCCCCACTCTATGTCCCAGTCTCTGTTCTTAGGACTTTTATGTTGCTTTGTTTCACTTATCCTTTTAGAAAGTTGCACTGCTCTAAATCACTTCCTGGAGGTAAAAATGTTTATTAAATAGAGATAAATTTGAATTTAAAGAATCCCTCTTGTGTTGGGAATCTAAAAAAAAAAAGACGGCAACATGAGGAAGATGTGCTCAGAAAACCAGAATGAAATCAGAGTCAATAGCCATTGGAAGAGAAGCAGATGGAAGATGACATTTGAGAGATAGGAAAATATAAAGAGGAAGCTCATGTCTTTTAATATTTTAAATAAAAGTATGAAAAAAGCGTAATTCTGATATAGGGCAATTTTAAAGAGAAAAAAACTACAGGCCGAAGAGTTTCTCTGCCTAAAAAGACCATAGGAGCACAAAATGAGGGGGAACAGACTGAAGCCCAGCGTCAGAGAAGAGTAATGCTGACTGTTTTCTTCAGGTGCATTAGGAAGCAGAAATGCACCATAGAAAATTCAGCTGTTAGCCTCATACCTAGTCCTACATGAACAGAATCCTCAATAACCCTTGAGTGAAATCATGGTGAGAACACACATCAGGATTTATTTCTGGAAAAGAGCAAAGAATGAAACTAAAGGTGAAACTCTCAGAGGAGATATTGAGCTATACTCTTAGGAAGTGCAGACTTCCTGACAACTATGCATACATCTGTACAGAGCCTTTCTCATGCTTGCATGATCTTTTCAGAACACTCAAAGTGACAGACCATCCAACTGTCTGTCAGAAGTTAGCTCAGCATGCAATTCTGACCATTCAACTAGATCCAGCTCAGCTGGACAGAGTCAAAGCCTGGCCAAACATTAAAGGTGAAGGTTTCAAAAAAAAAAATAGTTTTCTACATACACATCAGATGGTAAAGCCATTCACTTGAGGTTAACCCAACTCCTAGAGGATCCGTTCTTCATGAAGGTTTGGGATGGATAGGAGAAAGCTAAGAGATCTGGGGAACAGGGATAGCTAAGGAAAGTAATGAGGAATACTAGTAAATTTTGTCATATAACAATAACTGCAAGATGAGGTCATGTCCAGAATGTCTTCTCTGCATCATTTAAAAAAATTTAAACAAATATAGCACTGAGGCTGGGTGTGGTGGCTCATGCCTGTAATCCCAGCACTTTGGGAGGCTGAAGTGGATCATGAGGTCAGAGATCGAGATCATCTTGGCCAACATTGTGAAACCCTGTCTCTACTAAAAATACAAAATTAGCCAGGCATGGTGGCATGCACCTGTAATCTCAGCTACTTAGGAGGCTGAAGCAGGAGAATTGCTTGAACCTGGAAGGTGGAGGTTGCAGTGAGCCAAGATTATACCACTGCACTCCAGCCTGGGTAGCAGAGCAAGACTCCACCAGAAAAAAAAAGCACTAAAACTCTTACTTTTAAATTTAAACCTTTAAAAACAACTTTAACAAATCACCTTTTTCATTTAAACAATTGTAGCTCTGAAACTCATGCCTCCATGTTACTACTGCTTTAAAAGAGTGAAGAATATAACTTGGAAATTATTAAAGACAACTCAGAATGCATTAAACAACAATAGTTTCCATTAGCCTTTGAGCAACAATGTCCATTCCTGTGATCCCTGCATTTAAGACTTTCCACTGTCTGCTTTTGCTCAAGACTTCAAACTTCTTTCAAGGCACACATTCCTCCATGAACTCAATTCAAAAGATAAAAGAAGAAAGTGTTTATCTTAGGTCAAATTTCCAGTTTCACTTTGTTCCAGCCTACTTTCTTTTCCAGTTATAGTTCTACCTGGACATTTCTGAGTTTTCACTTTTAGAACAGGGTCAAAGGCCACTTTATCATACCTTACCTTTGATGCCCTGAAAGAGAAAGCTGTGGACTTGGTGTCTGACTTTGCCTGGTCTTGAAGTATAAGGCCTTGGTCCTCTGTCAAAGCCAGGTAGTGGCCTGTGGTGAGATGCCGGAGTCGGAAAGCCTGGCCCCATCTGATATTACTGCCACTCCAGCTGAGCAGATGAAACAGACAAGAGATTGCATTTATACAAAAATAAGTCCTTATCAGTATTTATCCTGTGCTTTCTTACATATGCTAGTGGACTTATAACCCTTATGGTGTCCATCCTTAAGGGAAAATGCACCAGGATCCTGGCTTGCTGCAGGATTCCACATCTGCCTCCAACCCAGCAAAATGCTCTTCTTAATGACAGCAACAAGGAATGATCTTGAAAGCAGGTCAGTGGTTTCATACAACGGGAAGTCCCAAGTTTCCAATTTCTCCATCTCTCCACTGAAAGGTCTTGAAGAAAATAATCAGAAATCAACAGTAAACTTGTCTTTGAATGGAAACTTGTTTCTGGGAAAGCCTTTCCAAATCTTCCATCTGAACTAAAACACGTTACTACCACAAAGAGTCCTGTCTTCAAGGGAAATAGTAAAACACCTGCACAGCTTACACTTACCAAAGACAGACAGTAAACAAGTGTAATAAATCAACACTGCATTACATTAAAAAAAGATAAATTCTATGGAAAATAAGTAAAACAGTGAGGACTGAGGCAAGTGAGACCTCATATTGAATGCTGTCCTCTTCATGGTCCTTCATCAAAAGATCAGCACTCAGCAAAAGTTACGGTAAGTGTTAGGGAACAAATTATCCACTGAATTATCTAACTGAAAATTTATCTTTTTAAAAAATTTGCTCATATGCAAAATGCTTATCTCTTAAGAATATGTTTAAGAGATATTTGTCAAAATTTAAAACAACTCTCCATTTTGTCCAACTTTTTGAAGCATCAATAAATCTAAATCACATTGATAAAAGGCTTAAATTCTTCATATTTAGTCTCTGGGGAAATGAACAAGCAATCATAACATAACCAGAAGTATGTATACATACCTCTTTTGACCTCTTAAAAAGTCTATTAAGCAAGAATCAAGTCCTAATGTCCTAAGAACAAGCGTATTACTCTCAGATTTTTAATGGGTTTGGAAAGAGGATGCAACTGCTTCAAGTCAGTTAAGTGTGTGCTTCTTAAAATTGATATTCCTTAAACCATCAGCTACCAATTTCTCAGAAAAAACATGTGTGCACGTGTGTGTATAGTGTAAGAGAAGTCCTCATATTCCCTTGGGGGCATATACCCTGCATGAGAGAGATTTGTTTTGAAGATATATTCAGGAAGAGACTGAGCAGAAATAACTAGAGGGAAAGGCAGAGAAGGAAAAGCAGAGGGTGATACTTAACCCTCCTCTCTCATTTCAAGCAGTTTAGCTCTAGCATAACTTGCAAACCCTCTCAGCCCAATAAAGGTCCTGAATTCAAAGTGATCCCCCATCAGTGGTTTGAAGTTAAACAACCACCCTAGGTTATTCAAGCTTGTGGTTGGCAAGTCTTAGCCTTCTGTTCCTTCCATCAAGGGACAAAACTGCCTCTGAAAAGTTCTAGTAAGTATCTTTTTCTTCACAGCTACATTTCCAGTGAAGTTTACATCTTCCTTATCTTACACCATCTTGACTACATGTCTGTGTGCCATTTAAAGCTAACTGTCCACTGGGGACAACAAAACTACTGAGAGGAGAGAGAAGACTTAGTTGGGTTCCAGAGAACCTGTTAAATAAAACAAATGGGAGAACTTGGATGGGTTTTGGTGGCCTTGTCTGAGCTTTTCTTTTATAGTCAGCTACTGAAAGCACAGGAGAGCCAGCTAGCCTCTGAGTCAAAACAGTGGCTTTGGTAGTGTGTGTGTGTGTGTGTGTGTGTGTGTGATCATTCTTTAAAAACAAAGTCATAGAAATCTCAGAACTTAGCTCTAGTCAAAGGACATGTAAGAGTTTGTCAGGTGATGTGGAATGAATAGACTGTATTAGAAAAGAAACTAATCTTGAAAAGAGCACTCCCAGGCCCTCCATTACCTTATCCGAAGGGGTTCCACTCTCCACAGAGACCTGGCTCGAGTCCCAGCTCCCCCAGCTTCGTAGAATATCCTCCTGTGAGCAGAGTTGGAAATCAGCTCCTACTTACATGACACTGATCAGCACCCCGGTTAAGAACAGCTCCCTGCAGAGGCTGTTCAGGAACCAAGCTTGCCTGAGCCCTTTTGGAGTCAGCAGAATACAAAGCCAGAATAAAAGGGAGGACAGTTTCCTAGTTTCTCTCTCTCTCAGGAGGGATCAAAACAGCTAGAGGGGAGAGAACTGCTCACCACATCCATATCATAGAAATTTATGCATCATCAGGTATACAAGGAAAAGGTAGGAAAAGAACATCTCCATTTCTACATCAGGAGTCACATTAGCCCAGTTACACAATGACAACAGACACAGAATGCTCCAGTTCCTTCAGGTTAAGCTCCTTGATGTAGTTTTGTATTTTTAAAAAATGTATTTGTACTTTAAAAACACATATTTGACACCGTGTGAACTCATTTTCATTATTCTAGGACGCTTGGAACAAAGCTTTATGCTCAGTTGTTACAGTGTTCACAATTTTACTATTGTACTGTTGCTTCCTTTCCCATGTTTAGAATCTTTTAATGTGTTTTGAAATAAAATTTTTATTTTAGAAAAATGTTAGATTTATGAATAGTTACTAAAGATAGTCCAGAGAGTTCCTGTATTATCACACTCAATTTCTCCCAATGTTTTCTTCTTATATTACCAACGTACATTTGTCAAAACTGAGAAACCAATACCAGTATGTCATTACTAGCTAAACTCAAGACTTTATTTGGATTTCAGCTTAAATTTTCCCATAAACTTTTTCCGGTTCCATGATATAATCCAGGATACCATACTACGTTTAGCAGCCATGTCTCCTGTTTCCTCTGACCTGTTATACTTTCTCAGTCTTGCCTTGTTTCTCATGATTTTGACAGTTATGTGGAATACTGGTTGGATATTTTGTGAAATGTCTCTCAACTTGGGTTTCTGATCTTTTTTCCAGTGATTAATGAAGCCTCAGTTTTAAAATTTTAGATCACAGGTTATACAGAATTAAATAAGTATCACAGTTTAAGAGCATGTCTCAAGAACAGTGGTCCCAGATTACCTGGTATACTGAATCCAACCACTTTTTGAAAATCTTGTGACCTTTGATCAAAGCTGATTATTTAACTGCATTTACATTCACTAACTTAAAACTCTACCTCCACTGTAGAGAATTTGTATTTGTCACAATTGAACTGATCCAACTCCAGAAGAATCCTGATCTAGGTTTTAGAGACAAGAGGTCATCAACAGTGGTGAAAAGAAAATGTATACTTATTTTTTTTTTTGGAGAAGTAGTGTAATTATGAGTTGATTCAAAATATGAACTTGGAAGTTAGACAGACCTCGGTTTGGAGATGTTAGCTGTGTGACCTTGGGCAAATCCCTTCAACTCTGTGTCTCAAGTTTGCTTATCTGATAAGGGTATTTACATCATAGAATGTTGTGAAATTTTAAGGTTTCTTTTTTTATTCTTTTCTTTTTTTTTTTGAGACTGAGTTTCACTCTATCACTAGGCTGGAGTGCAGTGGTGTGATTTTGGCTCACTGCAACCTCTGCCTCCCAGGTTCAAGCGATTCTCCTGCCTCAGCCTCCCAAGTAGCTGGGACTACAGGCATGCACCACCACGGCCAGCTAATTTTTGTATTTTTAGTACAGACGGTGTTTAACCATGTTGGCCAGGATGGTCTCGATCTCTTGACCTCGTGATCTGCCTGCCTCGGCCTCCCAAAGGGCTGGGATTACAGGTGGGAGCCACCATGCCCAGCCTAAAGTGTTTTTTATAAATGTTTAGAAACATGCAGAGAGGAACACATTAATGGTATAGCAAAACAATGAAACACTGCATTAACAGTGGTTACCTCTGGAAGGTGGGACTATAGAGGATATTTCTCAATCTTTCTTTAATGTACATGTTATCAGGAGATGCCCAATAAATATTAGGAAGAAAATTCAACATTGCTTTAGTGTTCCTAACACCCCAGGTGTCTCTGTACCAGGCCTAGATTGGAAATGATACTGTCTGTGCCAAACTCCTAGCCCCTTAGGAGAATTTGCTGAGATTCTCACTGATGCTTTTCCTTTTCTAGTGCAAGCTGAAAGGATCCCTTCAGGAGAATAAGGTGAAGTGGCTCACCTAGGTCACAGGTTAAACAGTGCTGGAGTTTGTACTAGAAGACTCTCTACCCCAACATCTGAAGGATTTGTGAAGGTTTGTTCTTCCCACCTGTGACATTTGGGCAGCTTACTTCATTTAATCTTGCGAGGTTACTGAGGTTGAAACAACTTGTTCTTGTTCTCTAAAACAATTCCAAGGAGAGGAGTAGAGTGGGTGGCAAGCTGAGGTGCTTTTGAAAGCCTGGCTGACAGCTTAGCCTTAGCTTCAATAAGTTAAAAGTAACTTATCCCAGGGTGTTTGACAAGCCAGAGGCAAAGCCAAGGCTCAGAGCTCAAAATGTCAGAGGGTTAATCTTGGGTTTCCACTCTGGGACAGTTTTTCCACATAGCCTGGCTGCTCTCAGGATTTACAGGGACTGAAACGATTTCTTCTACAGAGTCAGCACCACTGCAATGGAATGCCTGCATGCCTTAGTGGCTACTGGAATCTTTCAGTGTGCTATTTCCTATTCTATCATGCTCCCCCAGATTTTGGTGTTCCTGGCCATCCTGGCCAGTTCTGAGGATTTACCTGACAACAGAAGACAAAGACAAGGCTTATCACTCCCTTTACCTAGACATTAAATAACGCCAAGGCATCCTGTTTTGGTCGAGAAACTAGTTGATAGGAAAATTCAAGTTCCAGTGTGCTGAACAGCTGCTCAGTTGCCCCAGTCTCAAACCCTTCATGCTTGCTTATAAAATAAGCCTTACTTTTATTGATATTTTTTCCCCAAAACACAAATTAAAGCCTATGAAATCCTGGGCTAAAGAAAGGGCATCTTCATGTTTATTTAAATGATGGCATACATGTCTGTTCCAGTGTGGTCATTGTAAAAACTCCTCTCCAGCTACCTCACCATCCCCATTATATCCTTTCAAACACTTGCTGAGCCTTTCCTTCTAAGCAGAATTGTGCTGAATTATTTGACAGGAATGTTCACCAAATGACTAACCTTCTAAGTAGCATAGTTTCTGCCCAGCTGTTTCTAATTTGGCTCTAATTTTGATGACAGGTGTGTGCACATGGGTGGGGGCATGCACATGGTAAATACTTCATTTTTTCCAAATTCCTATCCTTAAATGTAGAACAGGAATAGAAAGAATGAACTAGGAAAGTTCTGACGTATTCCATCTTAGATACAGATAACCCTGCCAAACTCACAATATTTCAGTTCTTCATCCACCTGCAAACCTTCCCCTTGATGCAGCAGAATATGATGTAAAAGCGACAGTAAAAGGGTTACTGTATAGCTTCAATATTGAATAAAAGGCAAACCACAAGTGAACAGGACCACATAACAGGGTAGAGAACCCTCACTTCGATGGGAAATCAGGTCGACCTAACCTCCCTACTCAGAGATAATTATCAACTGCTGGACCAGTACCAGGGAGGCAATGAGTGAATTAAGCACAGCACTTTACATAGGTCTGTGTTTTATGTGTCCTAGGCACCCTTCTGGGTCACATCTGGTTCCTATGAAGGGGTATTCAGAGTAGACAGCAAGTAGGAAGAGACTCAGAACTATAAAAGATACACATTGCCAATGGGTGCTTTCTAAGGTCCATAATAATACATTCAAGCTCATTGCTTCTGTGGGTCCTTGAGTATATCAAATAGTAAATGATCCCCGATGGAGAGTCAGCAACTCTGGCTTCTAGGCTTGCATCTGAAATCAGCCAATGTGTGACCTTTGGCAGGAGCCTGACCTACATAATCTCCAAGATGTGAAGACTTGTGAGCCCATGTTTCTAATGAAGCAAGAGAAATGCAATTGACAAGGTTCCTGTAGGTATTACACAAAAGGAAAAGAAAACATTAACACTGGATCAGACTCACTGCTGTCCTAAATTCAATCTAGTTTGGATCTGAGGTTTGATTTTTAAAATGTCAGATTTCTATCGTTACAAGGCCAAGGTTTTTATGTTCTGTTCCTTTGATGACAGAATACCAAATCACTCTTCAGAATGTGTTTAAGACCTGAATTCACATCCTCCATCTCATGGTTTTGAAATTTTGAAAGGCATTCATGAAGAGGTCAAGTATAAGGACAAGAACACATCGCCCTCTAAATGCACCCTTGGCACCACCCTCTGCTAAATCCAGCTCCTGTTGGACATCATTTAGTTTCTCTAATGCTATCTAGTAATAAACAAAACCAAATCAACAAAGTTCACCTTATTTACTTAGTACATGAAGCGGGAATAGAGATGATTTGGCTTTGAAGAGCCTGGTGAATAATTTGTTTAAGTGCAGAGCCAAAGAAAATGAAGGGATCTGGAAGCATTAGAGAACTGTCTGCCTAAGTACAGCATGTGTACAGACCCCCTCCTGTGAGCAAGCTGAACTGCCGTTTCTGTTTTGCAAACTGGAACCCATGGCTGGAGGAAGGTGTGTCAATTTACTGACACATACAGAGTTCATCTGCGGCTAAATACAAATGTAAACTCTTTAGTTTGAGTCACTTGAGACTGGAAACAGCTAGGGAAGAATGAAGCTATTGGCTTACCTGTGCTGGGAATCATTCTGGTCTGTAGATGGTATTGTCAAACACTCATCATGACCATGGAAAAGACGTACTACGTGCCCACCAAGCAGGTATCCTATAAGAGAATTATATTCTACTGTAAATGATGGGAAATTTAATATAGAGAATGGCATATTTAAAAAGGGTAAATTCACACAGGTCTGAGGCAGTTACAGAAAATACCGAGAGACACATTTTGATAACTACATATTCCATGAATTCAGGCCTCAGGCAGAAAAGACAGGTAAGTCAAAACAATTCTAATGTTGAAAGTTAAATAGGGCTTCAGAGGTGAGCAAGTCCAACATCAAAAAGTAAGGTGAAAATAGTGTGTCAATTGATATAATTAAAAATCAAAAGGAAAATTAAGTTGCTAATGTTAGTAGTTTCCGGTTGCTTAGGATGTAAATACACAAAATACCAAATTTCTGGATAAATATCCACAATCTCACTGTGTATGCTTTGCAGACAAATCCAAATAAAACGGCAGTCATGGGAAAGAAAGGTGCTGGGAAGTGGGTAGCAGATCATTCTTAAGAACCTTTAGGGGAAGCCAATATTCAAATACATTTAACAAACAAAACAATCTCATTGCTACTCCTACAGCATAAAGGGAAAGCAGAATTACTCTCCAGCATCCCTGAGTGAACAAGTGTAGATGCTTTTACCAGAAAGCACTTAGCTTTCAGAATAAGAAAAGAAATCTCAATAGTCATGGGGCTCAGAGATGGAAAGGAAAATGAACTTCAAGGATATGATCATCCATTTGTCTTCAAATAAATGCTGAGCCTTAGTTAAAAGAACATAGTAGCAGGAGAGGGGCTCCCGTCTGAGATTTAACTTGCACAAAGAAATGGGACTTGTTATTCCTCTGAAATAAGAAATTCTCTGGGCTACTTTGTTCTCAGGAGACATATGAACTTAATATACCCAATTTCTGTGTCAGAATTTTTAAAGGAAAGAAAATCACATAATTAGATCATGTTAGGGGCTGTCTTAAGCTATTTTGGGTTCTGGATTAAAACAGTAAGAATGAGAAATCATGCCAGAGGAGAAAAGGGTATTATTAGTGAATCTTGTATAGTGACAGTTTGATATTAGTTCAGTTTTTTTCACCTAGACAAGTTTTTCTAAAATTCCCTCAAATATTCAGAACTTTCCTTCCAATTTTCCTGTAACTTACTGTACTGATATTCTGAGTTATATTCTTCTCTGCATTAAAAATGATTCATGAGATGCTCTAGGGAGATTTTTAACAGCTAATTTTTTAAGAAAATTAAAGCCCTCCATGACCAAGCTCTTGATTAAACTCTCATTCATCTCATGATGGTGAAGCTATGCCCTATTTGGAGTTTATCCTTTACAGTTCTTGGGCTCCTTCAATCAATATCCTACTCACACTGAGAACACTGCCAAGTGCTGGTGCATCACGACTTTTCTTAATTGAAATGTATCAGGGCCATAGTCAGGAAAGCAGCATCAGGATGAAGATCACTTATATTCTTAAGGGCTGAAGTGGGTTTCTCAACATGGATGCCGAAGGACATTTTCTACAGAGCCAGATGACTTAAGTGATGAGTTATCCAGACTATATTACAAGGGCACTCAACACTTTTATAATGACCTTTCGACATGATTTGCAAACAATCTTTAATTAATCTCCACAAGCCCTTTGTTGGAATCAAGAAATAATTTTATTCCTATGGTAAAAATAAAAAATTTAACATGAAGAAGATTGAGTCAAAACTTTCTTGGGAAAGACTTAAATCCAGAGTTCCTTGATTCTTAATAGAAAGAGACTGACTGACAATAGACTTAGGAGGGTGGGTTAATTTGGGCACAAAGGAAGAGGGCTAACCACATCCTACCTTTTTTTTTTTTTTTCTAAATTTTTTATTGCATTTTAGGTTTTGGGGTACATGAGCAGAACATGCAAGACAGTTGCGTAGGTACACACATGGCAGTGTGTTTTGCTTCCTTTCTCCCCTTCACCCACATTTGGCATTTCTCCCCAGGCTATCCCTCCCCACCTCCCCCTCCCACTGGCCCTCCCCTTTTCCCCCCAATAGACCCCAGTGTTTAGTACTCCCCTCCCTGTGGCCATGTGTTCTCATTCTTCATCACCCGCCTATGAGTGAAAATATGTGGTGTTTCATTTTCTGTTCTTGTGTCAGTTTGCTGAGAATGATGTTCTCCAGATTCATCCATGTCCCCACAAACGACACAAACTCATCATTTCTGATTGCTGCATAATATTCCATGGTGTATATGTGCCACATTTTCCCAATTCAGTCTATCATCAATGGGCATTTGGGTTGATTCCAGGTCTTTGCTATTGTAAACAGTGCTGCAATGAACATTCGTGTACATGTGTCCTTATAGTAGAACGATTTATAGTCTTTTGGATATATACCCAGTAATGGGATTGCTGGGTCAAATGGAATTTCTATTTCTAAGGCCTTGAGGAATCGCCACACTGTCTTCCACAATGGTTGAACTAATTTACACTCCCACCAACACATCCTACCTTTTAAAGCCTTCCACCTGTTGCCAAAACAGTTAACAATTTGTCTTTTCCTGAGCATTAAGTTTAGCCATCATGCATTCTGAAACTGGGGTATCACCTGGACAACTCTCAGTTTTCCCTTTTTTTTTCAAACATCATAACATAGAGGGCATTCCCAGTTTGAAAGTACTAGCCTTTAATAGGGCTAAAGCCTGTGATGAGTATTTTTAAAAATTCTGATCTTGCTATAAAATGCCAAAATATAACACAATAGCCCACAGATCACTGACAACTGATTATTATTCTCAGCTGTGATATTACCTATGTGTGAGGTCAGGGTAGGACATTTATTACACAACTTGAAAGATGTGTTGACTTTGCTTGATTCCATGAAATATGTTGAACAATGTTGGATGACTTTATTTCCAAGGGAAAAATAATTTCACTTATTATGTTAAAATGGCCTTCCATAAATACAAGTAAAAACAAATGACCAAACACTTTTATGATAGAGTAAGTGCTTCACCTGCATGGAGAGATGCATAGGGAGAAATATAAACAATGTCACCTTCTTGGCAAACACTCTCTTCTAAAACTGAAGGCGCTGAGGTCTTTATACTTACAACTAGTAAGCAAAAATAAAAATGTGGAAACTCAGGGAGAGAGAAAAGGTACATACCCAAGTCCTGAATGCACATAGTACTAAAATAATAGTGGGTGCCACGGTATTAAAAAATAAGTTCAGGGATGCTCATGTAACTGGAAGTTAGGACAGAAAGTAATCCATACTTTATTCAGAGAAAGAAATTCAAATGAGCTAAAATCAGGCTACCTGTGTACCAAGAGATTCAGGTGAGATCTGGGAAGTAGCAGAAAATGTCAATGTATATAGCACAAGAGAGACAGGCAGGCACAGGGCTAAATGCATATAAAAAAAGCACACCTTCTTCGATGCTACTTCCTGAGCAGGTAGGATGTACATTCCAGAGTGTTTGCATAAAGGAGGCATCCACTTGTATGTTACCATTTGATACTGAGAGATGCTGCAGCAGAAACAGAAATGAGACATCCTTTAAATCACCAGTCCAGTCCTGACAGAAACAGCTCACCTAGAACTTCAAGGATTAAATTTAACAGCCTTACTGTCATCTGGCTCTTTCTAGATAGCCTGTGGGAGATTTCTCCACCTGATCTAGAAGCAACTTCGAAGTGGGATACTTTATTCTGGGGTGAGTAATTATTCAGCTACAGAGATGGCAGACATGTGTTGACTTTATGCCCTCAGCTGGAGCTGATTCAACACCAACTCATAAAATGTCCAATCTTTGTAGATAAGGTAACTCACAAATGAGAAAAATTACCCGACATTTGACCTAGGCAAAGTAAAACCTGCCTACAGATTTTACTTCATTTGGCTCAGTGAGAAGCTTCTCTGACATTTCTCTCATCTTCAGGCATCCCCACCCCCAGCCAAGTAGCTGATATAAAAATGGTGCTTGTCTATTACCCACCCCCAGCTGCAAAATCTCACCTGAGTCTTCTACCATCTACAATACATGCCCTGAAACATTGTATATTTTCCTTCTCCAACATAAGCTTATTTTCCTGTATTCCATCCTTTCTTGCTTATTCTTCACTAAACAAGAGCTAAACAATGTAATAAATTCAGAATAATGGGAGTTAATGTGCAAATAGTGCTTGGAGCATTCGAAAAGTTTGCTGGACACAGAACCATAATCTAGAAGTATAACAGATCAGTTCCAGGTACCATGATTATATGGCAAGGGAGAGTATTTAATCATTCCTCAAGTACAGTTGACTCTTAAACAGCACGAGTTTGAACTGCACGGATCCATTTATACATGGATTTTCTTCAGCTTCTACCACCCCTGAGACAGCAAGATTGATCCCTTCTTTTCCTCCTCTTCCTCATATTCAATGTCAAGATGACAAGGATGAGGAGCTTTAGGATGATCCACTTCCACTTAATAGACAGTATATATACTTTCTCTTCCTTATGATTTCCTTAACATTTTCTTTTGTCTTACTTTATTGCAAAAATGCAATATATAATGCATATATCATATAAAATGTGCTTTAACAGGCTATTTACATTATTGGTAAGGTTTCCTATCAGAATTAGGCTGTTTCCTATCAAAAGTAGGCTATTTCCTATCAAAAGTTAAGTTTTTAGCAGTCAAAAGTTACACTTTAATTTTTTATCGTGCAGGGGGTTGGCATCCACCTTTAACATTGTTTAAGGGTCAACTGTACATGTGTAAAAGCATCTTATTCTATCCAACCTGTTGTGGCTCAGTTCCTCATGGCCATCTATTCCTAAAGGAAAAATTTCTGAAAACAAAACACTCTTGTATTATGAGGTACTTACAAGGTATCTTTCAGAGGACACGCTGACAAGGATGAGGTCATCGCCAATTCGAACTTTCTCTCCTTCAGACCTCTGTTTGGAAGCAGGATGTATAGTCCACCAACAGGCTTCTCCTACATGAAGGCTCCTCGAATTAGTCATTGCTTCACAGAAGCCAGTGTCCCTAATTTTGCCCCTTGTTCTCCTTCTGCCTAGGACAACCCTTCATGTGCACACAGCATGTGCATATTCCAGACCTCAACTTCTATTCGTCTCTAACTGTTCCAGACAGTCCCACATCTGCTTTTGACTATGTTTGTCATTTTCATTTTCCCTAGAGGCAGATAAACAGTGTTTGGAAAAGAGTATTGGATACCAGAAACTACAGAAGCCTCTGAATATTTTTTTTTTTAATTTTAAAGAAGGTATATTTATTAACAAACACATATGAACTATTCATTAACAGTCAGGACTGTGGAGGACTGGGGACAGAAACAAGCCTTGAAGAGATCACAACATGGTGGAGTGCATGCCTGGTGCACCTGCATATCTGAATCAGATGTTTGTCTCTGTGTGTGTGATGAAGACAGTAGTGAGTGGAATGGACAGAGTAAATGTAAGTTCTGTAAGTGAAGAAAATGAACATTTACTCATTCTGTAACAGTCTTTTGCTTTATTATGGTCATATACAACTGTTAGTCTCCTAGCCTCAATTCCCAGATACCCACTGGAAAACTGGTAACTTAACCTCTGGATAAACTTTGATTACAGGTGAGGAGTGAGCCAACCTGAAGCCATAAACAATATTCTTGCAGTAGCGGGGAGCTGCAATCATCTGAATGCCAGTTCTCAGAGCCAGCCTGTGACTGTTTCATCTGAGGGATGTTTTTTCCGATGATCATCTTATCATTATTGCATCTTAAAGGCTGGAGAAGCCCTCAAAGCTGATTTGGCACAAATGTCAACTCAAAGGAAGAATGTCCTCTGTAACACTCATGGCAGCTACAGGCTGTTCACAGCAGCAGAATGTATTTTTACCCAACAATCATTATTAGAAATGGCTTCCTCATACTGAACTGAAGCCTCCTCATATTTTCCAACCATTTCTCTAATGGAATTTAATTGTTTCCATTTGATTCCTGAAGCAATATAGAATTAGCCTATTCTCTCTCCCATATCCTTCAACTATTTGAAAACAATTCTCATCTGTATGTCTGAATTATCTCCAGACTGAACTTCCCAAATATATCAACAAATCTTGATATATTTGTTTTGAGAAGTATTTTCAAAGTTATCACCAACTTCTTCCTGCTCCTGGAAACACTATAATACTTGGCCAAAGTCTGCTTAAGATGTGATACCTAGGAGGGAACACAATATTCCAACAGTGATCGATCTTATACTGGAGTCTGGAGGGATTATTCTTTTGATCTGGGCACATACTTCCATCAACACACTCTTAAAAAGCCTTCATTTTCGCCTCCTGCCCTTCTCCCCAAGTGTGCTGTACTATGAGCTGATATTGGAATTTGGCCAAATAAAACTGCCAACTCTTTTTTTCCTGCATACTACTATCAAGTCAGGCTTCTCTTTTACCTTGGTAATGAAATGTGTCTAATTTCATTTTGAGTTTGTCTCCACATTGAAATAATTTGAAATATAATAATAATTATTTTTTACTTTTGAGACAGAGTTTCCCTCTGTTGTCCAGGCTGCACTAAAGTGACACAATGTCAGCCCAGTGCAACCTCTGCCTCCCGGGTTCAAGCGATTCTTCTGTCTCAGCCTCCCAAGTAGGTGGGACTACAGGTATCCACCACCATGCCAGGTTAATTTTGTATTTTTAGTAGAGATGGGGTTTCGCTATGTTGGCCAAGCTGGTCTTGAACTCCTGACCTCAGGTGATCCATCCACCTTGGCCTTCCAAAGTGCTGGGATTACAGGTGTGAGCCACCATGCCCAGCCAAAATAATTTTTAATATTAATAACATCATCATACATAATAATTCCAGCCCTGTCATCTGTAAATCTGATACCTTTTCATGGGATTTTTTTTTGCATTTTTAGCCAAATGACTTGAAAGTATCCCCAGTTTAACATTAATCATTATGCAACTATCTCAGACTGTTTCAATAGCTAGGAATCCACCTGGATAACTATTAATCACATTCTCCGTCTTAGCCACAAAGATGTCAACAGTGACACCAGTGTCTTGTTCATGGTGGACTCAATGAACAGTTCTTCTAAACTATTTCTAGCCATACAGTTTCTCTCATGACAAATGCTAGAGACACTTTATCATGGGAGTAAAATTGAGGTGAGCCTCTGGGGTCTGTGAAATATGCAGCTGGTACAGGTTTCAGCTCATGTGAGCAGAACAAGGGAGCCGAGTTCCTGTTTACCCTTTCCCCTTGTATGTACATAATAGACTAGATGAGTTGAATGTATATTTTCTCAGGAAAGGGAACTACAAGGTGAATTCAACCAAATAAAAACTCAAGAATCACTCATGGTGTGATATGAGGGTGTGTAAATGGTTGTGTTCATTTTTTTTTTTTTTTTTTGAGTCGGAGTTTCGCTCTTGTTACCCAGGCTGGAGTGCAATGGCGCGATCTCGGCTCACCGCAACCTCCGCCTCCTGGGTTCAGGCAATTCTCCTGCCTCAGCCTCCCGAGTAGCTGGGATTACAGGCACGCGCCACCATGCCCAGCTAATTTTTTGTATTTTTAGTAAAGCCGGGGTTTCACCATGTTGACAGGATGGTCTTGATCTCTTGACCTCGTGATCCACCTGCCTCGGCCTCCCAAAGCGCTGGGATTACAGGCGTGAGCCACAGCACCCAGCCCATTACCTCAATTTTTAAAATTTTGTTTTGTTACAAACTTACAGCATTATTGTGTGTTTGTTGAAAAAGTCTGTTTTGGTCTAATATTTACATCTTACAACCTTTACCTTTTGCCTTGATACAGTTACTAGATAATCACTTAGGTGAATCTGTTTCCAGCAGGAAATTTCACCACTAACGATGACTCAAAAATAAACTTTTTGGATGTTGACTGTTTTGCAAAAGAACTGAACATATGTAGGTCTTTTCTTTTAAATTTTAAGGTATTTTATATGTTTCTTCTTTTCTTTTAAATTTTAAGGTCTTATTTAAGACCTTACATAAGATCAGTTCTTTGCAAAAGAACTGGTAGTCTCTGTCACCCAGGCTAGAGTACAGGGGCATGATTACGGCTCATGGCAGCCTTGACCTCCTTGGGCTCAAGTAATCCTCCCACATCAGTCTCCTAAGTAGCTGGGACTATAGGCATGTGCCACCATCCCTAGCTAATTGTTTTAGTTTTTGTAGAGACAAGGTCTCACTATGTTGCTCAGGCTGGTCTTAAACTCCTGGGCTCAAAGATCCTCCCGCCTCAGCCTTCCAAAGTGTTAGGATCACAGGTGTGAGCGACCGCATGCGGTTCTTTCTTGCTTTTATTCTCACCACACATTTAGGAGAAGGCATGTTCAATTTCAATGGGCTATCCAATTTCAGATGGGAGACATCTAACTGCTATATGTTGATTTGAGAGAAGCAGCTTTGGTCACTGTATCTATTCAAATAAAATGGATTTTCTCTTTTAACATTCTTAGGGGGCTCCGTTAACTATGTTTTTTTTTTTTTTTTTTGAGACGGAGTTTCGCTCTTGTTACCCAGGCTGGAGTGCAATGGCGCGATCTCGGCTCACTGCAAGCTCCGCCTCCTGGGTTCAGGCAATTCTCCTGCCTCAGCCTCCCGAGTAGCTGGCCTCTGAATATTTTTAATGCATATAGGAAAAATGCCTTTTATAGTCTTTCAAATTTTTGTTTTAAGAATTGACTTCAATCAAGAGTACCAAGAAAAATAAATAAATAAAAAGAATCTATTTCATTGGTCTACTGAATACTTACACACTTTTATCTCTGTCTCCCCCATCCCAAAGGGATTTTTTTTTAAAGGCTTACATCTGCGAAGACTCAGACCATAAGTGAGAAACCGATAGCAAAGAAGATAAATTGATATTTTGGAAATAGAAAAGCAGGTGGATGCTTTTAGCCAATAAAAACTTAAAACCCAGGTCTTTGAGTAAGAAAATGGAGAAGAAGAAATCAATACAAAGCCAATTCCTGCTGCAGAATCTCAAGAAAGTTCCTGGAATTGGAGGTACCAGCTACCTGTGAAGGCAGAAGATAGGTTGAAAACAGGACTGACTGGTGGTAAGCTTTAAAAGGACATTCAAATCCCTGATTCCTTTCCCTGCCCTGCACAGCCAGAACTGTCCTTCTCCACACTACAGAAGATCAGAAGGTTAGCTTGTGGAAAAGCAAACCACCAAGGGTCTGGTTTTGGAAATACCAGGCATTGTCAAACAAAGAGATAGAGTCTTGCTGAAAACAGAGAATAATTCAAAGTTTACAACCTGATTAGTGAAATCCCAGTTGCTTTCCCTCCCACCCTTCACCCAAATTTGAGAATCACTCTTTAGGGAAGCCAAACTAGTTAAGATGAAACATACTGTGGTTTGAGGTCACCAGTCAAATGCTCAGTTCTCTGCCAGATGACCTAAAAGTGAGGCATAACAGACAACAAGTCTCAGCCAGCTTCTAGTCAGCTTTTCCTGACTTGATCTGAATGCAATTGAAGACCGAGGGCCACCTGACAGCTGAGGAGCGTCTCTAACAGGAACTACAGAAACAAAGTTAAAAGAGAGAAAAGGAACTTGGAGGAAAAAAAGATTATAGAGGACAAAAGAAAAGTAAAAAAAAAATCTTATAATTAATCATCTCGGAGATAAGAAGTTAACATTCGTGAAACAGCTACATTGGTATCTATGAAGGATCCCTTCCAAGGAAAAGAAAAATACTCTTTGATCTTGAAAAAAAAAGAAGAAGAAGAAGAAGAGGGTTGTAGGATTAAGCTGAAAAATTCTTCCAGAAGGAAGAAGATGAAAAACTGACTAGAAATATCAGAAAACCAACCGAGAGGAATTCCAGAGAACAAGAACTAAAAAAAATCACAGGAAATTCACAAAGAAAAGCTATGAAAGTTTTCTCAAAGCAGAAAAATGAGCATTTCCTGATTGAAAGAACCTACAATCCCTATCACAGTAGAAATTAGAAACCCACTCTAAGGTGCATTCCTGTGAGATACCAGAACAAAAAGAAGTCCCACCAAGACACATCGCTATGGAATTTCAGACAGCGGGGCAAAAGAGACACTCTTAGCTTCTTTCACAAAATAAAAGCAAGTCACATGCAAAGGATAAGGAATCAGAATGTAGACTTCTCAACAGCCAGACCATTGGCTAGTAGAAAGCCTTCAGGAAGCTAAGGAAAAAGTATCTCCAATATAGAATTACAGTAAAGTATGAATGACTTGTGAAGCTATATTTAGGAAACTTGCAGACAAAAGTTTACTTCACACGCATCTTTTCTGTAAAAGTTACTAGATAATGTGTTCCACCAAAGTGAGGTGTAACCAAAGCAGCAAAAATTAAAATAAAATAAAACTCTGTAAGATCAAATAAACATGGACTCTAGGGCAAGGCAATGAAAATTCCCTGGATGATGGCTGATGTTTCTAAGATGATGAGACTGAGAGAACAGATCATGTGACTGAAGCCAACCAGAGAGATTTTCAGTTCTGTAGGAAAGTTTGAAAATGAATAAATGATTGGATCACAAAAAAATTAAGCAAACAAGGCAGTTATTAACTATTGGAAAATCCCAAAGTAATATAATAAATTACCTGGCCAGAATATATTATGTGGCTCATTTGTAAGTAAGAGTTACAGTTATAGCAGTGGAATTAGTTAATATTGATTAGATAGTTAAATAAAATAGAGGCAAATCTTTTGGGAGGATGGGAAGAAAAGACAGGGAAGAGTGAAATAAAAGCAAATTTTTTTATCAGGACATTAATAGATAATGCATAATCTAGAAAGAATTTTAAAAAGCATTGTATTAATATGTTACTGTAAACAAGTGGTAAGGAATACTGAACGAGCTGAAAGTAGATGCCCCAGAGAGACGTGTCCAGAGCAGGGAGGGCAGGACACTGATGTTTATAAGCTCAGGAGCACTATTTATCTCTTTCAACTGTGTGTATTACTTCAATTAAAGTAAACATGACATGATAAAGAGGTTGATCTCTACATTCGAAGGGGGAAATGTTGTATACATCTTCAACGTTCTCTGAGGACCACTATAGGGTGTCCAGGATGAAGGGGGTCCTGAAGTCAAACACACAGAAAGAGTATTTTGTTTTCCTGCCCTCTCCCATACTCCGGAGCCAGGGACGGAGCTGTCCCTGAAGCAGTAGGATGGGCCAGTCCATGACCCTAAAATACAAAATAATGCTTTTAGTATGGTTATACCTTTCTTTCCTCCAAAGTCTAAATTCTAAAGCGATGTCTAAATCCTAAAAGCAAAGCAATTAAACAACTTTAAAAGGAGACCAGAATAAGTTCAAGTAATTTTATCTAAAATCAAGGGTAAAATGATCAACGATCACATGTTAAGTGTGAAAATGTATAATTCAATGTGTTGAGGGAAAAATTCTAGAATTGTTCAAATAACTGCCCCAATCTTTCTCATCATATTCTCCTATAGTTTCAACTCCACTACTGGGCAGTTTAGTTGTTTACAACTCTGAAGGGGTTTCTAAGCCAGAATTGTGTTCAGAGAACTAGCCAGGCAGGAACAGGGTACCCTTCTGTGGGATTCCATGTGAATCTCATCCTGTAGTGAGGAGAAACCCCAGGTAATGCCAAACCTAATCTGACCTGGAGGTCAGATTGTCCCTTATGAACACCAGCTAGCTTTCTTCAGAGTTTGGGTGAGAGAGGCAAAACAAACGTAAGTTATTTTAGGCTCTAGGTTTTCATGAAGAACCTAGTCAAGCCTTTTCTCCCTGTCTTCTGCCTTAGGTAGCTTCTCATCAGCCAACATAAACTTGGGTTAGTTCTATTGTCTGCCTCGTCTGTCAACAGAACTCACACCTAGTCTGATTTTAGAAATTTTTAAAGACTGCTGAAAGGAGTAATATTGTCTGCTGTTGCTTCCCTTTATTTTTACTGGAGGTTCTAACAATTAAAATAATTCTCTGAACACTTGACTGGCTAGTGGTATTTCTCAATTTTTTTCCAATCTCAAAAAGTATCAAGTCATTTTACTGATATAAATAGAGTGACCATATATGACTTTTCTGATTATATTCTTCCAGATTGACAGTTGGTCTATATTTAGAAACCGTTGTATATTCAGAGAGTGTGGCATTTCACTCAGTTTGTAATTTTCAGCAAGGTTGACAACACCTTAGAGGAAATTATATTTTAAGACTAACACTTTGGCTGAAAACAAAAAAACCTTAAATCAAATTCAAATCTAATCTTATTTTAGGGGGAAAAAAACATAAAGGGCAAAGGCAGGGACACTTTTTTGCTTGGTACAAAAACAGGAAGAGGAAGAAAAGAGAAAAAGGATCCCTCAGGTACTCTTAGGACACCATTGCGCAAGATGTGGAAACAGGAGGTACGCATGGTTTGGATGCTGCATTTTTTTCTAGATCTATAAAATTAGACAACCTGGATCCTTCCATTATGAACTGACCTAGCTTTAGAATAACAACATAGACTTTTGTCTTTCTTTGGCTACCCGACATTAAAACTCTCTTCCTATTTAAGGGAAAACGTCATATTATAGACTATATTCAAATTAGACTCTTCCTGCACTGTGCCCTAACCTTGTTTTCTCTTCCTTGGTCTCTGTTCCTACCCAACTTCCAAGCCTCAGGCTCCAGCTTTAGTGCATCCTTCTAGTAAATTCTTATTCTTACTTAGTTAACCTGAATCAGGTTGTCTTGTTTGCAACAGAAAATCCTAGTCCAACCTCAAAATGGAGCAGAAATTCCATAAATAGTGCCCTTGATGGATGGTCAGGTTGTTCGCGAATATTTTTAGCCGCAGGGAGCACCCTATATCTCAAGGCCAGCTGTTCTTCTGCTCATTACTTGCAGATGTTCCAAAATAGTTTTCATCATTGACATGAAATGTGCCTCCTTTTAACTCCTACCCACGGCTCTGTTGGTCTTTGGAAGAACCTCAGCAAGTCAGCATCTTGTTTGATACTATAACTTTGACTATCTGTAGATTGTTATCTTAATCCTCCCTCTGTTCTTTGTTTCTGGTTTCCAGTGAGAACCTGTGTCATCCTGGTCAGCAACTTCAGCACCTGATTCTTGACTGTCAATATTTTTGACTATACTAAAAAAAAAAAAAAAAAAAAAAAATCCAGTGGTTCCCAAAATATATGCTGAATATCATTGGTGGAAGGCAATTAAATGACATTGGTACATACAATGAGAAATTTATTTTTATCTTTACTACCCGTTTATACCTTCTGATGCTTTCAAATAAAGTTTTACATTTGGAACTAGTGTGTCGTTAATGCTTTATAATATTTGTCAACATCTCTTAAATTACTTAATGACATGGTGTTCTTTGATTTTTGAGGCAAGCAAAAACAGTTTATACTTACGGCAATAAGTTTTTTGTCTGTAAAATTCTAAGTACAAAAGTAATGAAATTTAAATAAACGCATAAATTAAATGATGTTGAAAAGGATCCAGTAGAATGGCAAATCATGATGGTAGATGTCATTAAGCAACATTTGGAGAACCACTTTAGACATAGCTCATTCATTGCAGAACAAAACAGGACTACTCCTTTGATCTAGACACTACATTTCATTATTTAAGCTTTTATTATGCTACCTTCATTTTTTGGCAGTTATTTAGTAACAGTGGTTCTTATCAAGAACGACTTGTCCACTTACTTTCAGTACCTAATGATGTTAAAAAATTGTTTTTCTTTGAGATACTGGCTGACTATGGTAAAAACATTATGTTCTCCTTCATTCTTAATTTCTGAGTTTCCATTACACTTTCTCTCTCTAGTCCATTATTCTGCAATTTTTTTCTCAGACCTATTTCTTAAACAGGTTGGTTTGGAATCCCAAATGAATAACACATTCAGAGTCCTTCTCAAAAGCCCTTAGCTCAAGACCCTGACTGAGCTCAAGAGATCTGGGAATGTTGACTCACCTGTGGCATGTTCCCGGAGACCTACATCAAAGGCAAGTTTGTCTGTCTGGGATCTTGATGTAGTCAAACACGTTAGATACTGTGAAAGAAGAGCAAATACTAGTGAAGTCACACTCTTCCATTGAGTCTTGGTATCTTACCACTAGCTAGCTTCCAGTTACGTTCAACAGTGAGCTACTGTGAAAAGAGCTCTATTTATCTTGCTCTTTGGAAAGTTAATCGGTACATGTCTTAATAAAATACTTTCATTTTTAAGTATTATTATTTTAGAGACAGGGTCTCATTCTGTTGTCCAGGCTGGAGTGCAGTGGCACAATTCTAGCTCACTGCACTCTTAAATGCCTGAACTCAAGCAATCTTCCCAGCTCAGCCTGCCAAGTAGCCAGGACTACAGGTGTGTGCCACCATGCCCAGCTCATTAAAACAATTTTTTGTGGAGATGTGGTCTAGCTATTTTTCCCAGGCTGGTCTTGAACTCCTGGCTTCAAGTGATCCTCTTGCCTTGGCCTCCCAAACTGTTGAAATCATATGTGTGAACCACCCTATGCCCAGCTGAAAATACTGTTACGATACACTTAAAACCTCAAAGATGCTCTTACCTGATGACTCAGTGACTTAATGTATAGAACTATATGTTATAGAAATGAATTTGAAATATTAAAGGTGCCTCAAAGATACTCTGAGACATTTTTAAGTTAGAAACAATATAAATGGAACATAAATGACTAACAATAATGAAAAAGCTAGATCACTTTTGATACATCTCTTTTATATAATGCCATGTAATTAAGAATATTTATCAAGAATGTGTAATAGCTAAAACATTGTTTACAATACACTGAGATGAAAGGTAATATATAAAACAGTACATTTATATGTTAACATGTAAACAGAAATTTAAATGTGTAGCAACCAGACTAAAAGGAATTACACAAAAATGAAACAGAAGTTGCTTTTGGATAATGTGCAGGGACATGGATGACTCGCCCACTTCTATTTTTGTTTCTTCACATTTTCTATGAGCTTTAAAACTTCTCAAAATAATATTTATTTTTGCTTATTATAAAGATACATGGGGAGGTGAAACTTAAAAATGATTGCTAAACTAACTTAATAAAGAATCCCCTGGCCTCCTTCACTGGATGGGGACAGCAGCTCTTCTTAGAATTAGAGTGAGAGGCAGGTAAGCTGTTGGGATGTGCTTTCTGAGCCACAGTTCTAGTTCTCTGCAAGAGGAAGATGGGAAACCATTGCAATGTACAAAATCATATCTTACAGGCTTTATTCCCAGAGTTGTACTTAAAAGGAGCTAGCCAATATACAGTATATGTTCACTGTGAGTAGAACTTTTTTTTAAGGAGGGGTAAACTTAATGATAAAGCTTTTGTGTCACTACCAGGATGTTAGCCTGTTTTTGAAGCCAGTAGGCTTTTGAAGTTTGGTTTATTCCATTTAGGTAAAGAAAAGTGTTAGGTTTATTTACCTTATAGATAAACACGAGAGATCACTCCTCAATTCCAGAGATTATCAGGGTTCAAAGTTTCCCTACTCTCAAAAACGTCTCCATCTCCTACTTGGATACTTTCTGTTTGGTCATTTTTGTTTTCGGTCTTTTGCCAGAAAGGACTACAGCAGACAAACGTTCAGGCTGAAAAGGTCAACTTCTTACCAGTGCTCAAAAAAAAAAAAAAAAATATGCTGCAGCAAATGAATTATTTAAGAGGCAGCTGTTGCTCCTGTTGTCAGTTTGATAGTTCAAGCCTGGAGATGAACTTTGTATCACGCTGCTGGTATAAATGCGTGGAAATCGTTTGAATTAATGTATCAGTTTTTCACTAGGGCTAGAGAAAAATGACAAGCCTTCCTTATATGGATAGAAAGTGAGGATGATACACTATTGGAATGGCATATGTTATACTTGATTGAGACAATAATATTCTCCTTAATATTCCATGCAAAACTATAATATCTGTATTTTAAATTATAAAATTATAATTGTAAATTATAAATAAATTATATTTATTTAAAATGTAGCAATTTTTTTTCAAGCTACATCATTGAGACGTCATCCTTTGGTTAATTCTAGTTCTAGATCCCTGATTAGTAATAGCCATGCAGCTTTCTGTGACTGCCTTCCCCTTGTCTTCCTCCTGTCTCTGGATTAGCATAACACCTGCAAGTTCTTCCAGGACTGAAAGCATTGGAATCATTCTATTTCTCTTGTAGGTAAAGGAGGTGAACTGTCACAAAATTTGTTTGATTGGTTTTTCTTCTATGCTGGTTATCCTTGTATACTAAAGAGATCAGTTGCTCCATGAGCCATGTGATCATTTGTCAATTAAACAAATATTTATTGAGCATCTAGTAAATCAAAGTGCTGTATTTGGTAGGTTTAGGTTTGGCAAAATAAAAGATACATGGCCTTCTTCACGGAGTTGGAGGTGGGGTGTCAAACACCAATACATCATTTTAACCACTGCAAATTGAGGTAGGTCATACAAGGAAATGCCAAGGTATACTGTGCTATAATTAGTTACATTCCAATTGTTCCTGATGTTACATTGTTGTTATTGCTGGCTTCCTGTACTCAGCTAGTTCAGTTTTTCCTCCTCCTCCAATGATGAAAGTGGACATAAGAGTTGCTTACCATTCCACTGAAAGAGTGCCTCAGGAGAATTGCATGGCCATATAACAGGGTCCTGTGGCCACCTCCTTGTGCTGCCTGTGGAAATGAGGAAGAATAACGTCAGCACATGCCAACTGTGGCTTCTCTGGGAGCAAGCAGCACAATAATTCTGGGAGACAGACTACCATGGAAAGACCCATTGCAAAGCTCCTAAGGAATTCATTCCAGAAGCAACTGGCTGGTCTATGGGCAAAAAGAGACGTGTGACCAACCACAGCCATGCAACATCCTTGGGAGAGGGTGTGTGGGACCAAATCTATTCCCAGAAATAGCCTCTGCCCAGGATCAGCAGAAATCCAGAGCTGTTCTACCAGAGAAGCATGTAAATGACACAGGTACTGCTTACCTTCCTTTGAAACTTCTCAGAAGCATTCAGAGTGAGAGAGAGAAACAAACATGATGTAGCCATAGCCTAGCAACACAAAGGCAGCATGGCAGGCAGGCAGGCACATGGTCACAATCTGTGCCATGCAGTCTTTTCCCATCAAGGCACTTATGCCTTCTGCCCACTCCCTTAAATGGGTCCTTTTTACACAGATCTCACCAACAAGAGATGGCTCTGAAATCCAGGACTTTAAAAGGGTAACCAGTTATGCAGAAATAGATCCTTCAGTTGAGAGACCATCTAGGTATCTTCTCTGCCTCACCAGGCAGCTCCACTTTGGCTATTTGCTCAGTGGCTGCCCAAACAGTGGGAGAGGGAGGCATGAGAGGGAGAGATGGCCCAACATAAAGCCACTGGCGTCTGTTTCTTATTCTTTCCCTGAATCTGATTCACAGGTCACTATGCTGAACTGAATAGTACATAATGTGAGACAAAGCTATAATTTATTATAGTTAGAGATGAGTAGGTATCATGGAAAATGGCAACCTACAGAAAATTCTAGGATTTTTATGGCATCAACATTTCCAACCTCTCACCTAAGTATCTCCTCATCATGCTAACCAGTGACAAAGTTTTTGATCACATACCCCTTTGGAGAAAATATTTGAACATAAACCCTGCCCTCCCCAAACATGCACAGAAAGAAAATCCAAAGCTTGAGATAAAAATTAATTATGAAGATAATTCTAGCATTTTTCTTATGCAGTCCATTTTATTCAGAGCTACAGACCAGCAGCCCAAGGGCTGGTTTGAGGCTCTGCCCGGCTCCCATGTCCACCTGCAACCACAGTAATGAGAAATGCAGAGGAAGGGGAATCAGGTGGTGTGGAGTCAAGGCCTGGAGTAATTTTATTTCAATTCTATTTGCATTAACAGAATCACTCTGTCAAAGAGATGGTTTTTCATGTCACATAATGAGCTTAAAGAAGAGAAAAAGGATAAACGTGCTATCATGTTCCAAAAAAGTCGGTAACTAAATATAAATGCGGCTGTGCTTTTTCCCACAGCTACAGAGATATTTAAGTGTTCTCCAGGTTTTAATACTGTGTGGAATTACAATGCTCTTCACAATATTTTCATATTTCTTGAAATCATTTGCACTAACTTTAGTTTCTGTATTTACAAATGTGTCAAGAGCTTACATTAAAATTAGACATACCAAATAATTTTCACATCTTGTCAATCTAACAAAAACTGGTCCTAGTCACTCATATTGTTACAAGTGAATCGATGGCTCCTGATGGCTTATATTGTGGACGTGTCCTCTCAAACAGTCCTACATCTCAAACTGATCTACTGACCAACTTATACTTCCTACTGTTAATCATGAGTCACATCTTCCTCCAACTCTTCTTTGCCCCTACCAACTCTGTAATCATAAGGAGAATTAAGAGTCATTGATCCCCAAAAGCAAGGGGGCTCATGTTTTGAGAACCATTGCTTTCAGGGAACCATCAAGCATCAAGGGCTAGAATGGCAGAAGTAGTTTTCCAACTGAGCTTTTGATAATTATCATGGTGATTACTACCATTGGGCACAAACTGCTGAGGTTTAAAGGGATTAAGTAACTTGCTCAAAGTCATAGAGGTTCCAAGTCCACAGTCAGGATTTAACAAAGGTGAAAGCACTTAACTGTATGCTATATCATCTTCTTTTCTGAAGTTTGATGGTGGGAGATAAGATTTGTGTGTAAAAATCATGTTACAAATGGAAACACCTGTTAAAAGAAGTGAAGGTGGAGAGTGTTGAAATAGACTAGAAGGATAACGAGGTACCATGCAATTACCTTATTGTAAAAGTAAACCACAACATTCTGGTAGGACTGTTGGCACACCTCCATAGTAAGAGAGAGGTGCACATGTAGGCAAAAGCCTGGAAGTGGAAAAACTACAGCACACATGGGGTCTCGCAGACCATTCTCTGGTTTGGGCTGGGGTGGATGAACAGGAGTGACAGGACATGATACAGGATACAGGTGAGGGGTGGCCAGATTATGGAGGGCTCAGACTGGCTGGCTCAGTGGTGGACTTTGTTCCACAGCTAATGAGATACTGGAGTAGATTTTTGAAAGGAGAGTGTCACACTCAAAGTTGTGCCTTAGAAAGGAAACCCTGACTGCAAAATGGTGGAAGAAATGGAAGGGTCAAGCCACAGAAATAGAAAAAAATTAGTTTCTCATTCTGTTTCTAAAACAATATTATGAGGGGTGAGTAGACCAGAAATCCTGGTGCCATCCTTCACTCCTTTCTTCTTCTCAGACCCCCCAGTTAGTCCAAAGCATCTTTTGGTGCCATCTCTAAAGTATACTCTGTATCCCACTACTCAGCACCTTGCACCTGTCAATCTAGTCCATTCTGTCATCACCAAGTCTCATCAGGATTTTGCTAATGACCAATCTTCCAACTGTGCTCCCTGCTCCGTCCTTCCTCCTTTCACAGTCTGAGCTAACATGGCAGCCAGAGTCATCCTTTAAAAACTGTCAATCACATGTTACTTGCTTGCTCAAAATCCCCCAGTTGCTTCTTATGATACTTAGAATACAAGTACAAAGTCCTCACCCTGGCCTCTAAGGCCCTGCATCAGGAGTTGGCATTTTTATTCTGTAAAAGGCCAGATAGCAAATATTGTAGGCTTTGTGGGCCCAATATGATACTGTCCTACTGTCCTCTTTTTTTTTTTTAAGATGGAGTTATCTCACTCTGTTGCCTAGGCTGGGGTACAGTGGTGCAATCTCCGTTCACTGCAACCTCCACCTCCCAGGTTCAAGTGATTCTTCTACCTTGGCCTCCTTCCTGAGCAGCTGGGATTACAGGTGTGCACCACCATGCCCAGCTAATTTTTGTAGTTTTGGTAGAGATAGGGTTTCCCCATGTTGGCCTGGCTGTTTCAAACTGCTCACCTCAGGTGATCCACCCACCTTGGCCTCCCAAAGTGCTGGGATTACAGGAGTAAGCTATCATATGCCCAGCCTTATTTTATTTTAAGAATTTGTCCTTTAAAAAAACTTTTAAAAAATTCTTCTAAAAATTTAAAAACCTCCCTTGCCTACAGGTTTGTACATAAACAGGTCATAGTCTGGATTGGCCTACTGGATGTAGTTTGCAAATCACTGCCCTGCACTACCTGGTTCCCTCATACCTTTCTAACTTCACCTATCAGCTGCATGCTCTCCGTCACATCCTCTGCTTCAATCATACTGGTCTTCCTCTATTTTTTGGACAAGGATGCTCCCATCACAAAGCCTTGGCACATGTGTTTCCATCTGCCTGAAATGCTCTTCCAATATTCTCAGGGTTAATTTCCATCCTTTATTCAGTTCTGTGCTCAAACATCTTATGAGAGAAGTCTCTGGTCAGCCCTTTGAAAACAACAATCACCCTCACTCTGTCACGGGTTTTGCTTTATTATCTCCTGTGGCATTCATCATTTTAAAAATAAATTTACTCCCTTCTCCACTAGAATACGAGCTCCATGAGTGTGTTGCGTCCTCTGCTGTGCCCACCTCAGTGCCTGGCACACAGGAAGTATGCATTAAATATTTCCTGAATAAGTAATTAGGGGAGGTGATGCTTTTATTTTCATTGTACAGATGAAAAAAAGAGGCATAGTGAATTTAAGACACATTCCCATGATAAGATTGTAATCAACATGTTTGGATTTGAACTTGGGTCTAGCTACAAATACTACTACTCTTTTCATTGTTTGAGTAATTCTTGAATAACATTCCAGGAAAGATGTGATATGCTACATAGAAGATTGTGTGGGTCAGTTCACGAAGGAGATCCATACCTCAAGACTGGGAGGCTTTATCAGAATGGCAGTCCTGTGCCTACGATGAGTGACCTTGACTATTATCATTGGCAGAAGGAAAACATTTGGTTCCATCTCACAGGATGGGGGTGGGTCAGGGAAATGCTGCTAAAAGGCCCTGATGCCATGTCCAGAGGATAAATGTTCCACTAGCTCATTAACTCAATCATCTTGCCCATAATTTCAGAATTAATTTCTGTTACTGACATTTCTTCTAGTAGTTCCCAGAGGACACTGCTTCCCGGTCAGATAAAACAGATACAGCAACTAAGGAGGGGAGGGGACTATGCTTCTAGCCAGCCACACACAAATGTTTCAAGATTGTCAAAGCTCCAAGCCAACTTCCTTTAATATCTTGAACCCCAAGTTCCACTTTGGCAGTAAGAAGTATTCCAAGGCCTCAGGAAGGCTTCTTGCTGTGCTTGTTTGGAAGGTCATATTCCTAGGAGATCTTGTAGGGGATGAAGTCATTTTCCCAACATGGATGTATGTACTTTAATTTTCTCTTCCTTTCATACCTCACTTCAGTTCTACTCTTTTAGGCTATTGAAGAAAGAAGGAAGTTTTCTCAAAGGTCACAGAACAACATTTCCTGAACAGACTGGAGCCCTTTTACATTGCCTGGGAGGTTTGCATTTCTTCTGATACAAGTGACAACTAAATAGTGATGATGCCTTATAGGTGGAAAACAATAATACCTAAACTAGAAATAAACAAAAGCAAGTAACCCATATATTCAGTTCGAAATCATAATGAAAGATTCTACTATGGTTTATACAAAATATTAAATTTTTAGGAATCTGCTTAGGTGAATGCAATCTTTAAAATCAAACTACAAAAACTTATTTTATAAAAAAAGATTTGATTTGATGAAATGGAAAGGTGTACTTTGTTACAGGATGAGAAGATTAATATTTGTAACTGCTTATTACCCTCAATGTAACTTAAAGATTTAATAAGGTTTCAATTATAATTTCAATAGGATATTTTGGAATTTAACAAACTGCTACAAAACTAATCTGGAAATACAAACAGTAAGGACTTCTTATTCTGAAGAAAACCAAGATTTAGTAAATGTTATGAAGCCAAGTTCATTAATTCACTCTGATACGGGTTCAAAGAGAAAAAGTAGCACAATATGGACAGTCCATCAACAGGTCTGACTATGTAAAGTGTAGCATATGACAAAGCAGATTTCCATACAACAGGAGAAAAGCAGGGTTATTAAGCACATGTCTCTGTGAGATGTGGATGGGAAATCAGAAAAGCTTTCAGTAAGATCCACAGGAAACATAAAAAGATAAGTTATGGACAGATAACATAATCAAATATTTCATTTTAAAATTAAATTCTAAAACAACTAGCATGCAACAGAAGAGGCTACATTCTTTACAGACTTAATACTTATCCATGCTCTGATGTATCAGATATACTCGAAGGAAATAAAACAGATATGATTGTACAAAAATTATTGAAATTCAGAACAATGGAAACACCAACATTTAACAGACTACAGACAGACTGTAACACCATGACAAAAGGGTTACTATTTCATTGAAATGTAGGGGAAAAAAACAAGCCTCAAAGAAATCAGCAAAGAATATGAATAAATGATGCATATTAGAAGAAAATTCAAACATATGGAAGAGATTCTATCTTTTCTAGTAATGAAAGGAATGACACTTAAAGCAACTTTGATGTATCATTTTACATCTACAAAACTTGCAAAAGTGGGGAAAAAATGCTGTCAGAATTGCAATTTAGCTGATGAAATTCCAGGCAAGGTGGTACTGAGTACAACTCTTTCGCAAAGCAATATGGAAATATGTGAAATGGGCCATAAAGAATTCCATAACCTTTTCTGTTGTAATTCTACTTCTGGGAGCAATTCAAGACAAGCAAAGAAAAGTGTGCACCCAGCTGTGATAAGAGCAGTATAATGGGTGCAACAAAACAAAACAAAAAAATCTTGAAAGAATCTAAATATCCCAAAGAAAAAGATTATCTATTAATTATGAGGCTTCTTCAGGATGTTCTATGCTTTAACAATTAAAGAAGGCAATTATAGAGGTTATGTGGAAACACAGAAAAACATTTATGATGTGAGGAAAGCAGAATACAAAATGCCTTCAGTGATTATATACAGGCAAGAATGATAGACACCTATGAAAATGAAACAGCCACTCGGCTGGTTGCAGAAGCACTCAATTTTTCCTTTTCTAAATTTTCTTTAACACTATTATTGTATCATCATTTTGGGTAAAAGTATAACGTGTGTGGCAGGGGCAACAACATGGTGCATGTGTTTAATGAAATTGAGCATTATAAAAGTATTTTGTCTATTCCTTATACCTTGAGTTGCTTGAGGGTGCAACTACTTTGCTAGGATACTTAGGAAACAACTTTACCTGCCTGAAAAGCAGATGGGGACACATATCTAGCATCACTGCTTTTAAGGCACTGACTCCAGAGTCTTGCTCTACCTTTGGTGTTACATGGAAATGCTAGAGAGACAGCCTTTATTGAAGATACCTGAGCCCCTCCTCTTAGCTCTCTCAGGCTCAGCTTCAGACTCCATAGGAACTATCTCCTGCTGCAGGGATTCATTGCAGTTTGAGTCCCAAACCCACTGGCTCCTCTGACTGCCCCTTGTCGACTCTTCACTTTAGATCCCATTCTTATTTCTGGAGACTTAGTTCATTCCCTATTTCTCAAGGCTGCCTCACTCAGCTGTGAAATTCTAGGTCTGCTACAGGTTAGGGAATCACTCCCTCTGGTCAAACTCTGAAGATCCTACTCAAGCAAAATGCTTTTCTAGGAGGGGTGGACAGAGGGCTGGACAATAACTCTCCAGCTCAAATTACACAGAAGGAACTGATGGGGCACTTTCCAAACAGGCCTTGAATTGTAAGCATCTGATAACAGGGACAATTTTTTCCTCTTTAATGATATTAATAGTTAATGAAGGATTTTGTGGTAGTACACCAGGAATTAGAAAGTTCAGCCCAGGGGTGGGAGGGGCACGTGCACAGATGAATATGACTTATGATGAGGCATCAGAGTCAGGGAATGAGACAACAGGAGCTCACTAAGTACACATAGCCATCCTAACTCCCTGAAATTGGTGTGAAACCCCAAAGAGCCCAGTGTGGGACACTTAACTTGTTTCTTCACCACCTTTTTTGGATCAGATATTTCACTTCTCAACTGGCTAATTGCCAAACCCTCCTTCTGAGCTGAACAGAGATTCTACCTACTGCCTGTGGCTCTCAATCTTGGAGTATAAAACACTGTACAGTGTAAGGAATCATTCTTTTGCACCTTAATTTTCAATTCAAATTGCGGTGATAAATATGAATCGAGACCCAATAGTCAGAGGTGCTTGAGCCATCAGCTTCAGGAAACTACGTGAAGGCGTTTTCCCCTAAGAAATCTTCCAAGTGGGCTTGGACTAACTGAGCCAGAGTGGCACAGGTCCTTCACAGAAACCCTCTCGAAATGGGGACACACCCCTGGCATCTTTCATGGGTATCTTGGGATATCAGTGAAAACTGAACCTGTGACATCGAATCTTAATGAAAGCCAGAAAACAGGAGGAAGGTGCAGCATCTGATAGCACTACTTCCCCCACATTCAGTGATCATGGCAGTCTTACTTGGTCAGCTAGCAGTTGCCTTACTAAAAACACAGGACCAAATGTCAAAGGCTACAATGCACACTGGGACAGCCCTTACCCCAGAAAAGAAAGCTGACTGCATCTGGTGGCAGAAGGACCTACGGCAGTCACTCCATCTGCTACTGTGCTCTTGTAGAGTAACCTTGACTCCAGGGAGCCCCACCTTCAACACCCACAGTACTGCCTTCTCCCCATCTCCTCATATCACAGGACAAAAGAGAAGAATACTTGAAAAGCAGTGCACAGACAGGCACTCCTTTGATTTGTTAAATACATAAACTTTGCCACTAAGGAAGGACAACAGAGGCAAAATCAAACAATCCATCCCCCCTCCACCCAACACTGAATGTCAAATTTACCATTCCCATGGTTTATAATTTACTGAATCCAGCCAACCCTCTCTCTTGGAAGTGCCTAGAATTATTTTTCCTGGATGAGAAGGTAGTGCAATCTCCTTTTTGTTCATGTCATTAGTTTCACAGCCACATGGAAGGATTTCAAAACAAAAGGACAAAGGGCCAGAGCCGAATTTGAGAAGCTGTAAATTCCCAGCCACAGGCATCATTTGCAGCAACAACCTGTAAACCAATAAAGTAGTCTCTTCCAGGAAAATACCTACTTGGATTCTGCTTTGCACAAGTTTGGCACATAGAATAGGTATAATCTGAGAGATGGCTCAGATGGGTTGGAGACTGCAAAGGAGGTGTTGTGGTGACCTAGAGTTGATTCTTTCCTGTGGGAAGAGTCCCTGGATGGTACAGCCTTAAACTCCAAATGTACAACCAAAGACAACTGAGGAAACTCCTGTGTTCTAAGACTTCAAAAATAAGAGCCTTTGCCCTATGAGAATCGATGTAGATTTCTGCAACCATTTTCCTGTCCTTTTATCCCAATCCACAATGGTTGAGGAACAAATTAAATGACTGAATTTTCCACTAGTCCTGATACTTTTCGAACACTGCTTCTCAAACAGACGGATAAGCATTTTTCCATTGAGGGGGGAAAGGTGGTCACTGCGATGCCTCCAAATTGGGCAGGGTCATCCTGTTTACATCTGTGCTTTTCTTTGAACACAGATGCCATGGAGTGAACAGAGAGCCAAAATGGCAGCCGTAACACATGTTTCTTATTATGGTGTCTTTTAAAACAGCAAATCGCCAGATATTTGTCAAAGTAATAATGACATTTAGATTGATGACAAGTATGCTTTGGAAAGAGGTGAGGCAATTATTTTTTTTCTCTGAATTATTCCCCCCACCTTCTCCTACGGCAAATAGATTAAGAATCTGATGTTGCCGAGTTCATTCTTTACATAAAAGGAGACAAATTTGTCAGCCAAATTTGTTTTCCAGTCACTGCTCTGGTTTCTCTTTGAACTATCCATACTCCTCCTCCTCCTTTCAGGCTTCTGATAAAATGGTGAACCAGTGGCCACAAACAATCAAGACTAAGAGCTCTGCCCAATTATTTCCATTCACCAAATGTAGCATAACAAATATTTCCAACAAGGAATCTAACATTCAAATGGTCCAATTACCTTGACATGAAAATTTGAGCACTGTTTTGAATCTACTATTTCTCTACAAAAAACTCACTGTTCATCCTGGGGATTTATAGATAACAAAATAGGAGTAAGTTTTTTATCATAAGACTCTGCTGACTACTACTGTGAGTGACACCTTCACCTACACAAGCTATAAAGCAGAAGGTCAACTGGATTCTATTTTGTTATCTGATCCTCCTCCCCATTTCCTGCACTCCTTCAACTTACATGGGGTTTTTTTCCCCCTTGGATATCTTGTATCAACCAACCTCTATTTTTTTTAATCTCTCTATCTTTGTTGTGCTCATCTCAACTATGATTTTGCTAGATGGAGAGCGATTCATCCTAGTCTTTCTATATCCACATAATGAGCATGGGGCAGAGTGTATAGTCCCAAGCAAAACAAACAGCCAACTTGCTTCTTTCCTGAAGTATATGAAGTGGCCTTGGGTGGACAGACTGAATCTCCAGGGTCCTATGTACGTGGGCCGTGGTGTAGACAGAACAGATGCTCCTAGTACTTCGTACCTGCCCATGGACCAGGTGCTGTTCTGAGGGCAATGACATCATTCTTCTGAACCTCTCATGATTTCATTCTAGAAAAGTGGCCATCAATCCCAGCTATAGACCGGAATAACTAGAGATTTAAAAATGAACACAAAAGAAAAAAAAAACATAAAAGCTGGGTCATTTTCATAGGATTCTGATTTGGTGGGCCCAGAGTGAGGTCTGAACTCCCAGTTAATTCAGATGCATAGTCAGGCTTCACAGTCACCCCTCTGGGACTTAGCCACACAGGACCCTTCATCCAAGTAATCAGTATGACCCATGAAGTCGGCAAGCACTTCTCTGTTCTTAGAATCACCATTTTGGATCAGTGATTGACTTTCCTTTTAATATTTCTCCAAAACCCCAAAGAAGCAAAGAACAAACATGATTACTTGTCCTTACTAGCTTTAGGACTAATTTTTGACTCTCTTTCCTTCTCTCTCAGCTCTGCTTCTATATATATGATAGAAAGACCAAAATGCCCATTGATGATAGACTGGACAGGGAAAATGTGGCACATATACACCATGGAATATTATGCAGCCATCAAAAACAATGAGTTCATGTCCTTTGTAGGGACATGGATGAACCTTGAAACCATCATTCTCAGCAAACTGACACAAGAACAGAAAATGAAACACTGCATGTTCTTACTCATAGGCGGGTGTGGAACAATGAGAACACATGGACATAGGGAGGAGAGCACTACACGCTGGGGTCTGTTGGGGGGAAATAGGGGAGGGACAGGAGGGGGTGGGGAGTTGGGGAGAGATAGCATGGGGAGAAATGACAGATATAGGTGAAGGGGAGGAAGGCAGCAAATCACACTGCCACGTGTGTACCTATGCAACAATCTTGCATGTTCTTCACATGTACCCCAAAACCTAAAATGCAATTAAAAAACAGAAGAAAGACAAAATCCCTACTACAAAATCTATGTGTGGTGAAGACTTTAGATAAGCTTCTCAGAAGAAGCATTTCAGGCCCACTATGATCAACCCCAGATCCACCTGCCTTCACCACATCAAAGGTCAACTAGACACTTCCTGAACTGATTCCCATGCATTCTAGACCTCCCTCCCTGCCTGTGTGGACTCTGCAGGGCCTGGGAAAAGATACAGTTGATTAATGGCAAAGAACAAAGCAGGCTGGGGAAAACTGACTTGCACTGTTTCTTCCCTTACTACTTGGTCACCTCCCTCTGGAATTAGTCACCTCTGATCTTATATTCTCACTCTGGTTTCTGTGCTTTGCAGACCTCCAGCCCTTAAGGGTACACCTCAGCATTCATTCTGCATTCTTATGGTAGCACTCTACATTTCTCTCTGTTATCTGCAGGGCTCGTGCTTCCCAGAGTTGTTTTGAGTTGTCTAACGTTTGGACAGCACTATTCGCATAGCTGCTTTCCAAAGCCCACCTTTCAGAGGCTGGCTTATGTCCAAGCATTGCTTTCATCCACTAGCTCTTCTGTCAACTGGAAGAATAAAAGTTAAATAAAAAGGCTTTTCTGATCTATGAATGGAAGCTGGGACCCAGATAGAGCGAGCACCATCTGATCTATTTTCTCCCATTGTGTGGGGAGCAAATTTATCACTCTGACAATAGGAGGATAACCTATGGGGCTGACAGTAAAACCTGACTTCCCTTGAGCTGCAAGACACTGTGGCAGGCTTTGCAGCAAAGAAAGAAGGCATATTAAAAGTAGCACCTGCAGAGCTCCTGTGAGAGGAGGAGGAGCGGCCAGCTCAAAAACACCAAGTATGATTCACAATTTGAAAAAAAAAAAAAACTTCAAGATATTAATAAAATTGGTATCAGTTATGTTGATGTTTACCTCCTCCAATGAAGGAAAAAAATTAATTCAATCAGTTTGTAGCAAGTTTGGTGGTTACCATTAATGTAATGTAATGACTTGGTACCGAAAAGAATTTGCTGCTGATCTCTGCTCTTTCCACTGAGAGAGATCACTACTGACTGGGAATGATCTTCAGAAACCTGCAGAAGAAAATATGTTATCTAAGAGAAAGAGTTTGTGATGGCCCACAGCAAGGGGAAGTGCCAGAGAAACAGATTTAACTGACTGACTTGAGCCAAGGCAGGCTATATAAATCACTAGAAACCATATCAGTGTCCAGTAATCAATATGTATCCACAGCTATTTATACAGCTTGAGGAATCAAAGTAGACATAGAAACTCTAGAAAACTGTGCCATGAAACCAGAGGATGGAAAGAACATAGCAGGTGATCTATAAGTGCTGTGTTAATGAATGGAGAAAGGACAGCAAAGTACTGTAGCTATGGGCCACATGAACTGTGTTACCTCAAAGAGGGGGAAAAAAACTCTTATGGAGCTCAGAAATAACGCCATACACTTACAAACACCTGACCCTTGAGAAAGCTGACAAAAACAAGCAATGGGGAAAGGACTCCCTAGTTAATAAATTGGGGCTGGGATAACTTGCTAGTCATATCCCGAAAATTGGAACTGGATCCCCCTTCCTTATACCATATATGAAAATCAACACAAGATGGATTAAAGACTCAAATGTAAAACATAAAACTATAAAAACTCTGGAAGACAACCTGGGAAATACCTTTTTGGACATGGGAACTAGCAAAGATTTCATAAAATATATGCTAAAAGCAATTGGGACAAAAGTAAAAATTGATAAATGGGATGTAATAGAACCTAAGAGCTTCTGCACAGTAAAAGAAACTATCAATGGAGTAAACAGACAACGTACAGAATAGGAGAAAATTTTTGCCAACTATGCATCTAACAAAGGTCTAATATCCAGCATCTATAAGGAACTTAAACATATTTACAAGAAGACGACAATTTCATTAAAAAGTGGGCAAAGGACAGGAACACTTTTCAAAAGACATATATGCAGCCAACAAGCCTATGAAAAAAATTCTCAACATCACTGATCATTAGAGAAGTACAAATAAAAACCACGATGAGAGACCATCTCACACCAGTCAGAACAGCTATTATTATTATTATTATAAAAAAATCAAAAAATATGTGCTGGTGAGGTTGTGGAGAAAAGGGAATGCTTTTCACTGTAGGTGGGAGTGTAAATTAGTTCAACCATTGTGGAAAGCAGTGTGGTGATTCCTCAAAGAGCTAAAAACAGAACTACCATTCAACCCAGCAATCCCATTACTGGGCATATACTCAAAGGAATAGAAATTGTTCTACCATAAAGATACATGCATGCATATGCTTATTGCAGTATTATTTACAATAGCAAACACATGGAATCAACCTAAATGCCCATCCATGGTAGACTGGCTAAAGAAAATGTGGTACATATACACAATGGAATATGACACAGCCATAAAAAAGAATGAGAAGGTATCCTTTGCAGGAACATAGATGGAGCTGGAAGCCATCCTTCTCAGCAAACTAATGCAGGAAAAGAAAACCAAATACCACGTTACCACTTATAAGCAGGAGCTAAATGATGAGAACCCATGGATACAAAAAGGGGAACAGCAGACACTGGGGCCTACTTGAGAATTGAGGGTAGGAGGAGAGAGAGGATCAGAAAAAAATAACTATTGGGCACTAGGCTTAGTACCTAGGTGATGAAATAATCTGTGCGACAAATCCCTGTGATAGAAGTTTACCTATATAACACACCTGCATATGTACTCCTGAGCCTAAAAGTTATTTCAAAAAGTTCTCATATTTAGGCAGGAAATAAAAGGGAGGCTAGAAGTATATTGGAGTAACCATGGTGAACTTTAAATTCATGTTCCTCATAAAAATAATAAAGTCTCACTCTATCATTAAATAATGCTGTGATCAAGGTGATTTAACCTCTCTTCTCATAAAATACGAATATCTCCGCCAATGTCAGGCCAACTTGGCTTGGCCTGAGATGGGTCATAGTGGGGGTAATAAATATATATCCCTGAAGCTAGAGTTTGATCTGTAATATTCTCTATGAAACAGAACCAGGGATATTAAAGAGTTGACAATTTCATGTCCTGAAGTAGAAAAATCAAGATGAGCCTTGACCACCTTGTTGCTGCAAGAAAGCAGAGGTGTGGTCCAAGATAGCAGCCACGATGCTGCAAAGGTTAACACACATTCCCTCGGACCAAGCAAGGAGGATCTCAGTGTCCAACAGAAAATGACAACTGGATCATGGACATGTTGGGTATTTTAAAAGAGATTTGAATCTAAGATGATACTAAAACAGGAATTGGTGACACATTATGTGAAATGGTCATTGTAATGTACATTTACATTATATTACAGTGAATTTATAATGTAGTGTTATAGCAGTGATTCTTAGTTCAAATTATAATAGTTCTATGCTGAGGTTATTTTTCAATCATTGAGTTATCAAGACGTAACTGGTACAGTGGCTCATGCCTGTAATCCCAGCACTTTGGGAGGCCAAGGTGGGCCGACCACGAGGTCAGTTCGAGACCAGCCTGGCCAACGTGGTGAAACCCCGTCTCTAGAAAAAATACAAAAAATTAGCCAGACATGGTGGTGTATACCTGTAATCCCAGCTACTTGGGAGGCTGAGGCAGGAGACTTGTTTGAACCCAAGAGGCGGAGGCTGCAGTAAACCAAGATTGTGCCATTGCACACTAGCCTGGGCAATAGAGTAAGACTCCATCTCAGAAAAAAATCAATGAATCAATACATGGTAGAAGAACTCTGGGTGATGTGTTTGCCTCTTGCCACCAATTCTGTTAACATGGTGATCCAGGTTGTTCTTTATTCATTCCTTATTTTTTTTAAGCCAATTTGAAAAATTGCAGAAGCTCCATCTGGGAGAGAATGCTATGCGAGGTCTCATGGGTTACAAACTGGATGGTCTGAGCCAGCAGGACATAGCTACACGGAGGTTTGGGAACATTAGGGATAGCATATTATCTGACTTAGCATCGCCCTTTCTCTGAAGCCCATTCAGATTTGTAAGAAAAAATTGGATTTGGCCTGAGACTGTTTTCCTAAATCAAGTAAGTGCATTTTAAGTAGATCTTATAGTCCAGGTACAGTGGCTCATGCCTGTAATCACAGAACTTTGGGAGGCCAAGGCAGATGGATCACTTGAGATCAGGAGTTCGAGACCAGCCTGCCCGACATGGTGGAAAGCTCACCTCTACTGAAAATACAAAAATTAGCCAGGTGTGGTGGTACATGCCTGTAATCCCAGCTACTTGAGGCAGAGGTTACAGTGAGCAGAGATTGTGCCCCTGCACTCCAGCCTGGGCAACATAGTGAGACTCTATCTTGGCAGGGGGGAAGTAGATCTTATAGATATGAGTCTTTTGGTTTAGATGAATATACATGTATATTAAAACAGGATCATTTTGGGGTGGGTATGTCTCTCTTTCATGCTAGAACCTGAAGATAAATTAAAGTAGACTTTAATAAAACATGGGGGAATTGGAATACAGAAACCTCTTGATTATTTTGGCATGTTTTGTAAGATATAGCAACTAGGGCATTACTCTTCAGAAAAAAAGATTGAAGCAACTGATTTTTAAACATAGTTCAATATAAAAAATCAAGATAATAAAGGCTTCTTTTCTGTTAGAATTTTATCTTAGTAACAAAGTACCATGTGGAAAAAAGAAGTGAAGTACAAAACATAGACACCCTAGAAATTCCTTTTATACATGGGTAAATGTTTGGAAAGGCAAGTGTAAATGTGAGGAAGTACTAAGAGGTATCTATTATGCACACATGCACATACACGCACACAATACTACGATTTGTTAATATGAAGTTAATGTATTTAGAAAACAGTGCACATCAATGAATTTTTATAGACAGAAATGGAGGAAGAGACTGGCAAACTGAAGAACGTTTTATATTTCTGCAAGCAAAATACCTAAGGTAAGACAAGAAACCAGTTTGAATTGGATCTGTTTGGACCAGGAGTTCAGCCCAGTGAACTTAACCATTCCTGGTTGCCCTGGGAACAGCTCATTTTAATAAAATCTCATAAGAAATTGCAAATGCAATAAATATTGTTAGCTGAAGCCTAGGTAGCTCCACTTGGGGAAGACATAGTAAGAAGTTCAGAAGGGATTTGTGCCATAGGAAAGACAGAAGTTATGAGAAGAGGAGTTGGAATTCCATATGTAACAGGTTAAGACTGTATTTTTGAGAGAGTTTGAGACAGCTGCAGACAGACCTATGGTTTCTCCCAGTGACTTTCAGTGAAATCTGCAGAGCTATTAAAGCATGGATTTGTGTATCCCTATTGCTTCACTTGTCTTGCATGGTCAAAGTGGTTGCCTGGGAACAGCACTTGCTCATTTTCCTGGTAACCTGGGTCAACTGCCTGAGGTCAGAGAATTAGTTGTGGCTTCGAGGTTTAGACAGCATCATTGAAGAGATGAGGTTTTATGAAATCAGCTCCATAGCTCTATTTCACTGACTAATGATGCCTCAGTAATTACAACTCTGTTATTTGTAGCCACTGAAAACAAATTCTGAGGGTTTCACTGATTTGGTCTTTATAAATTAGATGAATGTATTAAATTTTCACAAGTATTCTGAAACTAGGTACATTATGCATCAATTAAAAAAATTTAAAATAACTGGAGATTTTGGTACCCTAGCAGTAATTCTGAAAATTCCTAAAACCAAGTCACAACTTTAGACATTAAACTATGAAGATATAACGTAAAAAAAAAAAAAAAAAAAAGCAATGCATTCAACTTACCTTTCTAAATAGCTCATTAAAGACATGAAAATGAGTATTGGAAGGAATAGTTCCACCATGAATTTCCACCTCTGGCTCCACCCAGAGAGCAGGATTCAGGGGAGCCAGCCAAGAGAGGGGCCTTCAAAAGCAAACTCCCAAAGGCTGTTCCTTAGAAGAAACCTCAGTGGTGAGGGCCTCATTTACACTGGGTCAGCTGTCAATTCAGTCTTTTGGAATGGCACCCCAGTCCTCCTGCCTACCTCCCTCTACCTTTTCAAGGCAGACAAACAGCAGAGAAATGGGGTCTGGAGCATCAAGCCCCCAGCTGGACATCCTTAATAGGATGGCACCAGGTGATTCTTATCAGCGCTGGTGCCAATGCATGTTTCTTTCTCGAGAACAAAAACAAAATGAGGGGTAACTGGAAGAGTACCTTTCCTCTTCCATCACAGAGGCAGTTATCTACAAAGAAAGAGGTGAATAACCATAACCAAGAAGGGAATTGACTATCCAGGTTTCACTAAGAACATTTTATGGCTTTTTTTTTTTTTAAACCAAAACACCTATCTGGTATTTGGGCAAAACTACTTAGTGTGTCAAATCCATTAGCTGCAGGCAAGAATAGACCTTACAAGTGAACAAGTTCAAGAACCGGTACAATTTCAACAACAGGAATGAAACTGATAAATCAACATAGGAAGGGTGTACTCAAAACAGTTTTTTCCCATTTTCCTTGTTACTTATGAATCTTTCATCATGGGTAGACATTGAGCCTGGGATAGGTGTTTAGGAGCCACTCGTTTAGTTCAGAGTCCATGCTTTGCAGATGGACAGCAAGGACCAGAGAGTGGCAGTACCAAGGCCAGAATGTCCACCCCCTGCCTAATCCACCACTTTCCTCCCTCATACCAGGGCACCATCATGCAACACAGAAACAAGGCTCAGCCTTTTCCCCATCTCCCACCTCACTACGAGCCCAAATACGTGTAGTACCCATAGGAGGAAAGTCTAGGTGGAGGCAGAAGCATTCTGCATTCAGCTTTCCTCTTACTTTGCAGGTAACCATTGTAGCCCTTGGAGCCATTTTTACACCCTGGTTTTCCTAAATATATTTGATTTTATTCCTACTTTCTCTCCACCGATTCCACTTCATCATTTTAGCTCCTTCCATTCTAAAACCAGATAGTGGCAATCATAGGCCTGGAGTGCTGATCACAAGGTTTTAACTCAAGGATGAAAATGCCAGCTGAGACTGGGGTTTTCTCTAGCACCAAGTTATATTTCCTTTACCAGAATATCCAGATTGGTGCTCTTATTAAACTTTTATGAAATGGAAATAAATTAGAGTTTGCTCCAGTTCATTCAATTCTCCCAACAAATATATAATTTAAAATGTGGTAGCTATTAAAAAGTGAATTACATGATCAAAGAAAAAGTCTAATAAATAAACTGAAGAATTTCTATTCTTCTAGGATTTAAACAATTCCAAATATGCTTTATTTTCAAAAGGTAAGCAGGTTTAAAAAGTTTCCCAAAACTTCAAATACTGTACAATCAAGAATTAAAACATGTTCCCAGAAATGCAGCTGAAATTCATTTTTACAACCCATCTCTACTCCTGCCCCGCTTGAAAACAGTTGTTTTTCTAAAAACTCTCAGCAAAATCTCTCATCAAAACATCTCCCTGAATAATAAACTATTTACCTACAGATTGTGTCCTGGAGAAAGCTCAGACACTCTAATCCTTCTTCATGCCTCTAAGAGACTTTAATGCAGATGCTTAAATTTTTTGCAATTAAAATATAAAAACAACCACCTCCAACAACAAATACCTTTAGTCCAGCCATGGAGAAGAAGCTCAAGCATTTTAGATGACAGATACCATTATGACAAGATTATTTCAATAGAGCATTCTAATGTCCACAGCAAGGATGAACAGGATTCCAGTTTGTGTAACATTAGCAAAGCTAAATGTTAACACATTTGCAAAAACACCACCAGGATCAGACAGGCATACTGATCTTAAACATGAGTTGCCAACTTCATAATACGCCCATTTCACCAAAGAAAAGACAGTTAACGCTAAAGCTGAAGCACTATATTCAATAAATGGGGGGATCTGAGAGAGTCTGGAGCTTTAAAAATTCATTCTGTGGGTTCTTTCACTTGAAAAGGCACTGCTCAGCATTATGAAGAAATGTAAAAAGCTAGTTAACTGGATGGTTAGTCTTAATCGTTAAAGTTCACATTTAATTCTTCTGCTGGTTCACTTTAAAGATATTGCAGAAGAAAGAAAATATCAAACTAGCTTTTTCCATTTTTATCATGAATTCCAGCCTTATGGAATAGCGGAGCTGGGGTTGCATAATAGCACTGGAAGAGGTCTGAAGCATCGAGAAGCTGAGATGAAGGCAAAGCTGCACACTTGTGTCATCTTCCCAGATTGAAACCTATGGTCACAGGCCATCTAGGCCACATTCAGAGCAAAAAAGAGATTTTAAAAACAACTTGCAATGATTTGAAGAAAATAAAAATGAGCCCACAGGCAAGTCGTTCTACTTGCAGAGCGGCGGTAAAGCAAACTGCCTGGCAACAGATTTCTAAGTGTGCAGCCACCTCTAATTTCACAACACTGAAGTGTGAGGTGCACTAGTGTTTGAGTGTGTGTTTTTTAATTGCAGAGACACAAAGAATGGAAACTTCCCTGAACACTCACAAGTGGGAGGCCCAGTTCATGACAAATACAGATTGAGTCATTGTCCATGCAAAGTACACGTATATTAAAGGAGTGAATAACATACCCATTCCGAGAGATCACTGAGCTAGCAAAATCAAAAACAAAAGAGTAAATGCATATTTTAGTGTGTGTAGGTTTTGCTGAAAGCTTTCAACTTATTTGAAGAGTCTACTGATGCTCACTACAGAGAAAAAAAATGAGAATAAAAAAGGTGGATTTCCTACCTAGTAAATACTTTATCTTGAGGTTTGCAATAGCATTAAATGTAAAAGTTTGTTTTTCCTGTTATGTTCTAGTACAATGCTGATGTCACCAACAAACTATAAGCAAGCCATGTGCTGTCACCTAAATCTGCTGTATCAATTTTTTATAACTACATTTACATAAGAAAATCCACCCAAGAAAAATGGTTAATACCTATATCAGGCAATTTGGAATTTCTTTCTTTTAGAATTGCAATCAATCAATCAGATTTGGTTGAAGTAAGGTCTTCCAGATGGCATATTTTAACTAAAAATCATGTCATCAAAAGGCCAGTCCAAAAATAAAATGTGAGTTATTTGTATATATCTTCATAAATATCAGCTTATCATGGAAACATTAGGACATACATATGTTTAATAACAATTTGGTCTGAGAAAAAACATATTGAAACCTTAGTTTAGAGGCCTCTAAATTACACTAATACATATCAAAATAGTGCCTAGCTCTTTGAGGAAACAAAATCTGTCAAATATACAGGATATGTCCCCTACAATTCCACAAGAAAATTTATAGGAGACTCTCATCTCAAAATAAATTAGAATTACGTAGTCAACGCTTGGTGCTTTAGGGTTGCCGTCCTGGAAGGACTTTGTAAAATTCTCCGTGTCCACAGCAAAGCAGAAAGAGAATAAACACATTCATTCTACTTAGATAAATAGGAGCCATGGTCTCAAGAGTAATGGTTAATACGAAAAGGCGAACATTTCCACACCTCATCAGTGATGGGCTACAGCCCAAAGGACACACCGGAGGAAGTGACGTGGTGACACTTTTCCATTTCAACTTGGTACACTGCAACCATTACAGACCTGAGAAAGGACTTTGCATTTAAGTGATGTTGTCACTTAGAGGTGGTGAACCTAAACCCCAGGTAGTAAGAGATTTGCTTGAAGTTAAATTTCCTGTTGGTGGCAGTGTTAGGACCAAATCTAAACCTCCAGACTCCCAGCTTTGTCACTGAAACAGGCTGCCTGCCCTGAGTACCTCTGTAAGGTGAACTCTAACACAGGACAGCTTTTAAAGAGGTTTTGACAAGCTTTTGCACATGACAGCAATTTTACCAAGCAGATTTGTTATTTTGTTGAGAATAAAAATATTATTTTTGCAGCAGGTGTGGACAGCCAGCCATAGGTTAAAAAAGGAAAGAACAGCATCTGAAAACAGAATGTTATTTTTCTCCCTCTCCAAAGAAAAAGCAGAGTTAAGTCAAGCAGGTTAAAAATTTAATGATGGGATACCCTGCTCTTACCAATTAGGTGTAGGAAGGTGGAGTGTCCCCAAGGTTAGCAGCCTAAAAGGCATCAGCACTGGGCTGGGGAGGTCCTGAGCAAGGGCACCAAGGACATTCTAGGGACAGCTTCAGGCAGTGACTTTTTACCAACCAGTACAAAGGAAATTCAGGCTTTCAACAACTAGCATGGCTATTCTGGCTGCAGGGACTTGACACATATGAGGCAAGACCTAGGACTTATCACAATATGAGCACGAGTGACTTAGTACTTTCTCACCAAAGGAAATCTTAGGAACTCTCCTAAAGTATAATCAATGACTGTTAGCTCTGACTCATTATTTATTTAAAAAAATGTAATATTAAAACATGTAAATGGGGATGAGGTTTAGAGTTACAGATGCAGTTCCTCCATCAGTCATGTTTCCTCCCCTCCCCCCACACACAATAAATTCTATTTCTAATTTTTTTTCCAGCAGTTATAAAGGGAAGATAAAAACCTCAGAGTGAGACATGAAATCTGGATGATGGTGGTTCCCCCTTTCTTCTATGATATAAAAATGTTGGCAGGCACACAGGGACCTAGGAAGAAAGAAGCAAGGATCCTACTAGCCTTCTTCATTCTAGATGAGTTTGCACGACATGTCTAAATCTTGGCACAGCCACAGGTCAGACTTTAAACAAGGGGCTTCGAACAATTCCCTTCATTAGTGTTTGTTTTATTTATCACCTAGTGGTGTCAGGGTAGATGCATCTTAAGCTAATTCTTTTTTAATGATGTTACCACCTGTTACTAAATTTTCTGTGACTTTATGAGATGAATGAATGTCCTAAACTTGGCTGCAAGGTAAATATCTCATGTATCTCACGACATGTACTGTAAGGGCCTTTACATGAATATAGCATAATGTATGTTTATGCTCCACTGTCTGTTCACAAGGTCACATGATACCAGGAGACAGCCCATAGCACTCACAGGAAAGTGACTGTCATGTCATCCTCAGGAAGCAGTAACTTCCTTTTGTGATATTCCCTACTGTAACCACGAGGATAAATCAAAGGAGCCAAAAACTCCTTTCAGAGTTAGTGGGACTATCACACAAGTAATACAGGGAAATGAAGAACTTCTCAGTGAGGACATCTGTTATAAAGGTTCTTGCAGAAATAATATCTCCCTCAGATCACATTTTCCAAGTAAGGTTAAAAGGCTGCTTGTGTATTAGCATGCCAGATATTTTAGAATCCAAAGTCAAGCATAATCTTACATGTTCTGGACATGCATCAAGTGTAACATTCATGTGGCAAATCGTACCATTAGTTCATTTTATATTTATATCTCATCTCTCTTTCTAGTTGTAAAGGCCTGACATTGATGAAGTCAACTTTTAGAGAAAACCGGAGCCCTTATTGGAAGGAGTGCAGTTGGTAATTGTGTTAATCAAAGCCTTTCATTTCTAGAAGCATTATGCCAGTTCATGTCAGAACTCATTTGGAGTTAAGTTTAACATGCACTTAGCCTGTAGCATAGGACTCTCCTTCCTTTCAGGCAGTTTGAATATTCCTGAAGGATCCATATAACAGGAGGATGTGGACCAGGGATGAAGAGGGGAACCGATACTTTTGTTTTCAAACTCACAGGCAGTTGTAGGCATTAATCTCATTTAATTCTCTTTTGAGGTAGATTGCATCTTGAAGATGTGGAAAGTAAGGTACAGAAAGGAGAAATAATTTGCCCTCTTGGTCACCTGGTCTAACACATCAGCCTGACACTGAAGACAGAACTTTTTTTTTTTTTTTTTAATCACAAATGCTGTTTGCTGTCACTTTAAAGTCATTTCTACGGGATGATGGGGATTGAGGGCTTAGAGGGAGATGCGGACATCTGTTTTGGCTCCATGTCCTGCTAAATGTTGATAGACACTACAGGTCTAATCAATTGAAAATGTGAAAATACTTTAATATTTGATTGCAGGAATTTTACTTCAAATTGTATACATAAAATTGGCCACAGTGCCAAGAGCTATCCCTTGGTAATTTTCCCCAGAATAAAATTAGATAGGATTAGATCAGAGGTAAAGTGATCCAAGGAGGAGCTGAGATAAGGCAGACTCTGAGAGGCACTAAATGTTCTCTGCTTCAGGTCCTCCTCATCACTTATTCTTCTTCTCAATATAAAGCTGGCTCCCATGTGCTACTGGCTGCAGCTAAGGACATTACAATAATAAAGAAACCTCTTTGCTGTTAAATTAGGGCACTTTTGTTTTCTTTGTTAGTAGGAGAAATTGCTGCAGAATTGTAAATCATTGCAAAAAGACTTCTGTGTACTCAAAACGTGAATAAACAGCTGAAGTCATTTTTTAAAATGTCCAATTGCAACACACCAGGACCAATTTTTGACTAGAAGGAAAAATTATACTCTTCAAAGCCTCCCGTTTGGTGGCAGTCATGATCATTAGCGAAAATAATATCTATTTAAGAGCAGAAAATGGCTATTTCCAAACAGAACGGAGTGGCATGCAAAGGCTTCATCCCACTCAAACATCCCCAGGCTCCCCAGAGAATCGTTCTGCTCTGTCATGTTAACTCACTTCCTTCTTTGTTTTTCCTTTTTCTTCCCTGCTGAATATTATCTTCTGAAATCAAATTAAGTACCCATAGTAAATGTGCACAGTAATTACTTCAGAAAAGCAGAATAATCAGACTCAAGAGATGATATAAAACTCGTGTATTTCATACGAAAGACTGATAGCCCAGATGGGATTGTGAGCGAGTTCTAGGAGGGTTCTAGTACTTGAAGCTGCTGCTCAGGTAACTATTTTGCGGAGCCATCAATGCACAGTAAAATACATGACTTGAAAAGAGTGCCTTTCCATCTGTATTCCATCTCTCTTCTCAAGTCCCTTTTCTTTGAGATCTCCATTACTACTCCTTATAATAATAGTGATACATGTGTCAAGATGGGAAATGACTATTAGGTCTCTCTTATCTTTGGCAAAAATAGAATAAAAAGGCAATGTGGAAAATTTCAGAGTCTGACTCAACATGATGATGATAATGATTCTATAGATATTATCAAAAATGTCATGGATCATTTATTTTGAATGTGGGTTTTTAAGAAAAGTAGATTATTCCAGTAAGATTTAATATATTGGTTTCAAATGCTGTAAATTATAGATGGTTCCTGAAATATATAATCATACTGAACAAACTTCTGCTATAGCATACCTGGTAATCAGTATAGGTCTTTATATTCTAAAATGGAGAGCTCAATTTTATTGAAGTTGCTCCTTCCATTCTACTTGGAATATGAATGTTTACTTACTTCTCTTAAGACAAACCAAGTTAAGACTATTAAGTTCTTTGCAACGAGAAAGAATCAGAAGTTTTGAATTTACTTTCTCATCCATAGGACTCTCTGAACCACTAAAGCTAAATGATAAAGAAAAAGAAGTCCTTTGAAATATACTTTTAAAACAGGCTAAGAGAACAGCCAAGAAATAATTCTCCAATTAACACAGTATCTATTTGTCTTCTTAATTTCTATCCTGGGACTGTAAGTAGGCTGGGTTTAGCAGATCTTGTTCGACACTGAAAGTGGTGATATTTAAAATCAACTAGGTCTCCCTCACTGAAGATTTCTGTATATGATGCATCTTGGAAAAGGAAGAGTGACCAATTAAAAAAAAGTTTCCCTAAACTGGAAGTGTTTGAGGGCATGTGGAGGATACAAGATGCTGAGGTCAATGCAAGAGAGGGAGAAGTGAACCCAGACCGAGGCAAACATTAAATGAACCAAAATCTCACCTGTGTTAATGATCTAAGGCACAAAGCAAAGCTATTCTCAGTTGTCTTACTAAAGCATACTTATAAACCAAAAGAATGAAAAAACACAAATATTTGTATTAAGGGTCTTAGAGATCTAAGTCACAGAACACTGTGGTCCCAAGAGATTAGATGTACCCAAGATCACATTAAGGGCTGGATGATGGCTGAAATGGAAACATCTATTCCTGTGATTCTACAGTCATTGTCTCTTCTACTATGAAATGAGACATGTCCATATTATGTATGACTCCAAGTAAAAACAAACTGTGCTACTAGGTAAATGCAAACAGTTTCTACCCAAAGACAGTGTACTCTCCAGTATAGAAGAAAAAAAGACTTGCAATGACAGTACAGAGTGATAAGAGCTGTGACAGAAAAAGTACCTAATGTGGTTTCAGCAACAGGTTTGTGGGGTCAGCAGAGGCTTCACAACTGATCTAATAACTAAACTGGTTCCTTGAAGGATACACAGAGATGACTTAAGGGAAGTGAGAGAGGAGGAGGAAAGCTGCTCCATGTTGAGGAAGTAGCTAATATGCCAGATCAGATGCAGAAGAGAACTGGCATGTTTGAGGCAGAGCAAAGAATTCAATGTGGGTGGGACACTGAGTACTTGGTGGGATGTGGTGAAAGATGGGGCAGGAATGGTGAACAGGGCTCACCAACTCCTAAAGGGCTCTCGGCCATGTTTTAGAATTTGGAATTGATCTCAAAATAACGGGGAGACCAAGGATTTTCAAACAGGCAACTGTAATAATTGTATTTGCATCTTGGAAAGAACTGTTGAGTGGAAAAATGGGAGGAGGGGTTAAGTATAGAAGGAATCAAAGCAATTAATAGGCTGTTGCACTACCAAAAGGTAGAAGGTAGTCATCTAATGGAGTATGGGGAAGTGAGAATGGTGGAGAGAAGTGGTGGAATTTGAGATATTCAGGCAGCAGAATTAAAGTATTTGATGATAAATATATATAAGTGAATGTGAGTTATTAGGAAAGATTAGAGTCAAAAATTATTCTGAAGTATCTGGCCAAAGTTTTGCCCAACAGATTTGTGCCATGGGCTTGTCTCTTAGTTAAACACTGAAGGATAATTTTACTGACAATGAAAACTCAAGACAATTTGTACTTGCTCATCATCAGTGAGACCATCAAGTTCTGGACACATGTCAAAGACTCTGAAATCTGCAGGAAATCATGTTCGAACTCCTGTAAATTGGTTGTGGTCCATTGGAGCAGTCATAACTCCCTAGTGAGGTTTTCCCCCCAAAAAAGAAACTAACTTATAGCCAACCTCAATCTCAAGACCCTCTCAGCCTCTTCACATTCTCTGGTGAATTCTAGGGTAAGAGAGGAGAGTAGGCTCAGCATCCCGTGCCTTGCTCAGGCAGCGATAGTGGTGGTCTATTTTCTGGTGGAAACTGATTAACCCAAAGGAAGCAGAAGTAGCATTGCTGAACAACAACAATTAAACTCAGGGAGAAAGATTTGCTACCTCCATATGAATTGCCTCAGTCGTCTTAAAAATTTTCAGTTCAAAGTTGGATGAAATGTAGAATGTATTTTAGGGATGTGGCGCATCCCAATCCCAGCCTAGGACACAATTCAGGTACTCACCCCTTCGCCGCCATTTTCACCTGTGTTGGCAAGCATTTCCTGCAGGGCTCTGACAGATAGGGACTGTTCCAGCACAAAATTGCAGACGCAGAGATCTGGAGGAATGTACTGTGGAAATAAAATCAGAGTGAGGATACCTACTCATATCAGTCAGAGATCAGTCACACAACAACATCTCAAGGGCAAAGAACCTATGAATCAAAATGACAGTTGGATGGATGAATAGGAATGCAAAAAGGCAGTTTCCTCTTATTCAAGATGGGTTTTAGGCTGGTTTGTAAAGAATGGTAAGAAAAGCCCCATATATCAAGGGAATAGTTTTCAACATGTCAGGATCAACTTGAGGGAAGGCTGGTGATATACATGGAAGAACACAGAACATAGCGTTGCCAAAGAAGGCACAGGAAGGGAAGGCTGATCTACACCCATGTCTGGGTGAGAACAGAGAAAGAAAGCCACTGGTATCTCATCCACAACAATCTGTAAGAGGGCAGTGGACAGACCATAATGTGGCTCTAGATAACAGTGACCCTAATAGAGAATCCATTTATTTGTTAAGAAAACCTGGATATAATATAAAGAGAGGCAATAGAGGGGGTTAAGAGGTATACAAATATAGCATAAACAAAGAAATATCCAGAACTTCAAGAATTGATGACCCCTACAATAATCATTCCAATTTATTAGCATCAGTTAACAGTAACGAGTTAACATCTTGACTGACATTCATGCCTGTTCTGGAAACCTTCTTAACAGTTAAAGACAATCTTCTTTGCATACTGATTAACAGTAGCTAATATTTACTGAGACTTTATGCCAGGCCCTGTACTAAGGGCTTTGTATATGTTAAATCATTTAATCTTCACAACCACCCTATAAGATAGGGACTATTAATATTCCAGTTTCTGGCCAAGGAAATGAAGGCACAGTGAGCTTACATCACCTGCCCAAGTGGTATATTTGGCTGAGTCAGCTTCAAATCCAGTCTGTTTCCAAAGTCCATGTGCTTAACCCTACACTGTTTCTGCCACTGATAAAAATATTAAAGATTTTCTTCACAGTGAGAACATTTTAGATCAGCAAATATTCAAGTATTTCATTTATGCAGTGCTTGATATTGGAAAAGATACAAAGAAATAAAAAGCAAAATCATTGACTTACTGGAGTTTACAATCCTGTTTCAATGACATACCGTTTTGCTTGGGAATACAGCTTGTGATCACCTGTGCACCAATTCTTTGTTTCCTACATGATATTGGCAGAACATCAATACCATGAGAAAAACAGGAGTGAGTAATGAGGCCAGAAGTCACCGACAGCCATGCCTACCACTTCAAAACAGGTAAAGCTGTTTCCATGGAGCTCCAATTTAAAAGCTAAAGCAAGTCTGCTACTAAGGCTCAGACAACCTCTCTAACTTCAGCATTTATTTTTAAAACAAAAATAATGGAACTGGTCATCTTTAAGTTCCCTTTAATTCCCAAGTGTTTGTTTATTCTTCCTCCTCTCCCAACTGCAATATTCTCAAAGATAATATAATTGGCCTGCTGGACTTGCCTACAATTTTCCTTTTTTAAAGTTTTAAGCCAGGAATGGATAATCCTATTCCAAAAGCTGCTGGCTATGGGTGACTTACATTTTCAAGTACTTTTCTACTAAGAATTTGAGTGAGTACTTTTCTACTTAAATACTTTTCTACTCAAGGTCTCTATGCTGAGAAATCCTAAAAGCCTAGTCTTAGAATTCTGGCAACACAGGAACTTGCCCAGTTCTTTTTGTTGAAACAATTAACCAAGAAGAGATTGTAACACGGGAGGATTACAGCCTTCATTTTATGTTTTTCACTTTGTTTTCAAAGTCTGTTCCCAAAGCAGGTAATTAACTCATTTGTATGGGACTTGAGCAAGGAGGCAGCTGGTGATGCAGGGCAGAGATTCATGCCCAGAAATATTTGTACACATATAGCATTATTACAAGTAGCATACAATTAGATGACAAAGCATTTCCTCACTGACCTTATGCCATAAACATATATTGTCCAACTTTGTCTTCCAAAATGTGATGCCATCTCAGGAGATTTTATAGAGATTTTTTCCACCACTCTTTGCTTACCTGAACTTCATGTTCCCAAAATAGGAAGCATAAAAGCCACAGTTTGCTTGTTTCCTCTACTTTCAATTCATTAGAATGAATGATTTGGAGAATTCCCATTGAGGAATATCTGCAGTTATGTTTGGTCCTTTAAAGGTTGCTTCTTGGCAAATTAGTTAAATGGTCATGACATTCAGGTTTATTTTACAATAAACCTATTCAGTCCATTATCTTTAAGACAGAAATCTTCATAGCTCCAAGTGCTAGAGATTCTGTCCTTACATGACATCATGTAATTATAAGCCAGCTTGCTTTCCTTCCTCTGTCTGGTTTGTTCAGACAGGAGACAGAAACTCTCCTTGTCTCTGGCATCAGCCATTCTGAAGAAGGAGTACTAATAGGTAATAAGGACAATAGCATGCTATAATTATAGCTGTCCTTTCACTCCAGGTTTTGAAAGTCCCAAGGTGGTCACAATTTCATTACTGGTGTGAAACAGTATGTTTAAACAGGACAGGAGTGTGCATGGAGAGGAAGCCTCTCAAATGGGAGCAGTGTACCTGCCACTGGTTTACAAAGCTTCCTTGCAGCTTTGTTTCTGTACCTCTGCAGCATGGTCCCTGCCCGGACTCTGTATACTTGGGAAGGAATAAGATCATGCCACTCCAATAGCACACAGAACAAGGTGTGGGCAGTGGTAAGGGGGGAACAGAGCAACTGGAATGTCTGGAGAAAAAACAACTAAAAACTTGTGACATGAATGGAGCACAGAGCACAGAGCCAACAGACCTGCTAATGCCAGCTGCCCTCCTTAATTAAACTCCAGCTGGCCTGAACTTCCACCTCCAAATTCCTGAAGAATGAGCAATAGCCACTGGTCCATCAGAGCTAATTTGTTTTCAGCCCTGAGAGTCCCCTAGGAGGTCAGCTCATTGTGTCTGTGCTGTGGAGCCTGTGCCTCAGTCACTCTACCTGGCAGGCAGGGGGCAAGCATTTGATGATTCTCAGCACGGAGAGAAGGGCTCTGTTGACAACTGTTCTGAAATAGCTCCTCATCACTCACCCCAGCCCTGTCCTGAGCCTACAGAAGCACCACGTTTCCAACTGTCCTACAGGAAACCTTGAGATACCAGGGCCCTGGGTAAGCCAGGAACTAGTATTTGCTTAGCCTCACTATGTGGAAAATGGTAGGAGGCAAGGTCTATAAATCCTCCATGCTCTATAAATCTACATAATGACATATTTTTCTGGGGCTTATTGAATCTGGAATAGTGGGAATCTGCTGCCCCTGTTACTATAGACATTTAACATTTCTCTGTCTGGCAACCCACAACAGACACTTCGCACGGTACTATCATACACTAGCCAAGCCCTCAGGGAAATGAGGTAGGGGGTTAATTATACAAAGGAAGACTGTCACCTCTCCATTGCACTGTTAACCACTGTCTGTTTTGGCTTAAACAGTCTTGACGTTTGTCTGTTTCACTATATTGTGCGTCGCTCAAAATAATCTGTGCCTTATTTTACTGTTGGTATCCCAAGTACCTAGAATAAGCACCCAACTCCAGTCTTCTTGAACAGACTCTGTCCTTCAAGCCTATCCAGGAGTGTGTTGCTGATGATGGCTGTGGCTGCAGACAGACTGCATTGAGTTCTCGTCTGCCTGGCTGAGCCTCCTCCTCAAGTCTCCTACTTATTTATTATTCAAGAGGTCTTTCTTCTCCCAGTGATATGAATCTGTTTTCACTTCTCTGTTAATCTATCTGGTTTACACATGGTCATGCCGCAGTGACATACCTTGCAGGTGCATCAGTGGCTCTGAAGGCAATATAGGGGCTACTGATGAAGACTGAACACTAGTGTAGGACTACCTGAAGTCAAATCTCTGATTGACTACTCACTAGCTGAATGACCTTGTGCAGATAACTTAGCTTCTGTTATACATGATTTTGTTCCCTTATCTGTATAATAGAGGTATAATAGTACCTACTTCTCGGATAAACTTTTTATGCTTAAAGAGCTTAAAATAGGATCTGATGTATACAGTAAATACTTAATGTTTAGCATATACAACAAAGAGCAATGAAATCAAAACTTCAATAACTCAGTTATATGTTCACTAATATATTTCTGAAGTTCTTATTTGTGTAAGAATAAGGCAAAATCCCCGTCTTACAGGATTGTGTGATTTAGAGGAATGTCAGGGAAGCAAATAAATAATTTTCAAAGTATGAGACAAAAGGTCCAGAGGTAAGAAAACCTGAGGAGGCACACAGAGTTGAAGATAGCTGAAGTGGAGAGGAGAGAGGGAGAAAGGAGGAGAGAGGGAGACAGAAAGAGGAAAGAAAAGAGGGAGGAGTAAGGAGAGGGAGGGGGCAGAGATGGAGGAGGAGGGAGGAAGGGGAGGGGGGAGAGATGGGGAGAAAAGGATGGAGGACAGGGAGGGGAGAGAGGAAAAGAGGGGTAGAAAAGGGGAGAGAGGAGGAGAGAAAGGGAGAGAGAGGGAGGAGAATAAGCATGGGGAGGTTAGAAGTGAGGCTGAGGAAGAATTAGGTATTAGACTGAGTCTTGAGTACTCTTGCCAAGGAGGAATTTGGGCTTCATTTTCAGAGATTAGGGTGCCATTAGATGAAGTTATGTAGGAAATGGTATAATCAAATTTGCATCTTTGAAATATCATTGCAGGTTCAGTGTTAAGAAGGCTAAACATATTTTTGACAAAGGCATTAAGAGCATACACTGGGGAAAGAACCATCTCTTCAACAAATGGTGCTGAGAAAACTGAATGTGCATATGCTGAAGAATGAAATAATACCCCCCACACATACCATATACAAAAATCAACTCAAAATGGATTAAAGATGTAAATGCAAGACTGGAAATTATAAAACTGTTGGAAGAAAACATTTAAAAATGCTTCAGGACATTGATGTGGACTAAGATTTTATGAATAAGAAAGATATCAAAAACACAGGCAACAAAAACAAAAATAAATAGGATTATATTGATCTAAAAAGCTTTTGCACAGAAAAGTAAACAATCAGCAGAGTAAAGAGACATCCTACAGAATGGGAGAAAATATTTGGAAACTATTCATCCAACAAGGAAGTAAAATCCGGAATATCAAGCAACTCAAACAACTTAACACAAAATGAGCACATGGTCTGAATAAACATTTCTCAAAAGAAGACACAGAAGTGAGCAACAGGTATTTGAAAAACGCACATATCACTAATCATCAGGGAAATGCAAATCAAAACCACCATGATAGTAGTCCAGTTGAGATGCCTACTATCAAGATGACAAAAAACAAACACTGGTGAGAATGCATGGAAGAGGAAACTCTTATACACTGTTGGTGGGAATGTAAATTAGTATAGCCATTATTCAAAACAGTATGGAGCATCCTCAGAAAACAACTACAATATGATCCGGCAATCCCACTATGGAACAATAATGAAATCAGTATATTCAGGAGATATCTGCACTCCCATGTTTATTGCATATTACATAGCCAAGATATGGAATCAACTTGTGTTCACCAACAAATAAATGAATAATGTGGTATAGATGTACAATGGAATATTATTCAGCCATAAAAAAGATTAAAATCCTGTTATTTGTAACAACATGGGTGAGCGTGGAGGACATTATGTTAAGTGAAATAAAAAGGCACAAAAAGAAAAATTCTGCAATTCTCACTTACATGTGGAATTAGAAGAAGTGGATCACATAGATATAGGGAGTATAATGGTGGTCACTAGAGGCTGGGAAGGGGTAGGGAGAGAGAGGTTGGCAAATGGATGTAAAACTGCAGCTATCTAGAAAGAATAAGTCCTAGTGTTCTATAGCACTTTAGGATGAGTATGATTAATAATTTAATGTATATTTAAAAATTGTCACAAGAGCAGATTTTGAAAGTTTCTAACAAAAACTATGATAAAGGTTTGAAGTGATAGATGTTCAAATTCACCTGACTTGATCATTACATATTGTATATATGAATCAAAATCACACTATACCCCATAAATATGTACAATTCTTATGTGTCAATTTTAAAAAGAGATAATGAGGGCTACACTGAAGCAGAGATGTAAATTAGGAGGTTTTGCATTAACTTGGTAAGAGGTGACAATGACCTAAATTAAAGTAGCAGTAGTAAGAATAGAGATAAGGAAACGGATTTTTAAAATCTTGAGAAGTTAGAGATGAGGCCTGGTGACTAGGTGGATATGGGAGATGATGGAGAAAGAGTGGGAGATGAGCAGATTTCTACTGGATGGGACAGAATACAAAAAGGATAGGACTCAGCAAGAAAAAGCCATGGCAAGTATCAGAAAGACCATGCAGATAGCATTTAAATTTGGCAGATAGCCCTCTGGGACCTCTCATTTGGGCCAATAGAGAGGTGACAGGAAGTGGAGAAACTTCAGTGGTGATGTATAGGTACCTCTGCAGATGTCAGCAGAGGTAGGCTCCTCTGGGAGCAGAGGAGGAACCTGGGGAATTAAAGCATATTCTCCACAAAACAAGAATTAGTAGAAGCTGGGCAACCAAAGTCAGCCCAATTAACCTCACTGTCCTTTTCCGTATCAGCCATGCAGCCAGTCAGTACTCAGAGAAGGAAACAATGTGCACTGAGTTCTGTACCAGCTGCTCTGGGGACAAAGAAACAAAGGCAGGCATGGTTCCTGTCCTTTAAGGAGGTTTTTACCCGTTTGAAGAGACAGATCTACTGTACACGAGACTTTATAAAATAATACAAAAGAAGGAAATTCTAAATTGAGAGGCTAAATTGAGAGGCTTGGCATATAACGTCCCCCGCAGGAACTCTCCCAGGGATGATGTGGTTAGGCAAGTACACCCAGGCAGGAGCTCGGCCTGAGGGCTGAAGAGGATGTATTCACATATGGGCAAGAAGGAGTTCCTGCACATAGTAAGATCTCAAATTTTTGTTTAATCTATGATCTAAATGGGAGAACAATTCTTTCCAATTTTTTGTATTGTGTGTGTGCATTCTTCCTTTCTGTTTAGAATTTCATTAATTGAAGCAACATTTTAAAATTACACGCTTTACAAAATCTCTGTCCTTGCCTCCCTTTGGTTTTTCTCTCAACTCCTCAAAGAAAAAGAGTGCATATAGGAGGATACCATGAATGAGGAATAGGAGTGAACAAAGGAAGGAGAAAGTAACGTGCCATGCACCAGGCCCTTTATGCTGTATACATGCTATCTGAGACTGCCTAATCCAGGAATAAACACGGCTGGTATTCACTGCCATGGCTCTAGATTTCAAATTGTGTAGACAGTCTACTTCTCCAGGGTTCTTATGTCTGCTGGTAGCAGGTAGAGCTGAACTCAGTCCCCAGTGGTCTGACTATGCATTGCATTTACTCCATGACACCACACCACCTCAAACAGGACGGACTGCCATCTCCCTATGATGGCTTGCTATAGTCCTACTCAAAGACATGGATGAGAAGACTTCTCAAGCTCTCCTGGGTAGAAAATCATGATCCCCTCTAGAAAACATCCCAAGTCAACCAGGCCTCATGGGGTACAGTAGAACTGGATGAGACCACAATTCATGGGACAGCATCAGGATAGATGGAGATGGTATGTGTTGTTTGTATTTCAGGATCTTTGAACACTTTAAAGACAGTATCTCATCAACCTGAGCTCATTTAAAGACTTCCAAATAATTATCAATAACACATAACTACTTGCATTGTATTTATACTTCAAAGGTGAAGCCAGTCTTTAATATTTGTATCTCATCTTAATCAGATTTTATTTATGTATTTGGGTAGTTAAGTGCTTTTTAAGCCTGCCTTTGTGACCTCTGGAAAGTTGATAGTTTATAATGGAGAAAGTTATATGGTAAATGTTTAGATCTGATGCTGTTGGCTAGTCTCTGGAATTCTACAAAAATAATCAATGGTTGTAAAACCATATTAGAGGTTAGTCAACTGAAATACAAAGGAACTAGGTAAAGATTATGTGGACAAGTATAGAAACAAAAATAGAATCCATATATGCATTTTAAATGTATCCATGAAACTATCTATATAATTGTACCAGGCATTGCACTAAGATGCTTTATAAATATTATGTCATCTAGCCCTTACAATAGTACTTTTACAGAAGAGGTTTTAGCCATTTTGCAGGTGAGAAAGACTCAGAAACGCTGAAACATTTCTCCACAATTACACTGCTGGGATGAACATTTAAACCCTAAATTTCAGACCTAACTCTGACTCATATCGTATCAATATCCCTGGAGATAGGGTTCCCACTAGGCTACCTATCTCCCAACTCTTATACCTTAAATGAAGTTAAGGACTTTATACTACGTTCTTGAGGGTATCTCAGAAAGCATTCTCTATTTTGGAATAACCTCTGAGAATGTAAACACTATGGACTGAAGTTACTAGGACTATCAGGGGTCCAGAGCTTATACAATTTATATTTTGTAAATGTAGGCAAGTGGGATTATTTTTATTTTACACAGTTCTAAAAATCTGAGACTGACTCACCGCATAAGCTTTTTCTTCCAAAAGACAATTTAACTCTGGGCATGGTGGTGCAAGTTTCAACTATGGACCAGATGTGTGACTTTAAATGCATATATATTCAGACTTTAAACATTTTGAGAAAAGAGAGTTTGCCTGTTTGTGTTAAGAGCTGTTATCATAAAATAAAGTTAAAATGTATCAACCTTTCTTAAATTAAAAAATATATTTTGCTATGATAAAAGGAAGTTTTTATAAAGAAAAATACAGAAGCTATTCACGATATTTGAGCTGTAATGTTGCTTAGACACTGCTAATAAAAGCAATTATATGTACACAGTAAGATGCAGAAAATTTAAACTTATAGCTGGAAAATATTCTTTTTTGAAGGAGATAGGAAGTAAGATGTCAGTATCTTTTAAAAGAAGGAAGTAAAGAAAACACCTTTTGATATCTGAGGAATAAACCACAGAAATGTAATGCTTTCAGTATAAAGACTGTCTCTAGGTGTCTCTTCATTCTAGGGATGAGTGAGCTGCCCGAAGAGAACTGACAGTGGTGGAAAAACATGACTACAGCACCAGGAGACTTCTAAAGCAGAAGCACTCACAGTCATGAGCAGAATGACTGCTGTTTCTAGGCACCACGCTGGCCTGAGGTTTATTCCAATAAAACAAGGAGGATTCAGGGAAAAAATGTTGGAATAAATTGATCATATGCAAGGAAATTGGAGAAGGTTATCAAATTTATTTATCAAATAGATGAATAAGTAAGCTCGTTCTAGAAAGCTTAAACAAATATTTACTTAAGAAAAACGCTTGCTAAAGCATTTCTTATGCAAGGGAGGCATCACTACTGCCTAGAAGCAGAAAATCCAAATTGCAGGATAAATATCCTTTGATGAAAGTCTTGCTGAGAAATGCTAACCTAATGTGATAAAAAGCTAAAAACAAACAAACAAAAATGCCCACAATCACTGCTTCTTTGCTTATTCCTCAAAGGCCCAGATATTTGGCTATTAATTGACAATGATCAACAGATCCATTAAAATCTAGCCTCACTTAAGGAGGATGCTATTAACTCAAGTGAGAGTAACACTTGCAATGACAATTTTATCATCATCATCATCATTATTATTTTGAGACACAATCACTCTCCGTTGCCTAAGCTGAACTCATATTCCTAGGCTCAAGAGATTCTGCCGCCTCATCCTCTTAAAGAGCTGGGACTACTAGCCTGCATCACAGCACCTAGCTAATTATGCTTTTGGTGGTGCTCAGAGATTTCTCACAAGAGCTAAAACAGGTATGTATAAGCTTTCTCTGGAAGGATTAATGCAGAAACATGGTGATCCCAAGAATCTCCTGGGCAGGACTGACAAAATTTCATACTCCTTGAACCCTTCTCCAGGTGTGTACATTAAAAGGATATCTCAGGTGATTGTTAAACAGGAGATACCTGACACCTTGCTTGAGAGACACTCAAACAGCTAGACCAAACAAGCAAATTCAGGTCTCTGAGAGTAACTGATTCTTACTCTATACCCATTCATCAAAATGGACTGAATAAAGTTCCATTCATTAAGAGTTTCTTTCAGATATATAACCCAATAACTTGAGATCTACATGATTGTTATTTTTATTATTTTGCTTGATATGACCTCAACCAAAAGCAATGCTGCAGTGCCCTGGACACCTACATTCTGCCAAGCATCAGCTGTTTCTGGGAGTTAGGAAAAATGTTAACCAAGAACCTGGTGAAACTTAGTGCTATAAAGCTTGTGTCTTTAGAATTAGGAAGAGGGGGGCAGCCAAGAATCAGACAAAATGCTGGGCCTCTGGCTTGCAAAACTGCCTGCTGGGAAAAGTGTAAGTGGCAGGTTGGATGGTTACTTTAGTTCTGGATGAAGCCAATTTTTTCTCTCTGCCTGGCAGCACATGGTCAGTATGTTACAGAGCTAAGTAAGGTGCCAATAGGTGAAAAGTTGGAATGCTTGTACCTGGAAAAACAAGTTGTGTTGATGAGCAGCAACTAATACCTACTGTCGATGGACAGAAATACCTGAAACACTGACTCTTCATATGGTCCTAAAAATATATGGCCATAAATAAATCACCACTTAATAAGCAGTACAGGCACTACAATGAGCTGTGGACACATCATGGGAACATACAATCCCTGGAATTCTAGCTTTCAGCGGATGCTGGGATGAGAAACCATGAAGCTGTTATTCTGAAGAGCGTGCGTATCAGAAAAATAGCAGAGGCCAGGAGGGAGGAAGGCAGAATGTCAAGCAGCAGATAAAAATCAACCACAGTGTTCCATCAGTAAGTTAGGGTTGTAAGCATCAACTGAGGGAGGAAGGCAGGATACATGATGGGGGAGCTAAGATGAGGTAAGATATGCACAAACACAGAGAGATGGGGTGAAAGTTGAGGGGAGAGAGGAGAAGGAAGGTCTAGTCTCGAGCTAATGTTCGCGTTTTTGTCTCAAATTTAGTTTCACTGCAGTTTTGGTGGGAAGAACACAAACTAGCATCGCATCTCCCATGTGTTGCTTTCCCATTCCACTTACACTCTTCTCCCTCTGGAATGATGATACAGTTGCTACAGAATTTATAAACCATGGAGAGGCTTTTCTCTATTACCAAGACAGTGGTATCCAGCAGTTGCAGGATGGGAGAATATGTGTCTCTTGGCCTTTTCATTGCATGAGAGGAAGTGGAAGACTGAGAAAAGCATTGTTAAGCACCCACGAGAGCTGAGGAAATGCCAAACTGGAACTGAAAGCTTACAGACAGAACAGAGACACTGAGTGGCCAGAAGTGGGGCTGTCCCATAGGTGCAATCGTCATCGACAACATTTATCACTTTGGGAGCAGTTCTAGTGTACTAGGTCCTGCCTTGACTGCAGTATTAGCTGCATGAGGTTCATGAACCCAGGACGGGAAGCGAACACAAAGCTCAGGGCAATGAAAGGCAAAGATAACAGCTTGGCCTCCAATTGTTTTTGAGTTTTTTTTCCCCTAGTGCCTTCTTACTACTCTCGAGCTGAATCCAAGTCCCAATGTGGACGTGTAGCTTTTGTTTTTTCGCTCCTACGTGGCATTTTTTTTTTTTTGAGAGAAATAAGACTATTTCTAGAAACTAGATTCTAGATTTAAAAAATAATTGGCAGCAGTACATGGACAGATATTAAAAGATGTGCACTTTTCAAAATCCTCTGTGGACATAAGTGTTATAAATATTTTTCTCCAAAATGAAAAAAATTTCTCTTATTTCTCCCTAAAGAACTAGACCCCATCCCCTCAAAATGTCTAATACCATCTGAGCTTAACTACCACCACTACATGTTTATATCTGCAAGGATTTGTACTACACATTCCATTGCAAGAAGGTACATAACACTCATCACAGACACTTAAAAACATGTACATTGGCATGAATTTAAGCACTGCTAGTCAGAGTCTGCAGGAGTTAGAATGTTCACCTAGCAGTGTTTGAATAAAATGGTATCAGAAAGACTTATCTCCTCCTCAGGTCATATCTTCTTCAATCATGTCATCCTTACCAGAAAGAATTGTAAGTATGGAGATTGGGTAGAATCAAAGGGCTCAGTGAACTGTAGTGATCTATTGGATCTTCTTCTCCCTAAATCTTTCCTGGTTGAAGTCACTGACATCTTTCACCCAGGGCATGAGCTGTCTCTCATAAACACAGGGAAACCATTAGGAGACTCAGTCTCCTCCTACTTGAATCTAACCCATCACTCAATATCCGGGGGGACTGGCCAGGAAATACCACGTCTACTGCTACATCTGTGCAACCATCCAAGTTCACATGACTGGGCTTTCACCTTGAGCTCCCTTCCTCTGCTCTGCTAAGTCATTAACCAGGGTTACTGAGGTTCCCCATCAACAATGAAACAGGGAAGGGGTGTTGCATTACAAATTATGGCCTTTCTTTTCCCCTCCTGGGTAACTAAGAGTTATCTCCAATACATAATGGTTGAGTGCACTTGGCAGAACTAGACAGAATGAATGCCTTGATAGAAACTGATGGGGCAATGCCACACCTCAAAAAGGAAAGTCCTTGCTCACAGTGACCTAAGCAAAGTCTGTCATACCCTATGAAGATAAATGCTTCAGATTAGCCATTTGCTCTCCTGTGGGATTCATCCTTATGTTCTTAGTGAACTAGACACAGATGAAAGCCATGTTTGGCTTCTTATTAAAATTGAATATATTGGAAAGGAAGCAAGTGTATTACTATAGCAATTGGAAACCTACGACAGGATGTGGGTAAGTTTGAATGTGATGCTAATGAAGTCAAGATCATCGCTTTGCTTCATTTTACGTGACACCAGCACACTTAACCTGGCTAACTAGATAGTGCCTTTGTCATTGAAGATATTAGTTAAATGATGAAACAGGAGCATAAACTCAATGACTGAAAATTTAGCCCTGCCAACAATTTCTTAGAGTGGGGGCTGTAGACCACCTGTATAAGAATTGTTGGGAGTTAATGTTTTTAAAAAAGCCAGTTTCTGGCCCCATCCAATCAAGAATAGGAATTGATGGATATGTTCATTCAGTATCGAGAACCACCACCTGTCCAATGGAGCTCTGTGTCAAGCCCCATGGATATTGGCCAGGTTTATCTTTATAGAGAAACATTCTTGACACAATTTACCAAGGAAATTAGTGGGGAGCAAAACTACAGAGCTCATTTTTTCAAGTCAAAAATTGATCAGAGAAGGTTGTAAAAATTTTCTCAAAAACATCAACAAGTTCTCATTTTTTCTTTAATATAATATATATATATATATTACAAAAGAGTAATACTTTTTAGCTGTTTACTGGAGATTTTCTGAAGGATAATGTTAAGCCTTCTTCTGTTCACTTCATTTCATAGATTGTATTAAATTCTAAAAACTCTCTTCATCTTTAGGAAAGAGAAGTTAAATTGTTTGAACCTAAATGCCACAGCTTATTAGGGTAGTAATTCAAATTTCAAGTCTGAAGTGACTACTCTCAGAATTGAAGAGGTGAGGTTGAGATCAATTATTCCACCCTCAGTGCTATTAGGCAGTAGTGTACCTGAACCACCTCAAAGAGATGATATTCTGTTCTGTTTTAGCGTGGAAATATCTTGGGATGTAGAGTGAAGTACTAAAGTAGGGCTTAGAGCAAAAATCCTTGATGAAAATGCTCCAAGAAGAAACAGATCATTAGGTCAAGAGTTTTTTAATTTTATCAACTGCTCAGTGGCCCAAAGCAGCTGTTCTACAGAGGCTTACAAACAGCTTTCTTGTCCCAATTGTTCTCTTTCTCTAAAAGCTTTGGATAAAGCTCAGTTAAGTTAAATGGAAGAATAGCGATTTGAAGACATGGTTATAAAGAAAGCAGCAAAGTCATGGAATGACTGAGTTAGGAAAACTTTGTAATCATTTCCTGAAATAATGTAGATGAAGAAAAACAAATTCTTGAGAATGTTTTATTAATAAATGATTGAAAAATCAATTATTTGCTGTATGTCAGGAAGTTGAGAATAAAAAAGTTTTTTGTTTGCAAATGGTTCAAAATGTTTCAGTTCATAGAATCTGTTCAGGTCATTATTTAAAAAGAATGAAACTTTAAGGAATGAATGGGCAAATAAGGTACCATCTCACAGCAGTCAGAAGGCTGTTACTAAAAAGTTAAACAACAGATGCTGGCAAGGTTGCTGAAAAAAAGGAAAACTTATACACTGTTGGTGGAAGTGTAAATTAGTTCAACTGTTCTGAAAAGCAGTATGGTGATGTCTCAGCTAAAAACAGAACTACCATTTGACTCAGCAATCCCATTACTGGGTGCAAACCCAGAGAAATAGAAATAATTCTCCCATAAAGACACAAACGTGAATGTTCACTGCAGCAGTATTCATAATAGTAAAGATATGGAACCAAACTAAATGCCCATTAATGTCAAATTGGATAAAGAAGATATGGTACACATATACCATGGAATACTATGCAGCCATAAAGAAGAGCAATATTATGTCTTTTGTGGAATGATGGATGGAGCTAGAGGCTTCTATCCTCAGTAAACTAATGCAATAACAGAAAATCAAATACTTGATGTTCTCACTTAAAAGGGGGAGCTAAATGATGAGAACTTATAAGTATAAAGAATGAAGCCATAGACATGGGTCTACTTGAGGGTAAAAGGTGGGAGGAGGAAGAGGAGCAGAAAACGTAACCATTGAGTACTTGGTTTAATACCTGGATAATAAAATAATCTGTACAACAAACCCCTGTGACACGAGTTTACCTGTGTAACAAACCTTCAAGTGTACCCCTAAACCTTAAAGTTAAAACATAAGGAACATAAAGCTGTCAATGTAAATGTCTGAAAATCTTAATTTCCAAAAATATTGTAGGTATTTCCATCATAAAACATTTCCTCATGTGACAGATAGCAAAACTCAGGCCTGCAAGGTCATTTTGCATAACATTGTACAGTTAAGTTAGAGGGAGAGCAAAGCCAGATCTCTTGAATCACTATCCAAAACAGTAGTATGATTTGTGAATTATGAGCATGCACATAACTTCAAAATACAACACAAAAGGTCATAACCATGACTTGAGTTTTACCTCCTGGTTTTAAAATATCCATGGAGACTTAAGATGATAGATGTAATATGACTTGATTTTTTTTTTTTTTTTTGAGATGAAGTCTTGCTCTGTTGCCCAGGCCGGAGTACAGTGGTGTGATCTTGGCTCACTGCAAACTCCACCTCTCGAGTTCAAGTGATTCTCCTGCCACAGCCTCAAGTAGTTGGGAGTACAGGCACGTGCCACCATGCCTGGCTAATGTTTTTATTTTTTAGTAAAGACAGGGTTTCACTGTGTTAGCCAAGATGGTTTCGATCTCCTGACCTCATGATCCACCTGCCTTGGCTTCCCAAAGTGCTGGAATTACAGGCATGAGCCACTGCGCCCGGCCATGACTTGGGTTCTTAAAAGTCAAGTTCTAACACAAACACAATACACCATTTTATTTCATTTTCCTTGTAAAAGCAACACCTAGAAAAGAGATGTTCTAATCACAGAGAAAAAAGGCAAGACTGTGATCTAATTAGTAAGTTCAGGAGTTGGTGGAGAAAGAAAAAAATACTGCTAATCGAGACCAAAATAGCAGCTGTTAGGTCTAAAGAGCAAAGTACTAAGTGTGGCAGAGGTGCCTGTGTATGAATAATACCTATTCATAATTCACCTGGGGCCATTTGCCTGCTGTGAGCAAGTAAATGACAAATGAACAGCAGACCTATGGTGCTACTTCACACACTGAATAAATTCTTTGTGAAGATTCCCACCACTAAGGTACAGATTGCCTTTAAATAAAAAGAGGGGGTTGGTAAGGCCTCTAGCAGATAAGTTATCAAGACAGAATTAATAACTCAAGTAGGAAAGGAGGACAATATAGATGAGGAGAGATCTCAGAGTTAAAAGGTGGATTTTTTTTTACTATGGGTTCGACAAATGACAAATGCATTAATAAACTTGACATGTGTTGTGCTTGACTTCTATGCTATTTCTTTAGATATCTGCTTCCCTTCTCCATTCTTTGACTGCTAGAAATAGCAGAACATGAGAAGTAATGTGGATGTAGAAACAGGAAGAAAACTTCCCGAAAGGAAACAGTTCAGCTGACAATTGGGAAGAATGGGAATGTGGAGCCATGTTTTTCAGAATCTGAACATAGTTAGGATTGCATCCCAACCCTTCACCTTGAAGCTGCTTATGGATCAATATGAAATGAGTCTATTTGTCCTGCCTGCATTTATGTGACAGCAATAATCCCTGGTCCAACAGGAACAATAGCCTGATGTAAACTAGTTTCTCCATGCATAGTGCCCACTATGGTCCCCCTAAAATCTCACCACAGGGCCATATTATGCAATATATGTGCATAATACTGAACGTTCCTCATGAACTCTGTTCACCCAAAATGTTGGGCAGCAAAGCTTGAACTTGTAAAGAGGCACTCTGGTAGGTAAGATAAAAAAGAATGTCTAGGTCAGAGAAAACAAGTATCCAGCCTCTATCTCCTAAATGCTGCTACATGACCACCATGCTCTAGAAGACAGCAGGATTAAACCCGTAAGGCTTGTGCTCTTGTTTTCTTTTCTTTCAGCAACTGCCACTATCTAAATCCTCCTATGTATCATTTTTCTTCTTCTGTATTCTCATTTTCTTAATTCTCTCACCCTCCATTCACCTGACTCAGACTTTTACCCATTCCAAACCTGCTGAAATGCCTACTCCATGATCAACATGCTCCATCATACACATCAAACTTTTTTTTTTTTTTTTTTTTTTTGAGACAGAGTCTTGCTCTGTTACCCAGGCTGGAGTGCACTGGCGTGATCTCAGCTCACTGCAACCTCTGCCTCCTGGTTTCAAGCAATTCTCATGCCTCAGCCTTCCAAGTAGCTGGGATTCCTGACATCACACCCTTCACCTTGAAGCTGCAATTCTAGCCTCCAGAACTATAAAAACCGGCTAATTTTCATATTTTTAGTAGAGACAGGTTTTTGCCATGGTGGTCAGGCTGGTCTTGAACTCCTGGCCCTCATGAAATCCATCCACCTTGGCCTCCCTAAGTGCTGGGATTACAGACATGGGCCACCGTGCCTGGCCATCCAGCCCAAACTTCTCTCTGAGAACAACTTCTCACTCACAGCCTGAGTAAATGAATCTCAGCTCCTCCAAAGGATCTTGCTTCTCTTGAGGACTTCCCAATCACAGGATACTCATTCTCTCACAAAATAACTCAGGCTCAGAAGGTGGGGGTCTATGTCCTTCTCCTGCTCAGCACTGATCTCAGATCATTATTCTTCCACAAACTGTTAACTCTGAGATTTGCACACCTGGCAACATCACCCTCCACTCTCTTCCTCTTTGGTGTTTGTGGACTTTGACCTATCATTCCTTTACTGAAATCTGTCTTCTCTTCATTTCTACTCCTCATAATTTGAACATTCATACCTTTATGTTTTGTGTCCTCCCCAAAAAGATATGTTGAATTCCTAACCCCCTGTACCTGTGAATATGACCTTATCAGATATACGCAAGTTTAGATGAAATAATTAAGGTGGGCCCTCTTCCAAGACGATTAATATTCTTTATCAGAGAGAACGAAATGATATGTAGAGGCAAAGACATACACACAGAACAAGGCCGCCTCGTAAAGATGGAGGCAGAGATTGGATTATGCTTCCATAAAACCAATGAATGCCTAAAGCTACCAGAAAATGGAATGGGCAAGGAAGTATCCTGCCCTAGAGACTTTGGAAGGAGCATGAACCTGGTAACACCTTGACTTGCAATTCTAGCCTCCAGAACTATAAAAGAATAATTTATTGTTTTAAGACATCCAGTTTGTGGTAATTTGTTACAGTAGCTCTCCTAATGAATGAATACTCCATCTTACAACTCCTCAGTTATTTTGCCTTCTCTTTAAAAATGATCTCCCACACTCCATGTCAGTCACACTTCCTCATGGTCATACACCTAGGGGTTGTTTCCATGAAACTCCTCTACTCTGAGACCTCTGATTGAGACAGCCCACTATCTAACCAACTACTTATCTTCCAACTTGCTTGCTCACTCACTAAACTACTCTCCCTACTATTTACATGCATTATATATTTTCACTCCTATCTTTGGTTATCCCCTCATTCAGCTTAAATTCCAAGATTCCATGGTCCAATCTTCTAAACTCCTTTGCCCCTTTGTTGTTTATCATACTTGCCTGGCAACACTTTGATCCTGGATGAATTTAACTATCCACTTTCTTCATGCCTGTGCTGGGACTGCTGCAGAGTGTGACACCATCTAGAAAACTGGTAGCACTAAAAATTCATGGTCACCATCCTCAAGTGGTCTTCAACCCTATGCTTTCACACTACTTGGAAATTCTATTACTCTTATCTAGGCAGCTCACTTTCCAACACTTTCTGCACAAAAACCTACAGATCTATCCTCATCCTTGACATTTTCCTTCCTATTCAATGGGAGTTCCTTACTTATTTGAAAGTCAGTTCCTGTCTCTGTTCATGACACCAGGCCTTTCCACCATATCAGCAATTTTTCACACTAACCACCTCTTCCCTTTCCTGTATCTCCTCTCTCTTCTTTTCCACATATATTCTCCCCTCATAATTTAAACATTTTGAAGTCTTTCCTATTAGAAAAATCCTTCCATTCTTAGACCCTATTCTGCTATCACTGTTTTTCAGAGATGAGTGCACTGGTTGTCTTTATTTTCTTACTTTCTTCTTATTCCTCAAGTTCTCTAAATTGGCTTCTGTCCTCACCACACACCACTGAAAGAGCTCTCTCCAAGGTTGCCACTGGCCTCCACATCACTATACCTAATGTACATGCCATCTTCTTGTTATTTGACCTCTGAGTGGCATTCTACCCTATGGCTATATTCCTTGACACTCTTCTTTTGATTTCCATGACTTCTATGACACATGCCTATTTCTTCTCTGATCTCTTAGAATGTTCCTTCTTATTGTTTCTCTCATTCCATTCATTTTTAATTATTGACATTTCCCAGGCCCTCCTCTTTTTAATACACATTTCTCTATTTACTCTCATAGTGTGATTTACTATCCTTAAGCCAGTAACTCCTGAACATTACTTCCATCCCAACCTCTCTTTTGAACTCTTAAGCCATATATACAGATGCCTATTAAAATTTTCTGCTGGAGGACCGACTCAAGATGGTGCGGTGAGAACAAGCCAGGATTGAAGCTCTCCATGAACGCGCGGAGGGTGAGTCAGGGCCGCATTTCCAGACGGGTCTTTGTTGCCCACAGAACGGGGAAATTCCCAGGTATAAAAGAGATGTGAGACACCAGGGGAGCGGTATTGGGTGGTGCAGCTGGCGGCCGGCGCGCTGTGTAGCTGGCGGCCGGTGCGCAGCACAGCGGCGCTCCACAGCACTCCACACAAAGCACACTGGTCCGGGTGCCCTGTTGAACTGGCAATCTGAGACTTGAGAGGGCAGACTGACATATCCATCTGATTGAACAGGACTTGGACAGTGAGCCAGGCCAGGAGATTCCAGGGAAACGGCGTTTGGGCCAGCACAGTGGGACAAACAAAACAGTGATTCCAAATGCTCCGGGTGGAGAGTTTCACTGCGGGCACAGCTGAACCCAGGATGGTGCAGCTTGGTGGGGGAGGGGCATCCACCATTACCGAGGCAATCCGCCCCTACTGAGGTACAGGCCCATTGCTGATGAAGCCTGCCGTTGCCGAGGCAACCTACCACAACAGAGAGACTCCACTGCAGGGCATAGCCCATGGCAGCAAGGTGGAGACCTCAGCAGCAGGGCAGAGCCTGCAGCAATAGGGCAGACCTCACACCAGCAGAGCGGAGCCTCAGCAGGCAAATGGTGACTAGACTACCTCCTAGCTGGGCAGGACAGCATAACAGACACTCATAAAGAAAGCCACAACCCCCCAAGACAGAGCATCTGAGAAAAAAAGGTTTTTTTTTTAAATTAAACATAGCAGCCTAACAGCCCTGAATGAACAACAGAGCTCACAGCTCAGCACTTGAGCTCCTATAAAGTACAGACTATCTCTTCAAGCAGCTCCCTGACTCCTCTATATCCAGAAGACTGACATTTGGCAGGCATCATTCTAAGACAAAGATAGCAGTAGAAGAAACTGGTAGCATCCCTCACTGTTCTGCAGCTGCTATAGGTGCACCCCAGACAAGCAGGGCCTGGAATGGACCTCAGCAGTCGTACAGTGGAGGGGCTAGACTGGTAGAAGGAAAACCAAGAAACAGAAATACTTCATCATCAACAATCTGAGTGTCCACTCAGAGACCCAATCGAAAAGTCAGCAACTACTCAGATGACAGGTGGATAAATCCACAAAGATGGGAAGAAACCAGCTCAAAAAGGAGGAAAACACCTGAAACCAGAACACCTCACCTCCTACAAAGGACCAAAACTCTTCACCAGCAAGGTAACAAAGCTGGACAGAGAATGACTGTGATAAAATGACGGAATTAGACTTCAGAAGGTGGATAATGAGAAACTTCCGTGAGCTAAAAGAACATGTTTTAAAGCAATGCAAAGAAACGAAGAACCTTGAAAAAAGATTTGAAAAAAGAATCGAGGAAATGATAACAAGAATGGATAACTTAGAGAGGAATATGAATGAATTGAAGGAGCTGAAAAACACAATACGAGAACTTCGCGAAGCATGCACAAGTTTCAACAGCCGAATTGACCAAGCAGAAGAAAGAATATCAGAAGTCGAAGATCAACTCAATGAAATAAAATGAGAAACCAAGATTAGAGAAAAAAGTGCAAAAAGGAATGAACAAAGTCTCCAAGAAATGTGAGACTATGTGAAAAGACCTAACCTACGTTTGACAGGTGTACCAGAATGTGACGAAGAGAATGAATCCAAGCTGGAAAATACTCTTCAGGATATTATCCAGGAAAATTTCCCCCACCTAGCAAGGCAGGTCAACACTCAAATGCAGGAAATACAGAGAACACCACAAAGATATTCCGCAAGAAGAGCAACCCCAAGGCACATAACCGTCAGATTCACCAGGGTTGAAATAAAGGAGAAAATACTAAGGGCAGCCAGAGAGAAAGGTCGGGTCACCCACAAAGGGAAGCCCATCAGACTCACAGCAGATCTCTCGGCAGAAACTCTACAAGCCAGAAGAGAGTGGGGGCCAAAATTCAACATCCTTAAAGAAAAGAACTTTCAACCCAGAATTTCATATCCAGCCAAACTGAGCTTCAGAAGTGAAGGAAAAATAAAATCCTTTGTGAACAAGCAAGTACTCAGAGATTTTGTCACAACCAGGCTTGCTTTACAAGAGCTCCTGAAAGAGGCACTACACATAGAAAGGATCAACCAGTACCAGCCATTCCAAAATCACACTAAATGCTAAAGAGCATCAACATAATGAAAAATCTACATCAACTAATGGGCAAAACAGCCAGCTAGCATCAAAATGGCAGTATCAAATTCACACATAACAATATTAATTGGACTAAATGTAAATGGACTAAATGCACCAATCAAAAGACACAGACTGGCAAATTGGATATAAAACCAAAACCCATCAGTGTGCTGTATCCAGGAAAGCCATCTCACATGCAAGGATACATAAAGGCTCAAAATAAAGGGATGGAGGAAGATTTACCAAGCAAATGGAGAGCAAAAAAAAGGAGGAGTTGCAATTCTCATCTCTGATAAAATAGACTTTAAAACAACAAAGATCAAAAGAGACAAAGAAGGCCGTTACATAATGGTAAAAGGATCGATACAACAAGAAGAGGTAATGATCCTAAACATATATGGACCCAATACAGGAGCACCCAGATACATAAGGCAAGTTCTTAATGACTTCCAAAGAGACTTAGACTCCCACACAATAATAGTGGGAGACTTTAACACTCCACTGTCAATACTAGACAGATAAACCAGACAGAAAATCAACAAGGATATCCAGGGCTTGAACTCAGACCTGGAACAAGCAAAGCTGATAGACATCTACAGAACTCTCCACCCCAAATCCACAGAATATACATTCTTCTCAGCACCACATCACACCTACTCTAAAATTGACCACATAATTGGAAGTAAATCACTCCTCAGCAAATGCAAAACAACTGAAATCATAACAAACAGTCTCTCAGACCATAGTGCAATCAAGCTAGAACTTAGAATTCAGAAACCAACTCAGAACCACACAGCTTCATGGAAACTGAACAACTGGCTCTTGAATGTTGACTGGATAAACAATGAAATGAAGGCAGAAATAAAGAAGTTCTTTGAAACCAATGAGAATGAAGACACAACATGCCAGAATCTCTGGGACATACTTCAAGCAGTCTCTAGAGGAAAATATATAGCAATAAGTGCCCATATGAGGAGAATGGAGAGATCCAAAATTGACACCCTATCATCAAAATTGAAAGAGCTAGAGGAGCAAGATCAAAAAAACTCAAAACCCAGCAGAAGACAAGAAATAACTAAGATCAGAGCTGAACTGAAGGAGATTGAGACACGAAAAACCCTTCAAAAAAATCAATAAATCCTAGAGCTGGTTTTTTGAAAAGATCAACAAAATAGACAAACCACTAACCAGATTGATAAAATAGAAAAGAAAGAACAACCAAATAGATGCAATAAAAAATGATAAAGGGGAAATCACCACAGATTCCACAGAAATTCAAACCATAATCAGAGAATATTACAAACAACTCTATGCACATAAACTAGTAAACCTGGAAGAAATGGATAAATTCCTGGACTCCTGTGTCCTCCCAAGCCTAAACCAGGAGGAAGCTGAAACTATGAATAGACCAATAACAAGGTCAGAAGTCGAGGCAGCAATTAAGAGCCTACCACACAAAAAAAGCCCAGGTCCAGAGGGGGTCACAGCCGAATTCTACCAGACACACAAAGAGGAGCTGGTACCATTCCCTCTGAAACTATTCCAAATAATCCAAAGAGGGAATCCTTCCCAAATCATTTTATGAGACTAACATCATCCTGATACCAAAACCCGGCAGAGACCCAACAAGAAAAGAAACCTTCAGGCCAACATCCATGATGAACATAGATGCAAAAATCTTCAATAAAATAGTGGCAAGCTGATTGCAACAGCACATCAAAAAACTTATCCATCATGATCAAGTAGGATTCATCCCGGGGATGCAAGGCTGGTTCAACATATGCAAGTCTATAATGTAATTCATCACATAAGCAGAAGCAAAACCAAACACCACATGATTATCTCAATTGATGCAGAGAAAGCATTCGACAAAATTCAACAGGCCTTTATGCTAAAAACCCTTAATAAACTCAGTATTGATGGAACGTATCTCAAAGTAATAAAAGCTATTTACGACAAACCAACAGCCCATATCATACTGAATGGGCAAAAACTGGAAGCATTCCCTTTGAAATCTGGCACTAGACAAGGATGCCCTCTTCCAACACTCCTGTCAATATAGTACTGGAAGTTCTAGCCAGAGCAATCAGGCAAGAAAAAGAAATAAAATGTATTCAAATAGGAAAGATGGAAGCCAAATTGTCTCTATTTGCAGATGACATGATAGTATACCAAGAAGACCCCATCGCCTCAGCCCAAAAACTCCTGAAACTGATAAGCAACTTCAGCAAAGTCTCAGGATATAAAATCAATGTGCAAAAATCATAAGCATTCCTCTACGCCAATAACAGACTTAAAGAAAGCCAAATCAAGAACGAACTGCCATTCACAATTGCTACAAAAGAATAAAATACCTAGGAATACAACTCACAAGGAACGTAAGGGACCTCTTCAAGGAAAACTACAAACCACTGCTCAATGAAATTAGAGAGAACACAAACAGATGGAGAAACATTCCATGTTCATGGTTAGGAAGAATTAATATCGTGAAAATGGCTATACTGCCCAAAGTAATTTACAGAATTAATGCTATCCCTATCAAGCTACCATTGACTTTCTTCACAGAACTGGAAAAAACCACCATGAACTTCAAATGGAACCAAAAGAGAGCCCGCATAGCAAAGTCAATTCTAAGCAAAAAGAACACAGCAGGGGGCATCACACTACCGAATTTCAAACTATACTACAAGGCTACAGTAATCAAAACAGCATGGTACTGGTACTAAAACAGAGATATAGACCAATGGAACAAAACAGAGGCATCGGAGGCAACACAACGTATCTACAACCATACAATCTTTGATAAACCTGACAAAAAGAAGCAATGGGGAAAGAATTCCCTGTTTAATAAATGGTGTTGGGAAAACTGGCTAGCCATGTGCAGAAAGCAGAAACTGGACCCCTTCCTGACACCTTACACTAAAATTAACTCCAGATGGATTAAAGACTTAAACATAAGACCTGGCACCATAAAAACCCTGGAAGAAAATCTAGGCAAAACCATCCAGGACATAGGAGTAGGCAAGGACTTCATGAACAAAACACCAAAAGCATTGGCAACAAAAGCCAAAATAGACAAATGAGACCTAATGAAACTCCACAGCTTCTGCACGGTAAAAGAAACAGTCACTAGAGTGAATCGGCAACCAACAGAAGGGGAAAAAATTTTCACAGTCTACCCATCTGACAAAGGGCTGATATCTAGAATTTACAAAGAACTCAAACAGATTTACAGGAAAAAAACAAGCCCATTCAAAATTGGGCAAAGGATATGAACAGACACTTTACAAAAGAAGACATATATGAGGCCAACAATCATATGAAAAAATGCTCATCATCACTGGTCATTAGAGAGATGCAAATCAAAACCACATTGAGATTCCATCTCACGCCAGTTAGAATGGTGATCATTAAAAAAATCTGGAGACAACAGATGGTGGAGAGGATGTGGAGAAATAGGAACACTTTTACACTGTTGGTGGGAGTGTAAATTAGTTCAACCATTGTGGAAGACAGTGTGGCGATTCCTTAGGACCTTAGAAATAGAAATTCCATTTGACCCAGCAATCCCATTACTGGGTATATATCCAAAGGACTATAAATCGTTCTATTATAAGGACACATGCACACGAATGTTCACTGCAGCACTGTTTACAATAGCAAGGACCTGGAACCAACCCAAATGCCCATCGATGATAGACTGGATTGGGAAAATGTGGCACATATACACCATGGAATATTATGCAGCAATCAGAAATGATGAGTTCGTGTCATTTGTAGGGACATGGATGAATCTGGAGAACATCATTCTCAGCAAACTGACACAAGAACAGAAAATGAAATACCACATATTTTCACTGACAGGCAGGTGATGAAGAATGAGAACACATCGACACAGGGAGGGGAGTACTAAACACTGGGGTCTATTGGGGGGAAGGCCAGCGGGGGGGGTGAGCTGGGGAGTGATAGCCTGGGGAGAAATGCCAAATGTGGGTGAAGAGGAGAAGGGAAGCAAAACACACTGCCATGTGTGTACCTATGCAACTGTCTTGCATGTTCTGCGTATGTACCCCAAAACCTAAAATGCAATAAAAAATTTTAAAAAATAAAAAAAATAAAAACAAAATTTTCTGCTGGATATCTTACAGGCTTTTTGAATTCCACATGACTATAGTTCATAAATTCCATCACCTCGCTCTGTCTTACTTTATCCCTCCTCCAATATATGCCCTATTTCACTCAATGATATGCCAACCAGCTATAGGCAGCTAAAACCTATAATTTAGCTATAGGAAGCTAAAAATCTAGCATTGAACTTGACCCTCCTACCTTGATCCCTTTGCCATCCCAAGATTTTGTTACCCATACCTGAATTCAATATAAACCCAGCCTACTCATCTCCTATCCACATGAGGAATCTATACAATGATCACAAGTCTTTGTTTTCCAGTCCCTGTACATGTTCAGCTCCCATCCTTGCTACTTCAAAATCTGTGCCCTCATCACCTATCTTTTCTTTTGCACATGCCAAAGCCATACTCAATTTAATTCCCTCTCTAGTAGTGTCATCTATTAGAGAGGGAATTGAGTGAAGCTTTGGCATAGGCAAAAGAAAATTCTCTCTTTTGCATATGCCTATAGTTCTATCTTTTGCAACCTTCTATCTCCTTTTTGAGGGCCCTTTTCTCTCTCCCTAGAAATGTGCTTGTCTCTTATGAAAACTTTTTCTTTACAACTATAAATCTTTTTATTTATAAAACTTCAACTTCAACCTTCTTTTATTCTCTTCTCCATTTCAACATTCAACTTCTTTTAAAGAGAAATGAACAGGCACTGATGAGGTTCTGGTTCAGGTAATGGTAGAACAGCTTATAGCAAAATAATCCTCCTGCTAATAACAATTACACATTCTGGATAAATATTTAAATAAATAACTGTTTGAAGTCACCAGGGAACAATCTAGAACTGAAAGGAATATGACTTTTTAAAGATAAGAAGCCAATCAGGTGCTATACACATTTAATTAAAATTTCTTATAAGGGTACTCTCCTGAAAATAGAATTCATGGGGAATAGAAACCAAAAAAAAGGCTTCTAGGAAGTAAGAGACCTGAGTCTGGGGCTACCAAAATGTCTGCAAATTGAGGAGGAAAAATGTTAACAAGGAGGAAACCACCATAGATGAATAAAACCCAAGATCAATATACAAACTCCCTTCAATTTGTTTGCCAACTCATAAGATATACAAGACAGCATTGCTGGAAGGCAACAGCCAAAATGCTAAGAATATGTAAAATTTTCAACAGCTACTTTTATTTCTGGAGTGTCAAAATTTGATTTTTAAGTCTGGCTATTTAGAGGGGCTTAGAAAATACCACAGGCTTTTCATTAAAACCCCAAAAGACTACATCAGGAGACCAGGAACAATACCTTAGAACTAAGGGCAAAACTAAAATGGAGCAAGCTGGCACAAGATCAAGGAGACGTACTAGGAATTTAACTGCCTACTATAATAAAAAATAATATTCCTCAAGGGGCAGACAACAGAAATCAGAATAACTATAAAATATCATCTATACTGTTCAGTGTAGAATTAAAAATTACTAAGTATTCAAAGAAATAGAAAAATGTGATTTTTAAACAAGAGCAAACCCAGTCATTAGAAGCAGACCTATAAACATTCAAGATGTTGAAATAGTCAAGGATTTAAATAGCTATTATAAATTTGTTAGTTAACTTAACAAAAAAAGGGAAGAATGGAAGAGGAAAGAGATAATGGAATGGGAGAAAGAATAATGGAGGAGAGAGAATAATATGTAAAACCTTAGAAATAAACAACGGGAGGATGGAGGCAGCAAACCACCTTGCCATGTATGTACCTATGCAACAATCCTGCATGATCCACACATGTACCCCAGAACCTAAAGTACAATAAAAATATATATTAAAAAAAGAAAAGAAATAAGCAAATGGAAACTTTAGAATTTAAAAGTAAACATCTGAAATAAAAAAATTCATTGGAGGGGGTTAATAGCACATGTACAGTAAAAAAGAGAATCAGGCCAGGTGCAGTGGCTCACTCCTGTAATCCCAGCACTTTGGGAGGCTGAGGCAGGTGAATGACCTGAGGTCAGGAGATTGAGACCAGCCTGAACAACATGGAGAAACCCCATCTCTACTAAAAATACAAAATTAGCCAGGCATGGTGATGCATGCCTGTAATCCCAGCTACTTGGGAATCTGAGGAAGGAGAATTGCTTGAACCTGGGAGGCAGAGGTTGTGGTGAGCTGAAATCACACCACTGCACTCCAGCCTGGGCAACAAGAGTGAAACTTCATCTCAAAAAAGGAAGGAAATAAAAAAAAATGCTGGAAATCAAAGGTAAAGAAAAAAACATTAAACCTTTCCAGAGGAAAAGATTTGTTACATACAGAAGAATGATGAAAAAATGAGAGCTAACTTTTCATCATAAACAATGGAGGCAAAAGGGTAATAAGATGCCATCTTCAAAGTGCTCCAACAAGAGGGGAAAAAAACCCTAAATTTTCTATCCAGAGAAAATCCTTCAAAAATAGGGACAAAATAAAGACATTCTCAGTGAAACGAAAGCTTGGAGAGTTTGTCTCCAGTTGACCTGAAGTATAAGAAACACTAAGGAACATCCTTTTGAAGGAAAATGCTACCAGGTAGAAATCTGGATCTCAAGAAAAAAGAGCACTGAAAATGGCAAATATGTTAATATTATAAAAGGTTATTTTTCCCCTTTATTAATATATTTAAAAGACCATTGACTTTTAAAACAAAAACAAGAATTTGCTACACATTTTATGATGGGTAAAAATAAAACCCCTGACAATAATAGCACAAAAGATATAAAGGAATTTGTATAAATATTAATGCAAGGGAAGCTGTGATAAACTAATGATTTATATTTTAATTGATAAAAAATATTCAAGACCACGTGTGGTGGCTCATACCTGTAATCTCAGCACTTTGGGAGGCCAAGGTGGGTGGATCACCCAAGGTTAGGAGTTTGAGATCAGCCTGGCCAACACGGCGAAACCCTGTCTCTACTAAAAATAAAAAAAAATTAGGTTGGCATGATGGTGGGCACCTGTAAGCCCATCTACTTGGAAGGCTGAGGCAGAAAAATTGCTTGAATCCAGGAGGTGGAGGTTGCAGTGACCTGATATCTCGCCATTACATTCCAGCCAGGGCAACAGAGAAAGACTCTGTCTCAGAAAAAAAAAAAAAGTATTCCAAAATAATACTAAGAGGTGGAGCTAAAAAGCCAACAGAGAAGACTAAATGACAACTTTATTTTTTTTTAAAGGCAAAAAAGGAGAAACAGAACAAAATCCAGAGGAGACAAAAAAATAGCAAGATGATAGACTAAAACCCAAGAACAGATACAATTATTACAATAAATGTAAATAAATAAAACATTCCAATTAAATAACAGAGATTGCAAAATGAGGTAGGAAAACAGTGCTTACCTATGTTGTTTATAAGGGACACATTTTAAATATAAAGATATAAATACATACATAATGCTAAAATGATGTGATGAAAAAGATATACCATATAAACAGCAAGCATAAGAAAGCTTATGGCTGTACTAATATCAAAGTATACTATAAGATCAAGGACAAACAGGACAATTTGATAATGACAAAAGGATCAATTCATCAGAAAAACCAAAAATTCTGAATATACATGCACCTAATAACAGAGCTTTAAAATATGTGAAACAAAAGTGACAGAACTAAAAAGAGACAAATCCTCAATCATACTTTTTAACACCTTCCTCTCAATACTTGACAAAACAAGCAGATAAATTTCAGTAAGGACATAGCAGATTTGAACACCACTATTGACCATCTTGACCTCCATAAAACCTACATCCAACAACTACAGGATACACAGTTTTTTCAAGACACCTGAACCATTCACCAACATAGACCATATGCTGGGTCATAAAATTACTCTCCATAAATTGAAAAAGATTGAAATGATATACAGAATGTTCTCTGAGCATATCAGAATTCAAATAAAATTCAGTAACAATGAAAACCTATACTCCACTGATTCACTGTTTAAAACATCCACTCGCTGATTAACATTTTCCATCTAACTTCCTCTGACTCTCCTTAATATTTTACCTTCTTTATTTATTTTTTTTTTTTTGAGATGGAGTTTTGCTCTTATTACCCAGGCTGGAGTGCAATGGTGCAATCTCGGCTCACCGCAACCTCCGCCTCCTGGGTTCAGGCAATTGTCCTGCCTCAGCCTCCTGAGTAGCTGGGATTACAGGCCCATGCCACCATGCCCAGCTAATTTTTTGTATTTTTAGTAGAGATGGGGTTTCACCATGTTGACCAGGATGGTCTTGATCTCTTGACCTCGTGATCCACCCGCCTCAGCCTCCCAAAGTGCTGGGATTACAGGCATGAGCCACCACGCCCGGCCCAATATTTTACTTTTAAAAGTCACAAATGTCCTCCCAACCTTTACATCCAGGCTTTCAAAAACTTAATTACTAAATTCAGTACATGGACAACTTAACTAATTCAATCAACATTTTCTGAGGACCTAATATATGTATGACCCTGTGCTGACACAAAAAGCTACTGCTCAAATATAGCACCTCTGTTGTACTAGGTACTGCTGTAAAGCATGTTACAATTTGGAACCTGTGTCATTGAATCTTCATAGTAATCCTATGAGATGGGTATAGTTTGAAGGATAAAGTAACTGAGGCAGAGAGAGGTAAAGTCATTTGCCCATGGTCACACAGCTAAGTGTTGGAGCCAGAATTACCTGTCAAGGCAGTCTGACTCCAGGGTCAAGTTTATTAAGCACTGTGCTATACAGAGCTACACAAAGTCCTTCATTTCAGTGCTCACAGACTGGTGGAAAGGCAGAAAAGTTAGATAAACTATTGTAAATCAATGTAGATGTTTTGCACCTGTCCTCCCCAGTCTTACCATGTCTGAGTACCTCTATCCCAATACAGAGTCACATAGTAATCCACCTTATATCCCTTTAGAAACTTACTTTGAAGAAAATATATGATAGTCTCATTTATATTGTAAAATATTAGCTGTAAAAAATTTAACACTTCTTTATGGCTCACTCAGAGCATTTGCATTTTACTAGTTCCTCTTTGATTTAAGCAAAATATATATTTCTAACTTAGCAATGGCAGTCAGTTATAGGACAAATGTAGAAAAGTTGTGGGAGGGGTATGGAGATGTACCCAGATATTTTTCAAGTCTAATTACATGGAATAATATGGCTTCTTTACCCTTATGTAAGTTGAATTAACAATACTCTTTATTTCTGAATATTACAGAAATTAGACAGTGATTCATGAAGTCACTTAACTTGGTTTAAAATCTTACACCTTTCTTCTCTGTAAATGAGGACAATATTTGCTTTGTAAAATCATAAAGAGTAAATGAAAACTGTAGGCACCCACAGCATTACTTGGGACATAGAATGTGATGCCTGGTAAATGTTAAAAAAAAAATCAAAATCTCAGCTTATACGTCTCTTGATATTACATGACAAGGGAGCTTTTTTTAAAGTAAGTTTCATAATAGCTTTGTCTTTCATAAGATCTCATGTCCATAGAGAATACTATGTGCTAACATCCATCAGAAGTTCGAAGAAGGATGTACAACCTCAGGATAAGCCTGTCTCTGCAGATCTTCAAAAACTTAATTTTTTAGGAGGAAACAATCTCTTTCTCAGCTAAAGAATTTAAAAATAAAAAAATAAGTTATTTTTAGCTAAAGACACAATGTTAATTTATGTCATCTACACAATGATGTTTGCACAATAGCTAATGTTTAATCCTAGGTCCTGAGTGCCTATATAACTCTCAGAAACAACAGCAGACTATTCCCCTTCATTCTCCAAACAGGAGGTGAAAACAATAAAAAGATTTCCCCTGGAAATTTCCAATTTGAAAATTGGATTTGAAAACTTTTTTTCAGTTTGAACAAGCCATGATCTGTAAGAAAGACAAAGTACTCCTCAAAAAAAGAGGTGGGACTTCATCGTTAGATACCTAGAACACCAAGGCTTTAGATGTGCCAGTGGCTTTTAAAGGGCATGGAGATAAATTGTTTTACTCCACCCATCTTAGTTTCTTCTGCCTTAAAATCAGTGTAACAAACCTTGGTCTGTATTTATTTTAAACAAAAAATAGTTCCCATATTCTTCCCATTTCTTGATGATAATCTACTATTAAGAAAGGTAGAAGTTGAGATTTGGAAGAGTATTGGGGTTCCAGATATATCTAACAAAGCTGCAATAGTTACGTAACTGTCATCATTGAAGATTACTGTGGGGTAAGTGTTACAACTTTTTTTTTATCCTTTTGCATGAGAGTTTGAACTTCAGTTAACTCTCCAGTTTTGTTCCCATGGCCACCTGATACAACTTGTATGTAAATTATGTTACCAGGGCACATTGCTTATGGTGGAAATGATCCCTCATGGATAGTGTGCATGTGGACTGGGAAGATTATCAATGCATATTTTAGAAGGGCATATCTTTGGAGTGCAGTGACTCTTGTAGCTGGGGTTGTCTTTTGTGGAGTCCTCAAAAGCTATGCCTGTGGAATTGTTACAGATATATTGGCTCCTGTGGAAAATGAGGCTTTGAAGCCATCATGCCTCTCACACCTGCCTAATGTGGACCCCTTCATCTCTTTGAACCTGAGCTGTCATCTGGGGATTGGAAATCCAGAAGCCAGCTCCTGAATTGCTATGGGGGTTTCTGCTGAAAATAGTGCTGGACACATCCCAACTGGCAAGCCATGGTTCCTGTCCTATGTCCTTCTGAGAAGACTGATGCTAAGTGGTCTACGAGAGTCTTATTAGTACAGATGTAAAGTTGAACCAAAGACTCTCACCACTCCCTTAAATGGACACTGCAGATACAAAATAGATGAGACCTAATATGAAGGACTAGAGGGGAAGTACTAAATTCCTGGTGCCTAGGAACACATTTTCTATTTAATAAAAAGGAAAATAAAGAAATATTTGCTATTGATAAAAATGAACAAGAAACATTTCCTCTCTCTTTTCCCTGGGTCTCTGGTTATAGCCCCTAGTCTTTTTTTTAAAAAAAAACAAAACAAAACAAGATACCCCTAAATTCATGGATCTTTGCTTATTTAAAAGGGAGCTGAATAATAGTGCTTGCACAATTAGTAGCAGTTTCTGGAGACCTTCAAAGTCCTGGGAGAGTCCCAAATGCTAAATAGTCTTCATGTGTACAGCAAGTGTTGATGATCGTATACTTATGCTCTTTATTCTTACATCCTCTCACTTAAATGATCCATACGATCTCCTTTGTTCCATATGATCTCCTTTTCTCAGGGTCACACACTAAGAATAGTTTTTGAGCACTTTATCTCTTTTTTCTCTGAGGTCTTTCTTCTCCATAGAATTCATCTCAGTTTTCTCTGAGTTTCAACTAGCTTGACTAGAAAAAAACACCCTTGACTAGAAATGCCCAAGGTCAGTGGTAGGCCATGTAGCCAGCTGAGAATTGTGCTTGATGTCTGTGCCTCATGCCCAGTGCCAGGCTCAGCAACATACCTCCTCACCTCACGGCATGACTTATGTTAGGGTCCAAGAACCTAAGAATGGCACAGCTGGTTAAGAAATTTGATGGTAGAGAATTAGGGCAACTATTTAATAATAAGGGAGAAGACAGACAGCCAAAAGGGAGGCTAGCATAGTTGCAAATGACTGCAGGAAAGAATGAAGCTCTCAGAACCTGGGTTCATCTAGCAGGCTGCTTCCAGGAATGGTGACAAGAAATTCTGAATATCTGCTCTATCCTTAGCTTGAGTTTGATCCTGCTTCTCTGTGAGAACCCTGGTGACGCACTTCCCTCATACTACATATAGAAGAGGCACACTCATGCAAGGATGGTGGATATGCCACCTGCAACAATTTGTGTATTATTTTGGGAAAGCAGTTTAATAGTGTTCATGCTTCTGACACCATTAATTATACTCCTCAATATTTACTCCAGAGAGTCAAAATAAGCCAAGAAAACCACATGCATATTTTTCTTTTTACCATTCACAAAGATCATATAACAATATGAAACTGGCTGAAATATTAAAGAAAAAACCCAAAACACAGAATGTCTGAATAACCAGTATGAGTACAACTTTGAAAACATACAAGTATATGTGGACATGAATGAAACAAATGAAAATAGTTATGACAAAGTGGTAATGAAAAACGAATGAAAGTAGTTGTGACAAAGTTGTAAAATTATGGAGGACACATCTCTCTTTTTAAAATTCTTCAGTCTCATCTTGTTTTAAATTTAGAATGAAAGATTAAAATAAGAACACTTAGTTAAGTGGATGTTAGGAAAGACATTTTCTCATCCCTGATACATCTATGAGTATATGGCTTATCGTTTCTATACCTGAGGGATACAAAGCATTCTCAGATTACAACACACAGTTGTTTCTCATCTGGCTTGGGTAAAACAATGATAAATACAGAGCCATGTTTATAGAATTATCTAATTTGATAGTTAGATGAATTTATAATTCCAAGACTTTCATTCTAAACTCAAGATTTTGTAATTTCAGGGACTGATCCATGATCTTTCTGCCTTTTATACAAAATCAGACCTTGTAAGTCAAAAGGGATAACAATATTATACTTAGTATTACTATCAACTCTAGCTATTAAGTGCACTGTATTAGTTCACTACTATGTGCCATATATATATATATATATATATAATTTCTCTTTATTTTCACAGTCTTCCTGAAAGGTAATTAGTTTTCCTTATTTTAAAAAACAAGGAACTAAGTCCCAGTTTAAATACCTTGTGCAATATGAAATCATACTAACCAATTGTTATATCAAGCTTACAATGCACGAGGCAATTTACTAACTCTTTTAATCCTAAGAGTAATCTTATAAGGTAGTTACTGTTAAATTCCCATTAAGAAGATGAGGAAACTCAGCTCAGAAAGGTGAGGTACCTTGTCCAAGGTCCTGGTTTAGCCAGCAAGTAGTGGAGACAGGATTTCAACTCTGACAGTCTGGCTCAGAGCCTGTGCCCTAAAGCAGGGTCCCAATCCACAGGGCCATGGTTCCTGGCCTGTTAGGAATGAGGCTGCACAGCAGGAAGTGAGTGAGCATTACTGCCTTAGCTCCGCCTCCTGTCAGATCAATGGCAGCATTTGATTCTCATAGGAGCACAAACCTTAATGAGAACCGTGCATGCAAGAGATTTAGGTTGCACACTACTTATGAGACTCTAATGTCCCGTGATCTGAGGTGGAACAGTTTCATCCTGAAACCATCTTCCACCATCTGTGGAAAAACTCTCTTCCATAAAACTGGTCCCTGGTGCCAAAAAGGTTGGGAACTGTTGCCCTAAAACACTGCCCTACACCATACTTGATAAATGACTAGAAAAGGATACCATTTGTTTTCTAATTTGGGTCAACACACTTTCCACTGCATCTTCCTTCACCTCATTTGCAAACATGAGTGACTGACTTGTCCATTGTCATATGAGTCGTTCATGGTTGAGAATTAACTTCTTGACTTCTAATCTAATGATCTTCCTATTATCCCAGAATGCCGGAAATGAAAAAAAAATCTAGCTAAGAACAGAAGCAAATGAGAAAAGACCTTAGGAAAATCAAGTCTAGCTGGGCATGGTGGTGCATGCCTGTAATCTCAGCTACTCAGGAGGTTGACACAGGAGAATTGCTTGAACCCAGGAGGCGGAGGTTGCAGTGAGCTGAGATCTGCCATTGCACTCCAGCATGGGCAACAAGTGCAAAACTCTGTCTCAAAAAAAAAAAAAAAAAAAAAAAAAAAAAAAAAGGTAAAAATCTTCCTTGTCTCTCTTCTATCCCGTTTATTTTCATGGGACTCTGGTTCATGTCTGTTCTTATGGATCAATGACCTATATGGGAGTGAGAAGCAGTGATGTACAAGAGGGGCTTCTGGGGTACATGGCCATCACCCTGGACATCTGGTGTTCCAGGTTTTAGCCAAACTCTCTATACGTCAGTGTTGTGCATGTTTATGTGGGAATGGCATGCCAATAGGTGGGTCTTTTGAAAAATGTTACCAATTTCTGATTTTTGCTTTTTTAAAAAAAAGAAAAGAGAAAAACTGAGCTTAGAAGGTGTGATGGTAGGTTTGTGTCAACTTGGCTAGGCCACAGTGCCCACTTATTCAGCCAAATGACACTATAGGTTTTGATGTGAAGGTATTTAGTAGATGTAATCAATATCTACAGTCAGTTAACTTTAAGTAAAGGCTATTAGCCTTGGTAACTTCAGTGTGCCTCACCCAATCAGATGAAGGCCTTCAGAACAACTGAGATGTCCTGGAAAATAAGAAACTCTACCTCAAGACTACAGCACTAACTCCTGCCTGAGTTTCCAGCTTACTGATCTTAACTACAGATTTCAGTCTCACTAGCCCCTACAAATGTATGAGCTAATTTCCTAAAAGAAATCTCTATACACTTATCTACTTACCTACCCACCCATGCACTCACCCATCCACCCATCCACCCATCATCCATCCATCCATCCATCCAGTCGGCTTTGTTTCCCTGGGGAACCCGAATGGATATAGAGGTTTTCCCAGGACTGAAAGGCACTACAAGAATGCTGAGCACATGGATCCATTTGACACACACATGATGAAAAGCAGAAACAGCTTGAAAACAGAAAAAGAAAAGTTCTGCTGAAGAGACATGGCATTATTGCCACCATGCAGGCAGGGACCAGTGCAAACATTACTCTCTGCCCTCGTGTCACAGCGGGCAGGAAGTTACGACAATCTCAGTGCAGTCAGAACTGAAAGGGGTGTGCTCGCTGTGAAACATAGGCTCAGGCATCTGTGAGTCCCTGTAGCAACAGAATGACAGCAGGGAGTAAATAACATGCACTCATATTTCTAGGAATTAACAGAAACAGAAAAGAGTTCTGGGAGTATTAAGAGGATCTCCTCGGTCATCGTTGACAGTGAGCTCAAAGCCTCCCCAGAGACCTGGACAACAATGACAGGCAAAGCATCTCTAATTCTTCATAGAGCTCTAAGGTTCCTACGTCAATTCCTGTGCTTGCAGAGAGTTATGGTTTTAACCAGATCTGCTTCTCATTTTAAAAATAAACATGTCCTTTCAAATGTCGTCCTCACCACCACCTCCCAGCAGTATCTCCCCTAAATGACTATGTCACATGCCAAGTTGGAGGAAGGTGCAGGGCAGACAACTAATCTCACCTTGGCTTCTGAAGTGGGTTCCAAGAAGCACAGGCGATTCCCAAGTCCCTCGGCTGCAAGGCAGAACTTCCTCTGCTCCTTGTGAATTGTGGCAATGCACTGGAGTACCACTTCATCCTCCTGCCGGGAGAAGAGAAACCCAAACATGAGTAAGGGGAACTGCTGAGCCAGGCTCTGAGTCACCTTGCTGTACCTGAGTCAGGTAAGCTGCCAATCCCTGAAGGCCATGTGCGTTTTTATTTTTAAACCTGATTATGGAAGGAGATTGTCTATTCACAGGGCATCACTGAGCATCTAGCATAGGTCAGAACTCTACTTAATCCTGGAGTGAGGTCAGTGGGGGCAAGTGCACATACAGCATGAGCCTCATTTCTGAGAGCTGTGCAAAGCATATGGGCTAGGTGAGCTGATGATTTCAACACTGGGCAAATATGACAGCAAATTTATACTACCTCTCTAAATATAGAACAGTAAGATGTGATTGAGGGGAACAGAGAATACAGACGAGATCAGAGCGAGGGTGTTGGGGTTTCAGGTTGTGGAAGAGGCAAAGTACATTTTGTTGGAGGTAGGAAGTGTATGTTGTGGGCCAGATATTTGCCAGAGATGGTAGAGAAAGATGTGGAGGGTGAAGGAGATGGGTTTTAGACTCACAGAAAAGGAATATTAAGGAAGCACTGAAGATCAGGTAAAAGGAGTAGGAACTGAAGGTCAAGCAGAAGAACTGCTCTGAATTCCCAAGGAGTAGACCTCCCCCCTAAATATCAATCTCAAAAGCAGCCATCCTAAAATTTCAGAGGCCCTGAAAAGAGTCAGCCCTCCATCTACACCTATATGTTCACTTCTTGTACAACCCTCCCTGAGGTGGAGAGGAAAACAGTTTCCTTATCAATCCGTCTGTTCCTGTCCCTCCTATTTGTCAGGCCATGTCCCTAGTCACTACCACATGACTTTGGATTTCAAGCACCAAACAGATTTCCAGGTGTGGTTAAGTTACAGAAGTAGCGGGAAAAGAGGGGGAAAATAGAGCCTCCCTCCTTCTGAGCATCCGCCCATCCACTGCCCCATCTCGCCTCCATGTCCCTCAGTGTCAGAAATTATCTTGAAGTGTTGGAAAGACAGATTATGTAGAAATCATTTTTCTTAAACTGTGGCTGGAATGTGCCTACAAAATGAAAAAATAAAATGGTCCTACCAGGTGAGAGTGTGAAGCGATTCACTATTAACAGACCCCTACAAAGATGTCTGCTTCTGCCCAGAGATAGGTGAGGGTCTACAGGGGAAGGTGAGAAGCCAGAAATTGTAGATATATGAAAAGAAGACTGGGAAAGAATAGCTCCGCAGTTTTACTAGCACTGAAATATCACTGTTCATTATCTAAGTGAGTCAGAAACAAATTCAGGAGTCTCTGCTTACGGTAAAGTCAGAATTCATGGTCTACATTTTAAATGAGACTGAAGAAAACTCCAGAATATCACTGCTTTAAAAGTGAGGGTTTAGTGAAATCTCTTAAGATAACGAAATTTTTCCCCAGGTGGAATGTGCCCCCAGATCCCATATAACCAGGGGTGATCTGATTCTCCTAATGGCATTGGCAGTGGGGGCGCACTCTTAGCTGCCAAGATAACTGAGCTGTGCTGCTTGTGTTGGAAAGCAGGGGCCATGGATGTTAAATGACCAGCAGTGCAAGATGCAGTACTCAAAACTTAACATTCACACCTAAACCAAGAACACACCTATTGAGAAATATTTAAGTATCTCCTCCATCCACATTGAACCAGAAAAAGAAAGAAACAAAAAACAAACTCCCCCCAAAACTTAAACACCACCACCACCACCTCTGCCCAGGAATCTAGATATCATAGAATTGTAATTATGGATTTTTTACAAAGGCAAGAGAGTTGACAGTTTTCCCATCAATGTGTGCCTTTGAGGTTCTCTTTTCAAGATCTCAATTCCCTCTCCCTCTCTATCCCCAGGTGCCCAAACCACCAAGGCCTTGACCTTGCACTAGCTGCCTTGGGGTCTCCCCATTTGTCTTCTGAAATTTCCCTGTCCTATAAGTCACATCCTTCTAACCCAAGCTACCAAGAAACTAATGCAAAACCTGCTCTGATTTAATCAATAGCCATTTGCAGAACAGCAACCCCACACCCATGTGTTCCTAGGTTGGTGCTTTGGTGACACACACGTAGATATGGGACTCTGGGCTGAAGAGATGCTTCTCCAAACAATTTCTACAGTTTCTCACATTCTGTCTGGAACCTTCTGCTCAACCATGCTCACCTGGCTACAGACACCACCTGGAGTGGCAGCCTGCACCTGCCTTTGCTTCATATAGCAGTGATTATTTCCATAAACCTTCAATAGACAGACATCTGGAGCCGCTGAGTACCTGACACTGAAATCTTTGCACTGAATTCCATTTGGAATTATGAGATGAGTTAATTCAACCCATCTGATTACTACTCTTGCTCCCGAGTAAAATACAGAACACAAGCTCTCCATTTAGAGCACAAGCCTTTCTTCATTCTTGTACTGGTTTGTACTTTCTCCCCTAGAATTATCCTCCCTCTTTTTTTTTGCCCACTTTGCTTTAAATTAGATCTGCGCATTGCTGAAGGATGTCATTTCCAAGGAAGCCCCCTTACTTGAAGGTTGCAAATTCTTTCACATTTTGTATCTTCTTTCCCTGGAAGCTTACCTTCTTCTTACATGCCCCAATGCCAAATTTGGACCTTACTATTTTACCCATGTGCAAACACTCTTTGCTTTTGAAGTATGTGATAGCTACTCTCCACATCTTCTTTGGCAACCTGTGAAAATCCTGGCTACTACTGCTATCATTTATCTGACTCTTAATGACAATCAGAAAGTCTGATAAAAATTTGTGTTAGTCAATACATTTGTATTAAATGCAAATTAATACAAATGCAATAGTACATTTATTGACTATGCTGCAATGACAGGAAGCATACTATGAGATGCACAGGTTTTATAAGGTAAGACCCACTAATACTGTAATAATGGAATTGTGGGCTGCAAGGCCATCTCACAGCCTTCCTCCACTCTACTTTTGCTACCAACCCAAGTAACTTCAGGGTTTATGCAGACATCTGTTCAAAGTAAACACCTGACCTAATGATTTCTACTGTTTTAGTAACACACTATGATGAACCTTCCATGTCATAACCTAGAATTATCCCATTTCTAAAATTCAAAACTGGACTATTCAACTTTACAGACCCATTTTCTCTCTTGCTTTCACATTCCTTACTTTCACTAGATTTGCTCTACTTTATTAAGACTTCCAGTTCCTACAAGGCACTCTCATCTCCATTATTTCCTCTTTCTCAAGAAAACTTGATTTTTTTTGATAGAGAAAATATTATAACTTTAGGGTTTTGTGTCATGATAAATTTATGATTTCCAGGTAACTTATTTTCAGCTTGTTTCAACTCTATCTCACTGGAGCAAGACCACAAAAATTTCCCTTTTTCTGTAGGCGTCAGAGCAGATTCAACTCTGTCAACATAAAACAACCACACCTCTCATCTTTAAGAGAAATAGAAACAAAATGAAGAGAAGAAAGTACTAAGAGGGTGAAGTAATAAGTAACGGTGCTGGGGGCTGGAGGAATACTAAGACCTTTCAAACCCAGAGTCTGTCTTACAAGAGTGCGATTCTCTTAGTCTTCAGGAAATAATGTCTTTAAGATCACATGGTTTCCTGCTTTATAACAAATAAGCCTAAATATCTCTGCCTGGATTTTAAGTTGCCCATAGTTGAGTTCTACCTGACACCTTTAGTTTTGTCTCTCCTTCATTCCTATTGCCTTCCTATCTCCCAAATAAGTCATGTCCAGGCTCCCTAAAATGCTCCTTCTTGAAACCCCTCCAATCCCGTATTCGTCTCCCTATTCTTCTAATCCTCCTACCCTTATGATGGATCCTCCTTATCTCTATTTTCTTCTGCCATACATAAACATAAGGGATTGCTCAGGGATTGATCTGTCATTTTCCCTTGGCAATCTCATTCTTCAGGCTTCCTGCTTTACTTCTGAGGAGCTGTTACATAGTCTGTACCTCCGACCTGGTGGCACTAAACCTCCATTTAGTTTTATCTGTAGACTCACCAACACTTCAAACCAACATGTCCTGGTGCACTAAAAGGCTTAATTTTCAGTCTACCCATCCTTTTATATTCCCCAAATGGCATATCCAACCTCTGGGCAGCCTCAGATTGCACATCATTATCTCCTATCTCTGAGTCCTCCGTCTTTCCAGTATCACAGCAAATGGGCTGGTACTGGTAGGAGGAGAGACTGCAGATCTCAAGACCAAGACAAGGTTATTACAAGACCCAAAGCATTCTTCCTTAGTCTGTTACCAGATGCATAGCTCTGACCTTATTTTCCTACTGAAAGTCCTTATTCTCTCTACTGTTCACAAAACAAAAACTTCTTGACCTAGTATCTGAGGAACTTCCACATTTCCAAACTATTTGTGTTTCAACTTCTTCCCTGTAGCCTTGGGTTTCCCTATTTCCATGCCTTTGATCATGAAATCTCTAATATTAAAGCTGCCTTCATTTGCCCTAGTTTCACTTATTCATATATTATCTATCCTTCTAAGCTTAGCTTAAATGCCACATTCTTTTATGAAGCCCAAGTAATCTCTCCTGTCTCTGAATTTCCATAGCAATATCACCTTACTCTGCATTATTACTTACATGCATGCCTTCTCCCCAACTATGTTTTAAAATGGCCAACATTTGCTGATCCCTATGTGACAGGCACCACGCTTTATACACAATAACCCATTTAAGCTTCACATCAACATTACGTAAGCAGTATCATTTGTCTTCATTTTACAAATGAGGAAGCCAGCATAGGGCAGTTATGTAACTTGCCTCAGGTCTCATGGTGGCAGGCGGCAGAGCCTGGTATCTAATCCAGGAAGTCTGTATTGATGCACTTGCTACCACTACTTCCAGCTGACTGTGTGCCCCTCAAATGCAGGACCACATCTGATTCTCATTTCTACCTATCATGATACTCACTATTGTGGTATATGATGCATATTATGCACCAATTATAATTTATAGAATGGGTATGTTTTTACCTCATAACCCTATTTAAGTATAAACTCTATTAGAGCAGAAAACTTTCGCTTTCCCATCCAAGCTGGAAACATAGTATGTTTTATAAAAATGTGTTAATTAATTGGGATATAGACTCAGATTACAAGAAATTTCCCTACTCTCACCCATATAACAGGGTGACTTTCATTGATGAGTCAGAACTGAATAATCAAATAAAAAGAGAACAGATGCTGGCATTTAAAATGAACCAATAATGAGGCTTTGGAGTCCATAGCATCTATTTCTTAATTACTGTTATTAATAACGTTATCAGCTATTCATTCAGCGCTTCTATGCCAAACACTATGCTGACATTTCCCCCTAAATTAAATTAACCATCACAATACCACAATCATTTTAAGAATGGGAAAACCAAAACTCAAAGGAGTTAGGTTAAATTTAATAACAGTGACTATTTAATGACCAGTCACTATGTGCCACCATGTTATAGTATCTCCATTTAATCCTTTCATTCACTCTGTAAGGTAGGTGCTAATATGTCCTCTATTTGATAAAGTGGTTAAGAAAGGTTAAGTCACTTGCCCAGTGCCACACAGCTTGTAAGTGACAGATGCAGACCTTAAGTCCAGGACTGTCTGAATCAGGAGTCAGTTCTCTTTATCATGGTGCCAAACTGGCTCTCTTACTCTAAGAGACTGACCTTAGCAATAGGTATGAATTAATGTCTAATTCTAAAGCCCACGGTGACGGTGTTGACAAAAATAGATGCACTCAGTCCTATCACATGATCAAACCACACTGAAACGTAACCACATCACAGAGCACAAGGCCTAAGAGAGCAGCCAGAGTGCCAAAAAATAAAAATAGAAACAACAATAAAACAAGATTTGTCTATCCCCCACGACTACAACACTGGAAGGGGTAAATATTAGCCCAAAATTTGCTGCAAAGGGAGAAAAATGATGAAAATCCAAGTTGTATCATATGTCAGCCTCCCTCCAAGCTACGTGGTTCACACACGCCAGCTATTCCTGTCATGGATTCAGCTTGTGGTGGTGCTGAGTGATTGTCCCTGAACGAGGATATATAGCCTTCAACTCTCTTTGCTTAGATTTCACATTGTCACAGGTCATCTCTGACAAAGTCAGGTTCTTTCTACCATCCTCTGGCCAAAGAACTTTGAACCTGAAAATGAATGGAGCTATTTTATCCTTACAGCTTTCTTTCTTATACCTTGGCTCCCAGCCTGAGGGCCAGAACAATAGAGAGCCATCTTTGCTGGCTCTAAGCTGATGGTTGGCGTACCTTGGCTCTCCTGCTTGTCTATGGGTCACTTGTGAAGAACTCTCTGGAACAAAACAAAATGGCTGACAGTCCTATTTAAGGTAGATCACCAGGCAGCTGATGACAGCCCTATAGTTAGATCTGCACATCACCTGTACTGAGCAGCTCATGACCAAGAGCACGTGGGACAGAGTGCCACCCAGCAGATTTCATGTTTAAGTGCAGACATTTACTGCAGAGGAAAATCCATAACTATGTATTGCTTTAAAAGGGAAGATGTTTCCTACCTACTCATCTCAAACATCAGACACTATTTTAGGAAACTGATAAAGTTAGAGCTACTTTCTAAATATATGACAGAAATGGGTGTGAGCTTATTCTAAGACCTTACCCCAAAGCCTTTCTTAAATGAAAAATAAATGGGCTTTTTGGAATGACAAGACCACACACAGATTATTTCACAAGAATTAATGATATGGTCATTTACTTGTATATTCTAATTAGCAACCATTTGGACTATTTACACCCTTCAGTTCTAGGATCTTTAGTGACGGGAGCCTCTCGTTTGTCATAAATCTTCAGTGCCTAAAATAGTACCTGGAACTGAGTATGAAAAGCACAAATATTTGTGAATTCAATGAAATAATTTTATCTTCTGAAAACAACTAACCATATTAACAAATATGCTTATGTACAAAAATTCCAAAATAAAGCTCCTTCTTAAAGGAATCTATGATACCCTGTTCACTTCCACAGTAGCCCATGAGACACAGAAATACTCTTAATATCATTTTGAACACATTGTGAAAATAAAGGTTACAGCTTGAAGAACAACAACGAGTCCCATGTCCGGTTCTCAGATCTCCTATCTCCTGCAGCAATGCTTGAGTTTTTGTTGTTACAACTGCCTGTTTTGGTTTCTGGTTTCATTATCCCTTGGATATTTCTTATTGTCTAAAAATGTGTCAAAAGTTAGTGATAGCTACCCATCTCCAGTTTCTTACTTATTGTTAAAAAATACAATAAAATGGAAATTTCAGTATACCAAGAGACAAACTGACAGACTTATTTATCTTTCTTTTTTAAAATACTCTCTTCATTTGGCTTGCAGGATACTATTTTTACTATTCACTAGCACCTCATTCATAGTCTCCTTGGTTGGCTTCTCCTCATTTTCTTCTCTCTACTGCTAGAGTGGTACTCCAGGACCAGTCTTCAGAGTTCTCTCTTCTTTACCTGTACTCTGCCCCTTGTTGATTCCATTTGGTTACATGGCTTTAAAAAACAGGCGTATTTTAAGTGCTCCCAAATTTGTGCCACCACATTAAACCTCTTCTCTGAACTCGACTTGTGTCTCCAGCTGCTACTGAACATCTCCACTTGGATGTCCAATAGGCATGTCAAGCTGACTATGTCCAAAATCAGATTGCTGAGTATCTCCCGCACACGTGTTCCTTTTGTAGTTTTCTTTATTTCGGAACATGGCAACTCCATTCTCTGGGGTTGCTCGACTGAACGGAGGGAAGAGAAGGACAGATGAAGAAAGGAAAGGAGGAAAAGAGAAAAATCTTGAGATCATGTGATTCCCTTTTCTTACCTCACAACCACACCATCCACAAATTCTTCTGATTCTACTTTTAAAACACAAGCAATTGTATCATCTTTTATCCTCTTTACCACCACCACCTAGCTCAGCCATCATCTCTTGTTACAAGTATTGTAATCACCTCCAAACTTGTTTCCCAGTCACTTTTCTCCTCCATACAGTAGCCAGAGTCTTTAAAAAACTTGAGATGGCTGGGCACGGTGGCTCACACCTGTAATCCCAGCACACTGGGAGACCAAGGTGGGTGGATCATGAGGTCAGGAGTTCAAGACCAGACTGGCCAACATGGTGAAACCCCGTCTCTACTAAAAATACAAAAATTAGCTGGCCATGGTGGCTCATGCTTGTAATCCCAGCTATTGGGAGGCTGAGGTAGGAGAATTGCTTGAACTGGGACCCAGGATGTGGAGGTTGCAGTGAGCTGAGATCGCGCCACTGCACTGCAGCCTGGGCTACAGAGTGAGACTCCATCTCGAAATACATACATACATATATACATACATACATACATACATACCTGAGATTACATCATTTTACTACTTGAAAGCCTCTAATTACTTTCCATATTACTTAAGGAAAAGGCAGAACTCTCATCTTACTATGGCCTACAAGGTCCTAAAAAAATGCCTGTCTTGAAATGCAAAGCAAAACCACAGTGGATACCATCTCATACCTGTTAGACTGGCTATTACCAAAAAGACAAAAGCTATCACCTGCTGGTGAGGATATGGAGAAAAGGGAAACTTTGCATGCTGGGTGTACACTGAAAACCATTGCCTGGGAGGGACTGTAAACTAGTATAGATGTTATAGAAAACAGTATGGTGGGCATTCAAAGAATTGAAAATATAACTGCTATATGATGAATCAATCCTGCTTCTGGAGATATGTGTGTGTGTGTGTGTGTGTGTGTGTGTGTGTGCGTGCGCGCATGTGTGCGAATCTGTGTGTGTGTGTATATATGTATATCTAAAGAAAATCTGATTAACAAACAGATATGTAACTCCCATGTTCACTGTAGCACATTCACAATAGCCAAGATACAAAAACAACCTAAATGTCCATTGACAGATGAATGGATAAAGACAATGTGGCAAACACATAGTGAAATATTATTCAGCCTTAAACAGAAGGACATCCTGTCATTTGCAATAACACAAATGTTATTGGATCCTGGATGGCATTATGCTAACTGAAATAAGCTATGTGCAGAAAGACAACTACTGCATGATCTCAATTTTTGTTGGATCTACAATAGTCAAATTCATAGAGAATGGTGGTTGCCAGAAACAGAGGGGATGGGGACAGTGGGAAGATGCTGGTAAAGGGTAAAATGTTTCAATTATACAAGGTAAGTTCTGGAGCTCTAATGTACAGCATGGTGACTCTAGTCGACAACATTGCATCTTATACTTGAAATTTGCTAAAAAGATACATGGTAAGTGTCCTTATCACACACACAAGAAGGTAAGTATGTGAGGTGGTGGAAATATTCATTAGCTTGATCATGGTGATCACTGCACAATGTATATCAAAACATCAACTTGATACCTTAAACAAAAACATATCAATTAAACATTATTTATATAAAAATATTTACATTATATATTAAAATACATATTATCTACATTTTATATATATGATATATACAGATAAATGTACATATATATGTCCATCTCCCTACAATCTCTCTTCTGTAACTCTCTTGCTTGCTTGGTTTCAACTATACCGGCCAGCTCCTTAGAGATCAAGTTTTTGAAGTATTATCCTCCCTCAAACCCTTGGTACTTGCTGTTCCCTTTATGCAGAATGTTCTTCCCCCACTTACCTGTAGGGTTCCCCGCCTCACTTTCTTTAGGTGTCTGCTCAAATGTCACCTTGTCGGATAGGCCTTCCCTAATCACCCCACATAAAATTGTAATTCCATTTTCATGTGGCACTTCCTTTCTTGCTTAATATTGTTTTTCAACTAGCATTTACCCTCTAACAATACATTTCTTAGCTCTCTCCTCTTTATTAGAATGTAACCTTCATTCATATTATTCTGTTCACCATTGTATACTCAATGCCTGAAACAATGCCTGGCATATGGAAGGCAATTAGAGAGTCCCTGAAGGAAAGATTAGTCCTTTAATTCTTACTAAATACAGTGCCCACAAAAACCTGGGAATTCATTACATTCTTTTATTCTTTTTACTGAAAGTGTCCTAACAGCCTTTGTTCTCAGCTGGAACTGTTTGCTTAAGTGGACTGACAGAAGAGGCACCCACAGCTTACAGGGTCCTTTGGGATTCAGGAACAGGAAGTAATGTTGTATTTCCTTTTTACAACTTTTCCCATTACCAAGAAGGCAGAGGTTGGAGTTTGATCATAAAATCTATTCAGCCTCCCATGGCTTGTTCCCTTTAAAACTTGCAAGGGAGAGCAAAGGAGAAGGCCTTTCCCTGAACTGATTAGGGAGATGTAGCAGCATACAGGCATTAGGGTTTACATATGCAATTAATTCTCTCTAAGGCATAACATGCTACTGTGTAACATGGAAGAATGCAGTGACCTATTACCTATGACATTTTCCCCAGAAATAATAATCAATTTGCTTAAATTTTCTGTTCTCATAGGATGAAAAAATAATGATTTAGTGCTACCCAGGGAATTTCAGGTCCCACAGAAGGATTTTTTAATAAAAGTGTTTGTAACACTGATATTCTGAATATATCTCTCCCACCCAATCAGAACACATCAGGGGAATGACCACACCCAAGTACAGCTATGGAGAAGAATGAATGGGAGGAATCTAAAATACTATAGCAAATCATAATTTTTACTCTCTAACCTCAGAGGTAGCAAGGGTTGTTAGTAATAAAGCTATGGCAGGAAAATTTTGGTCTCTGGTTCTAACATTGTTCTGAATTATTTTTTTTTTTTGAAACAGGGTCTCACTCTGTTGCCCAGGCTAGAGCATAGTGGTGTGATCACAGTTCACTGCAGCTTCGACCTCCTGGACTCAAGCAGTCCTCCCACCTCAGCCTCCTGAGTAGCTGAGACTACAGGCAAGTAAATTTAAATTACTTAAATTTCTCATGTTCCTATCATAAATGTTGTTGAGTTTGTGGCTGTGTCTCCATCTTAAGACGCACTCTAAGCACTGTGGCCCCAGAAAGACAGAAGAGCATCTAAGTCTGAGGCTATCATGACAGTATTGAGAGACCCTAACAAGTTGTGCAATGGTATCTGTGTTTGTATGTTATCAGATCTACGGTATCTGCATTTGTATGTCATTAGATCTATTCTTTATTTTTAAGTAAATTTATCTTCCTGCTTATTATTGATTCTGGAATCCTTGGCTATTGAGTTAAGACATAATGCCTTCCCTGAGCCATACAAGTGACCTATGACAACCCACCTACTTTTATTTATTTATTTATTTATTTATTTATTTAAATTGCATTTTAGGTTTTGGGGTACATGTGAAGAACATGCAAGATATTTGCATAGGTACACACATGGCAGTGTGATTTGCTGCCTTCCTCTCCTTCACCTATATCTGGCATTTCTCCCCATGCTATCTCCCCAACTCCCCACCCCCTGCTGTCCCTCCCCTATTCCCCCCAACAGACCCCAGTGTGTAATACTTATGCTCAGGGGAGAGGCCCACAGTAGATCCACTTTTGTTTTGGGGAAATAACTAACTTATTTAGATTCTTTCTACTTGTATTGCCTCATACAGGGTGCTTTCTGAAAAATTTCCCTTTAACCTTTGTAGAAAAAGTAAACAAAACTAAAATACTCAGCACATAGGACATTCTTTGAATATCCTGTATGTGCATATCCACTGCAATTTACTGACAGATGTTGTAAAATCTGAAGCAACAACTAAATATACAGCAATTTCCATACAAAATCTAATAACCAGGCAATACCATCTTTTCCAAAAAAAGATGCTATATGAAGTTAATAGATGTTAATACAATTTATGGGCTAACTTTTAGAAGGTTAAATCTTTGGAAACAGGTCACTTACAGGCAAAAGAAATGTTTTCATAATTTAATGGTACATATATGTCCTATGAACCGTCATGTCCAAGACTAGTTTCTTTAAAAAGAAAAATTAGAAAAACAAAAGCCAAAACAAGGCTGGGCATGGTGGCTTATGTCTGTAATCCCAGCACTTTGGGAGGCTGAGGCAGGCAGATCATCTGAGGTCAGAAGTTCAAGACCAGCCTGACCAAAATGGAGAAACACCATCTCTACTAAAAATACAAAATTAACCAGGTCTGGTGGCACATGCCTGTATTCCCAGCTACTTAGGAGGCTGAGGCAGGAGAATCACAAACCTGGGTGGTGGAGGTTGTGGTGAGCTGAGATTGCACCATTGCACTCCAGCCTGGGTAACAAGAGTGAAACTCCATTTCAAAACAAACAAAAAACAAAAAACTTCCAGTTTTTTCCAGTTCCATTCACAACTAAATCATGCATTCATTCAAGAAATATCTGTGTTATGGTATTGGATATGGTGGCGAACAAGGCAGGCATGGCACCCACCTTCGTGGAGGTCATATTTTAGGTGGATAAAGAGCCCATCTTATACATTAGCTCAGACAGGCTTGGGGTTGCACTTGTTTGCAGAGATGACGACATAATTCAGGACCAGAAGAATCTGAGTAAGACAGCAGGAAGAATACAGGGATGTTTGGGCTACTTTTTCCTCTTTCCTGACAAGTTTTCTGACCCAGGCTGAGCTGCTGTAAGCAAATGTTTCCATTGGAAAACTTACCCTTTAATGCTGCAACTCTTATATTTCTAATTTAATTCCCCTTTCACTAGAATGTTTAGGCTTAGAAGGCAAGGATCATATCCTGACCACCTCCATCTGTTTATCTTGTATCCCTAATACTGACCATATGGAAAACATGTTAAAAGCACTCATTGAATGAAAATAATGGTTAGGAGAAATAATAGATCAGAATTGTGGGTCAAATAGAATAAAAAGCTGTGGACCCAAGGTATCCAAAAGAAGAACCAAAACCAGACACTGTCCAGGGTTATAAGACATGCCTCATAAAGAGGCAAAGGACCCATGAAACTGGAGTGAAGCCTATTTCTGCTGACAGAATTCTCCTCAACTCATTCTATTGTAGTGGGACTCAGTGTTTAGTTCCCAGGGTCTAGTCTGGATTAAAAGTTGGATATTATGGGCAGCAAATTCCCACACTTCAAGGCTGCAATACAGTTGGGCTCTTCCTATCACAAATCACAAAGAAAATAGCACTTAGAGAAGGGATAAGCCAAGCAGGAAACAAATTTACCAAGAGTCCTCCAGGCACTGGTTTGAGCATTTTATAGTCATGAACTCCTAAAAATTCTCTTCCAGATAGTTATCATTACACCCATTTTACAGGCACTTAGACTTGGGTTCAGATGTATTAAGTCACTGCTCAGAGCAAGAAGGCTATTTCTTTTGTTAATTATTTGTCAATGTATCATGCATTCATTCAGTGTCCATTACACACCATGCACTGCTAGGTCCTCAGAATACAAGAAAGCTTCAAAGTTAGTAAGTGGTGGCGTAAATCCACTTCTGTGTGACTCCAAACTTCAAGTTCTTCCCACTAGACACTAAGGCTCTTTTGTGAATAAAGCATTTCATTCAGTTGCATACCAAATGTAAGAGTTGCAGTATGTCCATCATTCACCACTCCCACTTAGTGATACTACTTTTTCAACTTCCTACTCATAGTGTAGTGGTGGGCACTGCAGCTGGAAGGCTTTAAAGGAGCAGCTTCCCTTTCTTAAGTATGAATAACCAATTGTTTCTCCACCTTCAGTCAAATGAAAACAGTTTCAAGCCTAGGGACTTTCAGGAGGCTGATGTGGGAGGATTGTTTGAGCCCAGGAGGTTGAGGCTGCAGTGAACTGTCATCACACCACTGCACTCTGTCCCCTACCATGTGCAATCACTCTGCTCACCTACTGACCATATGCCCTGCCATAAAAATTTCTGGAGCATATCCTATCAACAGGCTCAGAAAATGCACCTGTATTGCAGCAAAAGTCCTTAGAGTGCTTGGCCAAAGTCTAGTTTAAAAACCAATAAACTTAGAAGCATATGAAATAGAGTTACTCAATTTATTTAAGCATGACTGCTTGATTCCTTTTGTAACCGAGGCTAGAATTTGCTCCATATCCTTATATTGCTTTTTTCCCTCTAAATATAATCATGTCTGGCTTTAAATCCTTACTTGCAATAATTTCAATCTCAGTCATGTTTGGAGAAGCTTTCCCCTCCCTAGAGACATTTCATAATCCCAGAAGAATTATATAGTATACAACTTTAAAGCAAGGCAGCTGGTCTTCAGTTAAAGATTGCTGTCAAGATACTCATTGTCCAAGCCTGCATTGGCTATGTGATAGCAGGTGTCTACCACTTCATCAGCATGTTTAGCCTCAGACTGTGATGCCCAAAGTCTTTGTGGCTTCAGGGTCAGTGCCCAGGTCTCTAGCACCTTGTCCCTCATAGACCCTATGTCTCTTGGGAAGAATGATGGTCAGGGTTGCAGGTTTCTGCCATCTAGTAAGCCCTGCCATGCTCTTACACCAGTGTTACACCAGAAAGCACAGCTTTCCCAGGTTTGACCATTTGGTCTTAACTTGTCCAAGCCTCAGGGACATCTTACTAATAGCACCTGAATTTTTATCTCCAAGATACTTTGGGAATCAAGTCTCAGCTTTACCCCAGGGCAAAAGGGAGCCCCAGTTCTCCAGGATATAAATCCCTGTTTCACCAGGTGAGGAAGGGACAGAAGATATATATATCTTATTTTTTCCAGAATTTTTCTCTTTTTGATGAATCTACAGGAAAAGAATAAACTTAGCTCTGCTGTGAAACTATGGGACTCAAACATATGCGAGCATCATACTCACCTGGAGCACCTGTAAAAATATATTGATGCCTGGGCCCTAACCCAATTCAAATGAATGAGAATCTACGGGGAAGGATGGGTGCTAGGCCAGGGTATTGAAGAACTTCCCAGGTGACTGATGCCAGTGAGGATGGAGGACTCCTCCATTGACTCAGGTCAGAAATGATAGCTGGGGAAATTAGAGAAGGTTGGTAGATATTCTAATATAGGCATGACATCACAGGTGAAAATAAAGGAGTTCTGGATGTGACAAAAAGAAGACAGTGGTGGAAAAAATCAGGTATTGTGTACTCATTTCCTTTCAATCCAGAATCCAAAGGCTAGGCCATTGTTGACCATAGAAAATGCCAGTCACCAAAGCAGATAGTTTGCAAGTCCCTCATTTGGTACATTACTCTAAAGCCTTCTTTTTTCTCTTTTCTTAAGCCCTTTATAATATTGTCTCATAGGACTTCTCCCCTGGATACAGGGACTAGCGGGGAAGATGATCTGTCAGCTTTAAGTGAATCATCAAAAGAAACTACCTACTTTACAGACATCTCCAGAACTAAGGAATCATGAACACACAGTGAATTGAGAAATCTAAATAAAAAATGTAGCTGTATTAGTCATGGTTCTCCAGAGGAACAGAACCAATAGGAGATACACACACAAATATACACACAGATTATAAGAAGTGGCTCATGTGTTTATGGAAGCTGCGGAGTCTCACAGTGTGACCTCTGCAAGCTGGAAAACCAGGAAAGCTGGTGGTGTAAGCAGTCCTGGAGTTCAAAGTCCCAAGAACCAGGAGCACCAATGTCCAAGGGCAGACAAAAATAGATGTCCCAACTCAAAGATACAGAGAGGGGAGAATTTGTCCTTTCTCTACTTTTTTGTTCTATCCAGGCCTTCAGATAGGATAATGCCCCGTCACACTGGTGAGGGTGAGTACAAAGTGTACTCTCTTTGTACTCTCCCTATCCCACTCTCCACCCTCCCCAGACTCTGGTAACCACTCTCCTACATTCCTTACTCGGCTTACTGATTTAAATGCTCATCTCTTCCAGAAACACGCTCACAGACACACCCAGAAATGATGTTTTACCAGCTCTCTGGGCATTCCTTAGCCTGGTCAAGTTAATACATAAAATTAACCATCACATTAGCCAAGGAACCAGCAAGTTCATTGAATTAGCCAAGGAACCAGCAAGTACATTGAATGCTCTCAATGTACCTGGCACTTTTGACAATAGGAAACTGGTGGATCCTTATTTTCCTTTCCCCAGTCCACTCCCAAACTGCTCCATGACAAAGTGTGAATGACTTTCTGATAGCTTCAAAGGAGAGCAAGTAAAACTTTAAAAAATTTTTTTAAATGAACACATAATTGCACATTTGGGGGGAAGAGTGTGATGTTTCAATACATGTTTATATAGTATGATGGTCAAATCAGGGTATTTGGCATATCCACCACCTCATACACATATCAGTTCTTGGTGATGAAAACATTAAAAATACTTTCTTCTAGGTATTTTAAAGTATAGGGTATTGTGAATCACAGTCACCCTACTGTGCAATAGAATGTGAGAACTTATTCCTCCCATCTATAACGTTTTACCCATTGATCCATCTCTTCTTACCCTCTTTTCCCCTCCCCTTTCCAGCCTTTGGTAACTACTACTCCACTCTCTAGTTCTGTAAGATCAACTTCTTTAGACTTCACATATGTGTGAGATCATGTGGTGCTGCTCTTTCTGTGCCTGGCTTATTTCCCCTTAACACAATGTCCTTCAGGCCCATCCATGCTTTTGCAAATGACAGGACTTTATTCTTTAAGGATGACTAGTATTCCATTGTATATATATATTACATTTTCTTCATCTATTCATCTACTGACAAACACAAGTTGATTCTATATCTTGACTATTATAGATAGTACTGCATAGGAGTACAGCTCTCTCTTTTACATACTGATTTCAAAAAGAATCAATGTCTCTCTTCCACAATAACACATTTTCTTCTCAGAGGCAGGAGTCAGAATACCTAAACAATATTTCAAAGCTAATATGTATGTATCTTAATTTTCTTTTGGTACATATTTTTTCCACTTTATGATAGGGAAATAAATTTTAATATTCTTCCTCAAATTTGGGGAAAATACATGGTTACACAATAGCATTATACAATGTAAAATCACATGTGTAAATGTATTCCAAACATTTAAGAAACCATAGTTCATCTACAGGTAGCTACCTATATGTTGAACACAAACAAATTCTAGTCATTATGCAACATTTATGGCCCTAAGAATTGAGCGATTTTATAACTTTGGATTATAAATGTGTAAGTCAGTTTAGAATTAAGTTCTAATATTCTTATCTTTTATATAGGGAAAATTACTGATATAGAATAGCCCCTATTATACAACTGCAACTTATTGTGCTCTGATGATTTCTGATTCAGCATTGAGCCACTGAAACAACACAACAAGAGACTTCACCACGCACAGGTAAAGGCAACATTCATCTCTACCAGCAAAACCCTGAGAAGGTGCTCATGGCCTCATTTCTCATCCTTTGTCATTATCAAGTTCTTTCATGCTGGTGTAACCTCTAAAGCAAGATAAGGGAAGGAAAAAATGGTCTAAGTGGAATCAGTGTTTAGGAGTGAAGCACCTCAGGAGCCACTGAATCCCAACCTCTCAGGAATTCAAGACAGAAGTTCAAACTGCTCTCTTTGCAAGGAGAGAAATTCACATGCAAAGCACCAAAAGACAACCTGAAAAAACCAACCAATCACACACCAAGGCTTACAATAAAAGATATAAGACTATTTCATACACTTCTTTTTCTGATTAAAAACTTTCTCTGTCATGTGCTCACCCACTCTCCCTACAGTCTGTGTCCATTAACTGGTTAATCTTCTTGGCATTCTGCAGGATCAATTATTTGGACTTTATTGAAGTTATTTAACCTGGAGCATTCCAAGCAGAAGAGAAATTTATTATTCATCTCCAACTACGGGAAGGATTGATATATGAAAGATGGTAACCATCCATTATCCAGTGAAGTGAGAATGAGACAGACTAGCCCTAAAAATATAGCAGAAGAGATTGAAATGAGATGTGAGAGAATACTTACTGAAAGTGAGGGTTAAACACTACTATAAATTACCAAGATTGGATTACAGTTATCTACACACAGAATACAGCAGTATCTTCGCTGGGATATTTAAAGTGTCTTGTGATTAGTATTCTGTAAGGATACAATCTAAGGAAACAGTCATTAACAAAAGGTTATATTTGGTGAATTTATCCAATTTTAGTCTTGATGCTTGTGTACTGATGAACTTGAGCTTCGTGGATGCATATACACTTCAGCCTGCCTCCAGTATGTTTAGTGTGGGATTATGTACAATAAATACGAAAATATATTTGCTGTTCTTTAACAAGGTAGACATTTTTGTCTAATATTTTTCTAGGACCAATATCCAGAGACTAAGGTTCTTGGGCTTTGTCCCTGTGACAATGTGACAAAGCTGCATCCATTTATTTTTTCTACAATGTGTGATATTATCTGTTCCTTCAGCCAATTGCTTTCACTTTAGATTGCCAGTAACTTCCAATTTGTCCTATCTGAGGGATATTTTCTGACCCTTTCTTACTTGACCGCTCTATGTGGCGAGGGACACTGTGAACCTCTTCATTTTTCTGAAAACCATGTTTTCTTTTGGACTCTAAGGCATGTAACTCCTCTCCCAAAAAGCTTCCCATCCTTTTCTTTTAGCCTCTTGTGCTTTTGGAGTTGGAGTTCCTCAGGCTCTGCCCTCAGCCCCTGCTCTTCTCACACCACTTACCAAGTGACTCCATCCAAGTTGTCGGTTAACTCCAACATCTTTATATTTCTGACTCCTAAGCATCTTATCTGAGCTCTAGACCCTATGTTAGATTGCAGGCTGCCAGTCATCTCCTTTGGATGCCCCGGCACACTGCAAGTCAGTTCATCCAAAACTCACGCCATTATCTGTCCTTCCCACAGTTGTTTCTTCTGCCCTCCCTACATGGTGACAGGTGTGATCATTCACCCACACCCCGATGGAGAAACCTGGAAGTCATCCACAGCTCCTCTGTGTTACATGTTCAATTAGAATTTCCTTTGCTTCTCTCCATTCCCAATGCTGTTTCCCTAGTTTAGGCACCTAGGATTTCTACAATAGCTACCTTACTGAGCCACGCCTTGTTCAGCCTCGCTTCTCTCTTCTCTGCTCCTGACACAGTGATATCCTAAAAGACAAATCTCAGCAGCTCACCACATTGCTTAAAACTCTTCCATAGTTTGCCAATAATGTTCAAGTTTTATAGCTGAAGTTCAAGTTCCTCCTTATCTGGTTCCTGCCCTCTTCTCTATAGCCTCAGTTCCTACCCCTTTCTCAGCACGCCTGACCCAAACACTAAACTTCAGCACTATGGAGCTACTTGCCACAGTGCCACACTTACTCTCATCTCTCAGCCCTTGCACATGCTGTTCTTTTGAGCTAGGATGCATGTCTCTATCACAGTCCTCATTTTCCGAGGCTTGAATCATATACATCATCTAATCTGGGAGCGTCCATCAGTGTGCATCCATAGTGCTCCCTGAATACTTCTGGCACGACATTTATTACCTTGTACCTTAACTGCTGTTTTGCTTGTCTGACTCCTCCAGGCTATAAGGTCCTTGGAGATGGCAACCACGTCTGACTCAACTTTGTGCCAAGGATAAGGCCTAGCATAGAGGATATGTTCAGTAAATGCTCAATGACTGGGTGATTGAGTTTAGTTTGGCCAGGGTCTTAAGTTTAAACTCAGCATGTTACTACCAATATAGTCACAGGTTAATGTCTAGTTTTTATTTAGTTCAGGCTGCTGGATGGGAAATGTAGATAGAAAGAAAAGGCCAATGTTATCTGCAGTGGCATAACAGTCAGGTTTAAAAAGTTTTACAAGCAGGCACCTAAACTGCCTCCTCTGGCCAGTTACTTTAGTTTGGGGATACTCAGCCAGAGCAGCTTCACTCCTTAGCCTCCAAGTTCTCTGTTTACTGGATGCTCCACGTCAACAGGAGCCATGTTCTCCAGTACTCCAGCATCTTCGCAGAACTTTGCCAAGTGAACCTCCCACTCACAAATCACTGAAGGAACAGACCAGAGGGACAGCTTCCTGCCTCGAGCAGAATTCTTACGATGTCTGCTTAGATTCTGAGCTATTGCCAGTTTTCAGGTCCACTACCATACTCTAAGCCTCAACCTGGCAGGAACTCAGCAATTCCTCATTTAAAACAAGTTAATCGTTTACCCACTGGACATTAGGAAAGGACCCAATGAAAAGAAAAGTCTGTGTTTGATTCACTGTTCCTCTCCAACAGAATCAAAGGGTTAATCATTTGTGTGCAGTCTTGGTTCCTTGATTATAAATTAATGTTTTCCATATGAAAACATTGAAAGACACTGTATTATTTCCCTAATCCTCCTTTAGAAGCAACATCCTTATTTTTCTTTTCATAGAAAAATCAGGAAACTGTGTCAACTGTTGCAGAAACACAAAGATGATGCACCACCACCTGCACATTTTCCAAGTATACCAGGATTTGTGGATTAACAATAGACAGTTAACATTTGTATACAGATATACATTCTTAGGAAGAATTATCACTATACTATAGCAGTTGCTCTTTTTTTGCATCAAACCTACAAAATTGTTTTATGTCTTATTTTATATTTCTGCTTTTTTGTGGACAAGTAATCAATATATAAGACTTTCTCACTTAGGCAATCGTGGAAGCAAATGTTTCTTTCAGCCATGTAAAATGGTAGGCATGTTATGCAGAGGTAGCCCTAGAATATACAAAAGTCCCCAAGTAGCTAACGTACTTTTAAAGCTAAAAAAAATGCTGGTAAAATCAACGACATCTGGGCCAGAATCAGAGGTAAATTGACATAAAATGCCTAAAAGCCATCTGAACAGTAATTAAGGTTTCTCCCCCACCAAATCTTACTTTAATATAGCACATAATCTTCCAAATTTTCTTAAACCAACAAATGGATGCTTTAATAAAGGTCTTGGTTTATTTTCAGCTTTGAGATAGAACTTGTTGCTTGCCGATATTTCATTTTGAAGCTTTGTCCTGCAGTTCAGGCTGCTACCCCTAAGGAAAAAAAACCCTAGTTTAAAGTGCAGCAAACCTCACTGGAGCCTTCAAAGGAAGGAAAGAGGTTGGAGCCAGGAGGCTTTTGGCAAACGCTGCTATGAAGATTTGCTTGCAGACAAGTCAAACATTCAGAGAGTAAGCCTCCATTGGCCCTAACAGATTGCTGTAGGTTTTTCTGTAATTAGGAATAAAGGATTACTATGTTTTTAAAGTTTATCTTATTGATTTATTTTACTATTTTAATTTTCATATAAAATCCATTATAGGCCGGGCATGGTGGCTCACACCTGAAATCCCAGCACTTTGGGAGGCTGAGGCGGGCAGATCACAGGTCAAGAAATCCAGACCATCCTGGCCAACGTGGTGAAATCCTGTCTCTACTAAAAATACAAAAATTAGCTGGCGTGGTGGTGGGCTGTAGTCCCAGCGACTTGGGAGGCTGAGGTGAAAGAATCGCTTGAACCCGGGAGGTAGAGGTTGCAGTGAGCTGAGATTGCATCACTGTGCTCCAGCCTGGGCGACAGAGAAAGATTCCATCTCAAAAAAAAATGCACACACACACACATACACACACACGTCCATTTTAGCAGAGAAGTAAAAACTACCAGGCTCTGAAATGAGACTGCTTGGGTTGGAATCTTCTCCCTGAAGCTCACCATGTGACTTTTGGCAATTTTTTTTAACCTCTCACTTCTCAATTTTTCTGGCTGTGAAATGGAAATAATAATTTATTTACACATTTTTTGAGAATTAAATGAATTAGTAAATATAAAACCTCCAAAATAGTATTTGTATCTAACAAGTACTTAATAGATATTGGCATTCTGTTAATATTCTTATTATCATTATGTTTAAGAAGCCCTTTAACTCAATGGCCTACATCTCCTTATAATAATAGAAATAAATAGTCTGATTTCATAGACCTAGTATTCCCAAAGTTGCAACCATGATTTAGAAGAAGAAAGGACTGATTTTTTTTTTTCTTTTTGGTTGCTTTTCTGGCAACCAAGATGCTGCTTTAAATCTAAGCGATATAAATTATCCTCGATAGATTACTGATCCAAAGCCAGTATCCGTCCTGCTTTGGAAAGTTGGAAGGTAAAAAGAAATACCTTGTTTCAGTCTTGCAATGAACTGGCAGCAGTCCGGGTGATCTCCAGGGCTGAACCAACAACAGGAAACATTCCCTTTCAGCCCTGATTTGTACCCCATAACTGAGCTTAGTCTAAAAGCAAGGCTGGATCACTGTCATTCTTTAGAACCAATTTTAACTCAGAGAGGCAAATACACATGCCCTGGCCCCAGAGCCTTGTTCCACTATCACGTCTATTTGGTAGTTGAATCATGGAGGCTCTTTCCTGTCCTTCAACCAGACTTCAGTGCCTTAGACAGTTCGATTAAGTCTGTGATTATGATTTAATTTTTAAAAAGACACCAAAATGTAATTCCAAAGACTCCAGTTTGAGTACTCACTGGCTGCACAGCTTTGAGCAAACTCCTTAATTTTATGAGATTTACCAACTGAAGTTAATAATGACCAAGCCAAAGACTACTGTGAAAAGTAGCAATCATACATGAAGATGCATTTCATAAACTATAAAGCAGAAATATTAGTTACTCAAATTTTCAGCCTTCAACTATTTTAGTCTCTCAATTTGCATGGGATTACATCTTTCTTACTATGTCACTCTCACGCTCCTCTCTGGACTTGACTGTGACCTGAAGATCTTCCGGCTTTTCTTCCATCCTGCCAAATTCTGGCAGGTTGCTGCACATGTCACTGTATTAATAATTCTAGAGTTAACATAATCTGCTTCACTCACATGATTGTGGAGCATATTTTTCCCCAATTTTCTTCAAAATTTGGGTTCCTTTTCCATGACAATCTTGACAATTTATAACAAAGCTATGCAGTCAGTGGGCACTCTCATCTGTTAATTTTATATTGTCCAGCCTCTCCCAGGCTAATGGGAACTGTTACTATCCTGAAAGGTAAGTGGGGAAGGGGTAGAGAGAAAGAGAAAGGAACAGAATAGGGTACCCATGTGAACAGAAGCAATGACAGTCACTGCTATCTACTGGGGGAAAGGGGAAGGAAGCCACCATTTACGAAGTGCCTGTTACGTACCAGCTCTGTGCCAGGTACTTTATAAGCAGTACTTTATTAAACACCAACAATGATCTTCTTTGCATTTTACATATGAGAAAACTAATAAGGCTCAGACTATCTGTCATTTGCCCAAAGCTACACAGTGGTAGAGATGAAATGAGAATCCAGGTCTGCCAGCACAGACTTGCTTCTGACAACACTGGGTTATTTTGGGTGCTGTAAGGAGTCTCCAGTAAGGACCACAGGACCTTTCATTTCTGCTTCCCTCAGTGATCACAGAAAACCTCTGAGGGAATGGGAGTAGGACTGGAACGTGTCAGCCAGAAAGTCACCAAACATGCCTTCTACCTTGGGGCTGTGAGGAGTAAGTGGAATAGAAGACACGTAAGATTGTACTGTTTCCTATAATTTGGAATAAATGTTCTACAAGTCCCCCCATTTTTTTTTCCTGGCACATGTACATGAACTAGGGATGACTAAAACTCATTTACTTGACATGAAATTCATGAAGCCAGCACTCAGTGCTCTGTAAAAATAAGGATCCTGCAAGGTTTGCAGTATCAATAAAGGCTACATATGTAGCCCAGAAGCAGTCCCCCCTCCAAAAAAAACCACACAGACACACAAACACACACACACACACACACACACACACACTCTCTCTCTCTCTCTCTCTCTCTCTCTCTCTCTCTCTCTCTCTCCCCCCCCCCCTAAAAATTCAAGATCAGGGAGTGCAAGGAGCTCAAGCACCTCCACCCAGGAATACCCAATGTCACTCTGCTCCAAGCAGTTTCCTCTCAGCACCTTGGGCTCTGTAAACTGCTGTGTGGAAGAACTTTGATTTAGAGAAGCTTGAGATGAAGGCGGGACACAGGGTGTCTTGCTGCTTGCAAAGCAACAGTGTGTACAGCCTGGGGCTTGGTGGCATCCAGTTCCTCCCCTCTCTGCCTTCTAGCCGTAGAAATTCATTATGGTTATAAACTCACAATCAGAGTCTTGTTTTCCTAAATAAAGTACAGTCACTAGTCTCAAGAACTATTTATTTAGCAGGATTTTTGTCTATAAGGACATCACAGAATCTCAGATTCTTGGTCAGACATCTGAGCCCACTAAGCTCTGTGTGGGTGAAGCCGTGCAGGGTGTGGATGCTCCTGGAATTCTCCCATTTGAGAACTGTGACTGCTAATGCTCACTGCTGCTGCCTCATTTTTCTTTAGGTATTAATGCTTCAGCCACAGTAAGGATGGAAAAAAGTGTGATTGAAATAACAGATAATTTATGGATACTTTTCCTACAGACGGGAAGGGCAGGGCTGCCACTAAGCAATAATTCGAACTAGGTTTAAATTTCCTTTGGGGTATTCTCCCCCTCATTCAGACCCTATTCCGCTTCCTCAGCTGCCTTTTGTCCCTCTTCCCAGTCCCTCACAGGATTTGGGGGATCTTTATGCTTCCCTCTGGTTAAGTACTTTCCTTTCATACCAGCATGAACACTTTTCAGGAATCTTTATGCTTCCCTCTGATTTAGTATCTTCCTTTCACACCAGCATGAATACCATCTTTGAAGCAAAGAGATACATGCTTGAAAATGACTGACCAATCCTATACACCTTGCCAAAACTTCATTTCTCTTGACGTTATTGCAAAAAGCAATCCGATTAAACTTTAGGGAACAATCAGAATTCTTTCAGGTTTCACTATGGTATTTGTGTTTTTATATTCAGCATGGGACAACGCATGACACTGTTATGTTTTAAAATACATTACTAATAAAACAAATGTACTTCTATAATTTATTTGATATTCTGCTCCCTGTTCACACTATGTGGAAACCTCCTGAATAGCCTTCAGTGATTCCTGCCTGCTGGGGCTCACACCCTTGTCCAATCCCTGCCCAGTGAGTATGGACTGGACCTAGTGGATTGGTTCATGATGCCATTGCCAAGATTACACTACAAGGAGAATGTGAGTTTCATGTTACATGCCCCCTCTTTCTCTCTCACTTGATCACTGTGGAATCCACTGCATTATGGAAGGGTACCCATGTGGTCAGAAATGGATGTCTCTGACAGCCAAGGAGGACCAGAGGTCTGTCTTCCCCAGCCAGGTGAGAGAGCTTGGAAGTGGATCCCCCCCGCCCAGTGGAACACTGATGAGACCACAGCCTGTGCTGACACCTTGATCCAGCCCTATGGGAGATCCGGAGCCAGAGGATGCAGCCAAACCACACCCTGAATCCAGACCTACAGAAACTCTGATAATAAGTGTTTGTTGCTTAAAGTTGCTAAATCTTGGGATAATTTGCAGACAACTAATAACTCTCTCTGTTACAAGTTTTGAGTAGTGAAACTCCTCCCAGGACTGCCTCTCTGTCCCTTGTGCACAAATACCTGACATTTGTGGCACCACTTCCCTCTCTAAACCTGTGGAAGACGAGGATAATCAGTGCTCACGTTCTCTCCTCACACTCCAGGCAGCCACAGCCACTTCCAATCAGTTGCAAGGGGCAATCAAGACAGAGCCACTGACCCTCAGGAGCTGACTGCCTGAGAGAGGTCCTGCCACCTGTCTGCCTCCTTACCTAACGAAGATAGAATCTGCTTCCCGGAACCGTGATTCTCTTATTCTCTTTGATAGTTTTTTCCCCAGGAACTCAACTGCACTGACATAGTGAAAATACAGATTAAAACTGATTTCTGGATAAACTTTACCTTTGCTCTAGCAGCAAAAGGCGCCTCATTACTTTGCCACCATCTGTGGAAACTCTTGTGCATACTTTTAATTTTATGTACATTTCCTTGTTAGTGCTCAGCCACCTTCAAATCTTGCTTTCAAGGCTTTGCCTTCATTTTTCTCTTCAGAAATAGCCGTTTCTCTGAGAAGTCTACAACAGTATCCCCGATGAGGGTGTTGTATAACTCACAGGGAAACATGAACAAATGTCTGGCCTCCTTCACCATTCAGGGTTCTATTCTTTCAATGGGACTAAAAGCAGGATAATACCTCTGAACTGGGTAGCCTCAGTCAAAGGTATTATCCTGCTTTTAGTCCCACTGGAACATGACTCTGATCTGGAAAAGGGAGAGGAGCAAAAAGCAGTCATGAAACACAAAGTGCCTCCGTATTCTCTCGAGGCCAGCAGCTGGGCAGACTCTGCTTTTCTGAGAGGGGCTGCTCAACCTCACCAAGGCCTTCACTGGAAAACTCACTCAGCCACCTCAAGTCACTGGGAACCAAGACAAGAGAGAAGAAACTGAGGCCAGGTTGGTCTGAAACAATATCTTAGATGATTTTCTCTATTGAACTTCATTGTAAAGGCATGTAAGTTGAAACTAGAGTACAGGAACATTTTATATATTTTACATTGGTAATTTTAGAAAATATCATATTTATTATCCTCTCTTCTACTTTCTAATTGGGGGACCTTGGGAAAATTACTTAATTCACTGAGCCTCCATTTTCACATCCTCAGAAAAAATTTTATTTTTAGTCTAACACATGGTAAATACATGCTAAATGGCACTTATTACGATTATCATCTACTGAAGTAAATAAAAAGTTATGAGCTAAGCTTTAGAATTATGCTGAACAAAACAAATTTCAGTGATGACCGAAATGGTCCATATTCTGTAGCCACTAGTCATGTGTGGCTACTGAGCACTGGAAATGTGGCAGGTGTAACTGGGGAACTGAATTTTTATTTTATTTTAGTAATTTAACTTTGACTAGCTACACGTGGCTAGTGGCCTCCATCCTGGACAATGCAGCTTTCAAGGACGATCTTATCTGTGAAGAGGCCTGCCTTCTCATGTCCTTCCCATCGGGGGCACAAGTCAATGCCTGCTCTGACCAAAGTAGTGCAAAATACAACCTTGACCTCCTGAGAAGTCCAAAAACCCAGTCCTGCCCAGAGGCAAGTAAGTGGGGAAGAAAGTAAGTGGGCATGGGATGGGGAAGGAAGTCCTTTTAGGAAAAGAGATTGCTTCTGACCTATTATTAGCAGAATGCCCAGTTCTCCTGGTGCTTTGAAGACTGGCCAGTTCATATTCAGTTATCCCCATTCTCATTTAGTCACCCTACTGGCTACTCACTGAATGAAGTCAGGGGGTTCTCTGTGTGAAGGTAGAGTACTGAAATCTATAGTCATTAATACCACATTCTAAGCAGTGAACAAAAGATTACCTTTATTGACACTGTATAAAATATAACCTGTCTCCAAACTCATATTGACATGCATACATCCCTCCTCTTCTTTTACTAAGTGCTTATTCCATGCTGGACTAAATAATTAGAATGCAAAGATGAAAATAGCTTTTGGCCTCATTTCTCTCATTCTAATCAGGGTTATAGATGGAAGTAAAGAACTGTGGTGCAGGGTGAGACATACCCTGCATACAAGAGTCTGTAGTCAACTGCATTTAAGGAGGAAAGAGCAGGAAAAAATTTTCTGAGAGCAACAGGCAACTGAGCAAGGTGGTGAAGGCACTGGAGAACTTGCCTTCTACGATATATTTAAGAGAAGGAAGAGTAACAACTGTTAATGATACTAAAATGCTAAGAGGAAGTTTTAAGTTTCTGCACTAGAGTGAGTTTTCTCGGGGAACTAGTTAAGCTTGGTGCACTGTTATGGGCTAAACTCTGTTTCTCCAAAGTTGCTATGTTGAAGTCCTAGCCCAGAGTACCTCAAAATTGATTGCATTTGACGACAGCATTTTAAAAACGATAATGAAGGTAAGATCAGGTCATATGGTGGGCCCTATTCCAATCTCACTGGTGTCTTCAAGAAGAGATCAGGACCCATCAACACACAGAGGGAAGACCATGTGAAGACACAGGGAAAAGACAGTCACCATCTAAAAGCCAAGGAGAGAGGCCTCAAAGGAAACCAAACCTGTTGAGACCTTGATTTTGGACTTCAGGCCTCTAGAATTGTGGGAAAATACATTTCTGTCAAGCCACCCAGTCTGTGGGCTTTATTGTGGCAGCTCCAGCAAACAAATACAAATAAATACATTAAGTTCATTTTCATGCCCAACTTTCACTCATCTAAAAAGATGTTAGTATTTATTTTAAAGCTTCCATATCTGGGAGGGAAAAGCTCAGTTGTCCTAAGTCTTCAATTTAAAAAGAAAATCTCAATCTCTTGTCTGGTCCTTGTGAGGAGAACACTATTTTGAGCAAGAAAATCAGAAAAGCAGAAGTTAGTGAGGTCGGTGGTAATTAAAGGAATTTTCTCCAGGGGGCAGAAAAAGTTCCTAATTCTCATTCTACACCTGGCCAGTGGATAAGGTAAATATTAAGTGTGGAAATTACTTTGAGGAAATTGCCTCCATTATCCTCAAGGCTCTAATCTAATCTGGACAATCACACTTAAGCCACTCTTGAGAGTTCATGTAAAGGTTTAAAGGAAGCAAGTCTACCACATATCCCACTAAAGCATCTCAGGGTCCCAGAACATTCAGAATCTTAAGGTTAAGCTCTATTATATAATGTAAAGTAACTTCTTTTGCTCTTTATAACAGTACAAAAATTACATCAATTTTATTCTGTCTGTAAGTACAAATCCAGTACCTAATAAGGATGAACTCAGTTGAAATTTAACTTTCATAAAAACACACTGAATTCTTTCCTTGCATTGCTTCCTAGAATCTCAAATGGCTTTCATGCGCACGTGTGTGGGGGGGTGTGGGTGGGGAAAGGGTGGTATTTATTCTTGTAGAAAAATGAGATGAGGAGGGACAGAAATTTATATTCATCACACCTGAGACTGGAAAACAGAACTGCAGGTTTTCCAGAATTTAATGGTATTTATTAAATCTAAGGTCAGTACCATGTCTCTGCTACATTCCCTAGAGGGGACCTAGATCTGGAAAAATCAGATATGTGTCTCTATTGGGCTGGCTGCTTATAGGCATTTCAACATAAGTATGTCAAAAACAGATATTGTCATTTTTGTCGCCTGTCTTCCCCATCTCTGAAAATGCCATCACATTTACCCAGTTGTTCAAACCTCAAACTTAAGATTCATTCTTGGTTTCTCCCTCATTTTTATTCCTCAATGTCCAATCCATCAGCATTTCCCATCACTGCCACTTCCAAGACATATCCCATCTGCCCCCTTCACATTACCCTCACTCTCTAGCCCAAGCTCTCACCAACTCTGCTCTGACCACTGCAGGGGCTTCTCAACTCATCTTCCTGCTTCTATTCTTGCTCCCTCCAGCCTGCTGCCTTAGCCAACAAATGGAATCTTTGCAAAACGTGAATGAAATCGTACCACTCTTCTGCTAAATGTGTCCTTTTTCTAAAGGATATATCCAAGCACTTATAGTGCCCTACAAGGCCCTACATATGCTACTCACTGTCTTCTCCACTTTAGCTATCAGCATTCTCCCTTCAGGTCACAGGGCCTGCTTATACCAGTTTTATTCGGCTCCTTGAGCATGACAAGCCTTTCCTTTTCAGGGCTGCTGAACTTATCAGGCTCTCCACCTGCAACGCTCTTTTGCCAGCTTTGCTGTGTGGCTGGTTGACTCACTGCTCAGGTCTAAGCCTCCGATGTAATTGCCCTAGCTAAGACAGTTCTTTGCCCTTTTTCTTCCTCACACACTGGTAATATATATCAGAGCACCTGCCACAATTCTTACTTATTCATGAGCTTGTGTGTTTGTCTCTTCTCCACTAGTATGTAAACTCCTTGAGGGCTGGGAGGTTCCGTCTACTTCATCCCCATATGTCTAGCACTGAGCTACATGTACAGCTATGGGCACAGCTAGTGCTCAGTCGATAGCCACTAAACAAACATAACCGTGGAGTAGGGTGTATGGTTTTGTCATATGGCAAGGCACTTATATTTTCCTATTGCTTTGAAAACAGTAAGTAAAATTAGAATAACAATTTCTTAAACCTTTAATTTTTCAGAAAGCAAATTAAAATGCAAATTGGCTGAACTTGAGGGAGCTGCTTAGAAAACTTCCTGTAGTAACAACCTTTTTGCTCCCAGAGCAGAATAAATAGTGTCACCTGTCTACAACAGGTCTATGGTAGCCTATTGGCCCCAGCTTTGTAGATGAACCCCACAAGGAACCCATGAAATGGAGAAAATCATCCCATCATTTTTTTTTTTTTTTTTTTTTTTTACTGTCGGTCCCAGTTTAGTTTTCCTGACTAAAAATTTAATTTCCAAAGAATGCTAACCACAAAGCCGTCAAATTTATTTCAGGCACACTGGGCATCTTGCAATTATCATTCCAATATAACCTACAGGGTGTGGGTAACTCGATTTCACACGGCGGCTGCCTCCTACAATAACTATGGTTTGCTGGAATAAAACAGATTTTCAAGCTGTCATATAGGAAACCCCAGATGAATCGTCAACACAGAGGCTGAAATCTCCAAAAATGATAGCAGGAGCAAAGGATGATGGCAGAAAACAGGAGAGTTATCAGGAAAATGTGATAAAAGAGCATTCCACTTCCTGGGCATGTGGCAGAGACATAGCCAGAGAATTCCTGATGAGTGAGCAAAGTGGGCCCGTTTATTCTGTGTCTGCTCCATCATTTCCAGACTCGGGTGCCCCATGTCTTGTAAAACAATAGAAGACCTGACAACCTGCTAATTACTACTCTGAACGATGTCAGAGGAGCAATGACTTTACTGTCCTAGATAAGCAACACACAATAGGATATTGTCATGTGATTAGGGGCTGTTTTCTAATTTCTTGGGTGGAAAAGAGTGGTTAATCTCTTTTTAAATGCATTGCAAACTTTGCTTTACTAAACATCCTATATCAAATAAAATGTAACCATTGTTTATAACTTAGGCTTAATCTCATCATAATGAAATTATGCTGTGCTCTTAATGTTGCTGCTCTTTCAATTTTTCTGACTTCCAGGGTTTAGTTTATTTTTAGCTGTAAAGTAGAAATGCTTCACTTTTGTTTGTTTGTTTCTTGAGACAGTCTTACTCTTCCATCCAGGCTAGAATGTAGTGGTGCAATCTCAGCTCACTGCAACCTCCTTCTTCTGGGTTCGAGCAATTCTCCCATCTCAGCCTCCAGAGCAGCTGGGATTACAGGTGTGCACCACAATATCTGGCTAATTTTTACTATTAATGTATTTTTATTGGAAATGGGGTTTCACCATGTTGGTCAGGCTGGTCTCAAATTTCTGACCTTAAGTAATCCACCCGCCTCGGCCTCCCAAAGTGCTGAGATTACAGGCATGAGCCACTGTGCCCGGCCTTGTTTATGAAGTCTGTAATACCCTTCTTTCTCCTACCTTCTAATGTGTCTGGAAATCACCACTATCAGGACAATTAGAACAACTGTATCCTACTGTAAGAGTAAATATACTTTGTTTTAGCCCTTTATCCTGGACAAATACATGGATTTAGTGTTTTGGCTGTCCAGAGGCTTTTGCTTATTGTTATCAATTATGTTTTAAATGTTTACAGATACTGGATGAGTGACCTCCAGATAAAGTCTTGCTATGGTTGAAATTTGTCTGAAACCTATTTGACTTGAGGAAGGGAGAGCAACAACATGTGGCATTTTCAGGCCATGTGCAATCTGCTGATATGGTCGGGTGGCTATAACCTGTGGTTGTAATTGCCTTTGTTATCAGTACCACCATTATTACATGTCACTTCGTTGCAAACTCACTCCCTTACTTAATTCTGCCAGAAGCAGAACACCATTACACACTGAAATTCTCAAATCTAGTTCTTTGAAGTTGTTTTTTTTTTCAAGTTTTAGAAGCAAAGAGACACTAAATATAATTAAATGTTTAATCTACCTAATATTCACCAAAATAAACAAAAATAATAAACACACATGCTAAAAGGTGAATTGTAGTTCCAGAGAACATAAAAGTGAGATGGCATCAAACAATGTAATTAATTCATGGTGGAAATTTCAACTGCTTGACTGAAATATTGGTTTTACAACCATCTTTTATCTATATTTCCTCTCTAAAATAAAAAGGTAATTTATTACATTAATTAATGTATCATTGGAGTCAACTTTCAAATACAAATATAAGGGATAGATAATATCTAATTGAGAATTTGAAAATTGTTTTTACTTGCTCGGCACACACTCAGAAGTCGTTCACTGACACTAATACCAGTTTCTGGGTTTGATCTCTCTCTGGCTTCATCTTATAGGTAACAGACTATGAGCCAGCTGAGCATTAGACAAAATGAAACTTGGAAATTCCTGTGGATAATCCAAAAAGTGATTGATAACTTGCTGAATGACATTTCAATGATACATCCAAAAAATTACAATGAACATTTTGTTTTTCTTTTATCTTATGTCTTTCCTACTCTTGAGGAAATAATTCAGTCACCATCAAGAGGCTCTCATGGAATCCAATATGGTAAATATGTAAGGATGGGGAAAGGTAATTCACATTCAACAGCAGTAAGGTCTTAAGACATCTGCAGAAATAAAGTAGGAGAACCTATCCAAATGTATAAAGTAGGACATTCACTTAAAAGCTGAGCTCTTTTAAACAATAAACTTCCAGGGCATGAAAATTTTAGTTTAATGTTATCATTCACAGAATTTTGAGAAAGTATCTCAAAGAGTTTGTTCAAGTGGCTGAGAGCCTAGACTCTAAAACAAGAATGCATGGGTTTAAGTCCCCACTTCCACCAGCTGTAAGACAACGAGAAAATTACTTAACTGCCTCCCCTAACTCCCTGCCTAACTTTCCTCATCTAAAAAATGGGAATAGTAACAGATATTATGTCGTTAGGCTGTCATGAAAATTAAATTAATATATTTAAAGAACTTAGGATAATTGCTGGAAAATTATAAGTGCTATACAGGCATTAACCAAAAATCACCCATTATAGAAATATTATCCCTAAAATAAGTGTTTTTTTCCCCCCTCAAAGTGACAGTAGTTAACACTGTGGCTAAAAAGGATGGTTAGAAAATCAGACTGAACAATTTGGCAACCAAGGATAAGAGGTGATGTGCAATTTCCTCTACCCATTCTTAACCTTAACTGTAACAAGAATTGCAAGAAATGAATTTCATTCAGCCCTGTTTCCAGCCTGCCTAGAATGATGGCAGATTCTCACCACTGAAGTGACCCTGAAAATGTGGCTGGCTGAGCACCAAGTGCTTGATAATGACGGAAACCATTCAGCTGTGCTGTATATGTAACTGGGTAAGAAACTACTGTCGCACAACAGCTAGTAACTAGAAAAATCATTGTTACCACCACAAGAAAGAGCCAGTGAGAGTCTGACTGCTCCCAAATCCACATCTCTGAGCACAAATACTCTTGCTGCTGTCTGACCATTCTTTTCCTTTTTGCTCTCTATGTACTTGGAAAATGCATTTATCAACATGTTTTCACTCTTCGTTTATTTATTATGTCTTATAATGAACTTTCTGGACCACATATATCAAACCCATCTGCATGCTTAAAGAGCCAGGTGTTAAGCTCTACCAAGTTGAAACAGAATCTCTAGGGATAGAGCCTGGAATTGTGGAATTTTGAATAAGGAACCCCCAACATACATAGAAACGCCATGTTGGAGAATCACTTTGATAATGCAGGTTTTAAAGTCAGCACTACTGACATTTTGCATCAGATCATTCTTTGTTATGAAGGCTGTTCTGTGTATTGCATGATGTTAAGCAGCATCCTTGGCCTCAACCCACAAGATAGCACCCCAGCTGTAACAACCAACACATCTCCAGGCACTATCTAATGTCCCCTGGAACATAATCACACCTGGCTGGAAGCCACTGAACTAGTCTCTCCTAAAACATCCATAGGATAGAGGCTATGATGAATGTCTCAAAGATGTGGTTCTCTAGTGCTTAACTATGTACTTTCTTGTTTAAATGGATTTGAGTCAGCAGTCCATATGAAGTTGGACTCAAACTTTTGAGACAGGGTCTCACTCTGTTGCCCAGGATAGAATGCATGGTGTGATCATGGCTCACTGCAGCCTTGCTCTCCCAGGCTCAAGTGATCCTCCCACCTCAGCCTGTCAAGTAGCTGGGACTACAGGTGCATGCTGCCATGCCCCACTAATTTTTAGAATTTAATAAAAGTGGGATCTCCTTATGTTGCCCACGCTGGTCTCAAACTCCTAGGCTTAACAGATCCTCCCACCTTGGCCTCCCAAAGTGTTGGAATTACAGATATGAGCCACCATGCCCAGCCTAGACTCAATCTTAAAATGTAAAATTGTTATTTGAGAATTTAAAACAACTTTGTTTTTCTCTACCTGTTGCTAGCAGCTCTAACATCAAAGCAAAACAGATGAGTTTAAGCCAAGGAGGCCCTGTTTCCACAGACCTGATCTCTGATGCTTGGTTATTCTAATAATGCTTAAATTGATCACATTAAGTGGTTTTAAAAATCCATGCTTGTATACCTACAATACATAAAAAAGGCAATTTATTTTCCATAAGAAAAGAACAAGCCCATCTGTTTGTGAATGAAAAAGGATTAATAATAGCTAATATTCACAGCTATGTTTTTTTTGTATATTTACCATATGTTAGTCAATGAGCTAAGTATTTCATATGGATTATTTCAATTCAATCTCTTAATAACCTCATGGCATCAGTATTATTCTAATTTTATTCATAAGGAAAGTGAAGGTTTAGGATTAAGTAACTTGTCCATGACCACACAATTATTTTATGGCTGCAGTCAATTTAGTCTTAAAACATTTTGAATAAAGATTAGAAATAGGAAATACTCCCCAACTCATTTTATGAGATTAAAACCACATAGGAGAATATGAAAATGACAATGAAGACTGCTCTCATTCATGAGCATCAGTGTAAGAAAAACCCAAAATAGCAAATTGAATCAAATAGATTATGAAGAAAATACATAATAATTTTAAAAAGCAGTTGAACAACCACTCACCAAGAAATTCAGAAATTTATGAGAACTTACTTAAGTCAGGTACAATGATGAAACACTTGAAGTAGCCCCTTTAAAAATTAAAACAAGGACAGAGGACTCAAGATGGCGCTGTGAGAACAACCCAGATTGGAGCTCGCGTTGTGTCCGCGGAAAGGTGAGTCTGAGCTGCATTTCCAGACTGATCTTTGTTGCCCACGGAACGGGGAAATTCCCAAGTAAAGAGGAGACGCGGGACGCCAGGCAGAACCTCCGCCTGGCGAAGCCGGCAGCCGGGGTGGCGGCGGCCGGCCCTACCCAGCGCTCCCCACAGGGCGCGCTTGTCTGGGTGCCCCGTTGAACCGGCAACAGGAGACGTGAGAGGGCTGGACTTGAGACTGAGCTAGACTTGGACAGTGGGCCAGCCAGGGGATCGCAGGGACAGAGCGTTAGGGTTGGCCCAGTGGGACGAACAAAACCGCGATTTCAAACAAGCCCCGGGCAGACGGCCCGAGACGCTCTGAGGGGGAGGGGCGTCCACCATTACCGAGGCAACCCGCCCCAACTGAGATACATGCCCATTGCTGATGCAGCCAGCCGGTGCCGAGGCAACCCGTCCCTACTAAGATACACGCCCACTGCTGACGCAGCCTGCCATTGCCAAGGCAACCCATCCCTACTGAGATACACGCCCACTGCTGACGCAGCCTGCCGTTGCCGAGGCAAACCGCTACAACAGAGAGACTCCGCCGCAGGGCGTGGCAGAGACCACAGCAGAGCCTGCAGGAACAGGGCGAATCACACAACAGCAGGGCGGAGCCTCGGTAGCCAAACAGTGGCTAGTCTGCGTTCTAACTGGGCAGGACCTCAACGGACATCCAAAAATAAAGCCCAAACCCCTCAACACAGAGCATTTGAGAAAAAAAAAAAAAGGGTTTTTTAATGAGCTCTGTTGCTGCAGAATCAAACATAGCAGCCTAACAGCCCTGAATGAACAACAGAGCTCACAGCTCAGCAATTAAGCCCCTATAAAGTACAAACTGTCTCCTCAAGCAGCTCCCTGACCCCTCTATATCCAAAAGACTGACATTAGGCAGGCATCATCCTGGGACAAAGATAGCAGAAAAAGAAACTGGTAGCATCCCTCACTGTGCCACAGCTGCTAGAGGTGCACCCCAGACAAGCAGGGTCTGGAGCGGACCTCAGCAGTCGTACAGCGAAGGGGCTAGACTGGTAGAAGGAAAACCAAGCAACAGAAATACTTCATCATCAACATTCTGGGTGTCCACTCAGAGACCCAATCGAAAAGTCAGCAACTACGCAGACAACCAGCGGACAAATCCACAAAGATGGGAAGAAACCAGCGCAAAAAGGAGGAAAACACCCGAAACCAGAACACCTCGCCTCCTAGAAAGGACCAAAACTCCTCACCAGCAAGGGAACAAAGCTGGACGGAGAATGACTGTGACGAAATGACGGAATTAGACTTCAGAAGATGGATAATGAGAAACTTTTGTGAGCTAAAAGATCATGTATTAAATCAATGAAAAGAAACTAAGAACCTTGAAAAAAGATTCGAGGAAATGATAACAAGAATGGATAACTTAGAGAGGAATATGAATGAATTAAAGGAGCTGAAAAACACAATACGAGAACTTCGCGAAGCAAACACAAGTTTCAATAGCCGAATCGACCAAGCAGAAGAAAAAATATCTGAAGTCGAAGACCAACTCAATGAAATAAAACGAGAAACCAAGATTAGAGAAAAAAGTGCAAAAAGGAATGAACAAAGTCTCCAAGAAATGTGGGACTATGTGAAAAGACCTAACCTACGTTTGATAGGTGTACCAGAAGGGGACGAAGAGAATGAATCCAAGCTGGAAAATACTCTTCAGGACATCATCCAGGAAAATTTCCCCCACCTAGCAAGACAGGCCAACACTCAATTGCAGGAAATACAGAGAACACCACAAAGATATTCCGCAAGAAGAGCAACCCTAAGGCACATAATCGTCAGATTCAACAGGGTTGAAATAAAGGAGAGAATACTAAGGGCAGCCAGAGAGAAAGGTCGGGTCACCCACAAAGGGAAGCCCATCAGACTCACAGCAGATCTCTCGGCAGAAACACTACAAGCCAGAAGAGAGTGGGGGCCAATATTCAACATTCTTAAAGAAAAGAACTTTCAACCCAGAATTTCATATCCAGCCAAACTGAGCTTCAGAAGTGAAGGAAAAATAAAATCCTTTGCGAACAAGCAAGTACTCAGAGATTTTGTCACCACCAGGCCTGCTTTACAAGAGCTCCTAAAAGAGGCACTACACATAGAAAGGATCAACCAGTACCAGCCATTCCAAAATCACACTGAATGCTAAAGAGCATCAACATAATGAAGAATCTACAACAACTAACAGGCAAAACAGCCACTTAGCATCAAAATGGCAGTATCAAATTCACACATAACAATATTAACCCTAAATGTAAATGGACTAAACGCACCAATCAAAAGACACAGACTGGCAAATTGGATATAAAACCAAAACCCATCAGTGTGCTGTATCCAGGAAACCCATCTCACATGCAAGGATACACAAAGGCTCAAAATAAACGGATGGAGGAAGATTTACCAAGCTAATGGAAAGCAAAAAAAAGGAGGAGTTGCAATTCTCATCTCTGATAAAATAGACTTTAAAGCAACAAAGATCAAAAGAGACAAAGAAGGCCATTACATAATGGTAAAAAGATCGATATAACAAGAAGAGCTAACGATCCTAAACATATATGGACCCAACGCAGGAGCACCCAGATACATAAGGCAAGTTCTTAATGACTTACAAAAGGACTTAGACTCCCACACAATAATAGTGGGAGACTTTAACACTCCACTGTCAATACTAGACAGATCAACCAGACAGAAAATCAACAAGGATATCCAGGGCTTCAACTCAGACCTGGAGCAAGCAAACCTGATAGACATTTACAGAACTCTCCACCCCAAATCCACAGAATACACATTCTTCTCAGCACCACATCACACCTACTCTAAAATTGACCACATAATTGGAAGTAAAGCACTGCTCAACAAATGCAAAACAACTGAAATCATAACAAACAGCCTCTCAGACCATAATGCAATCAAGTTAGAACTCAGAATTCAGAAACCGACCCAGAACCGCACAGCTTCATGGAAACTGAACAACTGGCTCTTGAATGTTGACTGGGTAAACAATGAAATGAAGGCAGAAATAAAGAAGTTCTTCGAAACCAATGAGAACGAAGACACAACGTGCCAGAACCTCTGGGACACATTTAAAGCAGTCTCTAGAGGAAAGTATATAGCAATAAGTGCCCATATGAGGAGAATGGAGAGATCCAAAATTGACACCCTATCATCAAAATTGAAAGAGCTACAGGAGCAAGATCAAGAAAACTCAAAACCCAGCAGAAGACAAGAAATAACTAAGATCAGAGCTGAGCTGAAGGAGATTGAGACACGAAAAACCCTTCAAAAAATCAATAAATCCAAGAGCTGGTTTTTTGAAAAGATCAACAAAATAGACAGACCACTAGCCAGATTGATTAAAAATAAAAGAGAGAACAACCAAATAGATGCAATAAAAAATGATAAAGGGGAAATCACCACAGATTCCACAGAAATTCAAACCATCATCAGAGAATATTACAAACAACTCTATGCACATAAACTAGTAAACCTGGAAGAAATGGATAAATTCCTGGACTCCTGTGTCCTCCCAAGCCTAAACCAGGAGGAAGCTGAAACTATGAATAGACCAATAACAAGGTCTGAAGTTGAGGCAGCAATTAAGAGCCTACCACACAAAAAAAAGCCCAGGTCCAGATGGGTTCACAGCCGAATTCTACCAGACACACAAGGAGGAGCTGGTACCATTCCTTCTAAAACTATTTCAAACAATCCAAAAAGAGGGAATCCTTCCCAAATCATTTTATGAGACCAACATCATCCTGATACCAAAACCCGGCAGAGACCCAACGAGAAAAGAAAACTTCAGGCCAATATCCATGATGAACATAGATGCAAAAATCTTCAATAAAATATTGGCAAGCCGATTGCAACAGCAAATCAAAAAACTTATTCATCATGATCAAGTAGGATTCATCCCAGGGATGCAAGGCTGGTTCAACATACACAAGTCTATCAATGTAATTCACCACATAAACAGAACCAAAAACAAAAACCACATGATTATCTCAATTGATGCAGAGAAGGCATTTGACAAAATTCAACAGCCCTTTATGCTAAAAACCCTCAATAAACTCGGTATCGATGGAACGTATCTCAAAGTAATAAAAGCTATTTATGACAAACCAACAGCCAATATCATACTGAATGGGCAAAAACTGGAAGCATTCCCTTTGAAATCTGGCACTAGACAAGGATGCCCTCTCTCACCACTCCTATTCAATATAGTACTGGAAGTTCTAGCCAGAGCAATCAGGCAAGAAAAAGAAATAAAGGGTATTCAAATAGGAAAGGTGGAAGCCAAATTGTCTCTATTTGCAGACGACATGATAGTATACCTAGAAGACCCCATTGCCTCTGCCCAAAAACTCCTGAAACTGATAAGCAACTTCAGCAAAGTCTCAGGATATAAAATCAATGTGCAAAAATCACAAGCATTCCTCTACACCAATAACAGACTTAAAGAAATCCAAATCAAGAGCGAACTGCCATTCGCAATTGCTACAAAAAGAATAAAATACCTTGGAATACAACTCACAAGGAACATAAGAGACCTCTTCAAGGAGAACTACAAACCACTGCTCAACGAAATCAGAGAGGACACAAACAGATGGAGAAACATTCCATGTTCATGGTTAGGAAGAATTAATATCGTGAAAATGGCTATACTGTCCAAAGTAATTTACAGAATCAACGCTATCCCCATCAAGCTACCATTGACTTTCTTCACAGAACTGGAAAAAACCACCATGAACTTCATATGGAACCAAAAGAGAGCCCGCATAGCCAAGTCAATTCTAAGCAAAAAGAACACAGCGGAGGCCATCACACTACCGGATTTCAAACTATACTACAAGGCTACAGTAATCAAAACAGCATGGTACTGGTACCAAAACAGAGATATAGACCAATGGAACAAAACAGAGGCACCGGAGGCAACACAACATACATACAACTATACAATCTTTGATAAATCTGACAAAAACAAGCAATGGGGAAAGGATTCCATGTTTAACAAATGGTGTTGGGAAAACTGGCTAGCCATGTGCAGAAAGCAGAAACTGGACCTCTTCCTGACACCTTACACTAAAATTAACTCCAGATGGATTAAAGACTTAAACATAAGACCTGGCACCATAAAAACCCTAGAAGGAAATCTAGGCAAAACTATCCAGGACATAGGAGTAGGCAAGGACTTCATGAACAAAACACCAAAAGCATTGGCAACAAAAGCCAAAATAGACAAATGGGACCTAATGAAACTCCACAGCTTCTGCACGGCAAAAGAAACAGTCACTAGAGTGGATCGGCAACCAACAGAATGGGAAAAAATTTTCGCAGTCTACCCATCTGACAAAGGGCTGATATCCAGAATTTACAAAGAACTCAAACAGATTTACAGGAAAAAAACAAACAAGCCCATTCAAAAGTGGGCAAAGGATATGAACAGATACTTTACGAAAGAAGACATATATGAGGCCAACAGTCATATGAAAAAATGCTCATCGTCACTGCTCATCAGAGAGATGCAAATCAAAACCACATTGAGATACCATCTCACGCCAGTTAGAATGGCGATCATTAAAAAATCTGGAGACAACAGATGCTGGAGAGGATGTGGAGAAAAAGGAACACTTTTACACTGTTGGTGGGAGTGTAAATTAGTTCAACCATTGTGGAAGACAGTGTGGCGATTCCTCAAGGCCTTAGAAATAGAAATTCCATTTGACCCAGCAATCCCATTACTGGGTATATATCCAAAAGTCTGTAAATCGTTCTACTATAAGGACACATGTACACGAATGTTCATTGCAGCACTGTTTACAATAGCAAAGACCTGGAATCAACCCAAATGCCCATTGATAATAGACTGGATTGGAAAAATGTGGCACATATACACCATGGACTATTATGCAGCAATCAGAAATGATGAGTTCGTGTCGTTTGTAGGGACATGGATGAATCTGGAGAACATCATCCTCAGCAAACTGACACAAGAACAGAAAATGAAACACTGCATATTCTCACTCATAGTTGGGTGACGAAAAATGAGAACACATGGACACAGAAAGGGAAGTACTAAACACTGGGGTCTATTGGGGGGAAAAGGGGAGGGCCAGTGGGAGGGGGAGGTGGGGAGGGATAGCCTGGGGAGAAATGCCAAATGTGGGTGAAGGGGAGAAGAAAAGCAAAGCACACTGCCATGTGTGTACCTATGCAACTGTCTTGCATGCTCTGCTCATGTACCCCAAAACCTAAAATCCAATAAAAATTAAAAAAAAAAATTAAAACAAATTAAGTATGTTTATTATTATTGGTTCCATTCAACATTGTACTGTGCAATATGGGAGAAAAAAACCTGTCATATGAAGAGTGTAATTTATTTTGTAGAAATGCCAAATAAACCCAAAAATAAAAATAATTTTACAAGATGGCTAGTTCTGAGATCAACATGCTAACAAGTGAAAGCATTTCTATATCCCAGCAGTAAAGGATTATAAAACAAAATTTAAAAAAAGTTGTGGCCGGGCGCGGTGGCTCAAGCCTGTAATCCCAGCACTTTGGGAGGCCGAGGCGGGTGGATCACGAGGTCAACAGATGGAGACCATCCTGGTCAACATGGTGAAACCCCGTCTCTACTAAAAATACAAAAAATTAGCTGGGCATGGTGGCACGTGCCTGTAATCCCAGCTACTCAGGAGGCTGAGGCAGGAGAATTGCCTGAATCCAGGAGGCGGAGGTTGCGTTGAGCCGAGATCGCGCCGTTGAACTCCAGCCTGGGTAACAAGAGCAAAACTCCGTCTCAAAAAAATAAATTAAATAAATAAATAAATAAAGTTGTAACTAGCAATAACAACAACAAAAAATCCAGAAAAATTTATTAAAGGATTACAGAACTTTTTATATTTTTTAACATTTTGAACTTTGAGTTACTAATACTGCTTGACTCTTGGCTCATGTATCAGCATCGGCCTGTTCTCTCATTCCCATTTCCATTCCACAGTGACTATAGAAAAGCATTCTAATGTATTTGTTATATATCCTTTTGTTTGCATAAGTTCTTGTGAAGTGTAGATTACTGTTTTATGTGCAGGTTTATTTATGTGATGTAAATAATAATGTGCAATACATTCTATTCTTTTAGTTATTATGCCTTTAACTCTATCAGTTTTAGGAGAAAATCATATAAAGACATTGTGTATTTTACTGTAAGACATTCAAGAAGACCTGAATAAATGTACCATGCTCAAAAATAAAAGAGATATTGTGAATATGTCAGTTATCCTCAAAGTAATCTATAAATTCAGTACAATGCAGTGAAACTACCCTGTGTGTGTTGGCCCACATATGTGTGTAACTTGTTAATTCTAAAAACTATACGGGAGATAAAAGGAGCAGGAATAGCTGAGATGCTTGAAGAAAAAAGAAGGACAGGAAATGGGGCTGGGGGTAAGGCTTTCCACACCACACAAAAGACACTTTGAAAGTTATGCTTAGTGAGAGATGCTAGGCACTAGGCACAGAAAGACAAATGCTGCATAATCTCGCTTGTATGTGGAATCTTTAAGAAAGAAGGAGCTCATAGAAGCAATGAGTGTAATGGTGGTTACCAGGGCTTAGGGGTGGAGGTTGGGGAGGCAAGTAGGGAATGGGAAGATGTTGATTACAGGGTACGCAGTGTCGGGCAATGGGTATAAATTCTGGAGATCCATAGTACATCATGGTGGTGACAATTAATAATGTATAATATACTTGAAAATTGCCAAGACAGATTTTAAATGTTCTCACCGCAAAAAAGTATGTGAGATAATGATAATGGCTATGTTAATTTGTTTAGTTCAATCATTTGATAGTATATACATATATAAAAATATCACATTGTACACAATAAACACATGCAATTTGTCATTTGTCAATAAATAGATTTTGGGAGACTGAGGCTAGTGGAATGCCAAAGCCAGGAGTTTAAGGCCAGCCTGGGCCATGTGACAAAACCGTTTCTACAAAAATTTTTAAAAAATTAGCCAGATGGGGTGGCGTGAGCCTGTAATCCCAGCCACTTGGGAAGCTGAAGTGGAAGAATTGCTTGAGCCAGTGTGATTGAGGCTGCAGTGAGCCATGATTGTGTCACTGCACCCCAGCCTTGGTGACTGAGCAAGACCTTGTCTCAAAAATAAAAATAAAGTTCTAGTAAGATAACACGATATTAGGGAAGAGATAAGTATACAGCCCAGTGGAAAAGCAGAGCCCAGAAACAGCCCGCTGTGGCATATGCTATAAGCTGGCTCACTCAACAGTTCTCCCAACTCCATTCCTCCTGTTTTCTTCCACAGTGGAAACAACTCAAATAAGTGCTCTATTTTAATTTCCAGTCTCCTTTCCACTAAGGGTGGTGTACATATAAGTTTTATACAGTAAGATTTTGGTGTAAGTTCTTGAAAAAAAATTTCCCTTCCTGAAAAATGAAAAGGTAAAGCACAACAAGATCGGGTCTTTGTCCTTTTTTCTTCTCGTTTTCCCCCGACTTAAACACAAATATGAAACCTGGGATTAAGGCAGCCATGAGGAAAATGTTAAGGATGGCAATGATGTAATGAAAAAGGAACCTAGGTCCTTGATGACACTGCTGAGCTGCCATGCCAGCCTCAATGACTTTGCTCTGGACCATGGAGCACTTATTGCATGAGACTCCATGTTTAACAAGCCACTATTTTTTTTCTATTTTTTGCAACAAAATTGAATTTTAACACACACACACACACACACACACACACACACACTCCTCTCTCTCACACACACAGAATTCTTGATATTGACTGAGCTGATATAAATCATCACATTAAGTGATGCTAAGACAACTAGTTAACACTTGAAAAAACAAAACTGAATCCCCATTTCACAACTCGCACACCAACCAATTCCAGGGGATTAGATATTTAAATGTGAAAAGAAAAACTAAAAATGTTAGAAGAAAATAAGAATACTTTTGACATTGTGGTAAATAAGGACTATTAAAAAAAATAACTTAAAGGCTAATACATCAAATTGCATTAAGATTAAGAATACGGTTTCATGAAAAGACAGATCAAGTAACACATAAGCCACAAATTGAAAGATGTTTGTAACATATAACCAACCGGTTAGCAGTTGTAATGTCCAAAGAACTACTATGAATTACTTAGAAAAGAAAGAAACCCAAAGCCATGAGCAGGTATTTCAAAGAAAAAAGTAACACCAAATATATAATAAATACATGAAAAAGACACTCAACCTAAATGGTAAGATTAAAAACACAGTGTGACACCATTTTACTCCATCAGATTCAAAAAACAAAAAAAATCAGTATAGCAAAGATAGTGAACACGGAGGGTGCAAATATTTATGGTGACAACTCAAATGAACACAACTTTGAAATACAACTTGCTATGTATGGTATGGAGGAGGCATACAGCCCATTTGACCCATCAATTTCACTTCAAAATATAAACCCTGAAGAAATTCTCACACAAGTGCAAGAATGTTTATTACAGTACAGTATGAAATAGCACCCACACCCACACACACAAACACACACACCCAACTATCCACTGACAGGAAAAATACATCTTGATAAATGTAGACACTGGAATACCACAGAACAGCTGAAAATTAATAAGAATCATATATATCGATGTAAGTGAAACTCACAATGTTAATTTTAAAAGTTCCAGAAAAATATATAGAATATGACACATCTATATAAAAATTATTGTTATCACAGGTTGGAGGATCATGAAAAATAACTAATGGGTAGTCCTAGGCTGAATACCTAGGTGATGAAATAATCTGGGTTTATAACAAGTAACATAAATAATATGATCACTTGGGTTTACAACAAACCCTAGTGATACAAGTTTACCTATATAACAAACCTGCACATGTACCCTTGAACTTAAAAGTTTTAAAAATGTAAATAAAAATATTTTTATTATTGTTTGGAGAAAAACCTATAGCAAACCCTAAAAAGAAGCAAGAGAATGATAAATTCTGGCTATAGGTCATCTCTGGATAGAGAGAAATACAGTTGGGGAGGGGCATGTAGTTATTGGTAATGCCCTGTTGCTTTAGCCGAGTAGCAAGTATGTGAGTGTTCAGTTTATTTTTATTCTTTGTACCTTATATATATGTACTACATATTTTTACTTGTGTAAAATATTTCATAAAGTTAGCAAGGCTTCAAACTCTACTTTCAAAATAGTTGCCATGAAATTGATTAATATTGCTCTGTATTATAGAGAGAAGATAGTTTTAGAAACATGGAAACATGGAGAGAAATAAACAGATTCAACTGAATTCTAACACATTCTGGAGTAAACATACTTTGAAATCTTTTAATGCGCAAATGACAAAAACTCTTGCAGCTAATACAGACTATAAGCACAAAACCACCAAGACACCAGACGTGATTTGCAGAGCAAATTTCTGAAGCTGTAACTGGCAAACAATCAACAAACAACCAACCAGTGAATTTTTCCCTGGGAAAATAAAAGACAGTATTTTTACTGAAAATACAAACTACATTTACCGGTAGTTTGATGGGCTCACTCTCAGGCACAATTTAGGAAAGACACCTTCCTGATATCATAAACTATTTTTGAAGAGATTGACCCAGTGTGCCATTACCTAGAAAAACGTCCAACAAAATGTCAACTACTATCAGAAAAGGTAGAAAAATTATCCCAGGATTTTGGAGAATGAGGGTGCTTCCACACTTGGGACACCATGTGAAGTTCAAAGTGTTGCACTTCAGTAAAAATATGATGGAGCTGGAGAAGACACAAAGATTGAGTACAATGATCAGGGAGATAAAGTTGTGTCCAATGAGGTCACACTAAAATATGAGAGTCTGCCAATCTGGAAAATGGGATTTGAAAATAAATACCACTAAAATATGTCAACTTACTTAAAGGTATGGACAAAGTAACCACCTGTTTATGGAATGGGGCATCCCAAAGCTTGAGGTAAGGAAAGGGAAGCAAATACATTGAAAGCCTGAAATGTACTAGCTACCCAGTAAGGTGCTTTCTCACACATCAATTTAGTTTTTTAACACTAAAAGTAATTTGTATAGACTAATCATGTGAAGCTTGTTACTTCAAAAGATGCTACAGAATCAAAATATAAGTTGGCTACTTCTGTATTTTTACTTCGTACCCTTGTTCATAGTCCTATGGCTGCATTTATTTACTTACGAATCTGTCTTCCCTAATTGTCCTTTAATTTCTTCAAGTGTATCATTACTTCTATTTCATTTTATATGTCCAGCAGACAATACCCAAGAACTTTAGTGCACATAATATGTACTTATTATATAAAATGATGAAAATGTACTTTTTATATAAAATGATGCTTTAGATGCAAGTCCAAAGATACATTAATGGTCTGCTAATGAAATAAAGGATTTGGGGGACATGCCTAATTTTTGATATTAATGCCTGAAAAAACCGAATCACTCCAAGATGCTCTACTGTAACAATGAATTTCCTGCAGGGAACAAGTGAAACAGTATAGGGTGGCAGTTTTATGCTTACCACACACTAACAAAATACACATATCTGAATAAATACAGCATAAAATACATCTCTATGCAGCAGATAACAATGATTTGGAGAGTTCCATTTTATCTTCTGGTAGAATGTTTGCGTGAGTTAAAGACCCATGAAGGAAAAGGTCAATATAGGTCTCAGGTAACAAACAAACCAGTTAAAGCATTGATTAATAAACTAATTTGATTCAGCCAACAAAATGGACATTATGTCCATGGTTCTAAGACTAGATTAATTTAAGCCAAAGAGTCAGATTTTATTTATTTTCCTATTCTGACTTCATGTAAGATAGACATTGAAAAACTAATTTGATGTGGAATTATTGAGACTAGAAGAAGCTTTGCATCTAATAAAATATAAATGGGTCTTTGTGGCCAAAAATTTTCAGAAAACATGGCTGAGTATCTCAAGAATGGTTTCAAACTCACCTGGAAAGAGGATTTAAATGCAGCAGTGTTGCAAAACTCATGAGTAAGCATCTGAAGAAGAGGAGAAAGTCTTGGAACAGCAAATTTTCCTCAAACAGATGATGAGGCTACAGGGTGAGGGCTGGCAGGTTAACGTAGGTGTGCTGTTTTAAAAACTACATTGATGCAGTTCAATAACATCCTTTGTGTTCCCTAGATACCATGCTATTCTTCCTTTTAACTAAATGCAGACACTTGGTTTTCTCCCTCCTGTAGTAGTCATCTTTTTACATCAGCACCTATGATTTTTATGATCCTCACAAGCTCCTGCTTACTTGGCTTTCTCTAAGAAACTATTCAGCCATGAAGGGAAAATATATTTATTCTCATCCAAAACTGCATAATGAGTATTTATAGGACATCTATGAGTTTAAAAAAGCCAGAATTTTATCGATAGCCAAATCTGAAGTAAGGCAAGGTAAGCAATGAGTGAGGGTAACCCAGTGAATTACTAGTAGAAGTAATTCCTATCTACTCCAGTAAATCTTGCTGTTTCTTATCTGAAATATGTTGACAGATTACTTGATGATGCAAAACCGTCCCCCGGACCCAGTCCCACCATAAAAGGAGCAATGCTTTACTTTTTGGATTAGGCTTAAATTAGATCAGTAATATATCAACACATACTTTTGTGACATTTCGAAGAAGGCTAAGTCATCTATGGTTGTCCTCTATCTTCTATCTCTGTTGTCCCCTCTCTTCTTCTTCTTCCCTTTCCCTCTTTGGAGATAGCATCTCACTCTGTCACCCGTGATACAGGATGGAGTACAGTAGTGTATGCTCGGCTCACTGCAGCCTCAACCTCCTTGTCTTGAGCAATCCTCCAACCTCAGCCTCCTGAGTGGCTGGGACTACAGGTACACACCACCATGCCTGGTCAAATTTTTCATTTATATATATATTTTGGGGTGGGGGCAGAGATGGAATTTTGCCATGTTGCCCAAGCTGGCCTTGAACTCCTAGACTCAAGCCATCTGCCCACCTCAGCCTCCCAAAATGTTGGAATTACAGGGGTGAGCCACTGTGCCCAGTCGCTCTCGTCCTTTTCAGAGGTAGAAATTAGGTTTATTCTCCTTCCAGACATATCTATACATACATATGCACACACTTACGTGTGATTGCACATAAATGTAGCTACAGAAACTATATGGTATCTCATAAAAGGTATGTGATTACTTTTTTTTCCCCACTCAATGCATCTTAGAGGTGGCTGAGTTCTAACTCATCTTTGCTGAGCTTGATACAGATCTAACTCATTCCATTTAACTGCCCCATAGGTGGTTTCCCACTAATATGGGAGTACTTTTGCTTTTGTTATACGGCAGTAGTTATTTTTATGCTTACCTCCCTTCTAGTTATACTGACATAGAAATGCTGGGTTGGATAGACACTTCTAATTCAATTCTTTTTTTTGAGATGGAGTTTCACTTTTGTTACCCAGGCTGGAGTGCAATGGCGGGATCTCAGCTCACCGCAACCTCCGCCTCCTGGGTTCAGGCAATTCTCCTGCCTCGGCCTCCTGAGTAGCTGGGATTATCGGCACACGCCACCATGCCCAGCTAATTTTTTGTATTTTTAGTAGAGATGGGGTTTCATCATGTTGACCAGGATGGTCTCGATCTGTTGACCTAGTGATCCACCCGCCTTGGCCTCCCAAAGTGCTGGGATTACAGGCTTGAGCCACCGCGCCCGGCCTAATTCAATTCTTAAAGTGGTGGTACAACTAACAATTCCACCATCAATGTGTCAGAGTTACCCCCACACTCTCACCATTATTGGTATTACATTTTATTTAGGGCAATCCACTTTGACAAGTCTTTTTTGAGTCCCTAAGTCTAGTTGTTTTTATAGGCAGTAATAGGTAAATGGGCATTAAAAAATAAAGAGTAAGAAAGATATTTACACTCTCTTCTGAGGCTGCTGGCAGTTGGAGAGTTTACTGAGACACTGCAGGGACCCACTCCTGGGGGCCTGTCAGGTATCTCTCACCTCCATAGCATGGAAATAAAGGAAAATCTTGAATTTCTTCAAGGGAAATTCTTGAAACTTAACCGGCCTTGAGAAGTAAATGAGCAACATGATAAGCAAGAAGGTAGTAGTAGCTTAAAACAATAGCCAAAGAAGGTAGAGTCACCAGAATGTTTCTTTCTTTTTAGGAACTGCAGATAACATCAGAAACTTGCACCTCCACCAAATGGATCCTCTGGCACAAAGACCTCAGAGAAGGGGGAATCTGAGGACTGAACTCTGACCACTCCTCTTTGTTCTCAATTTCTTTCTGAGGGGCCTGGAGGAGGTCACGTCCATAAGCCAGTGCTAACATTCTTTTCTGCTGACCCTAAATTTTTAGATAAAGTTCTACCTCTTTAATCTACTGCAAATCAGAAATCTTCAAATCCATCTATGCATCTGTGGTTCCCCAGTTTGAGATGCCTTCCCTTTTTAGGTCAAACCAATGTATAGTCTCGATGTGCCAATTTATCACTTTGCCTGTGAGTTCTGCCTCCCACCTTTGAAAACCTTTATCTGTAATGCATCAGGGAGTTTGGGTCCTAATCATTAGCCGCCTGATTCTCCTTGCTTGGCATACTGCAATAAATGCCTCATTTTCGCTCACTGCAATCCTGATACAAATGTTTGGCTTTGCTGCACTGGGTGAGTGGATCCAATTTGGTTGGATAACACTAACAGTCATCTCTCTCAAAACAAATAGTATACACCTCCTCTTCCTGATTTTTGCTGATGTTGGCTGGAAATTGAACTCATTCATGTGCCCTCCTATCCCCTCTCATCTTAGACCAAGCACCAGCGCTCCCAGCCAGAAGGCCCTGTGGGTGCTTGACAACCTCTGACTGAAGGTACAATAGAGAACCAAAGCAAAGACTTTTTCCTATTGCTGCTCTTCCTATTTCCCAAAGAATCACTAATAATAAACCATCTTTTGAAAAGAAACCTTGTTTATGTCATACAATATGTAACAGAGCTCTGCCTTTCCAGAAGACAACTGTCAGAGCCACCCAGTCACTTACATGAGCTACCTAAATTATTCATTCCATTTTTTTTTATTTTCCTATACATGCTTAAGAGTTCTCAACAAGTCTATTTAAGTAAAATGTATAAGGGAAGAAATCTCCTCAAAATAGTGTTTTGGGAGGGGATAATAAAGAGGACTGTTGGGGTGGATGCATTCAGAGTTCTGAGCTGTGTGCCCTCTAAGAGATTCATTAGAGCACAGTGAAAACATTAGATACGGCAATGACATGTTGAACCAGTGAATTAGCACCATTAAAAGTGCAAATCCGAACATCAGCATCTGCCTTTCAGAAGACCAGAGGAAGAAAGAGGAATCCTGAAGCTCTGTGTTCCTGCTATTACCTTGGATTTTAAAATCTGTATCAGAAGAGGCTGACTGTTACAAGGAAGGTAGTCTATAAGAAAAAAAGTTCATCTCTTTGAGCTACATGACAGTCCTTTGTGACATCTATACTTGGCTAACGTAGGGTACTCACTAGGCTGAAAACATGTTCTCTTCCCCTGCTTCCTCCCAAATTTCCACACCAGCTCCTGAGTGGAAACAAAAACGTTTAAGTCCTCTGGGGATCCTGGTGAAACAACTCTAAAAGTGCTTAGACACATCTGAAAGATCCCTCCCAGGCTTCCTTCATCATGTTTCAACGATTATTCTAAGCGAGTATGAGAAAAAGGATCAGAGCAGGAGAAAAGGGAAAACAAACTCCTGCAGTGCCCTCCAGCTAAACAAAGGGTCATTTTTCCCCAAAGACATCTAAGCCACTGGGCAATTTCACAACTAGGTTCTTGTAGAAGTGTTCCTGACATTCCCAGGCTTTAACAGTGAAGAATCTCAGCAGCTTAAGGCAACAGAAGTCATAGGATGTTCAAGTCACACTTCGGTACGTGGTATGTTTTGTTATCTCAGGTATTTGAAAAGTTCTATGAAAAACTAAATGTGGTACCCTATACAATTATGATAACAACTTTGACTTTTTTTCATTAACATGTTTCCCTGAACTATTTATTATTCATTTTAAAAATATGACATCACAGAAAAAAAATCCTCCAACTTAATTGGGTCTGACTGAGTGAATGCTAGAAAATAAGAAATCTAGTAATCTTAAGATTGAAACATACCTGATAAGTTTTTTTTTTTTTTGCTCATCTTCCTCTTGAAGGAGGAGAGAGGAAAAAAACTTGTGAACAAATTAAGATTAAGGTTTTATTTTGGTATTTATGTTGCCTTAATTGGATATAGGAAAACCCAGGAACATGGGTCTAAGGTATTTTGTTATTATTATTTGCTCAGCAAGAGGATTTTGTTTATCTGAGATATCTGGGTGAGGATTATCAAAACCTTTGAAGTACAAACTTAATACCTACCTGCACACAAAGACTTTTCATAAAATAAATTAATAGAGAAAAACCAAAACCTTTCCTTGAGCAGAGCTTTTTAAAACTGAGAGAACACGTATCATCAATAACTAAGGGTTCACATGTTAAGGATCATTGCACCATTTCATATGAAATTAGCTCATTAACTTGAATACAATACAAGAGTTGGAGACAGGTAGGAATAGAAGGAAATGTATGCCATCTATATCATGAACAATAAGCTTATCTGGAAATTTTAGGTCATTCAGTATTGGAATGGCCTTCTACTACCACAAACCAAAGACAAAGTCATAAGCCTTATGTTCAAGGAGTTTACATTACAAAGGTAACAGACAATGCATGGTACCATGTTCTACCTGATGACAGGGATAGATAATGGGAAAGAGGTAAGGTCAGAGAGATCTCCCTTTCTGGGAGAAGAGGGGTTTTCAGAAGGGTTCAGCAAGATAGCAGTTCCTACATGAACATTTCCTGTCTACTTAAGGCCTGCCCTTTGCTATTTTCTTTGGATCGAGCTCCTACCCAGAAATAAGACTGCCCAGTAGAAATGGGGGGAAAGAAATGCAACCATGAGGCTCCTTTAGTGTCTAATGGACTCCAGTATTATGTTTTATATTAGTCAGTCTCAACCTGCTCTTTCTACCTCTGACTTTCATTGTGATGCCATTGACTGGTGACTGGTTCTGCTTGGAGATGTGAGGGGAGCTTTGCACAGGCGCATAAATACTCATTTCAAAGAGAGCCATGAATAAACTTCCAGTGATGTAATACAACATTCAGTTCCAGAAAATAAAATCAAGAGTTTGAAAAAATGTTGTCATCCCAAAAAGTATTTTTCAAAAAAATACTAGTCATAAATCAATACCCTCAACATGCACACAAAAAAATGTAGTTGTGAGCAGAGTTCTTTATTACTATCAATCAGAGTTTGAATATTTTTCATTTGTTTTTTAGAGACAAACTCTATGTTGCCTGAAACTCCTGGGCTCATGTGAGCTTCCTGCTTCAGCCTCCCAAGCAGCTGGGACTATAGATGCACACCACTGCACCCAGCTTTGAATCATTTAGTCAGAATATCTTAACATCCATTCTGTAAAATCAAATTGGGAACAAATCCAAGAACGAGTGAACACTGAATTTTGATACAACTGTACTTTTAGAGTGAATACCACAGACTCACATACCCATCCACTTCTACACCCTGTTCAGTGCCTTTCTGCATATCCTCCTGGATCCCTGGATCCATCAGAGGTTTATCTAGCTGGTAACTATAGAACCCGGCTGTTATAAACTAAATGTTTGTAATCTCTCTCTTCCCCCAGATTCGTAAGTTGAAGTCTAAATCCCCCATGTGATTGAAGGTGGGGCTTTTGGGAGATAATTAGATTCTGAGGGTGGGGCCTTTATAAAGGGGCTTTGTGGCCTTGTAAGTAGAGGGAAAGACCAGAGCTCTCTCTTCCCATCACATGAGGATACAAGAGAAACTAGCAGTTTGCAACCTGGAAGAGGGCTCTCGCCAGAACCTGATCATGCTGGCACCATGATCCCACACTTCCAGAGTCCAGAACTGAGATAGAAATTTCTGTTGTTTATAAGCCACCTAGTCTATGGTATTTTGTCATAACAGCCAGAATAAACTAAGATGCCAGCAAGTAAGACCAACGTTCCAATCCTGGTTCTGCAATTAGTCAGCTGGTAATACACTTAACTACCAGCCTCAGTCATATCTTTTATAAATCCAGATAAGAATATCCGAAGGATTATATGTACATAAAAGCACTTAATAAACCATGTATCTTGTGTAGTTTTTTATTAAATTGACTTCAGTACAAAAGAGTTACACCCTTACCATTAAAAGGATGGGAAAGTACTACTTCCAGGAGCAACACTTTTTTTAACAACTGGCTAAAAAATATGGAATAGTGCCTGTAGCCTGCAATCTTTTGAACTCAGAAACAAAGGTCCATCCTTACTTCTGAGCCTGGATCCATCATCATCTGAAATCTGGAAGTCAGGCCGAAGAGCAGTAAAGGACCACAGTGGATGCCCATGTTTGCCATGTTTTCTTAAAAACAAATAACATTTTTCAACTAAGTGATTTCAAAGTACTGAAATCAAAGTATTTTAAAGTATTAATTCAATCCTGATATTTTTTCTATTTTGCTTCACCTATCAAGAAGCTCATAACTAAGTTTTATGTCTACTTTACAAAGAATGCTTAGCATATACTTTTTGTTGTAACTTTTCTCCTGACTCACACTACCTCCCTCTCTCATTAAATACCTCTTTCCAAACAGTGAGACTGATTTGTAGCTTCAATTAAGATCTTTGATCTTTACATAAGATCAGAGAGTCAGGGAGATCGATTACGAACAATGTAGGAACACATCAGTACATTTTCTTTAAAGATGTAAAGATTAAAAAAAAAAACAAAACTGAGTCTCAACCTAGTAGAAGCTTCAGACCAAATGGTGTCAGAAAACAGACTGTAGACTACAGCAGAACACAGGGCTATTTTGTTGGTGTTTACTTCTGAATAGCTACCTATTGTCGTCTCCTTTTTGAATCCTTTGCAAACAGGATTTCTTTCCTCTCTGCAGTTTTAGATTTCACAAGAAATTCAGAGGCTGAGTCAGGACTACATGTGGCCCCATGTGCCAAGCAAGAAGGCTGAACTGTTTTGGAAATACAATGATGACAGGAGGAGTCAATTTCCCACAGCCTCTCCAGAAAACAGAGAGACTATAATTGCTCCGGCTAGATTTTACATTCCTTGAAGCCACAGGACAAGCGAGCACATTTATCTTGAAAAGCCTCATTAACAGAAACATCTTATGCAATTCTATATCTCCCTTAGGGGGCTATTAAAGTCACTTACATCAACAGAGTTGCTGAATAAACAAAACGTGGTGGAGATCAACTCTACCACACTGGATTCATCCATGGTGCAGTTTTAAGGAGTCTGTTGACTGTATGGCCACACGAACCGATAGGGAAGTTTAGAAAACAAGGGTACCAGGCTGATTTCTGTAGGTAAAATAATTCCCATGTTCATATCTTCTTGTTTTTTAAAATGTTACCAGGCTAGACTCAAACTCATGGGCTCAAACAATTTTCCTGCCTTAGCCCTCCAAGTAGCTGGAGCTACAGGCACACATCACTATGCCCAGCTTCCCATCTTTCTATCTTGATAGAGGCCCTATGGTGCTTATCATATAAATAAGATATGATAAACAAGATAAATAAGACACAGAGGAATTCACATAAACTCTCATGTGATGACAGATAATCACTCCAACAGATAAGTGAGCCCAGACCCAGTCCAATATGCCAGGTGGGGCTTCAGAGAACAATCTTTTTATAGGCTTCAGAGAAAGGACAATTTCCTTATATATGGCTCAATCAGGCAGACTGAGAGCATGCACTGAGCCATAGTCACATGCTTATCTTGTCTATACTGGCCAGTGGCTCAGGACGGCAGCAGACAAGGCTAACACCTGGCACTGCAAAGGGCCTCTTACAAAGTGCCAAACAGTTTTAAGTTTGTTTTGAGAAAACAGAAATGTGAAGTGGTTCAGAGAATTCCATAATCAGGTCTTTAGAAAAGTAAGTCTACAGGCAGTGTAACAGCACCCCAACTAACCACATTTGTCTATGTGCCAAGCAATGGACTAAGGGCTTGATGTGTCTTGTCTTTGCAACAGCCCTGTTGGGCAGGCAATGTTGTCCTCTTTTATAGGTAAAGAAACAGGTATTCATTAAGATGACCTGACTTGCCCAAGGTGTCCTGGCTAGTAGTGGCAGAGCTGGGACTTGGACCAGGTTCTCATTCTGATGCCTGTGCTCCTAAACACTCTGCTCTACTGCCTGCAGTATTTAGGAGGAATGAGAAAAAGACGAGATCAGGTAATCAAAGAACAGCTTGCAAGCCACTGCACTAGTCTAGCCCAGAGACAAGGGACATCTGAACCAAGGCAAGGAGGATTCAGCAAGAGTACTAGCAAGGCATGTTGATTGACATGGCCAAGAACTGCTGTTTAGCAAACTGTTCCTGGATGCACTGGAGGATATTTCAGAGCAAAGGGTTTTCTTCAAAATTTTTGGAAGAATGCTTCAACTAGCTACAAACCTTAACTTGAAAAAAAAGGTCTATAATCAGTTATTTTCTATGGCAAAAACAGGAACAGTTAAGAAATCTCATGAACAAAAATGTCTTCAAAGCTTATTACTCACTACAACACATTTTTGCATATTCCAAATCTAGGGTGCATAAGACCACGATAAGATTCTACTTCACACCCACTAGGATGGCTGTGACGATATTAAAAAAAAACTGGAAAATAATAAATGTTGATAAAGATGTGGAGAAATTAGAATCCTTGTGCATTGCTGGTAGGAGTGTAAAATGGTGCAGCCTCTGTGGACAACAGTTTAGTGGGACCTCAAAAAATTAAACATAGAATAACCACATGACCCAGCAACTCCACTTTTAGGTATGTATCCAAAGGAACTGAAAGCAGGAACTCAAACAGATACTTATAGGCCAATTCACAGTAACCTAGGGTGGAAACAACTGAAGTGTCTGTCAAGAGATAAATGTATAAACAAAGTACAGCAGATACGTGCAAGTGAATTTTATTCAGCTTTAAAAAAGGAATGAAATTCTGATACTTACTACGACATGAGTGAACTCTGGAAACATTTTGTTAAATGGTTTAAGTCAGACACAAAAAGACATATATAATTTCAATTATATGAAATGTCTAGGATAGGCAAATCCATAGACACAGAAGGTAGATTTGAGATTACCAGGGGCTGGAGGCATGGATGGAGAGTTACTGCTTAATGGTTGCAGCGTCTCTATTTGAGGTAATGGGGATGTTTTGGAAATAGTGGTGGTGGTTGTAAAACATTGTGTAAGTACTTACTACCACTAAATTTTAACTCTTAAAATTAAAAATTATTAAAATGGCAAATTCAGTGTTTTATATATATATGTTACAATTAAAACCCTGTTGAAACAAAATAAAAACACTTATGTGCAAAGTTGCCTCAACTACTACAAGAGGGAATAAATGTAACCTTTCTTGTCTTTAGGTCTATGTAAAATGCAAATACACTTAGAACTAAGATGCCTTTAAAATATACTATTCAAAACAATTCAATGGCTTCCTGCAGGCTAATATTTAAACTATTTTACAGGTGATACAAAGCTTCTCCTGATCTGGTTCCTACTTACCTGTCCAAGCCCAAGCTTATCTCTCACATTGCCTCTGCCATCTATAAATTTATGGCCTCACAATACAGAAGGGTCCCAGGATGTGCCAGGTTCTTTCCTCTCTCTCTGCTTGCCCATGCAGTTCTGTGTACTTAGAAGAGGCTCACATACCCCACTCTTATTACCTAGCCTAAGGAATCCATGGTCGAGGCCACTGCCTTGATTTATCCCTCTGCAATGGCAATCTTAATATTCCAATTGCTCATCTGCATGTCTATATTCTACTAGACTGTTACTTTATTAAGAATAGGAAATATTCCATTCCATGTATTTCTGCAAGGACTAGTATTCCATAAATGTTTTTAAATAAATGAGCAAGAAAGTAAACTCAGCACTCAGCTGGGGAGTAAAGATTCTGATCACCTGCATTCTAGTCACTCACTGCTGGGGCCTCATTGTCCTTCAGTGGACACCAAGTTTGAGTATGAATACCAGGTGTCAAGCTAAACAACAACAACAACAACAACAACAACAACAACAACAATCAAAGTCAGAAAAGCCACAAAGGATCACCTGCACCACGAGACTATCCACATCACCTGGAACCTGAGGAAGTTCTGAGAAGGGAAGTGGGAAGCAGTTTATTGAAAATGTGCTCCATGTGAAACAGAATTGCTCAATTATAATAATGAAGGGAAGCCACACTGCAGTGAAGGGAAGCAAAATTTTAAGGTAAAGAGAGAAAATGTTAGTAATCACCCAAAACTGCCAACCTCAAATGGGTAATTTGATGAATCCTATCTAAATGTCTGTTTCCGAGCAGAAGGTCTTCCACATTTTATGTGACTAAATTAATCCTCCTTTAAAATATGTCCATTTTTTTTTGTTCTGCTTCTAAATACATCTGATAATTGGGTTACTCCGAAGCTCTACCTAACGGATGAAACTGATATAAATAGGTGATTTTCCAGTCATTAGGAAATAAATGCTTCTAAATAAAAACAAACTAATACTCACATTTATAAACTCCTGTGAGTTTGGTCACCGTGAATTAGGGCCTCATCAACACTACATAGACATAATTAGAAGTGGGCATTTGGTCCTTTGGCACTTAGAATCACATCCTGAGTAATGATGTCTTTAGAAGATTATGGCTCTTGCTTATGGATAGCATGAGGATTACATGAAGCAAGACCTCGTCCTGGTCACCTTTCTTCCTCCCCTTTAAGAGGATAGAGGGTTGCTATACTCCTGAGGTTTCCCTTTTCATCAGTAGCTACTTCAAGCTCCATTCAGTTTTTACTATGTACAACTTGCCCATTTTTACCATACAACTTTGCCCATTTTCTTTTGGAAAACTCATTACACATACCCCACAGCCAGCTTGAAAACAAACTTTCTGACCACTTTTAAGTTGCAGTCTATTGCCTTTGGCCAGATTGCATGGGACTCACTCCTGATCATTTGTCCACTGAATTTCCGTGCTATTGCTAATGAGACCCTTTTTTACCAGCATGCCAGATCCTTACAGAGTTAGACACATATATCAATATCTCATCCTTCTGCTTTTTGGTAGCTTATCAAGAAACCGAGGGGAAGCCTGAGCCATTGCTCTGCTGTGGCATCCTGGAGCCCTGCCCAACACTTGGAAATGACCTTGTGTTCTAGATCTGACCTCATGGAGGTACCACCTGACACCACAGCAGGCATTTTGCTGGTCTTTAAGGCATTCCAAAAAGAAACAAGCTGAATTCTGCTGTGATTCAATCCCCAATGGCCTAGCCGAGTAGTTTCCCTAAAGGTTGCGAAACATTTCATCAGAACCTCACAGAAGCTTTAACATGCTTATTTCAGAAGGATGTGCCTTGACCAAGTCCTAAGCGTTCAGGGACAGATAAAGCTCACACATGCCCTTGAACAAATCCGATTTGTAAGTCCTCACTCATGCTCCTCATCTCTCACACCCAAGGGCTGAACCTATGTTGTAGCTGATGCTATAGCGAGAGTGGTGAGGAGCAGAGCCTAGGCCTGGATCTCAACTCCTGCTCCCTGAATTAGCCCCAGTGCACAAACCTGGGATTGTTACTCATTCCATTTGAGTCTCTGTGTTCCCAGCTTTAATGCATGCACTACATATAAATCCTACAGGTTTGAAAAGGTGGCCAAAAGACAGTACTGCTAAGAACCGATCATTACAAGCATGAGAGACAGAAACTTGTTCTTTACTAATTGCTGAGACTGACTCATGAGTCTGGCTCCCTCTAATATGCTGCCTATGTATCTGCTCTCTCTACTGACTGGGCTGGCTTCTCCTTGCATCCCTTCCATTTTAATTTATCCCTTTTAACTCCCTTAGAAAGCTCTGGTGAACTGAAGTAGTAAGGAGGTAGCAGCTCAGTGGGGTTCTGGAGAAATTGAGGGCTGAGGCCAAGCCCACAGAAGCTAAAATGGAAAAAAAAAACACTCTTGGCTTCAAGTCAAAGGATTTTAAATTGCCATTTTTGCAAAAATAGGCTCTGTTTATTCGGTGGTTAAATAAAAAATTTAAAAGGCAACACTGTTCATTCAGGGGTGATGTGAAAAATGATGGAAATTCAAAGCCTTGGATGCCTCTGAGTGCTTTTATATTGTGGCTGCTTTGTGGTCATTGTACCAAGAAAAACACTTTTCACAGTTCTGTGGCTTTGAAATGAGATGTACCTCTCATGTTGGTCTGTTGTTTTTAATTTAATTTGTTGAATTGTAAGTGTAAATCTCTAGGCACCCAAAAAGGATGGCCCAGCCTGACTCTTGAAGGACCTAGTGAAAAATCAGGTAAAAGTTGAAACCACTCTATGACATCCCTGCCACTCCATCAGCCCCATTCCACATTAGCCTCCCACCCCACCCCATTAGGATATTTGATTATTGAATCTCTTTTTTTAATAGCATAGATTGAGACAGAGTTCACAAGTCATTCTTTCAAAGAATACAAGTCAGGGATTTTCAACATATTCAGAATTATGCAACTTTCACTGCCATCTGATTTTTAAACACTTTACCACTCCCAAAAGAACCACCTTACACATTAGCAGTCATTCCCCATTCCACCTTACCATGTATCTACTTTCTGCCTCTATGGATTTATCTATTCTGGCCATCTTAATAATCACACAGTATTTATCCTTTTGTGACTGGCTGTTGAAGTTCCTTTCAATCTCCTCCACATGCTTTTGTTCCTCTAGCCTTCCCTTACAATAAGGTACATGCCTTAGGGTTCTTTTCCAGGTTTTCTGCTCATTCCGCTCTTCATTTCTTGCCTTCATAATCTCAACCCCTCCAAAGGCTTTCACTCCTCTGGTGAAGTCTCCTATCTTTATCTCAACAGGCATGGCCTCTTGGGTATCTTTCTTTGAATTTCTCATAAAGTTGGAGGTCTAAAAGTAAGCTTTTGTCTCCTACTCATCTTTCAAAACTCCCTCCTGTGCCAGTGTCCCTTATTTCACCATCCACCTGTGTTTGAGAACCAGAAACCTAGACATCATCCTTGAAGCTTCCTTCCTTTGCCTTCTTATCCACATCCAATTATCATGAAGCCCCGATAAAATTTCCCAAACCATACAGATTACTTCCATCCTCAATGCCATTATCCTAGTCCAGGCCTTGGTTTTTCACCTGGATTCTTGCAACAACTTAAAATTGGTCTCTGTGCTTCTAATCTTGTCTCCTTTCAACTTATCTCTAGGCTTAGATTGATCGATTGCAAAATCAGCTCTAATTGGACAACTTCCTTGCATGATGTTCTTCTAAATACCTTATAAAACCAATTACATCTTATAATATCTGTCCTCTGCCTCTTTCTCTAGTCTCCTCATGCACCCCTTTTAAATAGAAAACTCAGCTTCATTCCATTTCTCCTCTAACTCACCAAGATCTTAGTTCCAGGCCTTCACTGCAGAAAGAACAAATGAATAGTAAGGAAATTCCTCCTCTCCTGCCTCCCCAAATTGATGTTTTTGGCCTGGATAACCCATTCAGGACTCAGTCATCTTTGTAAGGTAATTTTTCCCTAAAGAAACAAGACTCCAAGAAAAATTTAGGAGCACCTCCTCCTCCGTCTCCAGCACACTGCATGGTACAATGTAGGTACTCAAAAATGCTTGCAGAATGGCTGCTTCTCATCACTGCAGGTAGGTAATGGACATGGTGGGATTTCATTTTACAAACAGTAGGTTCTGACCTAGATTATTTTTGCTTTCCTACTTCTATATCAGCATATTTCATCAAGGGGCCTTATCAGAAGCAAACACCTTCCTTTCCTGTAAGTTAGGCAAAGAACTAGACAAATGGCAGCTCAATTTTTAAAAATTGTGGGTTTTCTTTTCAAAAGGAGAAGGAAAAGAACATGCTGCAAATTTAGAGATCTGATTCTCGTGCTCCATCTGTCCTCAACTTGCTTTGCTGAAACTGATTTCTTGTGCTTTAACTTTGTCTGCAAAATAAGGACAGATTCTACCTTACCAGGATGTTGCAAGAACAAATAAGGCATGGCATGAAGGTACCTCCACTCGCAACGGAATGGTCTGTAAGGAATCCAACAGAATCTCCTTGCTCTTCTATGTCAATATAAAAATATTAATCAACTTACAAAGAAACATCAAGAACAAATGTATTATGCTTTGTGGGACTTATAAACAGGGCCTGGGCTTCAGACCCTATGGTCACCTACTAAACACTCAGACCCTTGACACTGATTATTCTCTGGGCTGCTTTGGTGCAGCTAAGGAGGAACTCAATTGTAGTTTCTTTTTAAGCTTTGCTGGATGAGCACCACATCCATTTCCCCTCTCCCACTCTCTGTGCAATGCAAATCCTTAAAACAAGGTTTGATTCTCCAAAAGAGAAAGTATGATTATGGTAACACATTAAGAATTGCTGTGGAAAGTCACCTATTGTCTGATAAATTCATAATTATAGGTTGCATCTCCGTTCTCTTAGAGGCACCATAACAGTCTCATAGTTTTTAATTCTGCTGGTGGAGAGGAAGACTTTAAATCATTTAGGAGGCCAGCTGTGTTGTACTTCAGCTGCAAAATACGAAAGTTCTCAAGTGTGCTTGGCATATATTCTGAGCTGAAGCATACGCTGCTTATGCAGGCAAAATGTCCTTGTACTGCAGATGCCTGGTAAAGTTACATGGGGATTTTATACATATGTAGTACATCAACGCCAGCACCCTCACTGATGAGTACACACTGCATCACTTTTTCCTTCTGTTTCACGTCTTGTAAGTGGGCACCAATTCAACTTGGTACCATACCATCACGGAATTTCAGAATTAAAAGGAGCCTTAGCAATCATCTAAATGAATGCTAAGTTTTAGAAATTAAAAAAATGAAGCCCCCAAAGCGTGAGAATTTCATGTGTTCACACTGTCAAATAAAGGTACTATTTGTGCCTTAGGTTTGACAGAGCCCTTCACCAGAAAGGTTCTTTCTTCACAACTTTTCAAACCAAGGTCCAAATGAAAGCATACAGATTAAAAATAAATGACTGATAGATGGAGGGAAGGAAGGACAGTAGCCAAAAATTTATGATTAGAGGCAATAGAGTCTTACATCTGATTACTTCCTGGCACAGAGTACAACTCCAAAAGCCAACTTTTCTGCCTGAAATGGGTTTCCCACCCCTTCCAGAAAGTCAACGGCAAGCAGGAACAGGACCGTCACTTCTAAAATGATTTGGGTGAAAAAGTTCAATGTGCTTGGCCTCTATTACTAAAAGAGACAGAACTGAGGGTTTCGGCAACCTGTTTCTCACAGTGGCTTTTTCAAATTTACCTGATTCTCTTTTACCTAAGTCTTGTTTCTTAGTCCCTGCCCAGGCTTCCTCAGGAAGCTTTTCCCATTCATGATTCCCTTGATGTTGTATCTCTAATCTCTTTCTTTTTACGTGGTCCTGCTTCCCTGCCCAAAGGCCAAAATGTACATAAAGCACATATAAAACACATAAGCAGGATGGCTGTGTACCACACCACACCTCCTTGCCTCCCACTAAAAGCTGTTCAACTTTCTGCCTTTGCCTACACCTTCTGGAAATAAAGCTGCCTCTTCCTTACTTCCATTAACTCCTCAACTCACAGCATTCTAGTTTCGGCTGTCCTCATGACAGCTTATTGCTTTGATCTCCAAAGCTGTTAGATGTCCAAATCCTGGCTTCTATACCACCTAAATATCTTGTGAATATGTTCCCTTGGCTTTATCCCTACTCCCAGTGTCTAAAGTTAGGGCTTGGTTTTTCCAAGGTGCCTTCCCCAGTTACTTAATTACACTGCTTCCGGGGGTAGTTGTCTTAAAATACAAATCTGATGTCACTGCCTATTCAAAAACCTTACTGACATATCACTATAGGTTAGCCTTATTCTATAAGATAAAGTATAGTGTCTCCAACTACCATCCCAGGGTCGTCTTTCCTCCACTTGCTACCCATCTGGCCACCCTCAATTCTAGCAAAATCTACTCTGTCTAGCTCTTTCATTTCTCACCATCTTCCCTTATGCTTTTTCCTTCACCTGAAAAATGCTCTTGCCATTTTCTCTACCTGGTCTATTTCTACTAGCCTTTAAAGCCCAGTTCAAGGCCAATAATGAGTAATGAAATTGAATCAGTAATTAAAAAAATACCCTACCAAACCAGAAAAACCTTTGAACCAGATGGATTCACAGCTGAATTCGATCAGACTTACAAAGAAGAGCTGGTACCAATCCTATTAAAACTATTCCAAAAAAAAAATCAAGAAGAGACTGCTCTCTAATTCATTCTGTATCATCATCCTGATACCCAAATCTGGCAAAGAAACAATAACGAAAGAAAACTATCCCTAATGAATGTAGGCAATATCCCTGGTGAATGTAGACACAAAAATCCTTAACAAAATACTAGCAAACTTAATCCAGCAGCACACCAAAAAGTTAATTCTCCATGATCAAGTGAGCATTATATCTGTGATGCAAAGATACTTTAACATATGTAAATGGATGTGATTCACCAAGTAAGTAGAATTAAAAACGAAAACCATATGATCATCTCTATAGATGAAAAGAAAATGTTCAATAAAATCCAATATCCTTTCATGATAAAAACCCTCAAAAAAACTAGGCATCAAAGGAACATTCCTCAAAATGATAAGAGCCATATATGATGAATTCACAGCCAATATCATACTCAGTGGGCAAAAACTGAACTGGCAAAAACTGAAAGCAATACCCCTGTGAACTGGAGTAAGACAAGGATGTCCACTCTCATTGCTCTTATTCAATATAGTACTGGAAGTCCTAGCCAGAGCAATCAGGCAAGAGAAAGAAATAAAAGGCATTCAAATAGGAAAATAAGTAGTCAAATTATCTCTCTTCACTGAGGACACGATTCTCCACCTAGAAAACCCTAAAGATTCAATCAAAAAACTCCTAGACCTGATAACTTTAGCAAAGTCTCAGGATACAAAAATCAGTAGTGTTTATATGCACCAATAACATTCAAGCTAAAAACCAAATAGATAATACAATCTCACTTGCATCAGCCACAAAAAAAAAATAAAATACAAGGGAACCTATAATCAAGGACAAGAAAGATCTTTACAGGAGAACTACAAAACACAGCTGAAAGGGACCACAAACACAAATGGAAGGAAATTCCATGACTATGAATAGGAAGAATCAATATCATTAAAATGTCCACATTTCCCAGAATGATCTACAGATTCAATGCTATTCCTATCAAATTACCAGTATTATTTTTCACAGAATTTGAAAAAACTAATTCTAAAATTTTTATAAAACCAAAAAGCCCTGAATAGCCAAGGCAAGCTGAAGCAAAAATAAAAAAGCTGGAGACATCACATTATCCTACTTCAAACTATACTACAAGGCTACAGTAAGCAAAACAGCATGGTACTGGTACAAAAATAGAAACATAGATCAATAGAACAGAATAGGGACCACTGAAATAAAGCCACACACTTACAACCAACTGATCTTCAACAAAGTCAACAAAAATAAACAATGGGGAAAAAGACATCCTATTTAATAAATGGTGCTGGGAAAACTGTCTAACTATTCACAGAATAATAAAACTGAATTCCTACCTCCCAACATATATAAAAATTAACCAAGATGGATTAAAGACTTAAATGTACAACCTCACACCATAAAAATTCAAAGAGAAGATGTAGGAAATACTGTTCCAGACATTGGCCTAGGCAAAAAATTTATGACTAAGTCCTCAAAAGCAAATTCAACAGAAACAAAAATTGCCAGTTGGAACCTAATTAAGCTAAAGAGCTTCTGCTCAGCAAAAGAACCCATCAACAGAGTAAACAATGAACCTACAGAATAGGAGAAAATATATTTTCTTTTTTTTTGAGACAGAGTCTCACTCTGTCGCCAGGCGCTAGGCTGGAGTGCAGTGGTACAGTCTCGGCCTCCCAGAGGAACCTCTGTTTCCCAGGTTCAAGCAATTCTCCTGCCTCAGTCTCCCGAGCAGCTGGGACTACAGGCGCACGCCACCATGCCCGGCTAATTTTTGTATTTTTAGTAGAGACAGGGTTTCACCTTGTTGGCCCGGATGGCTTCAATCTCTTGACCTCGTGATCCACCTGCCTTGGCCTCCCAAAGTGCTGGGATTACAGGCTTGAGCCAAAGGACTTATATCTAGAATCTATAAGGAGCTTAAATCAAGAAGAAAAAAATAACCCATTAAAAAGTAAAGGACAGGCACTTCTCAAAAGAAGACATACGAGTACCAAACATATAAAAAAGCTCATCATTACTAATTATTAGAGAAATGCAAATCAAAACCACAAGGAGATACTATCTCACACCAGTCAGAATGGTTATTATTAAAAAGTAAAAAAAAAAAAAAAAATAACAGATACTGGCAAGGTTCTAGAGAAAAGATACTGCTTATATGCTATTGGTAGCAATGCAAATTAGTTCAGCCCTGTGGAAAGCAGCTTGGAGATTTCTTAAATAACTAAAAATAGAGTTACCATTTGACCCAGCAATCCAATTACTGAATATACATCTAAAGGAAAATAAATTGTTTTACCAAAAAGACACATGCACTCATATGCTCACTGCAGCACTATTTACGATAGCAACTACACGAAATCAGCTGGGTACCCATCAATGGTGGATTAGATAAAGAAAATGTGGGCTATATACACTATGGAATACTACATAGCCATAAAAAGAATAAAATCATGTCCTTTGTAGCAACATGGATGCAACTGGAGGCCATTATCCTAAGTGAATTAACACAAACAGAAAACCACATGTTCTTACAAGTAGGAGCTCAACACTGGCTACACATAAAGATGAGAACAGTGAACACTGGGGAATCTAAAAGGAGAGAGGGAGGGATGGAGGGAGGAAGGAGGAGTGAGGGAGGAAGGTGGGGAGAAGGGTTGGAAAACTACCTATTGGGTACTATGTCCACTATTTGGGTGGTGGGATCATTCGAGACCCAAACCTCAGCATCACACAATATACCCATGTAACAAACCTGCACATGTACCCCTGAATCTAAGGGGTTTTTTAAAAGGTAAATGAATTATGCCTTGTAAAAAACTAAAAATTAAGTCTAGCTCAAGTGTTAACCTCTCTGAAGCCTTTGCCCACTCCCTGGCTTGCAGTAGTCTGAGGGTCTTTCTCCTCTGTTCTCCTATAGCACTGGTACACGTCTCTATTACAGACCTTACATACTGTACTGTAATTATTTTTTTTAACACAAGTATCTCTTTCACCAAATGTTAAGCTGCTGAATATGTGGAACATATGGAATCTTTATTCATCTTTGTAAGTCAGGTCCCTACAGTCATACAAATTATTAAGTGAAAGATAAAAGGGAAACTATGGGAATATCTGAAAATTATTTTTACAGCTATATACACACAAGAATATCCATGCCAGTGCTGTCTTATAGAAAGACACTGCCAGACACATACATAATTTTAACTTTTCTAATAACCACAATAAAAGGTAAAAAGGATTGGTAGTTCAGTCATATTTACTCAACCCAATATTTCTAAGATACTATCATTTCAATTTATAATCAATAAAATGTTGTCATTCTTGGGATACTTTACACCTTTGTTTCTTATACTCAATCTCTGAAATCCACAACGTGCCTCTTATAGTTACCACATCTCAATTTGGACTGGCCACACTCTGGGAGCTTAATAGCCACATATGGCCAGTGGCTACCATACTGGACAGAGTGGCTTATTAGTCCAAATGCATTCACATATTTACAACCCAAAAGTTATCAGGCACAGAGATGATTGGCAGGTTATTGATAAACCACTGAAATTACTTATTAAAACTTCAAGGTGCCTCTCAGGCATGACACATCCTGTCCCTGCTTCTGAGTCAAGATTCAAATATTGCCTAGCTTCACTCATACCCAAAATGTTGAGGAAGCTGTCTCTCTTGGTCTGGGAGTCAGAGTTTTTTGTTACATATTTAGAACTGTAAGCAAGATACCCATGGAGGCCTCCAGACACAGTCTTTTTCTCTTTGGTCTCCAGGACTTGAGCTATATGGACCCAGCATGCAACATAACTTTCTACCATAAGCTTACCATACCACTCTCCAAATCTTTTAAAAATCTCAGCTCAAAGTCAGTCTTTTCCAGGAAGTCTCTAGTTGTTTGGCTGTTTTAGTCACATGCTCTTTTCTTTCTAATATAATTTTTGCAATTTTATCATGCAATACTTTAAGTCAATGAACATTTTTGTAATTTTATAGTATGACTAATTAATTTGTTGTTCAACATGGGGATGAAGTGGAATCTGGGACTCCTGAAGGTATCCATGTATAACAAGTAGAAATAGAAAGATTCATTAGGTAATTTGGTATACATTTTAATTTTTTGTTTGTATAGTAGCATTCATTTTAAATGCATCTGAGAGACGTTTCAATGATGCTAATCCTGAGAAACCTCCTTGAAGGCCTGCCATGGTACTTGGAATTCCCTCTCCTTACTTTGCAAAAATAGCCACTAAGAGCTTTTTCAAATATAAATATGATAATACTCTAAGTAATGAAGACTATTACTAATCATGGTAAAAAATTAATAGAATAATGAATCCCAAACACATGGGGAACAAGACAGGTAAACTTTGATGGCGAAGGTGGCAAAGCATGCCTCAGGATCCCGAATAGCACAGGGCTGAATGGGGAACAGGACCATGGGGCTGTAGCACAGCACCGGGGCACCAGTCACTGGGTAAGGGCCTCATGAGGCCCTTTAAACACATTTCACCCACTTTGCAATTTTATGGGGTGCTGACTCTGCAACTGATGGTAAGGGAGGCTTTCATCAGTCCTAGATCAGAAGTCAGTGTGCAGACCACACGTATCTCTTTTCATGAAGATAACAGCCCTGGCTGACCTCACTCTCCCTGTCCCTAAATCAGAACAGTGGTATCTTCTTGACCTGCTAAGAAAGCTCTCGGGAAGCACACAGAAACCTCTCAGTGGCAATGACAGGTCTGTCTTGTTTGCTCTCCACACCTTTCCTCATGTGACACTTTCACTAGGAATTAGACAGTCTTCTCTGCTTTGGTTTAAGAGTTCTTCACACTTTTGGAAGTCACACTTGTTATAGCGTCTCTTTCTAATGTTCAGCCTTTGATAAGGTTCTAAAATATGACAAACTCTTGCCCAAGACATAAATGTTTTGAGAATCCAAGTCAGTGAAAAGACTTATTGGCTAATACAAATGTGTTTTAACTAGGTTTTCTAGGAAATGCAAACTCTCTCCCTTTTTTCAAAGGGCATAACAAGGCCTCTCCTAGAAAAATACATGTCAGAATTCCAAGAGGTTGAAAGAAATCTCATTTTTATTTCTTCAGAAGAAGAGACCCATTTTATCAATGAAATAATATTCTTGGAATTACACCATCCTTTTTATCAGGATGGTACACTTGTCTTTCAGGCCCAGAGATGGGTAGACCATTCTCAAAGAGAATAGAAAGAGAAAGATGGAGTAAATAGGCTAGTTTCTTGAATAGAATTTTTTTCTCATCATCAACACTCAACCCCAGCTGCCATCCCCCAGGAAGACTGGCTTTCCTCCTCCTTTGCCTGACACAAATGCATACAAACTTGGTTTTCTCCATTTAACAAGCAAATCTGTTTGCAAACAGGAAGCTGTAGAAGTGGGAGGGTGTGAAACAGGCAAACCGGAGGACAGTTCTGAAAATGCACCAGTGGAATGGGAGCTTGATTTAGCCACAGTATTCAGCTTCAGAGATTTACAACCAAACCAGCCCATCTCCAACGGTGCAGGAAAAGACCTGAGCCTGGAAGAAAAACCATGGGGCTTTCCTCAACTTTCCCCGGAGGGCAGGGACATTTCTGCCAACACACAGGGCCAGGGTGGCTTCAAAGTGATCCTACTGGTGACAACCAAATTATGTGATGGAAATCCACATACCACCACCTGCTGTCTCTCCAGAGGCCTTAAATGGAGCCAGGGTTTCCACTGCCAGTTTGTCTCCTGCTGAGAAGAGTGGCATCAAAGCCCAAATTCACCTCGAGAACATACCTTTGGCACTTGGAAGAGGTCACTGGCAAGTCACTGCCCAGAACAACCCACGGTCTTCCCAGCCTCAAGCCAAAGTTACTAAATTGAAAAGCTGCATTCCTTCACCAGAAATTACTAAATCTATAAGCCCATGACTGTATCTGAGAAGAAAATAAACCTACTTCATTTCAATGATAATATTTACAATCTCTTATTTGCTTAAGAGTTATTCTAGGTAACTAAGAAACTATACAAAGTAGTCTAGTGAATGGCAGCAACAGGTGTGGCTGCCACACAAGGAACCTAAATTGGATATTACCTTCACAGTAATATGAAATTTCTTGACAGACAACAGTGACGAATTCTTTTGGGGGGATTAATTTGGCCCTAAAGTGTCTTCATGGAGCTGATTATTACTACAGAAAACATCCAAAAAACAGGAAAGACAGGCTAGACCCTTGCCAAGTGTCTGACAGTCCTGTCCCTATTTCTTGAGGCTTGCTGCTGAGGCATGGCCATCAGTGTGGTTTGTAAAAAGCCTTTACTGTGCAACCAGAGGGAAGAGATCAGTACAGAACTATGATTTTCAAATGAAGACACAGCCTCTCAGAAAGCTCCAAACCTCACATACCCTCATCAATTTGTGTGTGTGGGCAGTCAGGAAAATAAACTCCTAAGGTGAAGTTGAAGTGGTGCTAAGTTTTGATTCAGATTTTACCAGCTTTGTCAAATTAGTAAATAACTAGAAATAATAATCTTCAGAGGAGTCAGTGGGTTGACTGTAAAGACAGCACATGCCCAGGGAACAGGTGGCACAATTTCTTCACCATGTGCATCCCATCTGAACCATCCTCATATATCATTCTGTCTTATATCCATGTGGCCACAGAAATTCTTCCATGTAAATATGAGTAGAACATATAGATTTGTTAGCAATGTTTGCAATGATAGATGTCTGCCATCAGACTTCTTAAAGGCAGGCAGCACAGCTGCCTGCATTACTTAGTACCCTAAAGACGTCAGTGATGGCCGAGGGTTGTGTAGAAACAAGGAAAATATACTATTTAAATTTAGTGTGAATAGCTTATAACTTTTCTCAGGGGTTCAGAAAGGCAACTTTAGTCCTAGGTAGGCAGACTTTTCAAACAGCCAGTGCTGTTTGAAAGCCAGGTATTGGGGTGCTTAGAAGTGGTTACCAGCAAGAAGCCAGCTTCTGAGCCAGGAAGGGAAGGAGGATGGCTGATAGGGTTGGTCTGTGTCCCCACCCAGATATCACCTTGAACTGTAATAATCCCCATGCATCAAGGGCAGAGCCAGGTGGAGATAATTGAATTATAGGCAGTTTCCCCCATAATGTTCTCCTGGTAGTGAATAAGTCTCAGAGATCTGATGGTTTTATAGATGGGAGTTCCCCTGCACAAACTCTGTAGGCTGCCACCATGTAAAATGTGCCTTTGCTTCTGCTTTGCCTTCTGCCAGGATTGTGAGGCCTCCACAGCCTCACAAGAGAGAGCAGCCCAGAACCATGATTTTTAAAATGAAGACACAGCCTCTCAGAAAGCTCCAAATCTCACATATCCTCATGAATTTCTGTGTGTGGGAAGTCAAGGAAATGAACTCCTAAGGTGAAGTTGAAGCAGTGGTAAGTTTGTGAGTCCATTAAGCCTCTTTCCTTTATAAATTACCCAGTCTTGGGTGTGGCTTTATTAGGAGCAAGAGAATAGACTAATACAGTGTCCATGGTACCTCCCATGGCCTTCTACCCGCTGCCATGCTGTGCGGGGCCCATGCCACTCATCTTACTGAGACTGAAAGAATTTACAGTGGGGAATAAAATCCTCTGAAAGACATTCATGCCTCAATTCCAACTCTCCCCAACAATTAGATTAAAATAAGGCAATCAAGTACACACAGACTTCTTATTGCTTTCTGAGACATTGGCTTTCTTCACCTACTAAACTTTTCTTCTCAAATCTATTATGGATGGCTGGTCCTGTGTTTAAATAATGAGGATGAACCTTTACTGACAAAAAGTTTGTCTAAACTTGTAACAAATCATTTTCAACATCTTGAGACATAGTGAATAATTGGTTTCCATTATGGAGGCTACCTGCTTGTTCATTCCAATTCAACTCCAATGATTCCAAATTAGGGAGCCCTGGGCCTGTCAAACCAAGTGTTCTGAACAATCAAAGGCTCATGTTCAGTTATTTAAAAACACATGAGGAGCAATAATGCCACTAAGAGTGATGAGCTAGCAGATCAGCCCCAGGATTTGTTTAATCAGTACTGTGGCATGTATTCCCCAGGCATATATGGGCATTAGATGGGCCAGGTATGCTGTTCTTCTCACTATCATTTATCACTGTGCACACAACCCCAGACCATGTTTACACAGCAGGATATACAGTTTTTCTATGTTCTAAATCAAACAATAAGGGAACAGAAATAATCTCCTTCAAATTGACTTCTACTTTCTTTGGAGTTTATGCCTGCTTTGGACTGCTCAAAGTAAGGGAAATAAATCCCAGGATCACTAGATCACAGGCAATGTTTTTTTTTCAGAAGTTTCTCAGGTTATAATCCTTTAATCCAGGTCTAATGGAGAAAGAAATGGGAACTTGCATTTTCTGACTCCTTAGACAACATTGTGCCTTTTTGTCTACAAGACAAATTCTTGATTCCCTCTAAGAGACAAATTATAATTCAGCTATTTTTTCAGACATAGCTAGAACTCTGCAAGTGAGTAACTCCTAAGACATTCTCCCTTGTACACCCACCTCTGGCCAAGATGAAATAAACAGAAGGGTCAGATTTACCCTCCTACTCCAAAGGATAGGGAAAATTTTTAAAAGGGATGGAGGATTATTTGCCAAGCAAGTGGGAAGAAAAAAATGAAAAAGCATGGGTGGTGATCCCACTCTCTGACAAAACAGACTTTAAACCAACAAAGATAAAAAAGACAAAGAAGGGCATTACATAATGGTACAGCTATCAATGCAACAAGAGCTAACTATCCTAAATATATATGCACCTAATACAGGAGCACCCAGATTCATAAAGTAAGTTCTTAGAGACCTACAAAGAGACTTAGACTCCCACACAGTAATAGTGGGAGACTTTAACACCCCACTGTCAATATCAGACTGATCAATGAGACAGAAAATTAACAAGGATATTCAGAACTTGAATATTTTTTAAGTATAAATATGTCTCAAATATTGCATGACATCCTGTATTTTATCTGGCAAACCTAGTAGGCAGCAAACAACATAAAATTGCAATTTTTTGGGTCTTGGCTTCAGTTGCTTCTTGTGTAAAATAGAAAAGCAAATAGAACTTTAAGATTTAAAGTCATCTACTTACTCAGAGTGATCTATGACTAATAAAGTGCTCCTCACAATTCTGTCAGAGGTAACATTAAATCCATTCTCTGTGTATGTGTATTCAGATAAGGGGAAAAAAACCCTCCATCCGAATCCTAAGTACCACTTTCTCATAATGCAAGAGGGGTTCAGTTTTTGATTGTTCATCAGTGGCCTTTCTGCCAGGAAGTGCTGACAGGCAGAGGATTTCTTTTGCTATCCAGTTCACTTGGCCAATGGCCTAGGTAGTTACAACCTATGTACTTAGAGATAATAAACAGGCCGCCTTGTTCTCAGAGACACTACCTAGATTCCACTCTCTGCAGCTCTCAACACTCTGATACTCTGTCCTGTGAACTCTGGCTGTCTTGGGCAAATATAAACCATAATGAGATACCATCTCGTGCCAGTTAGAATGGCAATCATTAAGAAGTCAGGAAAGAACAGATGCTGGAGAGGATGTGGAGAAATAGGAATGCTTTTACACTGTTGGTGGGAGTGTAAGTTAGTTCAACCATTGTGGAAGACAGTGTGGTGATTCCTTAAGGATCTAGAACCATTTGGCCCAGCAATCCCATTACTGATCACCCCAACCTAGGTGCCCATCAATGTCAAGGATTACAAATCATTCTACTCTAAAGACACATGCATAGGTATGTTCACTGCAGCACTGTTCACAAAAGCAAAGACTTGGAACTAACCCAAATGCCCATCAATGACAGACTAGATAAAGAAAATGTGACACAGATACACCACTGAATACTATGTAGCCATAAAAAAAGGATGAGTTCATGTCCTTGCAGGGATATGGAAAAAGCTGGAAACCATCATTCTCAGCAAACTAACACAAGAACAGAAAACCAAACACTACATGTTCTCACTCATAAGTGGGACTTGAGCAGTGAGAACACATGGACACAGGGAGGGGAACATTACACACCAGGGCCTGTCAGGGGTTGGGGGGCTAGGGGAGGTATAGCATTAGGAGAAATAGCTAATAGATAATGGGTTGACGGGTGCAGCAAACCACCATGGCATGTGTATACCCATGTAACAAACCTGCATGTTCTGCACAGGTATCTCAGACCTTAAAAGTATAATTAAAAAATTCTGTATCAGAATCAAAATCACAATGAGGTATATCATATGACACCAGTCAGAATTGCTATTATTAAGTCAAAAACAGATGCTGGTGAGGCTGAGGAGAAAGTTCATACACCATTAGTGAGAAAGTAAATTAGTTCAGCCACTGTAGAAAGCAGTTTAATTACTTCTCAAAGAACTTAGAACTACCATTTGACCCAGCAATCTAATTACTGGGTATATATCCAAAAGAAAAAAAAACTGTTCTAATAAAAAGACACATGTACTTATGTATTTATGACAGCATTGTTCACAGTAGCAAGGATATGGAATCAACCTAGGTGCCCATCAATGGTGACTGGATAAAGATGATGTGGAACATACATGTAATGGACTACTTACTACACAGCCATAATAAAGAACAAAATCATGTCCTTTGCTGTGACATGGATGCAGCTGGTGGCCATTATCTTAAGAAATTAATACAGAAACAAAGACCAAATACATGCTCCCACTTATAAGTGGCAGCTAAGCATCAGGTACTCATGGACATAAAGATGCCCACAGTAGCAACTGGGGACTACAAATGAGCTATGGGAAGAGCTTAAAAGCTATTAGGTACTATGCTCATTACCTGGATGATGGGATCATTCATACCACCAACCTCAGCATCATGCAATATACTCAGGTAACAAACCAGCATACATACCCCCAGAATCTAAAATAAAAATTGGAAAAAAAGCCTAAATAAAAATTTAAGCGGGGTATCATTTTTTTTTGTTTCCCAAATAAGGCAACCCTACCCTCAAACAATGCTGTGCAAAGGAACACTATCAGGTTTAACTCTTTTAAGTGACAGTAGAGAGAAAACAAGTAATGTATACATGTCACAGGAAATGCTCACATGTTAACTAACCCTAACAACCCATAGTTAACTGAGAATCCACTTTCCATGCTGGGAATAAATGCTTTTCTCCAGATTTTATGTTCCTGGATTTTTTACAGATGCCTCTATTTTCTCTTTACTCACTCTCTTCCACTACCATGGGTCAAGGTTTTTACTGCAGTAATTTGAAGCTATGTGAATCCAAATCAACTCTGTCTAATGACACAAAATCAAACCTATCCAACTTTCAGGTTTTGGCATCTGGATGAAATGGCATGTCACCCATCCAATGCCTTCCCATCTCCCTTAGAGTACAAGTCAACAACCTCACAGTGACTTCCAAGGCCCCCAGTAATGTGACTACCACGGCCTCATCTGCTGTTCTGTCACACCAAGCATGACCATCACAGGAACATGGACTTCCTGTTCCTGCTACCTGGAACTCTGTCCCCAAAATTCTACGGTTTACTCTCTCATCTTCATCAGGTCTCTTCCAGTAAGGCTACTCCGCTCCCCATTTATACCCTATCCCTGTTACCTTGTTTTACTTCCCTTCTGTCATATTACGTATTTACATCTTTGTCACCCTCTACTATAGTTTGAACAATTATGTCCTCTCCAAATTCGTGTTGACACTTAATCCCCACAGTGGTGGTATTAAGAGGTGGGAACTTTAAGGTGGTGATTAAGCCTTGAGCTCCAAGTCCTCATGTATGGATTAGCGCCTTATAAAAGGGCTCAGGGAAACTAGTGTAGAACCCTCTTGACCTTCCATCCCTTCCACCACATGCAGACACAGTGTTCTTCCCCTTCGGAGAATTCAACAACCAGGTGCCATCTTGGAAGCAGACAGCAATCTTCACCAGATACCAATCCTGCCAGTGCCTTGATTCTGGACTTGCCAGCCTCCAAAACCACAAGAGATAAACTTCTATTGTTTATAAATTGCATAGTTTGTGGTATTTTGTTATAGAATTGTAAGTTCACTAAGATATCCTCTTGTTTGTATGTATCTGAATAAACACTCCATTCAGGTAGGAACTTTGCTTTGTTGACTGCTGTATCCTCAGAATCTAGACTAGGATCCGGCATGTATTTAGAATTCCAAACATTTGTTGAAAGAACAAATGAACTGGCCTGAGATAGTTCTTTACTGTTTGACTGACATACTCTTGTCTGATAACTTTCAGCTACGTTCAAACCAACTGTACAGAATACAAGGCTGAAGACTGTATCCTAAAGCCAACTAGTGGGCTGCCTGCACTGTATTATTTGAGGATTTGTAGGGGGCCACCTGACCCCAAAATAGAGACCATTGTTTCATGGTAATTCTTTATTCCTCAGCTCTTAAAAGGTTATCTTTGAAAAATTATTCAGTATATGTTTTTGAGAGGCAACTAAATATCATGCATCAACACTTTCACGGTCATGCTGATGGGGATAGATCACAGACAGTTTTTGGAAGTGGAGTCAGGCCAGAGGTGTAGGAGAGACAGTTGAAGGATTCCTGAGAGGGGAAATGAAAAACGGTGAGGGTCAAACACTTGGTCAAAGGGAGCCTGCCATCTGTCATCAATAGATTCATTCCTTGGGACTTCTCCCCTAATCATCTATCTAATTAGAAAGGGTGGTAATAAAAAGAAGGCATTTCCTTGGCATCCAATGAGATCACTATTCCTATGTATCCATGACAAAGCACAGAAGGTGCTCTGTGGAAATACTGTGATATCCCTTCCCTTCTACCTCTCTACTGCCATTAGACACTCTTTTCAGCCACAGGGGTTAGCAGGTAACTCAGAATGGATCTCCAAAATAACATGTCCTTCTAGGTACACTGCTTGGTTCAAGGGTAGGTGCATAAACTAAGCAGAGCCAATGACAGTCCTTATTAGGAGTCAACATGGATTAAAGAGAAGAGAGGGACACACTCTTTTCTCCATGACATATACCTGTCAGGATGCTATGGGCCTATAGCCACTTTGCCCCACCCCCAGAGAAAAGCTGCCTGAGATTGAAGCAGAGGACAGCAGAGCCAAGCAAGGGAAGCAGAGCAGAGTCCCAACTACATCGTCTAAATCCTTAGATTAACTGAGTCTGAAGCCAGTACCACCACTTGGACTACCCAGTCAGGTTAACAAGTAAGCTTCCCTCTTTGCAAGCTCATTTGAGTTGGGTTTCTGACACTTGCAACTGAATGAGACTTGGTTAATATACATCATTACTATCAATATGCCTTGCTTGCTTGTAAGTATCAGTGAAGCATCAGCCAGTCAAATGACTAAACTACTATGCTTTATACATATAAAAAATATTTATTGAACATGAAACTGTATGTGGGTTAAAATAATACATCAGCATGCCAAGGAGGTTTCATGGTCCTCCAGAATTGTTCAACTCTATTTCTTTCTACTATCAAAGCAAGACAAAACCTCCCGTGGTCTCAGGTGCCAGCAGCCTAGAATCTTGGCCACATACTCAGTGAAAAGGCACAGAGAAAATCCCTAGAGAGGAGACACAAGATAGTTTATAAGGTCACATCTTATCCCAGTTGAATTCCAAGACACATTCTTAATGAAGTGAATCAAGGGAGTGGTTTACAACCTCAGTCTCCAATGCCAGAACCACGGCCTTAAGGAATGAAAACCACTCATAATTGCTAGATCAGATCACTAAGCCAAATTCTGCATTAAAAATACTCATCCAAGAAGACCAAAGTTTTATATGTTTGACAAAAACTGCCACCTTTGATTCAAATACTTTATGTATTTCTAATGTTTCCATAAACATTATCTCAATGGGCCTTTCACAGCACCTGCGAGGTAAGTGTTATTCCAATTTACCAAATGAGACAATCATGGCTTTCCCAGGTTGCCAATTCCCTGAGGTCACACAGCCAGTTGCTGGCAAAGCCAGGACTTAACCTCAGGTCATGCTCTTTTCATTATATTTCTAAGTTTCTCCAGCAGACAGCCCCTAAAATACTTGACACTTGATGCCAAAAAGACAAATTTTAAAAATAAAAATTATGTATACAGATGAAAGGAATACATTCTGTCCAGAAGGAAAAATTAGCCTATAGTCTTCAAAAAGTAAATTATTTTAGTCCAGTTTACACTTTTATTGTGAACTCTATGCATTCTCATTTGTATTAAGACTTTGTTGGAATGGTTAATGTTTCTAAGCTTCTTGACTTGTATACTTTCAAAAGTGACTGAAGCCTAATTCTTTCCAGTAAATAGTCATTCCTCATTTAAAATTATAAATAGTTCCCTATTTTATTGATATGCTAGTTAGATTAGCTATTTCAATGACAGTAGTTCTGCCATAAACAACCAGTTGGCTAAAGAGAACCATATAGAAGAACCTGAACTTTGAGAGCAGATAAGCTTGGTCTCACTGCCGCAACCACCCCTGTCTGTGTGACCTTGGCCAAGTGACTTAACAGCTCTGAGGCCCATTTTTTAGTTGGTAAGAAGAGATGAACGTTTATCATTTAGAATTGTTGTAAAGATTAAATGAGCACCTGCACACATACATGTTCAATAAAAGTGAAATTTTTCTCCCTCTAAAATATCACCAAGATGTTTCACCATTTATAGTCATCAGGGTAAGCTAGAAAGCAACAGCACAAGCAATATTTTGATTTTTACATTCTCCTAATAAAAGGCACCACTCCAGATGTAAGCTGTTATTTTACTACCAAATCCATCCCTGGAAGGGAGAGGCAAAAACACTTCTGAAAGAACAGTAACATGTGGCTTGCTATATAAGCAAGAGGTATCCATACAAAACAACTGTTTATCTTTAAATTGACAAGATATTCCATATGTTTTTTGGCAATTGCGTTTTTCTACCACTTCTCTAAAATTATGGCTAAGAATCTCTCTTTTGGCTTCCATTTGAAAACCATCCAAGATTTATTTTAAGGATAAACTCAGACAAACCCAACTAAGAGGAAAGATATTTCAAAGGAACTGTAGGAATCAATGATTATTCAGAGTCTACTTAATAACCATTTAAGATGAATGTTTTTAGAAATAGTTGAATTGTTAGCTATCAAGCAAATGGGAGACAGAATTATGACTATTTCACTGAAGAAAGAAATCTGATTCATTTTGTTTTCTAAAATTACATTAATTTAGATTAATGCATCATACATGTTTACTGAGTTTTGTTACAGATTATTCTGTAGTAAAATTTATAATTTGACAACAATTTTTAGATTCTGATACACTTACCTATTAAAATATTTATGTTTAATCTGTATTGGGTGTATACATTACTGGAAAATTGTACTACTGACACTTCATGAGTATGTCAATTCATCTCTGATTACTAAAAACATCAGACAACCTCCCCCCCCCACAGTCAGCGGTTACTGCGAAGTTACTTTCATGGCTTTAAGCATGTATCTTATCATTTGGAGTCTAGATTTGCTCCTCTTCACAAACCACAACTATTTTTTAATAGTTTAATTTGAATAAAGGTATTGTCCCAGAGTATAAGAAAAGGAGCGTGATTGCACACTTAATTTTCTACCTACAAATGGTTAAAAAGAAAATAATTAAAACATGCTAAAGAGATGTTTCAACAGTTACTGAGTTTCATACCTCTTTATAGAGTCCTGGTTCAGAAATGAAGTCTTTAAAATTCTTCATATCCGAAAGCAGCTCTCTTGACCCTTCATTCATTTTTCTACTGCCTCATGTTAAAGATACACACTAAAATAAAATATTAAAGTAAAGGCCATTAAATGCTCATTTAAATACCTATGTCTCTAGTCATTTGATGGTGGACTTGCTGGCTAATAGCCGGGTTGTGGCCGACACAGCGAGATGGGCACTGCCGGTTCACATCCATCTGTGGTCAGATTCCTGCCTGCCTGCATCCCTGCAGCTGACACCATGGTCAACCTAATTAGTCCCGATCAGGCATTTGATTTCATAACAACAAACAGCACCAAGTCCTACTGAGACTTGACAAAACTCAAATTTGATATCCCTAACAAATTTGAAGCAAATCTTCTCAGTCCTTGAGTTACCGTCTTCCCAGGGCCACTCTGCCTACATGCAGGATTTATGCTGAACGGATCATCTTCAAAGCTGGCACTTAAATCTAGCCAAGCTGTTTAATATGTAAAGTTCAGCCTAGTATTAACAAAAACAGCCTGTCTACATTTTCATCGTAAATCAGCTCTAAATAGAGCTCTAGGTTAAGCTGATGAATAAATAATATTTATCCAAGGCAGATTATGAATTTACATGAAAAGTGTGACAAACACCAAGCACCTGGTTCATGCTTTTGCCATATTTGATACAACTAGTTTATGAAAGCCTCCTCTGTGCCTTAAGTACGTAGGGAGAGAAAAATCAAATTGGGAGACTCAAATTCCTTGCCATTTACTAATCATGCCACTCAGCTGTGTTACTCTTGGGTCTCGTTCATCTATGACCTTATTAGTGTCTTATAACTTCTTTCCTATCAGATAGTTTTACATTGTACAAAAATATCTTACAAAAAAAGTTCTTGAAATACAACATTTAATTTATATTTGCTTTCCCCCAAATCAACCTCTAAATGCTTTTAAGTATTCTTGCAGATGATTTTAGATGTTTGGCTTCTCCATCTGTTATTTTATAATAATCATAAGAAGAAACTCATCTTTCTTGTATACTACTATGTGGTCCTTGGCCTTATAAATTATCTTTTCAAAAAGCCATTGCTGAAATTAATATGTACTCACTTAAATTTGGAAAACACAAAAGAGAAAAAGATTAAATCACCCAATGCCCCCACCCAGAGATAATCACTGTTAACATCTTGGTAGACATTCTTTAAATTACTTATATAGGTACAGAGTTGAGAAAAAGAGATCGTATTAATTCTAAGATGCTTTCAAATACAGCATTTGTCATCCATATAGTAACATTTGTAGGGGTAGGGCATTTACATTGTAAGATGTGTCCTTATTTCAAAAAGGTTAAATGGTGAAAAAATCTGTTCACATCTTAAAGGTGAGATATCCTTTTCCCACATGACATAGCACTGAACATACTGTTTCGTAATCCATTTCCTCAAGCAAAATTTTACAAATGTTTTTCCATGCAAAAAGTTATTCTACAGGCCAGTAATTCTTGAAGTTCTACAGCATCATCTTAATGGCTATAGTTTTCAGCTGGCAGTGATAGGCGGGAACAGCACTGAATGTAAGATTTGGAAGACCTGTGAGAGGATTTTACCACGTGACTGAAATTCATGCACTACACAGTGTACTTGTGAAATCAGACTCTGAGGCAACAACAGGGTTACCAGCCAGCCTGACCAGCCTATTGCAAGGATAAAATTAGTAAATATTGTAATGAGCTGGGAGAAGTTAAAAGTGCTCTACGAATGTAAAGCAGTGCTTCTATCATCTGGAGATGATACATTCAAGGATTTCTCAGCTCAATTCCTCTTCAGGATGATTGCCTCAATGAAGGAGTACTGTTTTTAAGCCCTCATAATAGCTGAGCAGAAGAGACTGCTAAATGAGACTCTCAAGGGGTACACCTCCTATTCTGCAGATAAAGAAGGGCATTCGCTCATATTTGGCCCTGGGCTGCTAATGCCTTTCACATGTTCCAGTAACCAGAAAATATCTGTTACAGAACCAACAGTCATTTCAGGGTGACCAGACCACAGTGGGTGGCTAAGGCAAGCTGCTGGCCTTGCAAATTGTGTATTTCAAATTTGCCTGTCCAGGCTGTCTTGACTTTAGGTCAGTATGATTGACCCAAACAGTGGCTCAAAGAGCAGAGGTAAGAAAAGGGTGCCAAATACTTACAAAAGAAGGTTTACAGAGTGTTTTTCTTATTCAAGTCGTAGCTTTAATGTGTTGCATTCTGAGTTGGTGGAAGAAAGGGAAAGCATAATAATATCTTTAGAAATACCACTCCCCAGTGCAAGCAAACTCAGGCCTCTTGTACGGAAGCCAATTTTTTAAGACTCTAAGAAAGCAAGGGCTCCTACTCTACTACCTTACAAAACCTCCCCTTTATCTTGTTCCATACAACTCACCAAGAAGGAAGAACATCTTCGTGAAGAAAACTCGAATCAGTGATAGAACTCAGCCCTCTGCAGCTTTCACAAACCTCTAAATAGAGAAATCACTCAGTAGCTCACCGGCTTTTCCCCAGCACGTGAATGCAAAAAGACTCAGGTACAATCAATTAACTTCATCACTAGGAATGGGCTTTAAAGGAAAAGTTACAAGAGTAGCCTATAGTGTGGGGGCAGGCAAAGGATTCCATGTTTTTTCCTTGGTGGTAGGTAGGGTTGATCATTCCATTTATTTTCCAAATCAGGACACTTTCCAGAGGGAAAGCGTGTGCTATCAGTAATTATGCCAAATGGCAGCATAAACTGGGATAGTCCCAGTTTACATATGGCGACCATAATGTTAGGACATGCATTAATGTGTTTGACTCTGACAAATGTAAGGCTAAATGAAAGAAGCCAGACACAAAAGGATTATACATGATTTCATTTAAATAAATTTCAATACATGCAAAATTTATCCGTGAGGTAAGAAGTCAGGTTAGTGTTTTCCTTGGGAAAAGGGGATCAGAAGAAGAGGGGAGGGGCATGAGAAGGGCTTGGTGATGCTGGTAGCATTCCATTTCATGACTTGGGTGGAGTCTGGAGTGTGTGGTAATTCACTGAGCTGCTCTGTTGCGGCATGTGCACTTCTATGTCTGTCCTACCTAGATCTCAGAAGTTATTAAAAAGGAAGACTTTGGATTTGATTTTATGTCCATACATATACATATATGTATACACACACACACATTTTCATGGATTTACTTACAGCTACAGCTGTAACTATCCATACAGATCTATCTTTCCTTCAGTCTTACTTTAGTATCAGCTACCATGTCATTGTTCTTGCCTGGGGGGTTGGGGAGGTACAGGTAAAGCAGCTGATGCCCATGAACAATGAACAATTTTGGGGTTCTTTTTTTTTTTTTTTTGAGAGGGAGTCTCCCTCTGTTTCTCAGGCTGGAGTGCAGTGGTGTGATCTTGGCTCACTGCAATCTCCCCCTCCTAGGTTCAAGTGATTCTCCTGCCTCAGTCTCCCAAGTAGCTGGGACTACAGGTATGTGCCACCACACCCAGCAATTTTTGTATATTTAGTAGAGATGGGGTTTTGCCATGTTGGCCATGCAGGTCTCGAATTCCTGACCTGGTGATCCCCCCCCGCCTCAGCCTCCCAAAGTGCTGGGATTAAAAGCATGAGCCACCATGCCCAGCCTCAGGGTTCATTTTTTAATTTAGGAGAAGAGAGCCTGGTTCTGGCTCACCTAGTCTATTGAAATGTAACAATGCAGAACTTAATAGCACTATAAATGCTGTCCTTTAAATTGGCTAGCAAGCAAATACAAATTACGACAGATGAGTCTTACAATGATTTAGCTCCATTTCACAAATGAAGAGACAGAGACTTTTAAAAAGGGTCACTTGTCAAAGGTAATGCCAGGATTTGGCCCTAGGTGTGACGAGTTCTTAAGTCTTTGCTCTTTAACATAGTGTCTCTGCTGTTAGGGCTCTTAGTCCTCTCTTTATCTAAATCCTGGCCCTTGCATAAATCCAGGATTCTGGATTAACATCTATTGCTAAAGTTTGGGGGAAAAAAACTTTTTTTTTTTTTTTTTTTTTTAGAGAACCAGGTAATGCCCCCACAATCTGAGAGGCCCATTCTTGGCTTGCCCTGTGAGATAATAGCACCCAGATACCCAGGCTGCCAGAGACATGATCATCTCACTGTATGAAGGAGTCCCTCCGGGCCGGGGCCTCCTCAAAGCCAGGATCGCAGCTTAGCTCCGCCCTGTGGGTCTACAACACCCATCACCCCTCAACCTCCTGGTCCCTCCCCATCTCTGCTGCTTTGCGGTGCACCTAACCACATGACACCACTCACAGGAGGAGACCAAAGCTCCACCTGCCTGAAAGAGAAGAGCATGGGAAAAATCCCTCTCCAAAATGAAACTCCCTGAAATCCCATGCATGGAGAAATTTCTTGTTTTACACACATTAAAATAAGTATAGATATACTGGCTAACTGAAGACATTCTGTCAGACTAGCACACCTTAATAATACCAAAATTCACTGTGACCTAATCATTAACCCATTTGTCTCAGATCTCCTATTTCTGGCTGTGAAGTTGCCAACGAACACCATTCACTTTCCCCACTCAGAGTTCATGGTTTATGTTCTCTAAAGATGTGACAAAGTCAGGAGTTCCTTTCACTGCTTGTTGCACTAAGAATGGTGTGCCTGATACCCACAGCATCGTGGATGGACGGCCACCCTGACGGTTTCCAGTAATAAAAACTTAGCAACTTTGCTTTGACCACTCACCTTACATGATCTTTATAACTATGAAAAAATCCTTTGAAAATGGCAGTTCATTTCTGCCAATGTTGTATGTTCATCATCCATTTTATTTAAAGCTACTTTAAATTTACATCAGATCATTCTTCAAAGAAGCCCCCAGTTGAGTATTTTATCTCACTGAGATGTAGAAAAATAACTGAAATATGTTATTATATGGATTTTGTATTTGGTATACCAGGCTTGTGAATTTGCAAACTAAAAATCCTAAGACCTCGCCCACTGATGGGCCACAGACCCCCTTGGGGACAAAGGGGGCCCAGAAAAAAGATAAACTGAATTTCTGGCCATGATGGGATGGGAGGTCAGATAGGCCTCATTACACTCTCTCCATCCTGGGTTTAGACACAACAACTAGCCAGAATTAATGTTAAAATAGAGATCGGAAGACTGACAGAATAGCCTCTCAGCGGCAATAAGATACCAAATTATAAACAAGACCTAAGGCCATGCCAGGCAAGGGGTAAGTCACACACCCTTCACCTAAAGAATAAACTGTGTTCTCATTGCCACAAGGTTTTTCTTTTTCTCTGGCTGCAAAACAAGACCTATCCTCCAGATACGCAATCTTAGAACAATTACAATGCATCCAGCTCACAGAGGCTAACTCCCAGATGATGTCCCTGTTCCACCAGCCATGACTATAGCTTTGATTGGACAACAGACTCTTTTCTCCTGAAAAGAGACCACTGACCACACACTGGTCTTGGCCAGTTTACAGAGATTTTGCACTTGTGTGTTTTTGTGTCCTGAAAAGACCTTTTGATGTGTAGGGCCTAGCTGTAATACACTTAAATGTTAAGGCTCCACTCAAAAGTGAACATGGGTCATATGTTAATAAGCATGTTTATTCAATATGCCTATGTCAGGACCACCTTCATGAATATTCATAGCTCCTCCTGTAACCTGCTGAATACGTATGTTAAGCCAACCTGTTCAGCATAAAGTCCTACCTCCACCTCTCTTCCTTCAAAGTTCCTGTCTCTGGTCTTGGCTGGAGGTATATTTTCTCAGCCTGGGGGATGGCCACCTTACAGGTTGTAACCCTTTATAAGAAATAAATTTTCTTTCTTTCCTTTTCCTTTTCTAAATTTATACATTGTAACTTTTTTCAGTTAATAATTTATAACAAAAATCAAATGTATTGTTGCCTTCTTTGGCATACAGAAGCTCCAATTTTTCTGCAGACATTTTTTTGCCTTATTACAGTAGTATTAATAAAATATAAGTGGCTTTGTTTCTTTACCAGGAAACTAACGAGGTTGATTTGTCTTATTTGGTCATGTAAGCATTACTTGTCTGGGTTTCAGTCTATAAAGGGAGGTTGAAGGAGAAAGGGGTCTCTCTAAATCTTCTTGCCTGTAGCACAGGATATCTACGAGTAAGAGGTAAAAATCTTTTTAGACCTGGGTCACTTGTTATCTCACTGACAGTAACCACCAACTGGCTGGAGCTGAGAGGCAGGTACCCTCTGCAGATGGGTCGCCCACCCTCCAGTTTGTCACAGCCTTCAGCACTTCCACTATCTCTGAGCCTGGCATGTTTCACTCATGCATTAGGCTGGTGCAAAGGCAGCTGCAGTTTTTGCCATTGAAAGTAATCGCAAAACCCCAATTACCTTTGCTCCAACCTAATGTCTGTCTGGCCAAGTGATCCCCAGGGCTTGAGATCTCTGATCTAAATACAGAAAAGTCAAGAAGATTAGGAGTTGGAGAACTTAGTAAGACTCATTACTTCACTGAAAAGCACAGGAAGTGTCCCTCAGGTGGGCAGGCAGAGGCCAGAAGACAACCACAATTGTCACTGTTGGGCACAGGTGGGAGATGACATGCAGGTGTCAGCCACAAAACACTGAAGGGTTGGGAACACTGAAGGGTTTCACTCCTCACTCACACAGACTGGATATATTTTGTGGCTCTTAATCTAAATTTGGCAGTTGTAAAGAAGGCCCGTGCAGGGCTCTCTCAGTGAAGTGTGCTATTCTGGCCAGAATAGGTCCAGCTTTCATAATCATCAAGAGGGCCAGCCCCTGAACTTAAGATCCCTCATACAACACCTGCTTCTCTTCACCCACTATGGAAAAGTCACCAGCATGAATCTGAAGTATCTGTGTCCCTGAATGATAATACAGGTGGATGAAGTCTCACCCACTCACTCAGGCCAGGTTATCCGAAGCAGCCAGGCACAGCAGGACAGATAAAAACAGTCAGCCATCTGTATGCATGGGCTTCCATCTGCAGTTGGTTGAATCTGCAGAGGCAGAACCCATGGATACTGAGGGTCAACTATGCTATGCCATTTTATGTAAAGGACTTGAACATCCATGTATTTTGGTCCTGGAACCAATGCTCTGCAACAAGGGCCAAGTGAAGTCACTTTCAAGGCAAGCAGTCCCTAAGATAATCACTCAGCTAATCAGAGAAGATTTAACAGGCAGAAGCCCCAGAGAGAACCATGTCCATGTTCATCACTGCACAGAGCACCCAGATATGATTTCTAGGACGGCGGACAAACATAGGGCTCCTGGCACAGTGGAAGGACTTACAAGCAGAGTGCCTGCCTGTGTCACGGGAAGGCTGTCAGTCACTGGGTCTGGCCCAGATTCATTACCAGCTCAAATTTTATGCTCTCTCTCTCTGGATTTCCTGTCAGTCATCCCAGAGCCCAGGCTGACTTTCAGAAATGCCCAGTGTTGAAGGACTTATGTGCCTTGCGTTATGTAGCAGATGATGAAAATAAAAGACACCTAAGTGGTTCCATTTTAAGTTTCAGTTTTTAAGAAACCATCACAAACGTAGCAGTGCTCCAGGGACTGCGGGTTAGAAAGAATAAAATGTAAAGCATCATCTCTGCATTAGAAATGCCTTCCCATAATCAGGCAACTGCTGAAGAAAAGGGCTCCAGCTACATCCCCATGTTTGTGACTGATATGAAAAGTCACACCTTGATGTGTACACAGCTATAATGGTGGGCACTAGTTTTACACAATCAAATTTTAAAATCACCCACCATCTTTGTATAACTGAGCACATTTTCTTGATTTTCCTCTCAAGTTCACAGTCCTTGGAATAACACACAGTATTTTCTAGTCCAGAGGTTCTCAAACTTCAGTGAGCTTATAAAACCTCAATGCCAAGACTGTACCCCATACCATACCAATTAACTCAGACCCTCTAAGGTTGGGACCTGGGTATCAGTATTCTTTTTTTTTGCATCAGTATTTTTTAAAACTCCTCATGACTGGCATTATACTATATGTCCATCTGGCTCTCCCTACCTTTCACATTCCAAGTTTATTTCCATTCATGTCTCAGAACTGGCTTTTAAAATCCATTCCTCTCCCTCCTGTGATTGTTCTAACTGGTTGCTACATTGTGTAGAAATTAGCTTGACTTGTGAAAAACAGAATCAGCACATGTTTGGTTGATGAAAGCCCCAGAGATTAAGAGATGAGCTCTTCTATACAGCATCATTTCAGAATCAAATTAGTTTGTAGCTTCAGCCAAGAATCTCATAGAATGGAGGAAAGAATTCTTCCACTGAAATTACAGTTCTTTTCACAGGATAACACCTCAAAGAGATACCAAGGAGAAAATCAGCTCAGCAGCCAACATGACAACTTGTGACTCAACCTGATGGAAAAACAGGGTGTCCCATACCCCTTGCTCCCACATCTAAACACCAAAGGTATACAGTCTGGGCCAATCTAAACCACTTGGAAAGTTGGAATATAACATGTAAATTGTATCTCTCTTTCAGATCACTGGACTCAGATTACTACATACTCTGATTTTTCTGATTCTCATATATCTCTTTCTGTCTATACTGAAAACATTTGAAACAATGTTGAACTCTATCAAAAAGCTTGTGCTCCTGTAATAAATTCCTTTCTTCCCTGCTGTCTCAGCCCATCATAGGGTTGGCACCATGCCACTACAAAGGACCGTTTTACTCTGGGTAGGAGTTACTGCCATGCAGTGTTGCATATTTTACTTTCCACATTTCCCAGCATGGAAAATGAAGATAGTAACACTCAAACTAACTTCCCAGGGTCACAAGACAATGGAGAGGTACCCTGTTCCACACAAGATTGTGAAAAGAACACAAACTTCGGAGCCTGACTGAACTGAGCCTGGCTCTACTATTTGCCAGGTGGATGACCATAGGAAAATTGTTTGATCCTCCTGTGTCTCAGTGTCCTCATTTGAAAAGGGGATGTCAATATCTATCTCATAGAGCTGCTGGGTGTGCTAATTGAGGTATTGCATCATAGAATGCCTCACATTGTATCTAGCACACAGTCTTTTCTCAGTAGCTGCTTGTTTTCTTTCTCTGAGGTAGATCACAAATGCCAACAGGAAAATCCATGTTGTGGTCCAAGGATCCAAGATTGTGAATTTGCCTGGCTTAGAATTCAAGCTTCTCATCCTGCACCAGTATCCAATAGTGGTTGTGAGAATTTACCAAACTGGCAACATGCAAAGCCTAAAATACACAGTGAAGTTCCCAACCCTGAGTCCTACCAAACCATCACCTTTTATTGTTGAAAGCCGCCCACCATCTTTGTGTAACTGAGCACATTTTCTTGATTTTCCTCTAAAGTACACAGTCCTTAGAATAACACAAAGTATTTTCTAGCCCAGAGGTTCTCAAACTTCAGCAAGCTTATAAAACCTCAATGCCAAGACTGCATCCCATACCATACCAATTAAGTCAGACCCACTAAGCTTGGGACCAGGGTATCAGTATTTTTTTTGGCATCAGTATTTTTCACTCATAAATAGGTGCTGAACAATGAGAACATGGACACAGAGAGAGGAACATCACACACTGGAGTCTGTTCCAGGGTGGGGAGCTAAGGGAGGAATAGCAGGTGGTGGGGAGACTGGGGAGGGATAACATTAGGAGAAATACCTAACGTAGGTGATGGGGGAATGGAGGCAGCAAACCACCATGGCATGCGTATGCCTATGTAACAATCCTGCAAGATCTGCACATGTATCCCAGAACTTAAAGTAAGAGAAAAACAAAAACTCCTCATTATTTTCCTTAAGTTCCTCTTTCTCAACCATAATGGGCTCAAGTGGGCTCATTCTCAAAGTTTGCAGAATCCTGCTTCCCTCCCTATAAATAGTAAGTTCTTCCTATTTCCTCCCCCAGTTTTTTAATATGTGAGTCTTTCTCCCTTTCTTCCCAGAAATGGCTTAAAGAATGTTGCATTTTCATACATGTTGTGCAGGTTCTCAGCATGGTTCCTGTGGTCTTTCTAATGACCTTTCTATAGAAATATAACCACTACACTGATGGGGGGGTCAATGGTATGGAATAAGTTCACTTGATTTTTATGATGAAGTTCTGAAAGCAAATCATGATTATGTGACAATAATCAGCAGGTTTCTTTAAGTCCTGGGAAGTTTTAGTTTCTCATTTAAGTCAAGTCAGCTGTTAAACAGATTATCCCTGTTAACATCTGCCTTGCAGAACTGTTCCCTGAAAAATGTTTGAGCAGTTACAAAACAACCGAGTTAAAGACAAATGCTGTTGGCAATATCCCTCCTGATAGAGCTGGTTCCAAGTGGCAGAGATGAGGTGGCAGCAGCCGTTCATTCAGGACTCTTAGAAGGGTCTGTTTTCAGAGTTTCCAACTCAATAGCCAACATGGGCTTTCTTTTTGCCACAGCTATGTATCTGTAGTGTTCCAGCTTCTTGTGCAATTCCATGCCCTTGCAGGCTTCTTAAAACATACTTGAACAATAATTAGAACTGCATATATGTATAGGTTTTATTTTCTTCCTGTTTTGTCAACATATAATTATACTGGCATTACACTATATTCTCCTTGCTTTGATTTCATCCAGTTGCATTTCTGACCATAGCAGATACCGTGGATGATTCACTCATAACCCCTCAATGCCATTCCAGTAGTGTCTGGTCTCCTGCTATTACAAGTATTTTCTACTCTCTGCATAAGGGGATTCTCTACCCACAGGAGCCTGTTAGTCCTCAAAGTGGCATAGGCTGGAAGTGGCAGGGAGTTAATGACTCAGGGAGCAGCCTTCAACCAAAATAAAGAGATTGAGCGAATAAATACCAAATTCCTCAGCCCTCTTGCATGCTCTGCTCATGTACCCCAAAACCTATAATCCAATAAAAAATTTAAAAAAAAAAAAAAAAGAAAGACTCTGAGGCATGTTCTACATTGTCTCTCAGAGGCCTGAAGCAGGATCAAGTCCCAGCTGCCCACAGAGTGACCTGCCACTCACTCTCCCAAGGTTGGCTTCCTTCCCTTCTCTGCCTCACTTCCCCACGTGCACTGGTGCTTCCTGGAATCCTTCCAAATAAACTACTTGTGCTCCAGCCTTATTTCAAGTTACAATCACAGAATAGGATTGGAGCACAAGTAGATTATTTGAAAAGATTCACCCTAAGGCGATGGCACATGCAATAAGACCAAGACAGAGTCTCTTGTATCTTTATTTTACTTGGTTTTTTTTTTTTTTTTTGAGGGGTTACCATGTGCCTGGCTCTGTACTAGGTTCTAGGGATGCAACAGTCAAGAAGACACATACTATCCTTTCTTCAGCAAATTGATGATTGAATAGGGGAAACAGACATCAAGTAAGTAAGCATCTAATTGACGGGTGCTATGAAGACAAAGTGCAGAATAAAAGCAGAATACATAATAAGGATATCTTGCCACATTTGCAGTAAAGGTTTCCCTTAAGAAGCAGCTTTTATTCAAAGGCTGAAGGATGGGTAGGAGTAAGCAAGTAGCGTGGGTGGAATATTGGCCCAGGGAGAGAAAACAGCATGTATAAAAACCCTAAGGCATAGGATACAGTGTTGCAGAGAGAAGAAAAATATGGCTGAAGCATTTTGGAAGCACTCTCCTCCAACCCCTCCTAAGTAATCAAATTGGGCAAAGAACCCTAAAGAAATGGAAATCACTATGCAATTTCTTTGGGAGTTAAAAACCAAAACTCAACACTATTATTTTAACTCATCTAACGATTTATTAATTCTTCCTATTTGGTCCAGCCCTTCAAATTTTAACTACTTGTAAACTCCATTTTATAACATGCAATGTTGCACTTGTTTAAAAGTAAACTTACTTGGCTACACTAGAGTGAAACCTCAGTGGAGTCACACCATTTCAAAATGGTTGGAATTCAAGTCCTTTCTTAGAAAACCATGTCTGTTTGAGAATTACTCCCAAATCTTTGACCATGTGCAGAGTGGTAGGGCTGGAGGGATGATGGGAAAGAGGTAGGACTAGTCTATTTCTGACTGCTTCAGGGATCCCAAAGAATGCTCCCAACTTTGGAGATTTGCTAGAAGGATTCGTGGGACTGAGCAAACAGGTGTACTCAAAGCTGGAGTTTATTACCGCCACATAGTAAGGATATACATCTGGATCATGAGGGAAAGATACAGGCAGAGAAATTAATGCCAGGCTTTTTTATACCCACTCCCCCCTGTGATGGGGCACAACTGAGCATGTTCTTTTCTCCAGCAACTGAAAGTGAAGTACTGTTTGCAATTTTTCTGCCCTGGGATCCCATTATGGACTCAGCATCTGAGATTTTAATTGGGGTATGGTCACAGAGGCACCCTCTGACTAGGAAGTACCACTCTTCTAGGTTCCCAGAAGTAAGCAGGTGTTCTGCATAAATCACACTGTTTGTGCAAACAGTAGGCAGAGTGAACCACTGTAATCTCTTAGAGAATGGGTCAAGTGCCAAGTTCCCAGGTGTCAGTCCTGGGCCCCCCCTTGCAGACAGACCCTTCAAAACATAGCAACCTCATGTGTGCTTTGTTAACTCTTTTCTGCACATCCTATCACACCATGAAGAAGAAGTTGTGAAAACAAATGCATTGAACTTTCCCCCTATTTTCAGCATCATAAGATCAATGGATAAAGAGAAGCAACTTCATAAGAGGTTTTATAGGAATTCTCTTTTGCAGTGGCTTGGTCCTGAGTGGTTTGGAAATATCAGTGTTCAATAGCAAGGTGAAATGTAGAGACCCCCAAGCATACTGGTACTGAGGCTCATGTGGGGCTAGCTAAAAGAACAAACCAAACCAAAGACACTCTTATTTTGTCAGCTATAGACAATACCAGTGGGCTATATTTAATGACTGCCTTCATTTGAAAAGCAAGCGTATTAAAAACTGAGATTTCATTTCTTGTTTCCCAGCAGCAAGACTCTGCTTGGAATAACAGTACAGATTTCCAGCAATGAAGCCGACTCATCCAGTGACATAAATTTCATTTACCACATACATAAACCATATTTTCAGCAATAATTTACATATCTGAAGTGATAGAAATTGGAAACTAATCAGCATAGCTTAAATACATGGCTCTCTTCATTGTAACTCTTTATAGCCAAAGTGACCTTTCTTAGTGGCAAGGTAGCATATTTATAGGATGCTATTTTCTCATGTAATTCACTGTCGCATTACATTTTCATAAATATTACCAAAAGGTGAAATAGCTGCATGTAATAATAGCCCACAAATACTAAACTGCATCCTTGAAAAAGCAGTAAAAAGATACTGAATAAAAGTTTGCAGAGAAAATTATTCACAATTTCACATAAAATGTCTATTTTGCATGTTACCTTTTAGTTTCTAACCACATCATACATATTTTCTGAAGTTATGACCATATTGTGCATCAATATTCAGATTTTTAACATGAAAAATATTTTTCATATTTCTCCATAGATGTCATAATTATCAGGTAGAATACAGTTTTACTTTTAATTTATCTATTAAATAAATTCTTAATTTTTAATCTAAGTATTCTATGCCCATTGTTACAAATAAAATAGTCAAGAAATTATTTTAAATGAAAAGTCACAGTCTTCTGCCTTACCACATACGAGCTGCTGTTATTCCCCAGTAGCAACGACTTTTATTCGTTTAAAAATAATAATTTTGTTTTTACTTTTCTACTGACTATCTCCATATCACTAAAAACATACTATTATTTCTTATTTTATTGATTGTAGATATGATCTATTGGTTGCTACTTTCAATTTCTTATTGGTTTCCTTTGTAATTACTTAAACCCTTCATTTGTTGTTCCATCTATGATGGGTAGAATTTTCTTAATTCTCCACTCTGTAGGAATAAAAAGTGATGAGTGCCCTTATCTTCCCCTTCATTTGTCCTCCCCAACTTCACTTTGAAGCTCTCTGTTGTTCATGTTTACACATTTATAGCATGAAGGTTGATAATAAATGCTGTTCTGTAGCCATGTCTGTCAATCAATGAACAGTGTCTATATAATGGTGACTCCATAAGTATTGTTCATTCCTGGAAGCAAATGGTATAGTGTAGCTGTATTTCCTTTATTGTACAGCTTTTCATTTTTCCTGGAATTTATAGCTTTCCTTGTCTTCCTTCTTGCAATGTTTGCCTTGCTTCCTTATATTATCGAGGAAATTACAGGTAGTAATATATCTGTGGAATCTCTTTCCCTCGCCTATCCTTACCCTCTGATGCCTCCCTCCCAAAGCAATCATTTCTCCTGCTCCAACCGTAACTAATTGTCAGTATATTCAGCTGTCATCCTGGGATTCTTCTTCCTTACTCTATTGGGTTGAAATTATTTCCACGATTCCATCTTCCTTTTTCTTTTTTCTCCCACTTAGAACATATCTGAATATCTATATTCTATTCTTACACTTGCCAGATAGATTTTTCTGGGAAGATAAATATAAACTGAAAATAATTTTCCCTCAAAAACTTGAAGTTTTACTTTATCAGCCTATCATGTCCTTTGTTGCTATGGTTCCTGATCTTTTGCAGGTGGCCTGCTTTTATGTTTGCTTGTTTTGTCGTTTTCTTCCTCTACAAACTTGTAAATGTTTCTCTTTATCCCAGGTGTTCAGAATGTTCAGAAACTGTTTTCTCTGTAGATCATGTTTTATTTATGTGCGCTAGGCATTCAGTGGGTCTCTTCATTCTTGTTTTTCAGTGTTATGAAATTAACCTTTTTAATAATTTCCTCCTCTCTTATTTACCTGTTCTCTCTTTCTGGTCTGTCTAGTTTTATTCTCTATGACTTATCTTTTCTCTCACAATCTCCATCACGGTTTTTCTCTATTATACCTACCTCAAAATCATCTAATCTTTCAGTGTTTTAAAAAACATTCTACAGTCATATCAAACATCTTGTTCTTTGTTCCTTTTTTAGAGCATTTTGTTTTATGGATGCAGTGTCTGCTTACATTTTTCTGAGAATCATAAGAAAAAAATCCAATCTCTTCTCCGAGTTATTTATGTTTCTTTTTTGTGAGGTCATTTTTCCTGCCTATTTATCTGGTGTTCTTTTCTTCATTTTTCAGATTTTCTTCAAATATCTGGTGATACTTAGTTGTGCATATTTAAGGATCAAGCAACAAAAAAACTGCTAGGTACCTTATGCCTGTCAAGATGGCTACTTTCAAAAAATAGAAAATAACAACTATTGATGAGGATGTGGAAAAATTGGAACCCCTGTGCACTGTTGCTGGGAAAGAAAAATGATGCTGCTGCTATGGAAGAGTGTGGAAGTTTCTCAAAAAAATTAAAAATAGAATTTATATGTGATCCAGCAATTCCACTTCTGGGTATCTACCCAAAAAATTGAAAGCAGAGTCTCAAAGAAATATTTGTATAACTATGTTCATGTCGGCATCACTCATAATAACCAAAAGGTAGAAGCAACCCAAGTGTCCATCAATGGATTAGTGAATAAACAAAACATGATATATGCATACAATGGAATATTATCCAGCCTCAAGAAGGAAAAAAAATTCTGACACGTGATACAACATGGATGTTGAGGCATTGTGCTAAGTGAAATAAGCCATCAACACTGTACAATTCTACTTCTATAACACATCTAGAGAGTAATCAAGTGCATAGAAACAGAAAATTGAAAGGTGGTTGCCAGAAGCTGAGGGAAGAGAGAATGGGAATTGCTGTTTAATGGGCATAGAGTTTCAGATTTGCAAGTTGAAAAAGCTGTGGAGATTGGTTGCACAATGATATGAATATACTTAACAATACTGAACTATACACCTGAAATGGTTAAGATGATTTCTTTAAAAAGAGCAAAAGAACTTGACAAGGATCTGTAGCAGAAGCATTGGGGCATTACCCATTATCTTCTCAGCAATTAGAATTTCAGCTCGTGCTGGCATGACTCTAATTTGATCTGGGCACACCAGTTCATGGCAATGTTTTGAATTTTTGATGTGATAATAATATTAGCAACATACATTTTTCTATTAACATTTTGCCCCAAAAGATGGGCTCAATGACATGAATTTTCTGTATTTGGAAATTGTCTTAATTATGATACATCAAGGAATGAAACACCAATGACTTAAAGAAACTGCCCAGAATGCAGGAGTTCTGATCTTTAGTACAAATTTTCTAGGAATATATAAAGCAAGCAAGAGGGGTGGTGTTGGAAAGAAAAGAATTTCAGGCTGTATGAATCAAATGAAATGCTACCAACTTAGGACAAATTGACATAGAAGGTTAAAAGATTTTCTCAAAGATTTCAGCCTTTTAAATCCATAAATTATATTTTCTTGAAGAAGCATTGTTTCAATTTTGTAACAGTAACATGTTTTTAAAAAAGAAAAGAGTCTGGGCACAGTGGCTCACATCTGTAATACCAGCCAAGGCAAAAGGCCAAGGCAGGAGGATCACTTGAGCGCAGGAGTTTGAGAACAGCCTGGGTAACACAGTAAGACCTGATTTCTACCAAAATTTTAAAAAATTAGCCAGGCTTGGTGGTGCACACCTGTAATTCCAGCTACTACTTGGGAGGCTGGGGTGGGAGGACTGTTTGAGCCAAAGAGTTGGAGGTTGCAGTGAGCCATGATAATGCCGCTGCACACCAGCCTGGGCTACAGAGTGAGGCCCTGTCTCAAAAAAAAAAAAAAAGAAAGAAAGAAAGAAAGAAGGAAGGAAGGAAGGAAGGAAGGAAGGAAGGAAGGAAGGAAGGAAGGAAGGAAGGAAGGAAGGGAAGAAAGAAGAAAAAAAAGGCTGGTGGGGGGGCAGTAGTGTCAGCACACTTCTTGAAAATACTAAATATAGAGCCAAGTCATTACTGTCCAAAGTCAGTGTTAACATAGAGGATGAATATTTAGCCTTACCATTCAGATTTTAAACTATGAGGTTTTTGTTTGTTTTTAACGCAGGATGATAAGTAAGTACTTTTTAACTCTGGAGTCTCATTACTCTCTAAATAAAAGCAGTGGTAGAGGCAGCTACAGACTAAGAATGACTTGAATCATAATGCCCATTACTCAGCTAAAAAATAATCAATTGAACTGAAATATCCTGGCATTTATAGGGATAAAAAAGAAAAATCCCATTTTCACTGTTGTTAGCAAAGAAAACATATTTCTCCACCTTCAACAAGGGAAAAAAAGCACTATTAAGCACAAGGGGATAGTATCTGGCTCTAATTCAATTCTGCCAAGAGGCTCAGAAGAAATCAATAAACACTTATTAACTAATCACACAGCATCTCATTTCCGTGAGTGAAATGGTGAGTGTTGTGTAAATCCAGAAAATAACCCTTTAATACAGATGAAAACATAGAGGAATAAGGAAAAGGCTGTGGTGAGTGGCTGATTTTACATCAAAAATTTCAGGAAACTTTAGCTTTCTTTTTCCTATACCTTGCTGACACATCTAAGGGTGGAAGGGAAAAACATCAAGGCTAATATATTCTCATATTTTACTGTTTCTTTCATAGTTACCCTTCAAATGCTTCTGATGTAGTCTGAGAAATTCCATATTACCTCGAATCAACCTTTAGAAAATCAGTAATCAAAACAAATGCAGTCAATTTGGGGTGGGGCCCATGTTAAGGAGATGTAGGTCAAGGGATACAAAATTTCAGGCAGACAGGAGAATAAATTCAGGGGATCTATTATACAATATGGTGATTATAGTTAACAACAATACATTGTATTATTGAAAATTGCCAAGAGAGTAGATTTTAGGTATTTTCGTCACAAAAAAATGGTAAGTATGTGAAGTAAGGGATATCTTAATTAAATTTTAGTCATTCCACAATGTGTGTGTGTGTGTGTATAAACATCATGTCATATACCATAAGTATATACATATTAATTAAAATTATAATGCCCCATAAAACAAGTACAAAGTACCCAATTTGTGTTTACAAAACTCAATTATAATAAGAGGAGCCAAGGAATTTTTCAGATAGTCCAGGAAAAACCCTGATGCCTCTGGCCTGCATTCTTTAGTAGACTAATTGCCCTTTAGTTCACTTTACCTCTTCCCTTGAGGAAGGCAGAAGTTGTACGTTGCTATCCTCTCTGAAGCCTTAAAAAAGAAGATGAACAGTCAAGGGATCTTTCCTCAGTCTGGATCCAAAAGCTATATTCATAATGGCAAGATTCCCAAGGAGAGACCTTGCTTTAAGACCTAGGGGACAGAACTTACCTATCAAATGGGGGCAGACTGCACAAGACAAATGCCATCACTTTGTTTAGCTCCCACTTATAAGTGAGAACATGCGAAATTTAGTTTTCTGTTCTTGCATTAATTAAGATAATGGTCTCTATTCCATGTTGCTATAAAGGGCATAATTTTGTGGAGTTTTTTCTTAATGGTTGCATAGCAGTCCATGGTGTATATGTACCCCATTTTCTTTATCCAATCAACTGTTGATGGGCACCTAGGTTGATTCCATGCATTTACTACTGTGAATAGTATGGTGGTATACATACGAATGTCTGTATCTTTTTGACAGAATGAATAGTTTTCCTTTGGTTACATACCTAGCAATGAGATATCTGGGTCAAATGGTACCACCAGGGACTGCCAGATAGGAGAGAGTGGAAGAGGGGCATGGGCCAAAAAAACTACCTATTGGGTACTATGCTTACCACCTAGGTGTTGGTACCATCTGTATTGCAACCCTCAGCATCATGCATTATATCCATGCAACAACCTTCAAATGTATACCTAATTTAAAAAAAAATGGTCACACCAACTAGAGACCAAGGTAGACTCTAGTAGTTCGAAAGATAATACTTAGGCACTGTGGACCCCATGAAAATTCTGGACATTAACTCAGGTTATCGAGTATGAAATCCAGAAGGCAATTCCTGGAAGATGCCAACAGGGATCACCAGTTCCCTTAGTCAAGGAATACTAATTGCCTACCAGAGGCACCACAAATGTGACATATACCCAAAGTGTGATGGGTATCTCAAAACTGCATTCATTTTTTTGGCCTTCTTTCTACTTTTTCCTCACTCATGACGGCAACACTAGCTAGCCAGTTGCCACAACAATACAAAGCTGGAGTCATGGCATACTCGTCCCTCCTTTCTCACAAGCATGTCTTGGATCCTTGACATGCTCATCCTTCAATTTTGCATGCCCTCTTGGTCTTGATCTTCACTGTTACCCCCATCACTTCTCTCTGGGATCCCTGTAGGAGCCTCCAACAATCACCTAGTCTCCCTGCTTCCAGGAGGTGCTTATTCCATCTGTTTCCTCACTATGGCCTAATGGTCTTTTTGAAATGTCATTACATTGCTTTCTTATTTCAAATCTGTCAGAGGTGCCAAGATATTCTAGGTTTGAAGATTTGTTCATTCTTTAACTGAAAAATATTTTTTAGTCATGGTAATATAGCTACAGGTTTAAAATTTCACATATTACCAAAGGGTATGAAATGACTCTTGTCATTAAAATGTAAGGGTCATTCTCATGAAATGAAAGTTGTTCACTCACCCCACACCCACAGGGCTTCTACTATTAACAGTATCACAAAATTTGTCTATGCATATATATGTGTTATATTAAAAGATATGTCATATATAACATTGTATACAAGTGCATTTTATGTAATTTATATTGAAGAGTATGTCATATTAAAGTACATAGATCTACTTCATTATTTTGCACAGTATTGAATGTATAAAATGTCATCTTTTGGGCTGGGCATAGTGACTCACTCCTGTAATCCTAGCACTTTGGGAGGCCAAGGCACGTGGATCACCTAAGGTCAGGAATTCAAGACCAATATGTGAAACCCTGTCTCTACTAAAATTACAAAAATCAGTTGGGCATGTTGGCACATGCCTGCAGTCCCAGCTACTCAGGAGGCTGAGACAGGAGAATTGCTTGAACCTGGGAGACGGAGGTTGCAGTAAGCTGAGATCACACCACTGCACTTCAGCCTGGGTGACAGAGCGAGACTCCATCTTAAAATAAAAATAGTCATTTTTAAATTAGCATTTCCTGTGGATACTTATATTGGTAACTAATGCACAATCAAATTTTAATGCCTAAGTTCAGCAGACAAGTCCCTTATGATCTGGCTGCTGCCTACACACTTTGCTTCATTCTCCTTTACTTCCCCATATCCAGTTTTCCTTTCAGCCCCACCAAACTTCTTGGTTACATTTGCCTGTAGTGTCCTCTTTGGCCTTTCTTTGGCCAATTATCATCTTTTAGAAGTACTAAAATTCTAGTCTAATTTTGTCACCCCTCTTCTGAACCCCCTTGATTCCTGTGCTACGCTATGCTACATGGGCTCTGGAAATAATTGTTATACCTACCACTGCCCCTACACTCAAGACAGGAGATGGAGGCATATAACTAAGTGAAATAATAGAGACTTACAGGATTGAAAAGAAGAGGGGGTGAGTCTGAATGAAAATCAACATCACACTTCATAGCATTGTTGTGCTCATACTAATGAACAGAGCACCTGCAGGACGGAGGAGGCTGAAGTGAGTGAGCAACAGAGTGTGGTGCTCCTGGAGTAAAACATCAATACAAGGTAGTGTAAGGTAAGTCAGCCATGCATATTGCAGAACCACAAGAGGCCAATGAAGGGAGAGGAAGCTGAGATTTGGGGCTGTCTGAAATGATTTCAAGGACTGGTAGAAATAAAATGACCCTTGAAGGAAAAATTAAACTGAAAGGAGTGGTCAGGGTAGGAAGAAGGCTATGAAAATACAACTGGAGGATGGGATGCTGATCCGTCAGGCTGGGGCAGCAGAGGATAGTGGAGGACAGCAGGGAGATGGAAAGAGGGCTGAACTGAGATGCTCAAGGTTCATGAATTAATTCAATAAATGGTTATGGAGCACCTGCTGTTTGGGGAACTGGTGACACTGCAGTAGACAAAATAAAAATCCCTGACCTCATAGCACTTCATTTCCAGGGGTTCTCCTGCTAATTCCTGGTGTCATCTCAGGCAAATCACCTCGCTGCTCTGGATCTGCCTCTTTATCTGTAACATATGGGTCTTGGACATTTCTGAGATCACTTTTCTCTCCAATATTCTAAGATGACTAGGAAGGCGTTGGAATCATTGGTGGAACCAGATGATGGCAAACTGAGGAACCTGGACTCCTTCATCTTGGCAGTAGGAAGCTGTGTGGACTTGTTAACAGGGAACACTTTCAAAGCAGAGATTTAGGAAGATTTCTCTAATAGACTAAAACTAAAAGAGAGAAGACTGGAAATTGGAAACAACTTACGAGATTACTGATCCTTACAAGGTGATGAAGGCTTGGACATACATCCTAAGATCAAAATCATGAGTGAATAGCACAGATGTGATAAACCAAGAATAAGGTCCTTCTTTAAAATATTTGTTTTATTAAATAGTTGGCTATAAAGTATTTGTTGCCATGATACTGACCAAGATCGGGAGAACTGGGGAGAGCTTTGCAAGCTGTCATTTCTGGGTCTCTGTGTAAGACCTGGCTGAAGTATACATGTGCTGCTTCGTGGGCTCTGAAGGAATGTCCTGTCTGAAAAACACTACCCAGGGCATGGCTTAGTGCTGTGTGCACATGTGACCGGCTATATTTTGGAAGATGAATGAAGCCCAAGTAACATGAGTTGTCGCCCTTGGCATTCTGATTCTAAGTGCAGCAATTGGAATTTGCTATTTTTAGCCCTCTCCCTTGAAAATTCTAGAGTGCTTATCACCCTAGTAGCTAATAGCTCAGCCATCTCTATTTCAGCCTTCCTATGGCTAAAAGAACTTCAGAAGTCACTCAAAGATAAATGTCCCCTGCCAGAAAATGTCTTAAAATAGAATGTTGTAAGGGTTTCCTTGCTGTGGATAATAGACATTTACTTAACCATCCTTCATGCCCAGTCCCACCTCCTGCCTCCAAGAACAGGCCTCCCTGGTCAGTTCCCTTTGCTAAGCCTGGGGCACTGGGAGCCCCATTATAAAGGTCCGTAGAGTTACCAAATTAGAAATGGAACAGAGTTCAAGGATTTTGTGATGGTTAATATTAGGTGTCTACTTGATTGGATTGAAGGATGCCTAGATGGCTGGTAAAATATTGTTTCTGAGTTTGTTTATGAAGATGTTGCCAGAGGAGACTGACATTTGAGTCAGTGAACTGGGAGAGGAAGACCCACCCTCAGTGTGGGTGGGCATCACCCAATCAGCTGCCAGTGCAGCTAGAACAAAGCAGGTGGGATAACCTTGCTTGTTGAGTCTTCTGGTTTCCTTCTTTCTCTTATGCTGGATGCTTCCTTCAGCTCCTCATGCCCTTGGACCTCAGACTCCAGGTTCTTCAGCCTTTGGACTCTGGAAATTGCACCAGGGGCTTGCCAGGGATTCTGGAGCTTTTGTTCACAGACTAAAGGCTGCACTGTTGACTGCCTGCCCTGGTTTTGAGGCTTTCAAACTTGGACTAAGCCCCTACTGCCTTTTTTCTTCCCCAGTTTGCAGGTGGCCTATCATAGGACTTCACCTTGTAATTGTGTGAGCCAATTCTCCCTAATAAATTCATATATATATATATGCATATACACACATACACATACATATATCCAATTGGCTCTGTCCCTCTGTAGAACCCTAATACAGATTCAATTTCAATTCTATCTTCTTGACTAATTAATTCCATTATTTGCTTTCAGTTGAGTGAGAAACAGACACATTGAAGAGTAATGAAAGCTAGGGTGGCAGGACAGTTCAAGTCAAAATCAGATGAACTTTGAAAACAGAACAGTGACAAAAAGTATTTTTTCCACAGGCATTAAACTGTAACCAAACGCCCAGTTGCAATGTCCATTTTGTTCCAATCCCCAACATGGCCCTTCATGTCCACTCCTTCTAGAGCATAATGAGAAATAGCCACATGACTAGTCACTAATAGTCAAGTGTCACTTCTATTCTCATTTGTGAATATTACATCAGTGACCTCTCAAATTCTTAAAAATCACAGTGTGTTACAGCATCACAGGCATTCAGTTTTATGTGATTAAAAACTAGTAGCCAGAACTGCTTGTACTTATTTTTTTTTCCTGATGAGAAGACTTTCGGAATTTTCTTTTACCCACTTTATGTGGGTGGGGAAAAATCAAAACCTGGTGGGGGGAAGGGGGAAGTAGTTTATCCACAGTCTCTTAGAAGTAGAAAAAGAGAAGCTTTGTGGTAACATAGATAAGATTTTCACCTGGAGTAAGTGTAATATTAAAACATATATATTTTTTAGATAAGGTCTCACTTTATTGCCCAGGCTGATACAATCATAGCACACTGTACCCTTGAATTCTTGGGCTTAAGCAATCCTCCTGTCTCAGCCTCCCACCACACACTACTATTCCTGGCTAATCTTTTTTTTTTTTTGTAGAAATGGGGGTCTTGATATATTGCTCAGGCTGGTCTTGAACTCCTCAAGCAAGCCTCCTGCCTTGACCTCTCAAAATGTTGGGATTACAGGCATGAGCCACTGCACATGGCCTTAAAACACATTTTCAATCTTCTTTCTGTCCTGATAATAACTTCTGATAAGTGAAACAAATAGGCACTAACACTGTTCTGGTTATTCCATAAAGAAACACTAGATCCCCTCTCCTTATTTGCTTCTTGTTTAAACAACTTGGGTTTCATTAGCTGTCATTGCAAACAGCTTATTGCCAACCACATCAGCCTCTTCATCTTTGATGAATACTTACAATTCCAGAGGCCTGGGATGAGGAACCCTTTAAATTAGTTTCTGCTGTGTACAGCCTCCGACCACTTAACAACACTTTTCCCAGTAACACTGTTAAGTTTAAAATGATAGGAGGCTGGGACAAGCAGAGGGGACATGGAGCTGTTTCAGTTCTGATGTTCTGATCCCATCAAGGGTCCCCAAGATCTGTGGAAGAAAGTGCTCAATAGAATGGGAAGAAGGCAGGCTGGCCTGGCTCCCCCAGATCCGAATTCAAAGTAATGTTTATGGGCCATATAGGTATAATAATAACTACTATTTATTGAATGCTATTCTATGCCAAGCATTATGCTAAGGGCCATATATATACTGTATTATTTAAATTCTTATGGTAGGCTAGGTACAGTGGCTTGCACCTGTAATCCCAGAACTTAGGGAGGCCAAGGGAGGAGGATCACTTGAGTCTAAGAGTTCAAGACCAGCCTGGGCTATATGGTAAGACCCCCATCTCTACAAAAAAATACAAACTTTAGCTGAGGTTGGCAGTGTGAAACTGTAGTTCCAGCTACTGGGGAGGCTGAGGCAGGAGGATTGCTTGGGCCTGGGAGATCAAGGATGCAGTGAGCCATGATGATGCCACCGCACTCAGCCTGAGTGATACGAGACCCTGTATCCAAAGGAAAAACAAAAGATTTCTGGAACTTATTTTTTTTTAAATTTCTCACAGCAACACTTTGAGATAAGTATTATTTACCATTGCATTTTCCAGGTGAAGAATCTGAGGTATCAGAAGATGTATATGATTTGCTTAAGGTCACCTATGTATGCGGTAAGTGGCAGAGATGGATTTAAACCTGGAGGAATCAGGCCCTAGAGCTCATGTGTTGAACACTTCTGCTATAATGCCTTGCATATGCAAGTTATCAGACTCTAACTTGCTCCAATCCCACGTGTGGAGAATGCTTCTGTTTAACAAAGACTACATTTCCTAGCCTTCCTTGCTGTTAAGTTGGGTCATGTAACTGAGTACTGGACAGTTAGATATGAGTGGAAATAATGTGAGAATATCTAGGCCAGACACTTAAAACATCCTTCAGCTTCCTCTTCCCCATCCATGTGGTCTTGGAAGGCACAAGTTCCAGATGGTACAAATATCAGATGGAAGCAGCCAAGGTGTCTGTGTCATTGTTTAGAGAAGAGCTGCCCAGAAGAGCCACCGAACTCATGTGACATGAGCAAGAAACAAGTGTCTTCACTGGGTTAAGAAACTGCGATTTCAGGGTTGGTTTGCAACCATGGCATAGTCTTGCCAATTCAGAGCCTATACCACCCAATTTATTTCAGGTGTTAACTTGTTAGGGCCCATCATTGACCTCTGCCTAAATGAACCCAAATGCTACATGCTGCTTGCCTTGCTTCCCTAAGCTACTAAATTACCTTCCAGAACACAAAGGGTTACATTGTTTCTACCAGATTTCTTTCCAACATTGTGTCACGTAAGGATAAATAGATCAATGAAACAGAACAGAGTCCAAAAATAGGCCCACACATATGTGGTCAATTGATTTTCAACAAAGGCACCAAGGAATTCAATAAAGAGAAAAAATTTTCAACAACTGGTGCTAAAACAATTAGATATCTGTATGTAAAAACAAAAAACACTTCAACACCTAACTCATTCTTAAAATAAACATGCAAAAATAAATTTGAAATGGATCACAGACATGGATGTGACAGTTTGAACCATAACACTTCTAGAAGAGAACACAGGGAAAAACGTGAACTTAGACAGGTGAAATAGATGTTGTGCTGCACCACCCAGGTTCCCCTCTTCCAACCAAAACCCCATTCTCCCAGCTGCAAGAACTGGCTGTTATGGCTCACAGCTGTGTCTCTTCAGACATTTCCCTCAGCAAAAGGATCTGCCTCACCAGGGGGTAGCCCTCATCCAGTGATTAGTCAAACTAGGTATACATAGCCCTGTTCCCTTGCCTCAATTTGAGACAAATTTGAAGATTATCCCATGAGAAAAGAAACACATGTCCACAAGGACTTATTCCTGAATGTCTGGAGTAGCCTTAAATAATAAACAGAATAAACAGAATTTTATAGCCTTAAATAATAAACAGAATAAACAGACAGCAATAAACAGAAAATTCAAATGTCCATTACAGGGGAGTGTATAAATAAGTTGTTGGATATTCATACAAAGAAATATTATTCAACAATAAAAAGGAACAAATGCCGGGCGTGGTGGCTCACGCCTGTAATCCCAGCACTTTAGGAGGCCGAGGAGGGTGGATCACAAGGTTCACCATCCTGGTCAACATGGTGAAACCCCGTCTCTACTAAAAATACAAAAAATCAGCTGGGTATGGTGGCACGTGCCTGTAATCCCAGCTACTCAGGAGGCTGAGGCAGGAGAACTGCCTGAACCCAGGAGGCGGAGGTTGCGGTGAGCCGAGATTGCGCCATTGTGCTCCAGCCTGGGTAACAAGAGTGAAACTCCGTCTCAAAAAAAAAAAAAAAAGAAAAAAATAGGAAAAAAAAAAAAAAAAGGAACAAACTACAGATACACTCAATATCATGAATGATTTTAAAATCATTAGGTTGAGCGAAAGAAGCCAAACACAAAAAAGTATATAGGCAATCCATCTATATGAAATGCCAGATCAAATAAAACTATGGTGCTAGAAATTAGAATGCGGTTGTCTCTGGGGTAGGGAGGAGAACGTTGCCTGAAAAGGGACAAGAAGAAACCTGGGTTTACAGAAATGTTCTACATCTTAATTGCATTGGTGGTTACACAGATGTATGCAATTGTCAAAATTCAGCAAAGTGTAGATTTGAGATCCATGCATTTTACTGTGTAAAAATTTTGTTTCAGTAAAAAATAGTGTTTTAAATTAGAGCAAGTCCTTCAATCTGGGCTTGCTCTAATCAGCCCTACATGTGGATAAAGATATCTATCGCTGTCAATCCCACTGCAGTGAATTTTAAGAGGGGTTCATAGCACAACTCCCATGTTTGAATCTGGAGCCTTGAAATATGTCTATTTGGCTTTATCCAGAACTCAGCCTCTCCATTTTTATCTGGATTCCGCCCTGCTCCCCACCTTTTTTGAGATAGAGTCTTGCTCTGTCAGCCAGGCTGGAGTGCAGTAGCATGATCTCAGCTCACTGCAACCTCTGTCTCCCGGGCTCAAGCAATTCTCCTGCCTCAGCCTCCAACTAGTTGGGATTACAGGCATGTGCTACCAAGCCTGGATAATTTTTGTATTTTTAGTAGAGATGGGGTTTCACCATGTTGGCCAGGCTGGTATCAAACTCCTGACCTCAGGTAATCTGCCCACCTCGGCCTCCCAAAGTACTAGGATTATAGGAGTGAGCCACCATGCCTAGCCCAATTTCCCTTCTTTTAGGAGCTTTAAAGATCTCTGAAGGAAGGGACAACTTCCCTCCCCATATCTCTCCCCATCACAGTCCACTGGTTCCAGCTGACTAGACTCACTATTTTACCAGCTAAAGAATCAATATCTCCTCTGTATGCAGACTTGTGATGACTTAACAAAAACAACGGCAATAACTGCTATTTCTGAGTGCTTACCATGCATCAAACAGTTTCCTAAATGCTTTGTATTATTTCACTTAAAAACTTAGGGCAAGGCAGGTATTACTACTCTCATTTTTTAGAGAAAGAAAGACTCAGAAATTTATCCATAGTTATAGAGCAGTACTTTAAAAACTCAGGACTCAAACTGAACTCTCTCTGGCCTCAAAGGCTGGATATTCTCCACTAGACACTATTTGCTTTCAATGTATGTTTAATAAAATATTGCTTGCTTGAATTTAAAAATAGCTATACTATTAATAATGTAGTGATTATAATAAATATTCAAGATAGTTCTTTAAAGTAAATAACAGCACTTTTAAATTTAGAAGCAAGGAACACCAATTCGCAAGCTCCGAGTTACCCTGGGTAATGACCAGCCAGAGCCACAGCCATGGAGCAGCTGAATCCAGCTGCTGAGTGTCCTGGAGCACTAGAAGACTTCCAGAATGCTCCAAACACATGCTCTCACAATTACATTTCTGTTCATTGAATGTTTAGTGCAATGTGATTCATCTGCTCTCAATTATAACATTACCATTTCATTACCATTCAGAGCACAAATTTGTTGGCCTTTTTAAAAAATCCCAATGAGATTAAATTCAGTCTACCAGATACAACTTCAAACCATCCCAAAGGGGCATGTGTGATCTGGTGTGCTGAGGAAATTTTCTTGGTGCCATTAAACTCTGGGTATTTTTCACTTCCCTTTGGCTATGGACTGTTCAAAGCAAAGAAGGCATAGTTGGCACTGACCATGACTGAGGAAGAATGAGATTTGGCTGACGTGTACATCCATGTGTGTGGGTGTGTGTGGGTGGGCATGTAGATATATATATACACACACACACACACACACACACACACACACATATACAGGAAGAAAGCCAGAGACACAGCGAGCAAGGAGACAAGGATACTATGAAGGCTACTGGCTAAATGAGGAATGAGCTTAGAACCAGTTGCATGTCAGTCAACCTGAGGAGGCAGGCACAGCTGATACTCCATTATTCAGATGCTGAGGATGGAGAGTCTGAAGTTGGCTTTTTTCTTTAAAAAAATTTTTGTTATTCATCTTCCTCCCTCTTAATTGCCTATCTTCTTAGCAATTTGCCACTTTTTAGCTGCTTTGTTAGAGATTTAACAGGGAAAATAAAAATATGCCAAATTAAAACCAGCCAATTTTGTTTTTTTTGACAGCATCCCTGATTCAAGACATTATGAGGAAAGAATTTTTAACTATCACCTAGAATAAGATTTCTTTTTCTTAATTATCTGTACATTTCAATTACTCTTTATATTCTTGATCTCTTTTTCTCTATTCCTAACACAACATATTAAAAAATGCATTTACCTTTCATTTTATCTGTCTTATACTTTTATAAAATAACTGCCTTCTTCTCATTCATATATGCTACTTCTAGTAGCCCTCAATTTAATTATTCTGGAGCTATTTGAGGGCATCCAATTTAATTGTTGTAGGTCTGCAGCAGAACCAAGCATCGTGATGCCTTTTGCTAAGATTACATGATTTGAAATACATCAGAACATAAAACTCAAGTTATCTCCTGGAAACATATCCTAGACAAAACAAGAAAGAAAACAAACAAACAAACAATTTTTAAAACCTCCAAAATATGAAGTAGCTATTGTATCAATATCAGAAAAATACCTAGAAATATATATTGAAATTCCACTCTGTGGTGTATTCCAGTAACAACAGTTATTTTTTCTAAACATAGGCTTATCACCTACTGTGCCAGACCCTTTCAATACATAATTTCATTTAGATTTTGCAACAACTGTATGAAATAGGCATTAGCCCATTTTACAGATATAGAAATATGATTTAAAGAAGTTATGTAACTTGTAGAAAGTCTTTCATCTGGTAGGTGAATTAAGAACAAATACATCTCATCATCTGGATATTTTCTGGCATTTATATAGAGATGGTAGAAAAGGAAAGAGGAAAGAAGTAAGGACTAAAACACCATAAGGAGATGTATTCCTAAAATAGAAGCTGATGAACTAGGATTCCCTGGTCAGGGTCAGCCATTTGCAGATGTTTGTTGGTAAATTCAAGAGAGAATAGGAAAGAGAAGACTTGATCAGCATGAATCCACCATTCCTGAAAACCTAACTCAAAGTGAATTGATCACTTAACAAATTCACTGATAGGAGAAATGGGCAAGAGATACTTGAGATGTATGAGATGGTATCCCTGCCTGCACAGGATGCATAATCCAGATTGGGTGCCAATCTAAACACCAAGACAATCAGCACTGCCAGGCTATTTAGCAGGCTATCTATTGATGGATACCATATTACAATTCTTATGACTTTGGAGAAGGTAAAATTTAACACACACTGGAGTAGTCAGGAAGGTTGGTAAGGAGTGGAAACTTGAGTGGAGCCCTAAAAAGTCAAAGATTTATGGGTCAGGCATGGTGGCTCATGCCTGTAATCCTAGCACTTCAGGAGGCTGAGGTGGGTGGATTTCCTGAGCTCAGGAGTTGGAGACCAGCCTGGGCAACACAGTGAAACCCTGTCTCTACTAAACTACAAAAAATTAGCCAGGTATGTGGTAGAGTGTACCTTTAGTCCCAGCTACTCGGGAGGCTGAGGCAGGAGAATTGCTTGAACCTGGGAGGTAGAGGTTGCAGTGAGCTGAGAACACACCACTGCATTCCAGCCCGGGTGACAGAGTGAGACTGTATCCCCCAACTGAAAAAAAAAAAATGCTTATCAGCCGGGCAGTGACAATATCAAAACCTGAGTTTCTTAATCTACAAATTGGGACTAGCAATCCGATCTTCACAGCAGTGCTGTGAAGACTGAATGGGATAATTCAGGTGGAGTAGTCAGAACAACACATAGCACATAGAGCATCAAGAAGTGGAAGGTATTATTTGCAAAGAAGCTTCATGAAGGCAAATCCCTAGTTGTCTGGAATGAGTGAGCTTCAGTTGAGGCCTTCAAGGCCTTAGCTTATCTGGCTGAAATGCCAGATAAACAAGTTGGCTGGTGCTCATAAGGGTTCCAGCAGAACCAGCCATCACTGCTGCCTTAGCCCACACTCCTCTTCAAACTCCTATCTGACAGCAGGCCCTGGACTTGGACTTGTAGGCAGCTAATTTAGGATACAGGATGTGCTTGCTGTAGCCAGCAAGATATCAGGAGTTGCTGCTTCTCCAGCCTTATGCTGCCCAGTTGGAGAATCTGTCACTGGTTCCCAGAAAATGAATATGATCCTCCTGCTAGGTGTCTGTCTATCTCTAGTTCCAACTTTTCTCTGCCATCTTGTCTGCTGACAGCAGACAAGCAAAATGTCTACTGCTTGACTTGATTATAAACCTCATGGACAATAAAGCTTAGACCATGAACAGTATCTTATTCATCCAAACATTCATCCATACCTAATGTAATGTGCTAGCACCTAGCACATAGAAAGTGCTTATCAATGTATGTTTGTTCACTTGAATTTTAGAGGCCTCATGACTCTTTCAACCATCACATTGCCACTTATTTAAATGTTTCTGTGCTACTAACAAGTGTTTGAAAATGCATCTTTTCCCCTCCTGCAGGAGGCTTGATACCATGGCAACAGCACTGGTTTGACTTGGAAGTATGCTTTGGAGCTGAAGGCTTTTTCTTCTACCTGCTCCAAATAGCAGCAGGAGCTCTAGACTTGAAGCTGAAGCCCTGTGATGCCAGTTTCCAGCTGAGCAACCCTCTGTTTCTCAGCCACTTTACCTTCTCACCTGTTCTCTCATTCATAAAACAGGATAATATACTTTCTCAAAGAGCTATTACAAGGTTCAGATGAGATTGTGTGTGAATGCTTTTGCTAAATATATTACAAAATAAATATGAAATAAAAATAATGATTTGTCTTGGGCCCATTCATTCAGTTACCAAATGTTTACTGAGTTCTCTGTGCCAGAAACAGTGGTTCTCGGAGCAGAGGGTCAACTAAGGGACAAAACAGACTAAAATCCCTGCTTTGTGATATTTCCATTCTTGGGTCTATAGCTTCCCTAGGAGATAGACAGTAGACAGTGGGGTGAACCACCCATCTCTATCTGCTACTGCTCTAGATATGAGTCATCTTTATTTCCAGTACCTTATGTCTGTCTTCCCTGCTTGCCTAAAATTGCTTTGAAGCTGACTTTGCTTTGAGCCCTGCCCTGGTTCCAGTTTTCTTTCTGGTTCATCTGGATGCTTTACTTGACTTTCTCCATCCTGACTGACAGCCTTGCTTATCTTGCACCAAAGTTGCCAACATCTTGGCATGACAATCTTCTTAAAATGCCTAGCTATAATATGAAAGCCTGGGTACCTGTAACATGTTTAATAAGTTTACTTTGTATGTGGCCCACAAAAGTGATTACCTTCATGAAAGATGAGAATCACAGCCAGGAACTGAGAGTCAGCATTCTTTATGGCCAGCTGTGTCCTATATGTGAGCAGCATAGCTTGCCAGCTGCTCTTCTTAGCACATCTGGCCCTAGAGCTCTGGACTTTAGTGTTCTGAGTCAGTAAGAGAATCAAGGGAACAATTGCTGTTGATTTTCTGACATGATGATTACAGACCTCAAAATAACTCATCAGTAACAGGTTGAGAGGTAGAAGTGGCACAGACCAGGTGGAAACCATGCCAGAGTGTGTAGAGCACAGGGCTCTACCTATTCAAATCCACTCAGATGGAAATAATAGCCTTTTCTGGAAAGCATCTCAGTGCATGGTTGTTACAGCAGCAGGTAGAAGGAAAACTGTTAGCTCCTAAGCATACTTCCAAGTCAAACCAATGTGGTTACCATGGTATCAAGGCTCCCACCGGGGAAAAAGATGCATTTTCAAACACTTGTTAGTAGCATAGAAACATTTAAAAAAGTGGCAGTGTGATGGCTGAAAGTGTCCCTCAAATTCGAGTGAACAAACAGACATTGATAAGCACTTCCATGTGCTAGGCACTAGCACATTATATGGTAAGGGATGAATGTTTGGATGAATAAGATACTGTCCATGAGCTAACCTTAGAGTCCAGGGGGGATATAATCAACTCTGGAAGAGAGACATTTCACAAAGAGAACCAACACAAAAGGTAGAATGTGACAGTTATTACCGGAAAGGTACACACATCTATTAACTTATTTACTCATTCACTCAGAACATATTTCAGTCCAATCTCTGTTATAGGTGCTGAGTGTCTAATATTAAGAAAAATGGGCATGGTGTCAGAGAAATATCTGAGCAATAGATAATAAATGAGATAGACAAATGATGATGAAGATAGATAGATAGATGATAGATAGATAGATAGATAGATAGATAGATAGATAGATAGATAGATAGATAGATCAAGGAATTACAAACTGACACCTGCCATGAAGGTAACAGAGAGAACCCTATGGTAAAGGAGATCCTCAAGCACAGAGGCTACAAGGAAGAACAAAACTCCTGTTTTCAAGTTGCAAAGCTAGGCGATGAACCAGAATCTACTCTGATGTTATATATGTGGACAAACTCAGTAGGATTTTTTTTGTTGTTGTTGTTCTTTACACTGAGTCCTGACATCTTTTTGTGAATTGAAAACTAGGCTGGCTTTTCAAAAAGGGATGATTAAACTGTGTGAGAAAAGTTAAAGAGCTTTTGCAATTTATTGACAGGATAACAAAATATGAATAAAACTAGAGTTCACTTCCAGGTTCCTCCCTTCCTTCCCACTTACAGTGCTAACAATACTTCATCAGATATGGAAAATATTTGTCACCAAAACAAGATACAGATTAATATAAAGGATTATTCATTGCAGAGAAGCCCCACAACTTTATATAAGTTATCTCTCTGGGACTTAATATTCGTATCTGCAAAATAGTAAAGCTGGACTGAAAATCTCTTGGGATTCCTGACAATTCTTGTGAATTTAGAGGAATACGTCAAGACTAGATTAATCAACACTACTACCAGGATTAGTTTCAGGGATATAGAAACAGTTCAGAAATTTGTAGTCACACTGTACTACAGAAAAGGACCTTGTTGTTTTGTTTTGAAATCATAGCATAAGTTCTTAAGAACAAACTCCTTTACCAGCACACCTGGTATACAACCAATAACTGTGCTCATTAGAAATGGTTCTCATCTAGCTAAAGCCTGGGCAGGATTCTAGAGCCCTGTTTTCTCTTCCCTCTTACCACTCTTATATTCTTATGACTGAGCCACTGTGGGAAGGTTAGATAGAATGGCTATTGTTCATATGTTTTCATTAATTCAGTATGACTTCTCCATTGCCTAAACTAAACCAACAGCATTTTAAAAACTGAAGACTACAACAGAATTGGTGATCATCCAGGAGAAAATGGGTAAGAGCAGGAAGGCAGAAAGGAAAAAAAAGGAAGAAAGTGACAAAAGGGAGAATTCAGAGGAAATAAAGATTGAGGTCGCTATAGTCTTTACTTGGTTACTTATTTTCTTTATACTTTCTGAACTTGTTTTCAGAAATGCAATGTGAAAGAATTTAACATCTGGTAACTACAAGTTTTCTGACTTGAAGACATAGCCACTAGGAGGTATTACAGCCTTTGGCTGCTGAAAATAATAAAAATAAGGCTTTGTAATTTATTTGTCATAGTTCTTCAATCATTGGCAATGCCTTTAGTAGCATTTAAATAAATGGGTGAAGAAAATGTTACAATCCCAGTGCTAAATTGGCCATGCTAATATCAGATACACCCAGTGTCATCCAGACATCCCTGTTTTCCTGTAGAGATGGGATAGCTTGCTTCCTCCTGTGTGATAGTCCATCTTGGCTGTTAGAAAATCCTTCCTTTTATTGGGCTCAAATTCATCTCTCTAATTTTCTATGGATTGGTCTCATTGTTCTCTATTTGGGCTATGTATAACAAGTATCTGCTATGCAGTTGAATTCTCTTGTATTTTGAGTAAAACCATCTACTGTGTCTCCAGGCTCCATATTCCCATGGGCCCAGTGGTTCCTCCTAGCACTCTCAGGCTCCTCACCATCCATCATTTTCCTAGCAAACCCCTCCTCCGATTTATCTTTGTCCATCTCAATGTTTCCCAAGTTAAAATTAGTTCTTCAATAGGCACAGCACCCTGTTGCCTCATATTGAGTTGACTGTCCACTTAAAACCCTTAATTCTTGTTCAGATGTGCCATTGCTGCTGGTTCTCTTAGTTTTTGAAACTAAGTGCAGGGCCTCACATATACTTTTACTTAATCTTCTTAGATAAAGCCCATCATTTCTAACTATCCAGATCTTTTTTTATTATGCCATTCAATACATTAACTACTCTTGACAGCTTTATGACATCTGCAATTTGATAAGCATGTCTTTTTGAACTTTACCTAATTTGTTGATAAAACTGTTGGACAAGACCGAGAAGAGAATAAATGACACATGACCAGAAAATGGATAATCTATGACAACCAATAGTAAATAATCAACCTATATATTTTAAGTTAATTAATTTGTAAAACACTATTTGCCAATTACCTACTATATATGAAGCACACAGGTGCTGCAGAAACAGGAAACAGAACAAAGACTGCTCACACAGAATTTGCACTCTAGTAAGAAATGATCAGTGTCCTTTAATTAGGAGCATTAGTTCCCAAGCACAGTTCTGATATCATTCAGTTTACATTTCTCAATTTGCTTTAGGACACTTTCAGGAAAGACCTTATTAAGTGCCTTATGAACTGCTGATTGACATGTAAAACCCTAATATTCCAGTCCAATAAGCTAATAAATTAAGAAAAATAAAGTACTCTGAAATAGCTTTTTAAAAAAACACTTTATTGAGGTATGACTGACATGTAAAAAGCTGTATATACATGATAAATGCAATGCAATGATTTTGGGTCTAAGTATACACCAGTGAAAACATCACCACCACTAAGGCCACAGACCTATCCATCATCTCCCACAGTTTCCTCCTATCCCCTTTATTTTTATTTCTACTTATTTATTTGCATAGTAAGAACATTTAACATGAGCACTACCCTTTAGAAAATTTTAAGTGATAGCTACTGGCACTGTGTTGTATAGTAGATGAAATGACTTATCTTTGCTGAACTTAAACTGGCTCCTACCAATCACTGATTGCTTTTTTGAGGTTTTTCTAATGTCCACAAACTACACTCTTCGTAATCTATCCTAGTGTCTTGTCTGAACTGTGGAACTCACTATCCTGGAGTCTTTACCATCCACTGACTTCACTTTTAAATCTGGAAACGTCTTCTCCTCCCTTCTCTGCCCTTCCCAGTCCTGAGCACCTTTCTTTCCTTCTACTCTTTTAAAGGTTCTATCTGAAGGTCAGTGATTTTAATGACTGCCTTTTGGTCCCATGGAATGGAATTCATCCAATCCAGGAGTGACGAACTCTCAATTTCACATAATTAATTAATGTCTATCCTCCCCTCCCCATCTCAGGACATGGATAAACACTGTGGGCCCGAAGGAGGAGGGTTATCCAGACTGTCCTGTGTTGTGACTCTTTTTGTACCAGCTGAACTAAAGTAGCTGTTAGTGTGGTCATTATTTTTCACAAGCATCAGCTGATATGAGCCCTCAGCCCTCTGGGTAATGCTCCTACATCTTGCTGCTACCCAGTCATACTCCTCTTGGTTACATGTCCCTTTGTCCATCTTCGATATATGTCCTCTGCCTCTCAGCTCCTGAGAAAGCTGTTCTTATGTATCTCCTTGTCTTCCTTCCTGAGATCATTTGCAAGTGGCAGACTTACTTTTTGAGACCTTCTTCACATTAATGAGCGCTCTTTCCTGTTACAATTGCACGCCATGGAATCACATCTACTGCTCTTTTCTAGTTTCTGAAGCCTGCCTTGTCCAAATCCAAGGTTCTTCTGCCTCATCATCTTTAATTTTGTTTCGAGGAATGTTAGATAGAATCCCTTCCTTCCCTTCCTTTCTTCTACAGCACATCAACCTGGTCTTCCTTGTTGGACAGAATTCTGTCTACCTTGTCACTTCTGTATCTCAGGAGAAGACTTTTTCAGCAAGGCCTGACCATGCATTGTCGGGCCCTCTGCTTTTTAGTTGAACGCATCTGCCTCTACAGGCTCAAATATTTGAAGTCTTCCACCATTACTCTATCTTGTACTTCTCCCTGTCTTGTGCCTATGGTTTTGCAAGGCACATTTTACCCAGAATTTACAATCCCTTTCCTCTAAATCCTCATTTTACCCAGATCATGATATTTTTAGCAAGCTGCTAGCAAATATCATGATCTGGGTAAAATGAGGATTTAGAGGAAAGGGATAGATGGGGAACAGAAGGACCCTGAAAACGGCTGCTCATGAGGTGTGCATGCAGTCTCAGCAAAACATAGCCACTTATTTTAAAGTAACTATAGAAACCTCTTATTTCATGTGAAACTCAGAGAACAAGGAGAGTGAATAGGTTTGTGATGGAAAGAATCAGTTAACCACTGAGAGAAATGGTTCAGTGCAGCTCTGTCCAACAGAAATATAATGAGGCAGCTATGTAATATAAATTTCCTATTAACCACATTCTAAAAAGAAAAAAGAAACCAGTGAAGTAAATTTTAAAAACATTTTACTTAGTCCAATATAGCCAAGATATTTCTCATTTCAATGTATTCAATATAAAAAGTTACTAATGAAATATTGTATGTTTTTGAAACCTGGTCTTTCACACTCACTGCACACCTCAATTCAGAAGCTAAATTTTCATTGGAAATACTTGATCTGTATTTAGATTTCATAAAATTTATAGTTTAAAAAGTAGATTCACATATCCAAGTAGTTCCAAACATACTTAAAAAGTTTCCCAGTAACTGGATCCAGTATCAGTTTTTAAATTTAAATTAATTAAAATTAAATAAAATTTAGAATTCCATTCCTCCATTGCATCAGCTACCTTTCAAGTGGTCAGGACCCACATGTGGCTGGTGGCTATCATACTGAACAGTGTAATCTAGAGGCACAGAAAGTTCTGAGTATGAGAACCCATTTGTTAAAAAAAAATTCTTGAGCTCAACATATGATAGTCATTTTATGTTACCACCTCATGATTGAGAAACTGCAAATTGACAAAACGTTTGTACACAGTAATTCCTTTAAATAATTTCAGCATACTCATTACAGCATCTACATTGATTTGAAGAAAATACTGATACAAATATCTAAAAATAGTTTTTTTAAAAAAACTACATATATAGATTTGAAAGCTCACTGTATAACTTCTGCCATATCCTGGGAGCTTCCATGCCAAAAGTTATAGAATCTGCTGGCCAAAGGATCCCCTGTGTCCCAAAACTGAGCATTAGAAATTGATACTGGTTAAAACAGAAGAGACGTCTCTTAAGCCATTATCAACCTCTGGCATACTCACAAAAATTAGTCATCAGATGTTAGCGAGCCAACAATTGCATGCAGAACCAAGATATTTTCATTTGAGTGAGGGAGGGAGGCTAACTGGGAAATTTTGGAGCACAGGTTACCCCATCTAAGTGAGCCTTTGCCAAAAGAGAGGAAAAAGAGCACCCTCCCTATATAAGTTGTCTACTTTCTCTTCTCTGCCCATGACTGACTTGTACACATGGACCTTGCAGTATTCATTGTATTTTACATATTCATCAACCAGATAAATGGAGATGCCAGATAAAAGTCATGATGTTGGGGAAAGAGCAGTGAGGACAGGGTTGAGGATATGAAGAAGTATATAATTCACAGCATGTCCAAAAGCCACTGCCCTGCTGTTCTCCAACAGGAGAGAACAGACCAAGCTCAACTGATTCCATCACCAAGGTAGAACAATGCATTAGGTGCTATAAGGGAAGTGCAGATAAATGATACAGGTAACCCTCTGCAATTTCATGGGAAGAAAATGTTAATACTATCTGGGAGGGTTGGAGAAACCTTAATGGAGAGGATGACTTTTGTGTTTTGGTCTGGTACTGAAGGACAGTCATGGTGTAGGATATTTCAAGGAAGGGCTCTCCAAGCATGAAGTCTAGTAGAAGAAAACATGTGGAAAAGCCATAGGAGGGAACAGAGAGCAATCCAGCTCAATTCCAACACTGTATAGGTGAAAGGAAAAGCTGAGACTGACAAGGAAGGCTGAGGTCAGCCTTGGCTTCCAGGGTAGGAGGTGGGTTCTATTAAGTAGGACACTGGGAGCCACTAAAAGCACTTGAACCGAAGATTTAATCATGTGTGTGGATTTACATTAATACAAATGGGCAGGTTTATACCCATGAAATAGTGATGATGATGCTGATGACAACAAACATTTATAGAGTGGTTGTTGTGTGCCAGACCCTGTTCTACATGCTTTACATGCGTTAGTTCATTTAATTCTCTCAACAACCCTATGATGTAGAGGACACAGGTTAACATAGGCTGTTCATTTTGGAACACAGGGAGGGAAAGGACAATAGAAGGCAAAAATACCAAGCAATTAATGCAATAACACAAGCCAATGGGGAATTCTATTTACAAGAGCTATAGAGCATTCAACCAAAACCTAAGAGGCAACACACTGCAGGGGGCAAGGGTGCTGTGTTATAAATAACACATTAGTCTTTTGCATTCACCTCTTCTATGATTCCATGAAGATCAGGCCTGACAAGGGATGAGTGGCCACTGGTCTGGAGGCTCAGCCTTGGGAGTGAGACAACTCAGCTGGCCTCCAGGTTCCCACTGAACACTGCTCACAGAAGAAGATGCTGGGCTTGGATCACTCTTTCTTCTAAGTATGGTTTCCTAACAACAAGCATCACAATCATCCAGGAACTGTTAAAAATGCAGATTCCTAGGCCCCATCCCAGATCAATTAGCTTCAAGTCACTGGGGGTAAGGTTGTGGGAATCTATGTTTTCAATGCACCACCAGGTACTTCTCACACACTAGGGATTGGGTGTCACTGGCTCATATATTTGCCAGGATTCTCCCAGTGCAGAAGGGAACAATATAAAATAAAGAGTCTCTTCAAGGCCAGGGAACTTATAAAGGAAGTCACAATGAAGGAAGCCCTTTCTGCTGCTTATTTAGCCCCTATTTACACTCACGATTCTGCCTGAGGCCCAGGTACCTGCAATCCTTGCAGTCTCTTTTACCTTTCTCTGCTCTGAATACTCTTTGGAAGCTGCAATGCTAAACATCCCTGAAATTCACTCTCTCTCTCTGTCTCCTTTATCCTATTGGTATAAAGTATTTACTGCTACCATGAACTTTCTATACTGCTAGAATGGAGAAGGCCATGCATGGGTAGGTAATTTTATTTCTGCAACTTTTTATAAAAACTGTATTATGTATATTTGCTTGGCTGTCATCTGCTGAGGGATTCTATCCTTTGTAATAATTCTGCATCACTTGTTTAGCAAGTGCCCAATGGAGAGTCCCAGATGTGAAAGAAAGGGATTTCTTTACCAAAGTAGAGAACTGAAATCCAGAGTCCATTTATCACCATATACATGGAAGGTGCAATAGAAAACCTACCTACCCCAGCCCAGCTGATGACCTGCATCCAGGCACATGAGAAATGTGGGCCCCAGCTGTATGCAGGCTGAGAAGCCTCCAGCTAGAGGGGAACACAACATGTGCTCCAGTCAGAATAGGAGCTGCAACAGCTGCTTTTTCCTCAATACAGCCATTACTGCTCTGTGCTCAGAGGAGAAAGCTAGGGAATAGCAGCGGAATTGGGGGCAGAGAGAGAAGGGAATCAAGGTGCAGTAGATGTGCAACCTCTGCTCAGCCCCATCTACTGGCCTGTCTCCAGGAGCACAGGGCTGGCCACACTAAAGCATGGGCCAGATTCCTTGGCTGCCTTGAGCTATAGAAAATAATTTACCTTCCATGAAAGATGCAAAACTCAGGCACTTTGCAGTTAAGCCATCCAGGTGCAAACCCCACTCCAACACGCTGGCTGTGCGGTCTTGGGAATGCCACTGACCCTCTCTAAAGCTCCAATTCTTCACTTGTAAAATTCATTCAAAATATATTTTAAGCCTTACCTAGGTATTTAGTACAGAGAAGTGAAAATGTGTATCTTCGGGAAGACCTGTGTATAAATGTTCAGGACAGCTTTATTTATCATATCCAAAGACCAGAAATAACCCAAATACTCACGCCAGCAGGTGAACTAGCAAACCGTGATATATCCATACAAAGTAATGGTACTCAGTAATGAAAAGGAATAAACTACGGGTACATGCAATAATGTAGAAAAATCTCAAAAACATTAGCATGAGAAAAAGAAGCCAGTCACAAAAGAGCACATATTGTTGGATTCCATGTATACAAAATTCTAGAAAAAATAAACCTAACGTAGAGATAGAAAGCAGGTCAGTGATGGCCTGGGGCTGGGAGTGGGAGGTGGACCAGAACCAACTGTGGAGGGGTGGAGGAAACTGTCCTATCTCACAACTGTAGAGTGATTTTACAGGTCTACTTGTCAAATGATTCATTCAAATGGGTACTGTTTTTGCATTCAAATAATATCTTAAAATTTATTTTTATGGAGCACCACCACAAGTCAAGTACTGTTCTAAGTGCTGGAATATGAGATGAACAAAACAAAATCCCTGCCCTTGTGAAATTTACAGTCTAAAGAAGGGAGACAGATAATAAACGCATAAAAATAGATTCAATTCATAATGACAAATGCCATCAATAAAATAAGCAGGGACCAGGTGTAGTGCTCATGCCTGTAATCCCAGCACTTTGGGAGGCCGAGGCAGGTGGATCACCTGAGGTCAGCAGTTCGAGACCAACCTGGCCAACATGGTGAAACCCTGTCTCTACTAAAAACACAAAAATTAGCCGAGCATGGTGGCAGGTGCCTATAATCCCAGCTACTCGGGAGGCTGAGGCAGGAGAATCACATGAATCCAGGAGGAGGAGTTTGCAGTGAGCTGAGATCACACCATTGCACTCCAGTTGAGTGACAAGAGTGAAATTCCATCTCAGAAAATCAATCCATCAGTCAATAAGGCAGAGTAAGGGTATGGAGAGTATCATAGGTACTATTTAAATAAGAGGTCAGAGAAGGCCTCTCTAAAGAGACTGTGTTTGAACAGAAACCTCAGTGAAGTGAAAGTCTGAGAGAGAACATGAGCCATGGAACTATCTGGGAAAGAGCATCCCAAGTACTGACAAGAGGACATGCAAAGGCCCTGGGGTGGGGTCGTGTCTGGTGTAGTTGAGAAACAGCAGGGAAGCTGCTGAGGCTGAAGCCAAGGAAGGAAGGCGGAGAGTTGGGAAAATAAAGACACGCAGGGGCTTTAAAGACTGTAGGAAGACTGTAGGTGAGGAATTTGGAATTTAAGTATGCTGGAAAGTGAGTGAGGCCTTCGTCTGCTTGTTGTGTTGTTACTGTTGTGGCTTTTTTCTGAATGAGAAGAAAGATGCGTTGATATTACCTGTGTTTTAAGGGTATCATGCTGATTGCTATGAAGAGAAGAGGTGGAAGTGGGTAAAAGATGGAAATAATAGTTCCGAGACTATCACGCCATTGGAGGAAGAGATGACAGTGCCCTGAACTAGGGTGTAACAGTGGAGAATGTGATCAGGGTAAATTTGGAGAGTAAAGAGTGCCTACTTCATAGGTTGGCTCTGAAGAAACACTGAAAAGTATTTGGAATGCTCTAAGCACTGGAAAAATACTTAAAATACTCTAAGCACATGAAATAGTGCTTAGAAAAGTACTTAGAATATTCTGAAGAAAATGGGCTTAGCATAGTGCCTGGCACCTCGTTAAGTTCTCAGCCATGTGACCTAGGATTGACACTCTTCTTTGGTAAAAGAGCACTAATTGTCTTTCAGGAGAAGAAAGCAGCTCATTATTTTGGCCAAAAGGTTGTAAGTCTCATTTTTATAAATTTAACTACTGCTAAGGTGCTAGGTACTGCAAAAAAAAAAAAAAAAAAAAAAAAAAGCAAAATCTAACAGTATTAAAATTAAGTTTTAAAGCAGGTCCTTTCCCGCCCACCCCCAACAATACCACTTCCCACATTTCAACAGGTGTGAGAAAGCATTTAAATCAAATCTTTTGTAGGGCAGGGATTAAGAACCATAGCTGCATCACAGTCCTGGGCTGACTCATGACCAGTCACCATGTCTCTGCAGCCTTTTCACAGAAGTACAAAAAAGTATTTTCTTTGTGGAGACAGGACTAAATGTGATGCATTTCAACCTTGTCTAAATCCTTCTCTTAATGGGTCAGATAGATATACTGTCAAACAAATTCCAAGTAAGCCAAATAAAGGCTGAAAGAATTTGTCAGTGGAGAAACAGAAGTTTCACTTATTGTTGATAGAGTGAGACTCCACATAGGTAGCAGTGCCCCAGTGGGTGGAGTACCCAGCACGGGGGCAGACCCTGCACCCCACTAAATACTTTCTGGGGGCCTGGCAGTTTGTTCTTAATCTGGACAATAAGTCCATGAAGTTGGCATTATTATGTTCACTTTACCAAGGAGGAAAGCAAAGCTCAGAAGATGTATGACTTGCCAGTGATCACTCAGCCAGGATTGGAAGCAACCTGACCCCATATTCTTCCCATCACTCTACTCTGCCAGCGTAGAAGAAAGTAATTAGAGGTCAAGAGTGTGCCCTGACCTATGCTGCTCTGGTAAAAGGTAGTGGTGCATGCTTTTGCCCCTGGCAACTGCAAGGACAGTATCACTTACTGGCTACTACCAGCTACCTTGCTATAAAGAGTTTGGACACCACTCTCCTTCTAGTAAAGTTTTTCCATCTGATCCAACATTAAATTTGCTATTAATGTAAAATACTTCAGGTATAAAAGAACCAAAACATCATTAGGCTCACTGGTGATTGCTGAGGGCAGGGTGTGGGGAAGATTACCCTGCATGTTTGTTTTAAAATGGCCATGAACAGTCAATTAATGAAGGAGCAGGTTGTTTCTTAAAATAGTTATAAATGAACATTGAATTTTCTCTTTTTTTTTTTTTTAGAAGAAAGCAAGTATATTAAGAAAGTAAAGGAATAAAGAATGGCTACTCCATAGGCAGAGCAATCTAACTCTAAATTTTTTCTATGATACCTACAGATGATTGCCTTCTTTAAATAGGCACTATAAAATAATCTACGAGAGAAAAATGCAGCAAGGTGGAGAATCTGGATGGGTTAGCTGAAGAACAAGGTTCTGATGTTAAAATTTGAAGGTTTTTGAATGCCAGAGAAATTCTAAGATGTAGAAAGGTATTGATAGATGAGGGTGACAGAGTGACACAAGTGTCACTAGAGAGGAGAGTGTTACCCAGGTTGTGCTCTCACCTACCAGGACTCACCTTTTCTCTTGTTCAGTTAAGTTTTGCAAAACAAGTAAATTCATAAGGGACAGGATTGCTTCTTTTCTTTGTTTGTTTAATTAAGAAAATCTTTCTTGATCCACTCAAGACAAGATCTGAAGTTGTTTTAAAGAAACCCAGCACTGTCCCCATAATTCAGGTGTGATAAGTGGCAGAAGTAGGACTGGGCCCTCTTTCGAAATTTTTAAACTTCTGTTGCTGCAAACACCACACATGTCCAGGACCAGGCCATGTGGTGGAAAGCAAAGTCAGAGGTGGCAGACAGGCAGGGCAAGCAGGTGGGATAGAGAAGTAAAGGATGGGACACCACATCTTCCACTTCCTAAAGACCCTTCCAAGAGAGCAGAGCATGAGTCACCAGCCATAAAGAATCACTCCTTTCCAAAGAGGCATCTAGGATATATGACCTAATAATAAATGATATTGCTCAACTATGGCCCCCAAAGGCCTATTTTCCCATGTTATAACTATTACTACCTGTGATTTACTGGATTCTTAATATATGCAAGGTTAGAGGAGAGTTAATTAATACATTGGTTCTCAGAGAACAAACCTCAATCTTATGCTACTAAATGACTTTCTTAGGGTTTGGGGAAAAAATTTCTGCTTTTCAGATTTCAGAGCTTTGGAGAAGGCTTGCAAGTATCACCTTAGATGTACTTGAGACTCTATCCCAGTGACTCAGAGAACCACTTCCTCCTTCATTCCCTACCCAGGTTTGTACCCTCTCGTCCTGTGAACCCGTATTCCTGCCTCAGTCCTCTCTAGGAGCTTCTTCAGAGACGCTGTCAGGTTGGGATTTCCACTCCTAGGATCTCCTATATTACCTTGATCCATGTCTTTTGGTCAGCCCTGCCTGACCTCCACCTTTAGCCTGGGACCCCAGGACCAAGGCTGAGCCTGGAGCCCCTGACCCTGCTTGTCCAGGAGAGTGGCTCTGCTATGCTGGTATTGACAGAATATAATCACAGATGTTGGCACTTGGCACTACCAGAAAAGCATGTGTAGCTATTACTAAATTGCTTTTTAAAGTGAATCTCCTTTCAGTCAAGGATGAGTTAGAGCTGAAAATATCTTGGACTACCAAGATGATACCTCTTAAAACAGATTAGAATTACAGAGTTTCACATTTTTGTCATTTATTCAGTTCAATTCCATTTGACTATTTCTCACACACTTTAATTTCTGAAATCACCTAATCACCAGATTTTAATAAAAACATTCGCAAACCTGCTAATAATAAGCCCCCTCTTAAAGATCTTAGTGCTTCTTATATAATGAGTACAACTAAGGACTACTTACATAAACTTATAACAATAGCTTTTGTAAATTATTTTTTATGAACTATGACTTTCTATAATCATCCATCATTCTATTTATTTTCGTGGAGTTAGCTGCTTTTGCTATTTGACAGCCAAACTTGATGCTTACTGAAGTTAATGAATCTATAAGCCTATAAATTTATTATTTTATTTGGTTATATTCTTTTAAATGAGTAAAATAAACTGATCTCATCTTTTCCCTACACAGTGTTGAGCAGTAAATTTAGCTGATTTTTGCTTCTACTTCTGTTTCTCACTTTTATCTCTAAATAGCTCACTATGGGCAATTCCAGTTCACCTGTCTTTTTTTTTTAAAGATAGAGTCTCACTCTGTCACCCAGGCTGGAGTGCAGTGGCAAAATCTCAGCTCACTGCAGCCTCCGCTCCCCAGTTCAAGCGATTCGCCTGCCTCAGCCTCCCAAGTAGTTGGTATTACAAGCATGTGCCATTATGCCTGGCTAATTTTTGTATTTTTAGTAGATACAGGGTTCCACCATGTTGCCAAGGCTGATCTCAAACTCCTGACCTCAAGTGATCCACCAGCCTTGGCCTCCCAAAGTGCTAGAATTACAGGTGTGAGCCACCATGCCCAGCCATCACCTGTCTTTTCCAGGTCCCTTGTTTCTAGCTGCGTTGAGTATCAGAATGGTGAGGAGCAGACTCCAACACCCTACCATTCTAGACAATTGATCCTGACTAATGGAAAAAATAGATGGTAAATCCTCATTGGGGTCCATCTGTCTAAATATTAAGCTTCCATGAATTTCACTTACACCCACTAACTCTTATATCAACTAATTGTTAATGATGCCTACCATTTATTGGATGCTTACTCTGTGCTAGGCACACTCACACACAAAAAAATCTACAGATGAGGGAATAGAGAGTAGAAAACTTGAATAATGGTCAAAGCACATGGCAGGGCTTACTGACTATAATACTAGGCTGCTTTTAAATAGTAATTAGGCCAACTTCTTGTGTGATTAGTATGTGCCAGGGACAAATCAAGGAACACTGTGTGTATCTGTGTACATATATATATATATGCAGAACCAGAGATATGTGTATATGTGTGTATACACACACACACACACACACACAGAGATACACACTCACAAAGAAATTTCTGCTTTCAAGATTTCAGAGCTTTGGTGGACAGCTTTGGTGTAATATATATATATATGTGTATATATATATAAAAACACAAGTATTATGGTTGTGTAATATACATGTTTATATATATACATACAATACAGCTATTATAGTTGTATTATGTATAAGTATATATTATATATAATAAATATATTAAATATACTATATAATATATATTAAATATATCAAATATATATTTATATAATATACAAGTATAATGTATATTTATATATAAATATATAATAGCATGTTTATAATATAAATAGTATATATTAAATATATATACATATATACCTATTATAGTCATGTATTGTGTATGTCTATCTATCTATAGATAGATATAGATAATGTATTTTTTCTTCTCATTTAATCCTCAAAATAAGCATATGATGTGTCTATAATTATTCTCATTTTACTGAGGGAGAGATTAAAGTTCAGAGAAATTATATATAATTTTGTTTATTTTGATATGTTCTTAATAATCATTATATCTTACATCTGTGCCACTGTGTCCATAGAGAAAAGTCCACAAATTCAAATTGAGACTTCTAAGCCTAACTGCAAAGTGGCAGATTATAACTAGAGGCACACTTTCATGTGGATCACCCATCACCTACTGTTGTTTTTCTTACTTGTTTATGATGGAAACAAAAATAACACTAACAACTGAAATTTAGATATAGCATATCAAAAAGCACACCAGCATACTTCCCTGCTACTTTGTGACAATGCTGTGAGGTAGAAATGATAGTTATTCTTATTTAAGAGATAAGGGATCTTAGGTTTAGTTGAGGTTATAAAGATTGCCAGAGGTATCTAGTAAGAGTCAGAAATGAGACTCTCACAGACCTCCTCACTCCAAATTCCAGGCCCTTTCCAAATAACCACGCTGATGCTTCACTTAGATTCATGGAACCTCATTATATGCATGATTCACAAATCTATACTCCCAGTTCTTATCTATTTCTGAAACTAAGAATACCCCTGCCGTCCATCTGCAGGAAATCTCCATCTGAATGTCCTAGCTGAAGGTCTTACTCTTTAGTTTCTCTCACAGTATCTACTACAGGGTTCTATATGAAGCAGACACTTAACAATGTTTGAATAGACAAATGACATATTTCAAAGGAAAATGGAGAAAGAAGCCAATAACTAAGCTGAATTGTGTGGTGGGAACCTGGGCAGTATAGGGAACAGAGGGATACTAAGTTCTCATCCTCTCCACCCAAGATGAATATCATTGGCACCAGTTGTATTCAGCTAGAGGATCAGGGATAAGAAGCAGCCATCTTCTTCTGGTGGCCCAAGTGACAAAGGGCCTCCATACAGCCAGCTACAATGGAAGCAACACCAACCTGGAAGGTTTTAGACACTGTGGATGTCTCATGACTAGATTAAAGGCTCTTTAAAATTACTAGAGAAAACATGGCAGAAGAGAAGCCTAAGATAAAAGCATGGCTTTGATTGTCTTATGACTTCCATAGCAGTTGTGACTCTATCTCTGATGCTATTAGCAATGTCAGCTCTCACAGACTCCTTAAAGTTTTTCAACCTCAGTTTCCTCATATGTACAGTAGGAATAATAACATATACCACCCAGGGTTCCTGGGAAGGCTGCTATATGATGCTAAAGGTATCATATGATGCTAAATAAATATTAGTTATCATAAGCACAAGCCTTATTCTCCTTGACATTAAATAATGACTGCAAGTTAGAAACACACACACTTAAATAATGAAATCATAATTTTGCCTGATCTCATGCTTTGTTTTGGAAAACATAAAGATGAAAAGTCTGCCCAAGTCAACTAATACATGATTTTTTTTTTCTTGAGGGGGTTTCACTCTTGTGCCCCAGGCTGGAGTGCAATAGCATGATCCTGGCTCACTGAAAACTTCACCTCCCAGGTTGAAGCAATTCTCTTGCCTCAGCCTCCTGAGTAGCTAAGATTACAAGCATGCATCACAACATCTTGCTAATTTTTGTATTTTTAGTAGAGACAAGGTTTCATCATGTTGGTCAGGCTGGTCTCAATCTCCTGACCTCAAGTGATCTGCCCACCTTGGCCTCCCAAAGTGGTAGGATTACAGATGTGAGCCACCATGCCTGGCCCCAACTAATACATGATTTGGGTTGTGGAAATAATACATGATGAATGCTGTCGAAAGGTGGTTTTCAACTGATCCTGTCAGAGACAGGCCAATAAAGTCCAACGACTTTACTTGTGAATTGCTAAGGAAATCGAGCATCAGAGAAAATAGTAAGCTTCCAGATCAACCTTGATAAACCACCTCCTGAAAGTAAGATGTACTTATTTTGTAAAGAGTATATGTGAGAGTTAGTGAGAAACTACTCCCACACTACAACTTCCCACCAACCTCAGAAAGATGGTTAAATCAATTCCAGTGCAGGCTTGCAAAGAAGATGAAAGGCTTGGTATTCTTGAATAATAACAAGTCAAGAGCTGCGTTATGAAGTGTTAGCAGTTTTTCTTTTTTGTAAAGATGCTCTCATTTAAAGGATTTGGAAAAGACTTTGAGTATTTTCCCACGGGTAGGTTCAAGGCATCACAGGTGACATTAGTCAAAATGTCACCTGTATGTGTGCAGTTTGCAAAAAGAAAGCAAACAAGAGGCCATGCTCTACCAGAGTAAGGGAGGGCAGACCAGATTCCAATGTAAGAAATGACACTGAGTGAAGAGGAACACTAACAAATGGGCATCTTACTACATGGTTCCTTTACCAGTGGTTTCTTGGTAGATGCTGCAGAGAGGCTGAATTTAACAGCTGAAGGTTGAATGCCTCTCAAAGGAATTCTCATAGAGGTCACCTGTATTTGAGAAAATGGGATGTTAAACATTTATGTTGTGCAGTGACAATAAATACTCATTAAATTTTGCATCTGCCAACTTCTTTTGCTGTAGAACTCAAACCACTTGTCAAAGAATCAAAAAAGTGACCCCAGGAGGTCGTGTCAACCTTTCCTTTGATTCTGGGCAGCCATCAGATGAATGAACATCCAATCTGCTCTTCAAAGATCTTTTAAAAGGGAGGAGTCACAGTTTTCCATTCCCCAGACTCTAGAGTTAAAATATTATTTATTTTATGGAAACTAAATTTCTCCTACCATAAAGAATTTTCTTTCACATAGGTGTTACAAAGGATGGGATGTGTTATTCTTACATAGGATGCCTTCCTCTGCAATATCTGCCCTGGACCTATGTGAGAAAAAAGAAATCACCATTAGACCTTCTGTTAATTGAGGGAAAATTGCTCTGCAGAAGTATTTCACAAAATCACAGCAACAAAGAACTTTAGAGCTAGGGAAAAGAAACTTCATGATCTGTGGATCCAACTTCTGACTTTTTAGTGTGGGTGTTCCTCCACTAGGGCAACCATCCATTCCAGATGGGGTTTCCGGGATGTGGGACTTTCAGTGGTAAAACCAAGACCATCCTGGGCACTCAAGTATGGTTAGTTGTCATATTTTCCAGTCAGATTTAATCTAACAGCAAATCTGGTTAGCTTTACCTCCCAAATAAGCTTCAAATCTGATGCCTTCTCCCCACCTCCACTGCCACCAGATGGTCCAAGCTATTTTGTAGCTTTGCCTATTGTGATCACTCCCTAACATGTTTCTCTGCTTTTGCTCCTGTCCAACTAAAATCTCTTTTGTGTGCACCTTCAAGGATGACCTCTGCAAAAAAACAAAAAAGAGATCAAATCATATCAGTATCCTCCTTAAAATTCTTCAGTTACTTTCCTTGGCAAATAGAGTAACAGAAATATCTTACCAAGGCAAAAATCAGACTTGGCTGTATATTACTATCTTCCCCACAGTTGACTTAGGCTGTTCTAATTGAAATTCAAGCTAAATATAAAAATGCACTCATATACCTTAGAGAAGAGGAATGAAGAAGATGAAACAACACTAGAACTGCTGCTCTAAACCTTTCTACTTTATCTAATAAATTTCAGAAGAAGATTTCATAGAGTAGGTGCTCCATTTTGGGAAGCAGTTAAAAAAGGAGAGCTCATTTTAGGTCCAGGGTAGATTTCAAAGTGTATAGTAAATATAATATACTAAGAGAAGAGCAAACAGGTCTTCAACATCCTAACATATTAAGTGAAATGTTTGGAACTGCTTCAACCTATTTCCTAGAACTCATCCAGGTACCGCTTTAACCTTGGCTTTCTAAATGACCACTATGAGTAAACAAAAGTGGGCATAGGCATCTGTTTTAAAAGCTATTGTAGTAGTCAACCTTGAAACTCAGTAAGAGTAATTAAATACTTGGCCAGTAAAACTTTTGCTTGTGAATAATATTCTATGCATTGTTAGATTAAAGAGTATCAGATCCAAAGTAACTACAGCACAGATAAATACTACTGTCTTTTTGAAGCCATGCAGCTGATAATGAGCAGAGAGAGAACTAAGCACCAAGTCTCCCAGGATTTTGTGCACCTCCTCATTGCTTCTATCTAGTTAAGCCAACAAGGGCAGGCTCCAAAGTGTGATGGGCTTGGCCCAGGAATGGGAATCTACACCAGTGATTACCAGGGACTCTGTTAATCGAGAGGAGGGAGAAAGCACTGGCTGTATCAAATAATTGATCTTGCATACCACCAGAAGAATTTGACCCTTAGGTACTCTCTGAGAGTAAAGAAAATGGCAACAATATTTAAAAACACATGAAAGACACTGGTAAGAGGATGAGAAGATAAGCCACGGAAAGAGGAAAATACTTGCAAAACACATATCTGATAAAGGACCTGTAATTAAGAACCATCTATGTAAGGATCTGATAAACATTGAAAATATTTTTTTTAATTCCTAAAACTCAACAATTTTAAAAATTGATTTTAAAATGGGCAAAAGATCTGAACAGTCACCTCACTAAAGAAGGTACATAAATGGAAAAAAAAAGACATATAAAAAGATGCTTGGCATCATTTATCGTTAGGGAATTGCAAACTAAAACAATGAGACACCACTAAACATCTATTAGAATGTCTAAATACAGAAAACTGACATACTAAATGCCAGTAAGGATGGCAAGCCACAGGAACTCTCATTCGCTGCTGGTGGGAACTCGAAATGGTGCAGCCACTTTGGAAGATGGTCTAGCAGTTTCTTATAAAACTAAACCTGCTCTTACCATACAATCTAGCATTCGCGCTCCTCGGAATTTACACAATTAGGCTGAAACCTTCCAGGAATTTACACATTTAGGCTGAAACCTTATGTCTACACAAAACCTGCATGTGAATCATTAGTAGCAGCTTTAGACATAATTGCCCAAAACTGGAAGCAGTTAAAATGTACTTCTATAGGTAAATAGATAAATAAACTGTGGTACACCCACCCAGTAAAATGTTATCTAGCAAAAAAAAAAAAAAAAAAAAAAAAAGACATAAACTATCAAGCCACAAAAATATATACTGGAACCTTAAGTGCATACTGCTAAGCAAAAGAAGCCAGTCAGAAAAGGCTACCTACTGTATGATTCCAATTACATGACCTTTTGGAAAAGGCAAACTATAGAGACAATGAAAATATTAGTGGCTGCCAGGGTCTAAGGGAGAGCAGCAAAAAATGAAACACAGGGTATTTTTAGGGTGATAAACTATTCTGTATTATGCTATAATATGGATACATGACACTACACATCTGTCAAAACTCACTGAACTTCACAGCACAGAGTGAAACTTAATGTATGCAAATTTAAAAAAATCAGGCCAGGGGTGGTGGCTCAGCCTGTAACCCCAGCACTTTGGAAAGCTAAGGTGGGTAGATCACTTGAGGTCAGGAGTTCGAGACCAGCCTGGCTAACATGGTGAAACCCCATCTCTACTAAAAATACAAAATTAGCAGGGTGTGGTGGTGTGCACCCATAGTCCCAGCCACTCCAGAGACTGAAGCAGGAGAATTGCTTGAACCCAGGAGATGGAGGTTGCAGCGAGTCGAGATCACACCACTGCACTCCAGCCTGGGCAAAAAGAACAAAACTCCATCTAAAAACAAAAACAAAAACAAAAAAAGTCATTTAGGTCAGAAGAGCTCAGGAAAGAATGAAGACAACAACAGGAGAATCTAACTGTATTACAATGTATGAAACAACCTCACTGAAGTGAGAGTGGAATTTATAGATAAGGAAGGGGAGAAGGCTAGAATAATACATGTGATAATGTAGAGCTGAAGATATCACTCAGCACTCATGTTTAGCTTACTAGAGATATAGATGGTTACATATAGGAATGTTTATAGATATGTGTATATACTACTCAATATACATATGTATCTTTCTTTGCTCTGTCAGTTAAAAGTGCCTAAAAAAAAACCCAAAATGCCAGTAGCAATGAAGGTACATAGTACCTGGAATTTGGTTTCTGATACTACTCTCCAGTGAAAGGAACTAGGGTTCCTGGAAGAAGTGGCTGATTCTAGGACTGGGGCAGGAAATATACAAGATGAGGTGGGAGTATCTCCTAGTGCAGAAACTAAGGAAGTCCTAAAAGCAATTTTTTTAATTGATGGGCTATGTCAAAGGGACATAGGAGCCAATTGAAAGAGCTCCCAATGCCCAAAGCTGACAAAACATGAGCAATGACATGAAGTGATGCTGGACTGTAACTCAAGGTATAGAACAAGTATCCACAATTCCATTTATTTACTTTCATTATATAAATCAATGATTGAATGAATTAATAAAACAGGAGAAAATACATATCCTCCATGCAGGAGAGTTTCAAATCATTTATGAGGATTCTCTGTCCTTAAATAGGTAGAATATAACTCTTCACCCCTTAAGTGTATGCTGTGCATGGTGACTTCCCTTTGAAGAGGACATTATGAGGGTAACTTTGCTGTGAAGACACCCAACAAGTACTATGTCAGCCAAGTGATCAAGGTCAGCATCAACAGTCAGTAACGTTGATAATATGGGTTCATGATATGATGTGATGAAAATGGCATTTTACATCTGTGATCTTCCTCCCCAAAACACATAATCCCAGACTTATCATGAGAAAAATATCAGATGCATGTCTGTCCACCACCATGCCCAGATTATTTTTAAAATTTTTATGGATACAGGGTCTTGCTATGTTGCCCAGGCTGGTCTCAAACTCCTGGCCTCTAGCAATATCCTTCCACCTAAGCCTTCAATTTTTTTTTTGTAAATCTAAAATAAAGCCTAGTAATTTTTAAAATCAATAACACTTGTTTGAATTTGAATGTGCTTTTAGGGCCGTTACAAATAAAGCAAGCATGATCATGCTAGAGGTTCCCTTTCTGGTGTACTTATAAAGCGAGGTTCAGGGGAAAATCTTGCCTATCATTCTTTCTGACATCAAAAGGATTTCTAATTACTACAAGCTTCCTCCCGCACAACAGGGCATATTGAAGAATTTTGAACCTCAACAGTAGATGAAGAATGCCAGTTCTTACATTTGGATATCTATATTTGAAATATTTCTCTGGATAATGCCCAGAATAAAAGGTGAAGCCATACATAAACCACTGTGCTTTCCTTCCAAATGGTTCCAGCGTTCCTGGTCTTGCAGCTTTATCAATTACTGCCACATTTTGGGTGCAAGTTGTATTGGAGAATTCAGGTAAATAATTAGGAGAAGAGACTTCTCCTCCATTAATTTCAGTAGTACTGCTTTGAAACCACTGAGGTCAGTGTGTAGACATAATAAAATGTCACCATGTTCTCTGCAGAGAAATTACAATCTACTTTTGTTCAATACATTTTTATAACCAACTCCCTCTCAGTTACGTCTTTCTCCCTCCAACACATACATGCACACAGCCATCTAAAAATAGAACGTTGTATTTCTCTCATTTCCAAGAATCACCTGTCACCTTTATTTTGCAACCATGAAGGTCAAAATCCTTTGGAAGTTGGTATAGTATTGTTGTTTTAAAAATAGAAAAACATATATATAATGATGGTTTATACTTCCATTCAACAAAATGCTGTATAAGCCTTTTTCAAATAAATACAGTAACATCGAAAATATCTGAGATAATTAAGTAAAAAAAAGGCTGCTAAGTAGAACATAACTAGATCTTTATTAAGAAATTGCATATGTTAATATATTCAAAAATGCATTTAGAGATATGTATGCCAAACTGCTTTACTGGGTGGGTGGAATGATTAAGAATTTTCACTTTCATGTAGGGATTTCAGTAACGGTTAAACTTTGGTAAACAGAGCATATTAATGTTGTAGTTTGGAAAATTTTCCATATTAAAAACTATGTATTTTCTCTTGAACACTGTGTAGACTGATGCAATGAGGTGCTGGCAATTCAGTGGAGAGCTGCACACCCTTCTCCTTCTGCTCTGCTGGGACCCAGGCTGGACCCATGCACGGCAGAGTACAAAGTCTGAGACCCTCTCCTTAGTGCTATGGCTGGTCTAGAATACATACTTCTACCTCTGTGCTGAATCTATATCTAAAACTCCATCATGAAAACATTTATAGAAGTGTTCCCAGGAACCATAGTCCTTTAGAGCTATAAAGGACCTAGGAGGCCACCTAAGAGCCTGGGAGGTTAAGGCTGCAGGGAGCTGTGATTGCACCACTACACTCCAGCCAGAGTGATAAAGGGAGACCCTGTCTCAAAAAAAAAAACAATAATAATAGCTGCTGAAAATTATAAGATAGCTGTTAGATGACATCTTATATAGCCCTTTGTAAAGCAGTACCTAGCACCATGCCTGGCACATAGTGGCCACTCAATAAATATTTACTTAGTGCATAAGTTGATTGCTGAAGAGTAGACAGGCTTATACACTGTTCCATTTTTCTTTTACCTGAGTTTGTAACACAGATTTTGACAACTACATCTCAGTTACTTCATACTGAACTTGAAAAAAAAAAAAAAAAAGCTGTGGACTAAAAACCAGAAAACCTGAGTTCTCATTCTGGTCATGCTATTTATCAGCTGTGCAAACTTGGGGAAGTCATTTAACATCTGTGCAAGTCTCTTTCCTACCTGAAAAATGTGGGAGAATTGGGAAAGTGAATTTTGCAACAAAATTCTGAACATCAGCTATAGTGTCAGAACTTCTGCTGTCTCTCCGTCATGGCTAAGCTCAAGACTTTTCAATTAACTTATTAAATATAATCTTAGTCTTGGCCTCTTAATTTGTAGGTTAACCCACCTCCCCTACTTTCAGCTTTGTAGTGACTGAAGCAGTGATTACTGATTTTTACATGACCAGAAAGCAGGCCTTGGTTGTTTCAAGAAACCGTCTTCACAATGGTTGTATCATTACACTTACCAGGAGTTTTATGCCCAGAACCAGCCTTTGAAATTAAGGTCGAGTAGAAACATCTGAAAAATGTTTTGAACATGGTAGTCTTAGGAATAACCCAGAAACAAACACCCTACCTGGGAGAATAAACACATTTTTTTCTATATGAACTAGACGATTCCAAAACTTCTTCAGGAAATATATGCATGTGTGTGTGTGTGTGTGTGTGTGTACTTTTTTTCCCCCACTGAAACTTAACATACAAAAACAAGCAAATGGGGAACCAAAAACTTTATTAGAAAACAACTTGTCAATGTGTATATATACCCATGGCAGGGTCTATTTTTCCAAATGTAGTTTTACATTGGCAAATGGACAGTACTAGCAAATAATGTCTAGGAAGAAATTACTTTTCCTTACTCAACCCAATGTCAGCAAACACATTTGTTCAACCATTAGGCAGATTTCAGTACTAGGTGCAAGCTCTTTAATGAAATCAGCAACTGAGTTTCCATTTTCGGTGCAGGTTTACATGGATGAATTGAAACCTTACCTTCAACCAGGGTAATGAGTTTTCCATTTGCTTTGGCTAGTACAGACAGATTGCATCTCATTACTCTGCATTAATACTGCTTTGCCAAAAACAACAACAAAAATTCCAGTAAGTGAATGTATGTTTTTGAATTTAAGCTTGTGACAGCATTTCAGGACTTTTTCTGTGGCAGAGATTTTTTTCTTAATCTTAAAATAAGATTGCTAGAAGCTGCCATCTTTCAAAATCTTCTTAACCTTTCTCCATTCCACTAATTACTGCTCCAAAGCCAGAAGACATCAAGAATTACTACTGTATAGGATAAATGCAAATAGCCAAGACATCCTTCTCAAGCTATCAGCAACTGGGCCAAAAAAGCAAAAGTCTGCTTCCATTCCTGGGATGGGACACCTCCCACTTTGTTCTTAACTCATCTGAAAAATTGAACCAAAACAATAGAAACTGAAAATAATAATAATAATTGGCAAAGTATTTTGAAAAGATCAAGATGTGTAGACAAGAAATAATGATAAAGAAAAAGAGGTGTTTTTCTACTGATAACAATCTCTTTTCATGACACAGTAAAAGATAGGCAAGGATGATCATAAATCACTCTGAAGATGGAAAGCGCAGGAAAATTCAAAAGACAGTAAAGCGAGAGCATCTGGGAAGTCAAACTGCGGGGGATGGGAGGAGGCATAAAATAGTGCAAAATAATCCAAAATAGATTCTCTTGTGTGATTCAGCAGGAGGTGCCACAAAGAAGACAGTTCAGAGGGAAACACAAAGAGAGGTGTTCGTTAGACTGTAAAAGAGATAGGGAATAGAAGATGAAGGGTTGTTTTTTTTAAACTTTGCATTTGACAATGAAGGGCTGCTTAGGGAAAAGTGGGAGATTGTTTAGGGAAAAGTGGGGTGGGAAGGTATAAAAATTGTACTCCCTGATTCAACGTTCTCATTTACATTATAAAAATAGCATTTTTTAAGGATGTTCATTTCTGTCTTAATTAACTAAAGTGAGACAGAACATTTAAAACAACCAGCTCCTAGTTTTTTCAAAGCTCTATATTTCTGCCCCTGTAGAGTCCCATGGTATGTAGATATCTCATATGTCATATGCTGCAGTTTGTCCTCCAGCACTGGGAAGGATCTAGGGACATAGTTTGAATAAAACTTCTGGTCCATGAGTTAATATCAATAAGAAATGTCTTTTTCTTTTGGAAATGGTTTTGAGATTGATTCTGTAAGTGCAGCAGGGAAATTTATAATCTAATGGCAAGAGCAATGGGAACCAGAAATCAGGCCATTTTGAAGAGAAGCATCTTGCTTTTGTTTTTGAATTTGGGGGAAGGAAGAAGGATTTTGAAACAGGAAACTGAATAATATAAATTTACTTTAATTATACTAAACATGATTGATTATTGGATATTATATATGTGAAACCACAGACCTGTTTTCCTTGAAAATGGTTTTTAAAACTATTGCAGGTTATGGAAATCCTATCTATTAATATATTTCCAATACTTAGTTAATAGATATCAATGCATCAAACAGGTGCATACAGGAAAACTGACATCAAGGGCTGTGATCAGGAAACATAACGCTAAGTCTCAATTCATCTGAGAAGAATGAACATGGCTTAACTTTCAGTGGACATAAATTTCTTTTATGAGTGCAACTTCTGTCATCTTGTATTTTATTCCTAATTTGTAAAAATTGATCATTAAGGCACAACAAATTGTCAGTTTTCTAAGCCCCACACTATGAAAATTTGCAGATGGCAGGGGCCAGAAGTCAGCAAAGGCTCCCAGCAGGAGTGCTCATGTGACATCATCTGCCACCTTCCTAAGTGCCGAGGTAATACACCCACCACAGCTGTCGGGGCAGGACTCACTGCTCCTGGTAGAAAGCAGAAATCCTGCCCACCCACTTCCATGTTGATTCTCTTACTTCTCTTGCTGAATCATTCATTTCTCATGCTAAGTAGGTATGGAACACTGGTCTGGACAGGCGAATCATGAACCCTAAATCCCAGTTCAGGTCCTGACACTAATTTGCTGTCTGGCTTTGCATAGGTCACCCTTGAGCCTCAGTTTTCTCCCCTGAAAAATTATACTTCTGGTCTAGAAATGACTTACAATCTCTTTGAGCTCAAATTAAAAAAAAAAATTTTTGTGCCTCTTTGGACAGAAGAAAGGAACAGCTAAGAGGAGTTCTCCTCTCCTGCAAGCTGTGAACACCACCTTGAGGGAAGTAAAGTTCATCACTGGAGTCGTCTCAGTCTGCCTGAACCTCTAATATCAGCCTTTTCCAACAAGAGTTCCATGAAAGATTTAGGCTTAAATATATCCTACAGCACCCACTCTCTATGATAAATGAACTTCCCTTCTCTGCATCTAGATGGTATGATTTATATACCACTTTTGGGAGAATTTCGAAAACAGCCACTCAGATCTACTTCCAGGTTGTGGTTCAGATGACGAACTCCAGTTGAGAAAGGATGCAAGATTTTACTTTCTAATAGATTTCATCTTAGAATGATAAGACTTAAAAGAACTACATAGATCATTCTATTCCAGTGGTTCTCAAAGTATGGTGCTCCCAGAGCAGCAGCAGCAGCAGCAGAACCTGAAAACCTGTTCAAATGCAAAGTCCACTTAATCAGGCCAGGCATGATGGCTCATGCCTGTAAGGCGTGGAGTGGGTGGATCACTTGAGGTCAGAAGTTCAAGACCAGCCTGGCTAGCATGGCAAACCTGTATTAGCTGGGTGCAGTGGCACACGCCTGTAGTCCCAGCTACTCAGGAGGCTGAGGCAGGAGAATCGCTTGAACCTGGGGTGTGGACGTTGTAGTGAGCTGAGATTGCACCACTTCACTCCACTCTGGGTGACAGAGTGAGACTCAGTCTCAAAACAAAACAAAGTCCACTGAATCAGAAACTCTGGGGATAGGGTTTAGCGATGTGTGGTTCAACAAGCCCTACAGGTACAGGTGATTCCAATGCACACTGAAGTTTGGAAACCACCATTCTAGTCTATAGATCTTTATTTTCAGATGAGAAACACAGAAGTACAGGAAAAGTCACTTGCCCAAGATTGTACTTCTAGGGTATGGGTGGGCCATGATTAGACTCCAAGTGCTATGGACTGAATTGTGTCTTCCCACAAAATTCATAAAGGCCTAACTTGCAATGTGACTCTATTTGGAGAAAGGACCTTTAAAGAGATAATTAAGGTTAAATGAGGTAATAAGGGTGAAGCCCTAATCCAATAGGACTGGTGTCCTTATAAGAAGGAGAAGGAATACCAAGGACCTGTGGGTACAGAGAAAATTCACGTGAGGACACAGTGAGAAGGGGGCCATCTGCAAGCCAAAGAGAGAGGCCTCAGGAGAAACCAAACCTGCCGACACCTTGATAATGGACATTCAGTCTCCAGAACTATGAAAAATAAATTTCTGCTGTTTAAGCCACCCAGTTTATGGTACTTTATTATGGCCTCCCAGCATACTAATATGCTATGTCTTCTGATTCTCTGGAGAGGAATATTTAAATTTTAATTAAATGATTTTGGAATTCTGGATCAAGCCTCCAGTATCAAAAGAAACAAATGAAACTCTAGGAAGGCTGTGCTGTCAGCATGACAGACAAGAAGAAGAGGACGTCCTAGAACCCCTGACCCTGTGCACAGGTCTGGCACTGCTTGAAAGGTGAGTTCTCTTAACCTGCAGTGTGTGTAATGGTTGTGCCATGGTGATCTGAGAGCTGTGGTCCTTCCTTAAAAGGTTCAAAGGGGGCCACTAAGTTGGAAGAAGCTAAGGAAGATTGAATAATGCAAAGTACACTGTGTTTGTCCTTGGAGGAGAAGCAGGTAGTAGGATCAGGATGGGTTTGTAGGAATGGCAGTGGCCAAATGTCCTTGGGACAGGCCACCCCTGGAGAAAAGTGCCTCATATACACCTCAAGCTCAATCTGTCATCTTCCTTTCTTCTTCTAAGTCACAAAAACATTCCTCCTTTGGTGTCTCATGACTTAGGTAGTGGCAGATTTAAACCTCTAGTCATGCCAGCTGAAATCCTTCTGAGACCACCTTTGACTTTTTGTGATTCCCTCGTCTTCCATATCCACTAGACAGTATTCAATCCCATTCATTTTACCTCTGAAATATCTTTCAAATCCTTCCTCTCTTCTTCATCCTGGCTACCATAACTTTGGATGACACTTCTGTCATCTCTTGCCTGGACTAGACTTTAAGTCTTATAACTGGTTCCCTGGTCACTGGCCTTACTCTTTCATCCACTCCAAAATATGGGCAGAAGTCTTTCTTTCAAAACACAAATCTCAGTAAGCGCTCTCCATGAGCCCATCAGCCCTTCCAGTCTGGCCTGGGGCCACAGCCCTGCCACCTCCGCTGGCTTCAGTGGCAGCCATACCTCTCCAGTCCCAAGGCCCAGCACATAAGTGCCTTCAGTCCTGTGGGTCCGAGTGCGCAGTAGTCCTAACGCCTACTGGAAATGTCTGCTCTTTACTTTGTGTGTGAAATCTCATACATAATATAGTAACAGCCCTCATGTTCCAACCACCAATATAAGAAAGAGAATATGACCAATCTTCAGAAGCCCTCTGACTACCCACCTCCCTTTCATCTGCCAGAAGTTACAGCTATCCTTAATCTGCAGTTCTGTTGGTCTCTTGCTTTCCTTTATAGTTTTACCATGTGTATGTATACATAAATAATATATCATTTAGTGTTGCTTGTTTTTAAGAGGAAACAAATGTTTGTATTTTCAAGGACTTATTTTTTTCACCATTATGTTCATGAAATTTACCCACATTGTTGCAGGTAACTAGCTATTTCATTTCACTGCTCCCTCTATAAATATATATGAATATATGTGTGTGAAAGGAAATTAAATTTTGGGACCTAAACACATTTAGCCAAAGCGAAAAGTCAAGCTGGGAACTGGGTCATGCAAACATGCCTCCCCCTCTTAGTTCCTAAATAAGATGGTTACAAGATGAAGAGCTACATGCGTTCCCCATATTTTGCCCACAAGTAAATTCTTAGTGAGCTGTCAAAGTTTTACCATGGCAATGCAAACTGACAGCTTATCTTTACAGGTGCAGTCACCTCAGCCCACCAGACACAAATGCACATCAGACTGTTCCCCTACCCCATTTTGTTTGTGTTATCTTCTGTAAAATGCAGATTCCCCGCATTTTTCCTCTGCCCCTTTTGTTTATGTCATCTTATGCAAAAATGCAGATTGACTTACATGAAAACTATGTACAATATCCTGCCCTTTCCCCTTTAAATTTGGAGGCCTCAAAATCATCTTTGGAGAAAGGCACAGACCTGTCTCCCGGGTACATCCCTAAATAAATCTTCTACAATGATTGAGACTTGTCTTGTCATTTTCCTCTACTAACATGTATAATGTACACACCTTCTCCATTCTATTGTTGATGGGGAGGTGTATTGTTTCCAGCTATTCCGTATATGAACACACTTGAACACATACCTGATGCACATGTGCATGAGTTTAGAGGCTCCACCTGGAGAAATTGTTGGACCATAGGATAGGTGTATATTCGACTTTACCATGTGCTCAGGTTATTTTCCAAAGTGACTGTACCAGTTGGCAGTCATGATGAAATAGCTTTTTCATCTATTCATAAATTCAGTCTGATGTCATTCTGTTTAGGATTTTTGCATCTATATTCAAAAGTGAACACATGCAAAAAAATGACACTTGGATTGTAATTTTCCTTTCATAATCTTTGATTTTGGTTTAAAGTTTGTACTGGCCTCATACATTAATTTGAGAGTGTTTGCTCTGTATCTACTGTTTTAAAAAGTTTTGCAGGATTGGAATTATCACTTGCCTGATTTTTGTTGCTGCTGTAGCATTTGCCTATAAAATTACCTAGGCTCTGTGTTTCTGGAGAAAACTTTCCTTGGTAATGTATTTTTCATTTTATTTAATAATTTATAGGAGCATTCTAATTTTCTTTTTCTTCTTGAGTCAGTTTTGATAATTTATATTCCTCTAGGAATCTGACCTAACATCTAAGATTACAAAATTATTGGCATAAAGTAGTTCAAAATATTCTCTTATCTTTTAAATCTCTGTTGCATCAGTAATATACTCTTTTTTGTCCTAATATTGATTACTCATGCCTTCTCCTTTTTTAAAATCAGTTTCCTCAGAGTTTTAGAAACTTTATTAGTCTTTGCATTGCAACACAAACCTCGTGGGCATTCTTAGATTCCCTGCACAGCTTCTTCTTTCTCCTTTGCACAGAGCTGACCTGTGCTGGATCATACCTCTACTTTCAAATGAGGATGAAAGATCATGCTGCTGAGCCAATGTGCCTGCTGGGCAACATGTTGTGCTCTTAATGGTTCATGGTGCACCCTTGCACCCGTCCTTCCTTCCTTCCTTTTCTTCCTTCCCTTTCCTTCCTTCTTTTTTCTTAAGACAGAGTCTCACTCTGTCACCCAGGCTGGAGTGCAGTGGCACCATCTTAGCTCACTGCAACCTCAGCCTCACAGGTTCAAGCAATTCTCCTGCCTCGGCATCCCATGTAACTGGGATTACAAGCATGTGCCACCACACCTGGCTAATTTCTGTATTTTCAGTAGAGATGGGGTTTCACCACGTTGGCCAAGCTGGTCTTGAACTCCTGACCTCAAGTGATCCACCCGCCTCAGCCTCCCAAAGTGCTGGAATTACAGGCTCATGGTGCTTTTTGTTACTTTTTATCTCACTTCCATAGCCCTGGACATGTTTCTCTTAGATAAAAGTACTAGACACTTTAATCTATACCTAAGTTTCTACTTTTTGGAAGACCCAGGCTAAAAAGTCTCTTAAAATAACCAGAATTTGTCTGGTCAACGTGTTGAAACCCCATCTCTACTCAAAATACAAAAAATTAGCTGGGCATGGTGGTGTGTGCCTGTAATCCCAGCTACTCAGGAGGCTGAGGCAGGAGAATTGCCTGAACCCAGGAGGTGGAGGTTGCGGTGAGCTGAGATCGCGCCATTGCACTCCAGCCTGGGTAACAAGAGTAAAACTCCGTCTCAAAAAAACAAACAAACAAAAAAAACCAGAATTTGCTTTTGTTTTATGAAATCTTTCCTTTTATTTAGTGCTGCTCTTGTCTTTATCATTTATTCCCTTTCTGTTTTTTTCTTTATATTTATTCTGTTGTTTTTTTAAATTAAGATATTATGTTGGCCGGGCGCGGTGGCTCACGCCTGTAATCCCAGCACTTTGGGAGGCCGAGGCGGGTGGATCACGAGGTCAAGAGATCAAGACCATCCTGGTCAACATGGTGAAACCCGTCTCTACTAAAAATACAAAAATTTAGCTGGGCATGGTGGTGCGTGCCTGTAATCCCAGCTACTCAGGAGGCTGAGGCAGGAGAATTGCCTGATCCCAGGAGGAGGAGGTTGCGGTGAGCCGAGATTGCGCTATTGCATTCCAGCCTGGGTAACAAGGGCGAAACTCCGTCTCAAAAAAAAAAAAAAAAAAAAAAAAGATTATGTTACATGATTAGTTCATTTATTCGAACCTTTCTCTTTTTCAAGTATCAATCTTTAAAACGGAAGGGTTTTGTTCTATGAAGGATGATTAAATGAAAATAAATAAATAACTAGCAGGCAGGGGTTGGCAAACCAAGAGCCCTGGGTCAAAACTGATCCACTGACCTTTTTTAAAAAAAAAATTACTTAATTTTTTAACTTTTATTTTAAGCTCAGGAGTACAGGTGCAGAATGTGCAGGTTTGTTACATAGGTAATATGTGTCATGGGAGTTTGCTTTACAGATTATTTTATCACCTATGTATTAAGCTTAGTATCCATTAGTTATTTTTTCTGATCCTCTCCTTCCTCCCACCCTCCACCCTCTGATAGTCCCCAGTGTGTGTTGTTCCTCTCTATGTGTCCGTGTGTTCTCTTCATATAGCTGAGAGAATGCAGCATTTGATTTTGTGTTCCTGCATTAGTTTGATAAGGACAATGGCCTCCAGCTCCATCCATGTCCCTGCAAAGGACCTGATTTCATTCTTTTTTTATAGCTGCATAGCATTCCATGGTGCATATGTACCACATTTTCCTTATCAAGTCTATCATTGATGGGCATTTAGGTTGATTCCATGTCTCTGCTATTGTGAAAAGTGCTGCAATGAACATACACATGCATGTGTCTTCATAATAGAATGATTTATATTCCTTTGGGTATATACCTAGTAATGGGATTGCTGGGTTGAATGATATTTCTGTCTTTAGGTCTTTGAAGAATTGCCACAGTCTTCCACAATGGTAACTTATTTACACTCCCAGCATCAGTGTAAAAGTGTTCCTTTTTCTTCACAACCTTGCTGACATCTGTTATTTTTTGGCTTTTTAAATAATAGCCATTCTGACTGGTGTGAGATTGTATTAATTTGTATTTTTCTCTAGTGATCAGTAATGTTCAGCATTTTTCCGTATTTGCTGACTGCATGTATGTCTTCTTTTGAGAAGTGTCTGTTCATGTCCTTTGCCTACTTTTTAATGGGGTTCTTTGGTTTTATTTCTTATAAATTTGTTTAAGTTCCTTACAGAGGCTAGGTATTAGACCTCTTTCAGATGCATAGTTTGCAAAAATTTTCTCCCATTCTGTAGGTTGTCTGTTTACTCTGTTGATAGTTACTTTTGCTGTGCAGAAGCTCTTTAGTTCAATTAGATCCCATATGTCAATTTTTGCTTTTGTTGCAATTGCTTTTGGCAACTTCATTATGAAATCTTTGCCTGTACCTATTTCCTGACAGCTATTGCGTATGCTGTCTTCTGGGTTTTTATAATTTTTATGTTTTACATTTAAGTATTTAATCCATCTTGAGTTAATTTTTGTTTAAGGTATAGCAAAGTGGTCCAGGTTCAATTTTCTGCATATGACTAGCTAGTTATTGCAGCATCATTTATTGACTAGGGAATCCTTTCCCCATTGCTTATTTTTGTCAGGTTTGTGGAAGATCCAATAGTTGTAGTTGTGTGATTTTATTTCTGGCTTCTCTATTCTGTTCCATTGGTCTGTGTGTGTTCTTGTACCAGTATCATGTTGTTTTGGTTACTGTAGCTTTTTAGTATAGTTTGAAGTTAAGTAGCATTATGCCTCCAGCTTTGTTACTTTTGCTTAAGATTGCCTTGGCTATTCAGGCTATTTTTTGGTTTTATATGAATTTTAAAGTAATTTTACCTAGCTCTGTGAAGAATGTCAATGGTAGTTTAATGGGGCTAGCATTGAATCTCTAAATTGCTTTGGGTGGAAGGGCCATTTTAACAACATTGATTCTTCATATCCATGAGCATGGAATGTTTTCCCATTTGTTTGTGACATCTCTGATTTATTTGAGCAGTGGTTTGTAGTTTTCCTTGTAGAGATCTTTCACTTCCATTGTTAGCTCTATTCCTAGGTATTTTATTCTTTTTGTGACAATTGTGAATTTGGCTCTCAGCTTGACTGCTTTAGCGTAAAAGAATATTAGCATTTTTTGCACATTGATTTTTGTACCCTGAGACCTTGCCGAAGTTGCTTATCAGCTTAAGAAGCTTTTAGGCTGAGATTATGGAGTTTCCTATATAAAGGAACATGTCATCTGCAAACAGGGATAGTTTGACTTCCTCTCTTCCTATATGAATGCCTTTATTTTTTCCTCTTGCCTGACTGTCCTGGCCAGAGCTTCCAAATACTATGCCAAAAAGGAGTGGTAAGAGAGGGCATCCTTGTCTTGTGCTGGTTCCAAGGGATATGCTTCCAGCTTTTGCCCATTCAGTATGATGTTGGCTGTGGGTTTGTCATATGTGGCTCTTATTATTTTGAGGTATGTTCCTTTAATATCTACTTTATTGAGAGTTTTTTTTAACATGAAAGGATGTTGCAGTTTATTGAAAGCCTTTTCTGCATCTATTGAGGTAATCATGTGGTTGTTGTCTTTAGTTCTGTTTATGTGATGAATCACATTTATTGATCTGCATTGTTGAACCAACCTTGCATTCTGAAGATGATGCCTACTTGATCATAGTGAATAAGCTTTTTGATGTGCTGTTAGATTTGGTTTGCCAGCATATTGTTGAGGATTTTTGCATTGATGTTCATCAAGGATATTGGCCTGAAGTTTTCCCTTTTGTTGTATCTCTGCCAGGTTTTGATATCAGCATGATACTGGCCTCACAGAATGAGTTAGGGAGGAGTCCCTCCTTTTCAATTTTTCAGAATAATTTCAGTAGGAATGGTACCAGCTCTTCTTAGTACATCTGGCAGAATTCAGCTGTGAATCCAACTGGTCCTTGGATTTTTTGGTTGATAGGCTATTTATTATTGCTTCAATTTCATAAATAGTTATTGGCACTATTTTCATAAATAAAGTTGTATCAGAACACAGACATGTCCATTTACTTTCATATTTATTGGATATGGTTGCTTTCATGCAATGACAGCAAAGTTGAGCAGTTGCAACAGAGTTCTGACAGTAAAGAGTGATATTTATCATCTGTTTTGTTACACCCTGTTTGTTTGCCCACCCTGGTTTTTTCTAAGAGATTTTTTTCTAAGTATTGCTTGAGCATATCACATATATTTTGCTATACGGTATTTTCATAACTCTTCTAAACTTAGCTATTTCTACTATCAGGAATATTTTATTTGACTTGTGCAAGTTATTTGGGTCAGTTAGAAAGTGCAATTTTTAAATTTCCAAACACAGGTTTATTTTCAAGATATCTTCGTTGTAATTGATATCTAATCTAAATTCTTCCATAATGAGAGAATATGATTTGCATGATACTGATTGTCTAAAATTTTTAGAAATGTTATTTTACAATATAATTTTTAATGATTTGTGTGTGCTTAAAAATAGTATGTATTTTATAATTGTTAAATGCAGTGTTTTGTTAATTGTATCTTTCAACTCTCTTAAATTCTTGCAGATTGCTTAACAAATCAATTATTGAGATAAGTGTTACAACCTCCCATTAAACAGTAGATTTAACAATTTCTTCTTGCAGCACTGACCATTTTTTATCTATATTTTCAGATGCATGCATATTAAACATTTTATAACTTTCTGGTAAACAGGACCACTTACAAAGGTAAGCAGCGTCTCTATTCATTTCTAATAATATTTATGAATTTGATTATGTATCCATTCTGAGAATCTTTAGCATTAATTGGAGGGTAAGCCCATTAAGTCAACTGTCATTATTGCTATATCTAGATATTTGACCAATTGATTTTGTATTTCCAATTTTGTTTTATTTCAGATTGATTAAAAATTTCCTCACTATAATTCCTGTACTTGCTTTAAAGTTATGTACTATTTCCTTCCTTCCTTCCTTTTTTCCTGGATAGTCTTGAAATTTTAATCTGCATATGACACATAAAGTCAAAAATTACTGTCTTTTACCTCTTACAATGATAAAAGGACCTAAGAATTCTTTATCATCAATCACCTTCTACTTATCATGCTATTTACATGCAATTATTATCCAAAATTTTAGATACTGGTTTATTAACCCCACAATTTACACATATTATTACTGTTTCCAGTAGATTTATCACTTTGTTTTAATTTAATTTTGTTTTTCTTACCATTTCTTCTTTATTCTTAAACCCCCTTTGTGTGATCATTTTTATTCTTCCTGAAATACATCCTTCAACTAAGTTCTGTCTGCAACAACCTTTCTTAGGTTTGATTTTTTTTTTTCTGAAAAATTTCTTGAGTCTTTATTCTTGAAAGATAATTCCACTGAATATCCTATTTTCTCTTAGCAGTTAATATGTAAATATATATTGCATGTATATGTATTTTTAATCACAGAAGAATAGCCAGAGGCATTTTTATTACCAAGCGAAACAAGAAAAACTAAGAGTCTATTTTTAGTAAAACAACTAATTTGTTACCAAAAATTACTTAATTAAACCAAACTATGCTTCAGTACATCCTTATAAAAAGTAGAATTAGCTAGTGATCTAACTTATAAGAACATTAGTGAATTAAATAGCTACAGTGGAATGGATTTAAGAATACATTTTTTTGCCTTCTTAACTATGTGCTTTCACCCTAAGGTACTGAGAAAGCAAGAGCATTTTAAAATTAATATTTGAAAGACAATGAATAGTTTTAAAAGATTATTCTCTCAAAAAGTCCAAAGTGTATTTGTCTAGGAAAAAAGTTAACTTTAATATATTTTTAAAATATACAGTAGGATGAAAATACTCCATTCTGAAAATCAGCCTTTAAAATATATTCTCTCAACTCTGTTCATAAAATTACAAAACAAAAAACTAACAAACCAAAAAAACTCTGTCACAGGAGCACATTGCTCCTGGGGAAAGAAGCTACAAGGTGAGATCCTCTGCATTTACAAAGCATTCACTTTAGATATGAAAGAGCAACAAACCAAGTTTGCAGAGTTAGTAGCAGAGCTAATACTAAAACAAATGGTAAATGCTAAATGCTATGGTGGTTTGTTTTAAGAGAATCCTGTGAAAACTAACATTTCACAGCTTTCAAAGTTTAATGCTATACACTCTAAGATCCACGAAGGGGATTGATAACCCTGGGACTAGGGTAGCTCTCAGTAGCAACCACAACCTATGCCATCCTGTTCCTAGCGTGCCTAGAATGCCAGTTATTGTTCAATTATATGAATTAAGGCATTGAAGACTGATTTTAAAATAGAACTATCTGGGAACACAGTATCAGTCAATCTTTAATATCCTAATTCAAAGCAACTCATAGAAACAGTAGAGATACCAAACTGAATCACAATGTGAAGGAACCCTGGTCCGGTAAACTTCGGAGGAGAGGAAGAGGAGGAAGGGTTAGAGAACAAAAGAGAGGTGACCAGCCTGTGAACAGTGCTTCAGGGCATAGGTATAGAAAGCTCTGGTTGATTTGAGGAAAGCTGGGTGGGAAATAATGTCATCATGGCAACAGTTCAGATGAGGAGACTGCTTCAGAGAGGGGGATACAAAGACAGAAAACAAAAACAAAGAAGCTTCTCTGCTTGTTTTACCTAGAATAAGCTCTGGGAATAAATAGAACACATGAAGAAGGAGTACAGGTGGCTGCTGAATAGAAGACAGTGGAGCCCATAAAGAGGTGTAGCCTGAGTGTACTGGGACAAAGGAAATGTATCCTAAAATTAAAGCCAACAAGCACTACCCCTTCAAGCTAAGTTACTTATGAGATTAATTGGTTAGGATGGTGCCTCTATAGAATGTAACCCAAGGAAAAACTGTCCAGTCTGACTTACAACTGACTGTTCTCGGCCCAAACTGTCCTATGCCTGGGTAAGAAGACTGCCTTGAAGGACCTCAGGGTTTGTGTACTAATACCCAATATTACTCCCTTTCACCCATTCACACCGACCTCTTAATTTACCTAATATTGCCTTCCTAACTCGCAACTTTTGGCTCCATTTCCTGTATTTTGATGAATATCTCCTTGTATTACATTGCCACAGGCAAATACAACAGTGACCATGTCTCCTTGGAAAAAAGTCTGGAGTCCTCTATATTTGGGTACTATCTGTAGGCTGCTTATGTGGGCATAGACCAGTCCTATGCACAGGCATTAAATGAAAAATAGCCTATCCTTTTTCACATTATAAGAACAGATAATGTTGTGATGGCAAAAGATTTTGATGTTAAGGAGTGTTGCGAATATTGGGAGAACTGGTGAGTAAGCATTTTTCTACTACATAGCTCCAGCTTCCAGTACATATTGTGTTCCAGTTCTTCTGATGAAGATGTACAAAAGTGGAATCACTCCACACACTGAAATGAGTGAGCCTGATGCTCCTTTCAGGAACATCAATTTCTTTTTGACTCCATCAATTCCATACTCATCAAACAGCTTAATGAACTTTAAAACTCTACATAGATCATCAGTCGGAGCCAAGTATATTCTGGTAAATTTGAAGCCTCAGTTGTAGTCTTCAGCTATATCTTTCACAATTTTTATTAGCAGCATTCATGTTCCTTGGTAAGTGACTTCTCTGGGGACATGAAAATTTTCATTTCTCAGATGACAAAATTAAATATTCCATGCTGACCACTCATGGAGACCCAGGTTAGAATTATATACCAGTCCTTTTTTTTACATTATTATTATGGTTTAAGTTCTAGGGTACATGTGCAGGTCATGCAGGATTGTTACATAGGTATACTCATGCCATGGTCGGTTGCTGCATCCATCTCCCCGTCATCGACATTAGGTATTTCTCCTAATGTTACCCCTCCCCAATCCCTCCACCCCCTGCTATCCCTCCCCTATGCCCCTACCTCTGGTTATCCCTTCTCTAGCTCTCCCACCCCCCCAACAGGCCCTGGTGTGTGATGTTCCCCTCCCTGTTTCCATGTGTTCTCATTGTTCAATACCCACTTATGAGTGAGAACATGCAGTGTTTGGTTTTCTGTTCTTGTGTCAGTTTGCTGAGAATGATGGTTTCTAGCTTCTTCCATGTCCCTGCAAAGGACATGAACTCATCCTTTTTTATGGCTGCATAGTATTCCATGGTAGTTCTTACCCACATGAAAAACAGAGAAGAAAGAATCACCTGCCCATGTGCCTGGAGCATCCTCCAGAGGCTTTTTGTAAGCCAGGGGAAGAAATGGGGATGGGAGAAGAAGAGGCAGGAAACTGTCCCTCGGCTTGCAGACCAGACTTGATAGACAGCTACAGAAGGTCACTAAGCAGGGAGTGACTGCTGTTACTCTAACCATAAATTTCATTTAACTGTCATACTTCAGCCTACATTAGTATTCCATAGCTGAATTTTACTTGTACTTACTTATATTTCCTGAGAAAGACTGAAAAAGGAAAGCAAAAAATGAGGAAAGAGAGGTGTATCTGCAAGCAGGGGAAAAGGGAGAAAAAGGGGAAAATAATACCACAAGCTAGAAACAGTAAGCAAGTGATGAAGGAAGAGAGAATGAATAAGCATGAGGAGGAAGAGGAGGAAATACTCTTACAAGTTAGACATACTTGAAGGAATGCCAGGTCTGCGTTTATTCAAAGGCTACAAAATGATTTAGGCATTCAAATGACCGTGCTGGATCCACAAACCAAAGTCTAAGACAATAATTACACCTCTGTAACATCTGGAAAGGAAGATGACAAATCAATCTGAACTAAAGCACAGGAAATATGTGCACTTATAATTGCTTATATGTAATGTTCCCAAAACTGTAGTGAAGCTCTCGATGAAAGCAAAGAGAATGTTATCTGGGGCACTCACTTTAATGACCACATGTAGATCAGTAATAGAGAGGGAACCCATCTGAAAATGTCACAGGGGATATTAGACCTGAAGAAAGGAACCTGAGAAGCAATAACTGAAGATTAGGTGAAAGAAGGAAGCTATGATGGGTGGCCCACTTAGTTAAGCACACTTAAAAGGAACAATAGAAAGCTTGAAAGTGAACAGACAAAACACTCCAGAAAGATAAGGACAGTGTAGGCAGAGCTGCAGTAACAGCCCATACAGGGAACCCAAGATACTTCATAGGTGGAAATAGGATGGATGTAGAGTTTAGTTGGAAAACATGAAATGTCAGATTTCAAACTTATGCTTCTTCCCATTTTCTCCATTTCATTTTGTTAGGTTGTTCTGCATATGTTTATTTGGTGCATGCTACAGGTGAAATGCTGTGTTGGCCATTAGGGCTATATCAGAAAACACAGCAACAAAAATCCAGAGTCTCTGACTTAATCTGAGTCATACACACAGACACAATCCCCTTTAAAAATTTTATGGAAAAGGAGTCATTCCCATCAGAAGTTCACATTGTCTAAGTCAGAATGTAACCTGCAATTTCTGAATGTGGATTTTCATAAGTAGGTAAGAAAACACCACTTGGGGAGATCTGAAGTCATACTTGCTGAATATCTAGTCTAATCAGTGTGGTCATGCAGAAATGATGCATGGAAAATCATTCAAGTAATCACTGAGTCACTGTATACCCAAATATGAGCACTGACAAAGGAAAGGAAAGGAAGAGACAGAGAGGGAGAGAGGCAGAGGAAGAAGACAGAAAGGAAGGGAGGGACGGAGGGAGGGAAGGAAGAAAACTTCCCCTCCAGGGAGCTATTCAGTGTAGCGGAGGAAAGGAGATTTTCATAACATGAAGTAAAATTTGCACAATATGATCAAGTACCAGATTGTTTAGTTCAGAAAACAGTAATTAACAATCACTTTCCAGTTATAGTCCTTATTAAACATTAAAAAATTTTTTTAAACAATCTCATTGTGTTGATTTGAATTCTCTAAATTTTCTTCACTATTAGATGTAACCAAATGGTAGATTCAAAGGGCAAGAGCGATGGTAGCAAGGTCTATAAATGTGTATTCAAACAAGGGTTGCACCGCACTATCACCAGTGGCTTTAAGGCAGCCCCTGTATCCCATGGACTTGAGGCTTTCCATCTGAAGTGGAGGAGCCTACACACTTAACAGTGTGAGGTATGAGGGATGCTGCCGATACTCATCTTTCAACAACCAGAGTCCTCAATGATGCCTTTAATGAGACAATAGCACTTCAGTGCTCATCAGCTTCTCTTTTCTACATGTTCTCAAAGTATCTACTTCTTTTTGTGTCTCCTTTAATCCTTTGGCCTGAGAAGGTGAATCATCTTCTATAGCTGTGTAACATCTCTCATTGCATGAAGAAAAGTTTAGGTGTAATATGCATCTTGTCTTTCACTTCCATTCAAGGGGCAAGACCAGTTCCCTGTCAGTGGAGTTTTTTTTTTTTTAAACTATACCCTAAGGCTTATCAAGTACAGTATTTACAGTTTCAATTACACAAATGATCTACATCAGATATATAACAATAAGTTGAAGAAAGCAACATAAAAACATCCTTCATAATCTATGTCTACATAGTCTACCTTACCAAAACTATGCTATAATAAATTAACATAGGTATGTTCAAAATGTTTAGAGTTAATTGTACTTATGTTAGATAGTTCTCCATTACCTAAAGAATTAAGGCCAGATTGTCTTGATTTACTCCCCAGTTTTCCAGCCTTATCTCCCAATATGGTCAGTCTTCCATGTACCTCCCTATGCTCCAGTCTTCATAGTTTCCTGAACATGTCACATACTGTTTCTCTTGTCGCTTTTTTGAGATGGAGTCTCACTCTGTCACCAGGCTGGAGTGCAGTGGCACGATCTCAGCTCACTGCAACCTCTGCCACCCGGGTTCAAGCGATTCTCTTGCCTCAGCCTCCTGAGTAGCTGGGATTACAGGAGACCGCCACCACATCTGGCTAATTTTTGCATTTTATGTATACAAACGGGGTTTCACCATCTTGGCCAGGATGGTCTTGAACTCCTGACCTTGTGCTCTACCCACCTTGGCCTCCCAAAGTGCTGGGATTACAGGTGTGAGCCACCACGCCCTGCCACATGTCACATACTTTTATACTGCTGAGTATTTCTTTATGATTATCCTTTTGTCTGAAATGCCCCTTTCACCCCATTTGCAACCTATCAACAACCTACATAACCCCCCAGTTCAAATGTTTCCTCTCTTTTCAAATCTTCCTTGATTCCGTAGTTAAAATTAACTATTCCTTCCAGGATTTAAATGTTACCTTTATTTAACACATTTTTGTTCTGTTTTATTGGTTAGTTCCTTAGATGTCTAACTCTCTAACCATACTTTAACGTTCTTGAAAATGGGATTATGTATTTTGGTCACCTTTAAACCTTCTCTGATCCCTAGCACATGCCTTTCATGTAGTAAGTACTTAACAAATGCTTGTTGGATGAATGGGTGGATAGATGGATGAATAAGGGATAGCATCTCAGTTTCCTAATACAATAGTTAAGAGATGACTGCCAGGGGTCTTTTCCTATCTATAATGCCCTATGGCCCTTTTAGAAAGATAGTAGCTTTGATTTAGTTTAGTAGACAACATTGGGGGGAAAAAAAAAACCTCAATAGACTCCTATAAGAGAGAAATAGGCTGGGCGTGGTTGCTCATACTCATAATCCCTGCATTTTGGGAGGCCAAGATGAGCAGGTTGCTTGAGCTCAGGAGTTCAAGAACAGCTTGGGCAAAATGGCAAAACCCCATCTCTACAAAAACTAAAAAAATTAATGGGGCATAGTGGAACATGCCTGTAGTAATAGCTACTTGGGAGGCTGAGGTGGGAGGATTGCTTGAGCCTGGGAGATGGAGGCTGCAGTGAGTCAGGATCATGCTACTGTTCTCCAGCCTGAGACTCTGTCTCAACAACCACCACCACAACAACAACAACAACAAAAAGAAGAAGAAGAAGAAGAAGAAGAAGAAGAAGAAGAAGAAGAAGAAGAGGAGGAGGAGGAGGAGGAGGAGGAGGAGGAGGAGGAGGAGGAGGAGGAGGAGGAAGAAGAAGAAGAAGAAAGAAAAAGAAAGAAATAACAGCATCATAGTCCTATGGGAATTCAGGACCCTACAGGAGAAATCTCAGAAGGCTCAGAAGAAGCGGTAGATTCTAAAGGAAGATGAGAACCAGAAGGAAACAGGACTAGTATAAAAGTAGAAACAAGCTAAGCAACATGAAAGTAGTAAAGTACATTTCAAAGCCAAACAAAAATTAATCTCGGACCATTCAGTAACTTCAACCATCAATAAAATGTCCTCCCTTCATCTTTAGATATGAGTGATGGCTGAGTTTATCCTCCTAACTGGCAAGTACACATGCCAGTGGACAGGGCTGGTATCTGCTGCTGATGGTGCTCAAGAATCTCATGGAAGTAAAGGGGTCCTATAGAGTAGTTACTGGTTTGTATCTGGTACAGATTTTTTTTTTTTATTGAGTTAATAGGAGTAGGTACTGGAAAAGGTCATCAGAATTGCTAGGGATATCTCTGACCAGGAGTTAGATACCCTTAAGTTTGTCAGGTGCCTAAATTTAGCATGAAAACGGTGGAAGAGAAGGAAATATTCTTTTTTTTTTTTTTTAAGAGAAAAAGAAGGTGGGGGGGAAAAGAGGGAAAAAGGAATATTACTTCATTCCTAAAATGGGTTTCAATAATGGCCGATCAATTTTTTGAGTGTTTAAAGTGGTTAATGCATATTTTATGTGTTTAAAATGGAGACCTCTATTGTGTTTATTTGTTCTGGCTCTGAGTTCAAGTCCTGGATATCGTTATCAATTTGTTGTCTCGTTGAATCTAAATCTCATTATGTGTCTTATGTATCTGGGTGTTAAGATCTCTTATTGTTACATTAATCCTTTTACCCTTGCATCCTTGTAGCTTTGAAATCTATTTTATTAAGTGTGAGAATTACAACTCCTGCTTTTTATTTATTTATTTTTGCTCTCCATTTGGTTGGTGAGTTTTTTTCCATCCCCTTGTTTTGAGTCTTTGTATATCTTTAGATATATCGTTAGATTTTGTGGATAATGTATATTTTGTGTGTTTAAAATGGAGAGCTCTATTGAGTTTGTTTGTTCTGGATCTTAGTTCCAGTCCCGGATATCGTTACCAATTTTCTGTCTCGTTGAATCTAAATCTCATTATGGGTCTTATGTATCTGGGTGTTAAGATCTCTTATTATTACATTAATCCTTTTACCCTTGTATCCTTGTATCTTTGAAATCTATTTTGTCAAATGTGAAAATTGCAACTCCTGCTTCTTATTTATTTATTTTTGCTCTCCATTTGGTTGGTACTTTTTTTTTTTCCAACCCTTTATTTTGAGTCTATGTATATCTTTGGATATACCGTTGGATTTTGTCTGTATCTTTTGATTGGGAGATTTGGTTGATTTAAATTTAGGGTTGCTGCCATTTGATATTAACTGGCTATTTTGTCCTTTCGTTGATAAAAATTCTTCTTTATGTTAATGCTCTTTACTTTTTGGTGTATTTTTAGAAAGGGTCATACTGGTTGTTCCTTTCTGTGTATAATGCTTCTTTTAGAAGTTCTTGTAAAGCAGGCCTGGTGGTAATAAAATCTCTGAGTACTTGCTTGTTCCTAAAAGATTTTATTTTTCCTTCAAATGTAAAGCTTAGATTGGCAGGATATGAAATTCTGGGCTGAAAGTTCTGTTGATTAAGTATATTGAATATTGGCCCCCACTCTCTTCTAGCTTGTAGGGTTTCCGTTGAGAGATCTTCTGTAAGCCTAATAGGCTTACCTTTATGGGTAACTTGATCTTTCTCTCTGGCTGCCCTTAATATTTTCTCCTTCATTTCGATCTTGGTGAATCTAACGATTATGTGCCTTGGGGTTGGTCTTCTTGAGGAATATCTTTGTGGTGTTCTCTGTATTGCCTGGGGTTGAATAGTGTCCTGCTTTGCTAAATTAGGAAAATTTTCCTGGATAATGTCCTGGAGAGTATTTTCCAGCTTGACTTCATTCTCTCTGTCACATTCAGGTACACCTATCAAGCATATATTAGGTCTTTTCACATAGTCCCATATTGCTTGGAGACTTTGCTCATTCCTTTTTATCCTTTTTTCTCTATTCTTGTCTTGTCGTTTTGTTTCATTAAGTTGGTCTTCGACCTCTGATACCCTTTCTTCTGCTTGATCCATTCGGCTGTTTAAGCTTGTACATATTACACTAAGTTCTCGTGTTGTATTTTTCAACTCCATAAGTTCATTTGTATTCCTCTCTATATTGTCTATTCTTTTCAACATTTCATCTAACCTTTTTTCCAAGTTCTTAGTTTCTTTACATTGGGTTAGAACAAGTTCCTTTAACTCCCAGAAGTTTCTTATCATCCACCTTTTAAAGCCTACTTCAGATAATGGAACACAGTCCTTTTCCATCAGGGCTTGTTCGGTTGCTGATGAGTCCTTTTCCAACAGGGCTTGTTCCGTTGCTGATGGGTTCTGATTTTGAGTATATTCGGCCTTCTTAGGCTGTTTTTTTCCCTTCATTGTAGATGAACTGCCTTTCTAATTAGGTTTCTGAGTTGACGTCCGACTTATTGATTCCCAGTGCTGGGATCCGAGCAACCCACTGTGGCAGCCTAAATAGCAGCGATAAGACTGATGGTGCTCTTCTGCCCGGGAATCTCTGGTCTGGCTTCCCTCCTGAGTCCGCAACAAGCACCTCTGACTTCCCGCAGCTCCAAACTCCGGTCAGTAGGGGAAGCAGTCCCGTTGGCTCTGCGTGAAGAGCTGCTGCGCTGAGACGCTGGCAAAACCACTGAGGCGGCCACAAGAGTCGCACTGGCGACCCATGGGGCTCCTCCACTGGGAATCGGCTAATCGGTGAGTGACGAAAATTTGTCTTAAGATGTGGCGTTGTCTCCTTCTCTGAGCTTTCACTGGGCGCTACAATCCTGAGCTGTTAGTGGTCGGCCATCTTGGATCTATCTCCGTATCTGGTACAGATTATAGGATTCCAAAGCACACAGAAATTTTGTCCAGAGTACACTGAGATCAAATATTCTTCAGTTCCTCAAACAAGCATCAATTAAAAAACACAAGGAAATACAAAAATATGAACAGTCACCAAACTGGTATCAATAATATGTAGACATATGTCCCATAAGTATGGAATTGTCCTATATCTATTTTCCATTTTTAGAAGAATCTAGAAATATCCCTTATGTGTGTTTAGTCCTGAGAATCAGGCAAGTACATATGTGATGTCCAAGCCATCCTGATGTCTCAGTCTTTACAAGCTGGCTTCCTGTAAATCATTGAGATCAAAAATTGAGACATTAATCCCCAGATCCCCAATGGATCATTCTATAATATGGTCGGGTTTTTATCTTTGTGACAACACACACTTCAGTCTCATCAACCATAAGTGCACAGAGAGGGGAACTTAACAGAGACTTGAGTGAGATGAGCACCTGGGCTGGAGGCACAGCAGGTGAGGATTTATTATTTCTTTCAATAACTATTTGCAGATTCCTCCTATATGCTAAGCACCATTCTTAGTACTAAGGATATAGCAAATAAAAACCCAAAATTATGACCCCTGAATGCTTGCAAAGTAGGAAAGAGACAATCAGGATAAATCAGTATAATATATAGCATGCTAGATGGTGACAGGCACAAAGGATGAAGAAAGGTAGGTGGTAAGGAAAGAAACATTTAGTATTAGAATCACTCCTCTATTGATAGAAAACACTGAGTTTTATCTAAGATATTAGCATCTACATCAAAATGAGATTGGGATAAAAATGGTGACATGAGTGAGGTTTGGTCTCTGTGCTCCTACTCCTTATCCTTAAGATGCCACTTTTTAGTGTACCCTTCCTTCTCCCATTTCCCTAGAAGATACAGGGTAACTTACTGTGAGCAGAATCTGCCAGCACTAGTGGTCATTCTTTATATCCCAAGTTACCCAATCCCACATTACCATACCAAGGTTTTACTCATAGATAAAGTCATAATCCAAGAGAATGTATACCCACATCTAAATTCACTCCACCCACCCCCAGACAATACATTTGCCTTGGAGATAAAGCCTTAATCCAAGAGTGTTATGAATGTCAGGAATTCCATATACCATGTCATATGCTGATAAAGAAGTCTGGGTAAGGGGTCATTTCCTGCCCATTTTATACCTAACCTGTGGGCTAGAGAAAGGTTAACCCTAACTCTTTTCTTTAAAATCTCAATAAACCTGCCTGTTAATCTGCATTTAATTTGTGCCATTCAGACTAGATCTGGGATCCTCTTCCAGCTTTGTGAGTTATTTGCCCTCTCATGTGTATTCCATAGGCCTCACAAGGATGTGAACAAGTGGCATGCATTTAGAATAGCCAGAGACGAGAGCAAAGCCCAGGAGACAGTCAAAGCTATCACCTACCAAACAGCTGGGAGTCAAGCACAGGCTGTGGTTAAGTTAAAAGCATAACTTGGACTGCAACCTTCACATGTTTAAAAAATCAAGTACAAATGCATGCACACCCACAAGTTTTCATTTGGCTAAGGCTTCCAAAGTGCAGGTGGGAGAGCTACTTAGACTTTTTTCTCAATTAATTGAGTTAGAAATTGTAGTAAATAAACAGTTTAAGTACATCTTCTACCACCCTCCCACCCCACCCCATATCATTGAAGAGCAGCTGCTTCAGGATCCCAGGTGGCTCATTAAAGTATGGTCTGAGCATGGGTGCTGGGGCTCTGGCAGGAAGACTCCTCAGCCACTGGGGAGTAGGCTCTGCCATTAAAATATGTGTTAAATATCATCTCATATATTATAGTACAGAAGAGAAAATATGCCTAGCATGAGCCAGGTATTATGCTTTTTACAGGTCTACAAACACAAATGATAAGTTCACAATTCACACTCATGTCTACCTTACAGTAAGCTCCTAACCACTCTCTTGTCAGAATTGCGCATGACAGTGATGCTGATACAGATGACAATGGTGACAATGGTGACCTGAAAATGATGTGGTTCCAGAGAAACCATCAACTTTAAGATCGATAATAAGAGAGAACTAGGATAGTCAATGGATAAAAAGTTGTTCTGAATAGACAACACTTATATAGATTGTAGTCATTTATGTGAATTGTGTACCATCAGACCTAATGGTCAGCCAATATAATAAAATTTATGTACGAAAACAAATATGTCAGAGTAACTTTGATCTGGAATGTATTTAATTAGAATAGCAGGCTCTTTATACATGTGAAATAATTTGCTATATGTCCCTGACAAATCTCATGTTGCATTGTAATCCCCAATGTTGGAGGTGGGCCCCTGTGGGAAGTGTTTGGGTCATGGGTGTGGATTGCTCATGTTTTGGTGCTGTTCTCATGATAGAAGTTCTTGTGATATCTAGACAGAGGGTTCTTGTGAAATCTCGTTGTTGAAAAGTGTGTGGCACCTTTTCCTGCCACATACTCCCTCTCTTGCTCCTATTCTGGCCATGTGACATGCTTGCTCTTGCTTTCCTTTCCACCATGACTAAAAGCTCCCCAAGGCCTTCCCAGAAGCTGAGCAGATGCCAATGTCATGCTTGTACAGCCGCAGAGCCTTGCGCCAATTAAACCCTTTTCTTTATAAATCCCATTCTCAGTTACACCTTTCTTTATGGCAAACCAAGAATGGCCTAACACAATATGTAATCAGATGTCAACATTGTCCACATTCTAACATGCATGCGTGACATCTTTGTAGCATTTTACAATTTATAAAATGTACTTTTGGAGGGCAGTCTCAAGTGCTGGGCATAATTAGATGCTGAGTAGAAGGGAGCAGCAAATAGTAATAGAATAGAGCCTTGATCTAGAGAATCGCAGGTCTGATCATTTTACCATGACTCCTCCGTGAATTAGTTAAAATTTTCACCTTTCTATATAGATTAGGAAACTGAGGCTGGAATCAATGAAATAATTCATCCATAGCCTTCACTTTTCTATTTACAACTAAAAATGTTAAATGTGCTGGTGAAACACTCAGATATCAGCGCCAGAAGAATCTCCTTTCTTTAAGGAAACCAAAAGCCCACCTATTCTCTATTAGTTGAAGAAATTTTGCTTTAGTTTTTTCTTTTTTTTTAATTAAATTTCCCAATCATAAGTCCAATGAAGCTTTCAGTGATTGGGACCAGATTTCTGAGTGAAATAAAGAGCCAATTAAGGTGATCCGAACTAATCAAAAACAAGATGCCATCAGCCTGTCCATGTGCCTTTCTACACACCTGTCACTTAAGGAGCAGAGCATTTTAACTTAATAGGCATCTACTCTCAACCAGGGAAGGAAAATTTTAAATAGGGTTAAATAACCAATATGATCCATTTTAATTCCATGAAAAGCAGAGGGAAAAAAGACAGGAATCAGGTTTGATAGAGAGGAGGGAGAAAGAATCAGAGGCTTGAACAACTGCCCCAGCAGGAGCTCTCAGGGGAGAGGGCAGTGAAGTATGTGGCAATCAAGCTTTACTTTAGGTCCAGGCTTTGCTTCCTTAGATATGAAAAGGGATCAGAGAAGGTGAATAGCCAGATTTTTACAGCAGGATGACCTTGTGTTGTTAGAAATACAGTAAATTCACAGAGAGGTTATCTTCTACACTTAAGACATAAATTGTAAAAAGTGTCTCCCCAAACCAGATGATGAATTTTTGTGTAGTTGAGGGTTCTCCAAATCATGTTGCCCATCTATCAACATGAGCAATTTAAAATTGCCCGCGGAAAAATCAATCAGCATTTGCATCAAGAGGCTTTGCAAAGTAGACACTCAGAGAACTGACCTGTCAATCTGTACTCCTGAGGCTGTGACCATTGCAGGCTCATTTCCATTCACAAAGCCTGCACATATTTAGAGTTAAGCAGAATAACAGGAATTAAGACTATGGACTAATCACATGGTATTTTCACTTTGTACTTTCCAACAATAAAATGACTGTGCAATGACATTTGGAATAGCTAGTGTGACTAATGTCAATGTTTACACTGTTTTTGTTGAGACAATATTAATAAATAATATTTATTGAGGATTTACTATATGTTGAGCACTGTTCCAAGTGCCTCACATGGACTAACTCATTTAATCCTCGCAACAACCCTCTGAGACAGGCACTATTATTACCCTCACTTAACACGAGGAAACAAGCACAGAAGTAAGGAAACTTCCTCCAGGTCATACCTTTCAACAGGAAAATTTTTGTACCATAGAAGCATGGAAAAGTTAAATTAATTGTTATAAAGTCACCTAAAGTGACTGATATCCTTGCTACCTCAAAATAAGTCTGGGCTCCCTCTTGACCCTGAGCTGTCAAAAACAACAAACATTACAATGTCTTTTTCATTTATGTAACTTCCAGCAACTTGTTTAAGGCTAAGTGGAGAGTAGTTGATCAACCATGTTGAATGGACAATCTGCTTTCTTTAAATTTCATAATGTCTATTTCCATATGACAATTTTAAATGGTGTTTTAAAGACTAGCAAAATCTGAATTCATTTTCATGATAAAATCTATCTTTTATTAAGCCCATTAATCTGTCTGCCTGCCAGTCTTTCTTTTATACCTTGTGATAAATGATACACTTTTATGTTGACATTTTTATCCAACGACCATGATGTGTATTGTGAGCCTGATCCTATCATGAAAATATTCATGCATTCTAGGCAGTGCATTCATTCAAACGGATTCTGAGTGCTCATTCACAGCTGCACACTGGCAGGCAGCTCAGAATCCTGCTGCAAATGTGTTGTGCTTGACTGGCTGTGTTGAGAATTTTTTTATCTGAATGTGCAGATCAGGCCCACCTCTATTTGCAAATAAAGCCCGATTCACACATTTAGCTACCTACTTGATCCCAGAAGTGTTTAGATTTGTGAACCTTCCAATCTATAGGTACCTGAGGACTTAGAGTAAACCAAATTTAAGAACCTTGTGTTCCTGGAGCTTATAATGTATGGCTCATGCTTTAGGCTGACAGGAGCATTTTCAGGGAATAGGGCAACTATTATTCCAAGCTACCTTCTCCATACTTACATATCTAGTTCTCCTGGAGGAAATCTGGAGTTCCTTTAAGGCATCTCTGAGGTGTAGTCATTAATTATTAGCATGCCTTTACAAATGGATGAACGAAGATCTGGGAAAAGCAGACAATCCCACAGGTATCTGGCAATAGAAATGCTGCCAAATATAGCAAATGCTTTACCTCTGACTTTTCCCCTCTTTTGACTGGTATGTTCTTTGCTATGTTTCCTAAAATGCCTCTTTCAAAGAGATGAGATTTGTTCAAGACCTTTCTATAGTTTATTCTTAAACTGTTCTCTTCCAGCCAGCCTGGACAATAAAAAGGATTACTTGGAGGAAAAGCACTGCCCTAATGCCAAACAATGGCCATGTGTCCCGGATGACTGAGAAGGGACTTAGGAGGGGCTCCAGGATCAGCTGCCCTATTTTGATCTGATCTCTTGGATTCAGCTTCTGGTTCAATATGGTGTGGTCGCCAGCTGAATCTCTCCTCCTGCCCCAGCAGTATTTATAGTTTGGATCTGGTCCATGGTATAGACACCACGATTCAAATCAATACTTCTCACACTGTGGACATTTACGGGCCAAAATTGATGGAGAACTTTCCATTCCTTCCTGTAATCCTGCTGACTAGCTCTCTCTGCCTAGCCCCATTAGAGAACTCAACTGTGAAATTTTCAGAGTTGATGCCAGTACTGGTGAGTTGCAATGCCTGTACCTTCCAGTGAGTGCTTTTCCTATTTGCTGTTAGGGGATAAGCAGCTCCCCTTAGCACTTTCCCTTTTTTGCCGTAGGAATTGTTTTGAATTGGTTTCAGGGACTCTGGAGTACTTGCTTGGGATCAGTATGAGTGACATGTCAATGAATATAATAATTGATCATGAGGTTTTGTCTCTTAAACACTTTTCTACTTTTAGAAAGGAGGCACCTTAGTTCTCATTTTGTTATAGAGTCACTTTATCTTACTGTTGTTTCTAATTATGGATTATCTAAAACTAAGTATGTATTAGCACCAGTCCTGACTGTGAATAATGCTGTTCTGAATGCCTGAAGGTTGCCCACTTTCTCCCAGGTAACTCAAAGCTTCTCCTCTGCTCAAAGGTCTAAATAAAGATGGAGTCTGAACCACCATCTCCAGAACCCAGATTCCTGTGCCTTGATGCATATTTTTCTACTCAGGGTTCCCCAAGAACTAATGCAGTGCCCTACTCAGGCTTGCCCCTCTCAGCAGCGCTCCCATGTGCTCTCACTTTTCACCAATCCAGTTCCTTCAGGAACTGGCTCTGCTCAGGTGTTAATGATGCTAATCATTAATGGTACCAGCTGAGCTAACAATTTTGCACTTCATCAATTTAATAAGGGGAATTTCTTGAAACAGTGCTTTATCCCAAAGAAAAACCAAGGAGAAAGATATCCTTCTGGATATCTACATGGGTCACAATAACACTGATGCCAACCCAGACTTTCATCCCTACACTTTTCTTACAGATGTGCTGCCTTGGTCATCACACTGGCTGTTTCCTATAGCATGAAACCACTTAAAACGGAACTCAGTAGAAAACCTGTTGATGGCCTGTACAATTCTGCACAGGCAGCAGCAGCTCTGTCTCCCAAGCTCTCTCTGCCTCCTTTGCACTCTGAAGTAAGCAACAGCAAGCAGCTGTCACCCCAGAGAGAAGAGCTCATGTTGAGTGTAATTTCTGAATCTCTTTGTAATCTGATTTTAGGAGAGTGCTTGCTTTCCTTCTTCTTGGGCATTGAATCCAATAAGAATAAGATTTCTCAAGCAGACAAGCCTGTGCAGGAGCCGAGAGACCTGAAATCAATGAGGAGTTCACTGTCTAGGGAGGTGGAGGGTGAAAAAAGAAGGTCCTGGTGTCTCAGTGTCTCCTCCTTGTAAAGCTATGCCCCACCACAAAGGACAATAGCCCAGTGTATGACTGTATAGTCAGCAATGTACTCTAAGCCAGAGGAGGGGAGAAGTGCATGTGAGGAGAGGAGGTATAGCTCTTTTATTTTGGAATACTGCATCATCAGTCTCAGAGATGATCTGAACTTTGTTTTCTAATTCTAACTACCGGGAATCAGAATGACATAAAGAGAAAAAAATAATCTTGGCATCTCAAGAGGCTCATCCCTGTAGCAGGATCAGGGCTGAGGTGCCAGCACTTTTTCTTCCCTCTCTCTGAATTGAAGAGGTGCTATGATGGCAAAATTCACTGAACCAAAGGAAACTGCAGTGGCTGGAAATGTCTTTGTCCCTAAAATACCCCCACTGGCTTCCAAACAAGAAGATGGCTGAGAGGACACCATCTTCTTGTTTGAAGCCTGGTGGCCTAGAGGACCCAGCATGGCTCCCCAGGGAGAATTGTGGCCCTACAACGTCACCACTGGCTGTACTCCCCACCCCAGAAGCATCTGCTTCATCCAGGTGCAGCCACAAGGAACTGTTCAAAGGCCCTGACACCCTGAGCAGACATGACTAAAGTAGCAGAATCCCTGGGAGGAAAAGCTGCTCTGGTTTTACAGGAAAGCAGGTCCCCAATGCTTTAAGCAAAAGAAAAAATGGGCTCATAAAAGAAACAGGAGGGGGAATAGGAAAGATAGCTATGAAAGGAAGAGCTACGGGATTCAATAAGAAAAGGCAGTCCTATGGGAAACAGAAGCTTTGGTAATTTTCTGAGACGACAAAAAAATAACTCTGAATGTTCCGTTTGGTGGCTGGGATCCTGGGAGGAGCCTACCTGGCCTTTTGAAGGCTGTTGCATACACAGATTGGACTTACCAAGTCTTTTAATCAAATAGTTTAAGAATAGTTGTAGTTGGCTTTAGTGAAGAAATTGCCCAGAAATCCTGGGGTAAGCTCAACACTGGAGGCTGTCCAACCACTCTGGGATGGAGGGAAGGACCAGCAACAAAGACCACATTAGAGATGGGGGCAACTGGGGTGTTTTTCCAACAAGATCTGATGATAAGAAGGGTCGACTTCCTAGTGCAGGAGAGACACAATGATAATACCCTATGAAACACAACTTACTCACTAATTTGGGGTAATATGGCTCTCATTTGAAATGACTATAGCCTCTCACAACACTTCTATTAATGCAGATTCTATCTCCATACAGTGGGAAAAATGAAACCTCAGTTTTCTTATGTGACTCATGGAAGGTCATAGTGATTTAGACCTAAAAATAAGAATTCTTGCCTCTAAGCTCAATTTTTTTTTTATTACAGCATCCCACTCCTACTGGATAAATCTTGTATTAAGGGTAGCTTAAAGAACAGATCTAATTTAGAAAGGTTTATACTGTTATGAACTTGTGGGAAATTAGCTAAAGTATTGGGTTCTTAAGACCTAGGACCACCTAAGCCTGTACTTAAGATTGGTAAAGATCATTCAGAAGAATGCCAAGTCAATTAGATGATGGAGTTGATGGCTTCTAAATTAAAAATTCTTTAAGTAGTAAGGTAAAGAAAAAGTCAAATTATAAAATAAAGATTCTTTTCCATGAAGGCGTAAAAATAACATAAAGGAGAGGCAAATAAGCACAGATAGCTATGCCTTATTTAAATACAAATCCCTCAAAAATAATTATCAGAGTATTTTTCTCTCCAGATACATTCCTCCCACTCTATTCTTTTTCACCATTTTTTTTTTTTTTTTTGCCCTCAGATCAACCCTAAGGAGCTGGAGAAACCAATATTAAAAATTGTTAAATAACATATTTCACTTGTGCCTTCATCCTTGCTTAATAATCAAAGTAGCATGAGAAAAAATATGCACGATGTCAGACACACATTCTTCAACTGCAGAGCTATCCTTTGACCTCAGTCCTTATACAGTGGGTCACATTGCATTCCAAATATTTCCAAGCTTGCATTCATGACCACTTCCTTCCCCAGGAGCTCAGCAGCTTAAAATCCTTAGGACAACCCTGGACATGGCAATCTTGCCTTAGCAGAGAAGGTAAGTGCCACCACCCCTCTAGTCCTGATGCGGCCTTTCTGATTCGAGTTAATTGCTTTGGGGAAAAAAAGGACTCAGCTTCCTTCTCATGTCCCCGGGAACATTTCCTTGGAAAGGAGGGAATATTGTGTGTCCAGCATGGCTGATATGGGTCTTTAATCAGATAAGCTCTGAGATGCCAAGGGAGAAGAGACTGAGAACATAGGAAGCCCTGAAGTGACCTTGGGAGGCTCAGAGTGTGGGAATATTCTGAGTTTTGTCATTTTAACCCTCAAACCTAACCCAGCAGTAGAGCTTACAGTTCAGCTCTACAACAACTCACACTGTATGTCTGGGTATCTGGTGTCTGCATTTTAGCACTACTTCCATTGCTACGCACTAGCATCCAGAGCCTGGAGGAGGGTGTCCACCTCCTTTCCCTTATCTCCTTAAGGAAAATTTGCCAAAACACAGGCTTCATGCAGCTGTTATGTAAATGGACTCTGCTTCGGGGAGATGAAAGCAGGCATCCATAAACCACCAGGTATAAATTCACTGTCATTCCAACCCAAGACAATGTGCTCTGAGGAGGGACGAGAGACGTGAGCTCAGGTGAGTGCTTCAGCTCAAATTCAAGAATTTGTCTTAGGCGCCCTGTAGGGAGGAACCCAAGACAGGGGAGCAATCCTTGATTTTCAGCCCAAGTGCCTTTTCTCATCCCTCGAGAGCTGCATATTTAGATGAAGGAGGACAACTTTTTACAGGGAGGGCTAAATTAGGCTGTCTATAACCAACCTTTAATTGAAACTAATGCAAACAAATGTCTATCTCACTCTGAGTTCTGTTTCAATTAATATTGTGGTGGAAAGGCAGTTGGCAAGGAGAATACTGTGGTATTTTAAAAACAATAAGCTGAGGATTAGAGTTTTCTTTTGTTTTGTTTTTTAAAATGGATACTGTAGTCTAAGGAGAAAAGTGGGAGAGAAAAGTTTTCTCCTGGCACTCTTAAAGTGGAATGTGGTGCCAGGCACTCCACCGACTGTCTGAAGATAGGGTAATTGTCACTTTTCTCACCATAACTTCTTGCTTTCAGATCAGCGGCTGGCAGGTTTATCTGCTTCTGAGCAGCTTCAGAGCCACGTCAATGACACTGGCTACGTCAGCAAGAGCAATCGGAAGAGAAGAGGATGCCACTGCCAGCAGCAGTGGGAGGGAGAATTTTAGCCTTAAAGATTCTATCTGTCTGTCTGCCTGATTCTAACTGGCATACATGACTTTTAGTGATTTCAGAAGGCCAGAAGAGGGTATCTAGTTTTAGACTGCCTCCTTAAGGCTTGAGGTACAGTAGCATTTAGTTAATATGTGTTTAAGCTTCCAAAGCCCTTGTTTAGGTCTTGTTTCCTACTTAAGAGAGGCTGGGCTTCCAAATGTATCAGAGGAGATAACCAGAATAAACACTACCACAAATAAGTGTCTAAAGCCACACCACACACACCTAGAGTGATTACTGCAGTAATTCTGGCTCATCTCACACTATCGATAGTTCTAGCTGCTTTCATTTTTGGCACTATTATAACAAACATGACACTACAAACACCAACAATTTGATTAGGACCTGTGGCATAATGCTATTGTATGGTCTTCTTTTTGTAAGTAGGTTAACAGCTTCTGCTCTCTAGGATGGCAATCCTTTAAAGTTCATGGTCACAAAGATATTCTATTCCACGGTCAAGTATCAGCCACCTTCCCATCCAGGACCATGTTGATGTGAGGAAGTATTATATATGACTAACACATTGCCAAAATGCTTTTAACAGTGTTGAGGAGGAGAAAGAAAGCCTAAGGCAAAGGTAACTGAGTGAGTTCAAAGTGAAATAGCTTCCCTAACCCAGACATATTCAGAGGAGAGAAAAATCCCACAGCTAGCACAAGCCTGGTGTTTCCAATTACCCTAAAGTCAAAATTTTGGGCAGAGATAAAAAGCTTATGGTTATTGGGTTCTGATAAATCATTTTGTCTAATTTTTCACAGATGAAGAAGGAGGATGCCAAGCTCAGAAAGCTACAGTTCTTCTCTATATTCTTAAGACTATATATAACATCTGGCATAATGCTCAATGCCAGGCTCCAGCAGGAATGTAATTTAACATTGTATGATGAAAATTACCAATAAATTGTCAACAACTATGGCCAAGTCACTTGATTTCCTGTGCTTCAGTTTCATCACCTATTTCCTTCTCAGTAAGCTAAAACTGAAGATGTTAAGGTGCCTCATAGGGTGAAGAAATGAGGAATACACCTTAAAAATATGTAAGGTGATAACTAGAAGGAAAAGAATCAATAATGCCACATTTGAAGTCACTGCCCCATGGCTAACGGTAGCACTCACTCTAAGCCATAACTGATATGCAGTTCTCTGCAACAGGGGTTCTTAACCTAGGTCATTAAATCCCACAGGCAGTCATGGGTGTGCTTTAAAAGAGGTCCACCAGCTCTGATCTCTAGGGCAGGAAGCCCAGGACACAAAGCTTAAGAACCACTGCTATAATAAACCTTGGTTACAGGTATACCAAAAAACAAACAAAAACAAAAAAACCTTACACTGCCAGATAGAGAGAAAAAGTCAGGAAAGATGGCTCAGAAGCCAAGAGAAATGCCTGAGATAAGGATCTCAAGAAAACCATCACCTTCCTAAGCCCCAACTCCTTCGGCCATCTATTCTACACTGACCCTTTCTGTCTGAAGAGAATTTCTTTAAGCAACAATACCTAGAAGATCATTAATAATAAGCAGAAGAAATGATTAATCACAAAGGACACAGGCAGAAAGTCCCTGAACTGCCACCCATCCACTACTAAACACACCTGTCAGAGGGACAGCCAAAGGATTTCATGGGGCTTTGAGGGGAGCAGGTAGCTTTAAAACAATACAGTTGTCATGAGTTGCAACTGTGGGGCCATCTTGTGTGCAGTGTGAGGGATGAGAATGGAGTATGGGTCTGCAGGTCAGACCCAGGATGAAGAGAGGAATACTCTAGCCACTCAGTAGTACCAGCAGGGTGATGGGCACTTGCATACCCCCCCAAATAAGACCCAACTCCCAGCTTTGACAAAGGAACCATGTTTGGAAGAGAAACTGTAGAGAATTGGAATGAAGCACTTCTACAGGAGGAGAGTGGTTCAAAAGATGGACAAGAAGTAAGTTGTGATCTTCAAAGACCAGGTCATGGAGGAGGGACACCCTTAAAGAGGAGTGAGAGGGGGAAAGAAAGAATTTCATCCTAATTCCTGAGAGCTAGGCAGTGCATATAAAATTACCTAAGACTTACAGAGCAATTTACATTTACAAAACATTATGACATTCACGATATCGTTTAATCCGTATCACCCTGAAACGCTAGTTATATTTTATTTTACACATGAGGAAATTGAGGCTGAGTAGGGCGAATTATGCGACTTGCTCAAGGTCACTTGGCTGAAATCAGCGCTAGGACTCATCTCCAATGCCCCAACCCCTCCGAGTGGCCATCCACCTTGAAACGCTTTGCATTAACTCCTATAGGGCAAGGCTGGTGTGGCTGCAACAGACTTCGCCCCCCCACCCCCAAATCTGGGACAGAGCAGCGCCCTCAGGTGCCAAGGAGGGGACCTGAGTGACGCGGAGCCGCTGACTGGGGTTTCCCTGTCCTGCGGGGCTCGCGGGAGACAGGAGCAGAAGCCACAGCTCTGGAACACAGGGCAGACAGGCAGTCAAGTCAGCCTCCAGCAGCAGTTGCCGGCGTGGGGCTTAACACGAGACCCGCAGCGCTGGGTGAATTCCCCTCCGAGCGATCCCAGGGCTGGGACCAAGCGCCTGCACCCGCTTCTCCGACCCGGCTCTCCACGCTCCCCGCTGCCCCGCTGGCTCCTTTCCGGCGGTTCCCCGGTGCGTGGGTCGCCTTGGAAGAGGTATGGGGCTGGCGCTGAGTGTGGAGGTGTCAGAGGGCCGACCCCAGGGGAAGGGCTTCCAACGCCCATCTTTTGGGTCAGGACAACCGTGAACAAACCCCGGCTGAAGTTTGGGTATCAAAGGTTTCAGACCAAGTAGCAAGTTGCCTGGAGAGCGAGCGGTCCTAAGTGGAGGGTCTGGGGCAGAGGTGGCGGTAGGGGAAGAAGGGGGAGACAGGAGATGGTGCGCTTTTCACGCAGCCCCTCGCGGCCCCTCCGGTAGGTGGCCGGTCCGCCTCTGCAGCCCGCGGGTGCGGAGAAAGCGCCCGGCACCGGTCACCGGGCACCCCGCACCGCGGCGCAGCGCAGCCAGCCCCTCCTCGCCGCGCTCCGCGCTCCTCCCCACCTGCCCACGGGCTCGCCCCCGCCGCGGAGACTCACAGTCCTCAGAAACTGGATCTCGTCCTCGCCTCCTTCTCCCCCTTCGGCCATGGCTCCCGAGGCGTCGGCGGTGCCCCAGCCTCCGGCGCCTCTGCTTCCCTCGGCAGCAGCTCCGCGTGCGCTGACTGCTGCTGCGCTCTTTCTCCTCCTCCTCCTCTTCGTCCTCCTCCTCCTCCGGCTCCTGGCTCAGCCTCAGCAGCGCCTAGCTAATCCCCGACCATATAGGGAGATGGGCTAACACTCCACTGCACTGCAGAGCGCCAACGCCAGCCGAGCCGCCCGCCCACCCCTCTCGCCTCTAGCCCTAGCCAAGTGCGCTGCGGCCGCCCGCTCCGTGGAGAGCGCAACGCCAGGCGCGTCGAGCGGGCGGGGGCGGCGCGGGGGCTCTGGGCTGGCGCGGTGGAGCCTCCCCCGCACCGCTGGGTACCGCACCGCACACTCAGCGGAGGCGCGCACCCCGCGGCGACCGGAGGATGTCCCCCAAACTGCTCCGATTCACAAACAAAGGCCAGTTACTTAGCTCCAGCGCGCCCAGACTGGGTACCAGCCCTCTGGCTTTGCCCAGTTTGTGTGTGTGTGTGTGTGTGTGTGTGTGTGTGTGTGAGAGAGAGAGAGAGAGAGAGAGAGAGAGAGAGAGAGAGAGAGAGAGAGAGAGATCTCTGAACTCGAATGCCTTGCTCAGACCCAGGTGCCTTTTTGAGCAAGGAGAAAACGGTGCAGTGAGCAGGGAGGGTGACTGTCCACTCATAACAAAGTTTGCAACTCCCTAGATAGTCCTTTCTACACCTTAAGACAACCCCTTCCCCCTTCAAAATCGGTAAGTACACTTTACCAAACCCCTGGATTGTCCAGGGTTGCTGTAATTTATTTCTGTACCCCTCTGGGGGCTCCTGTTCGATCCTCAATATGAAAGTCAGGTGGCATCACAATCCTTCTTTTACATTGACTCCTAACCTTATTCTGCATTTTAGAGTTCCAGCCCTGTGGACTCTAAAGGAGTAGAGGGGAGTAGTCCCAGGAGGTTCTCTTCCAGATCCGGGAAGGCTCATACATCCCACTGAGCCTTAGGCCCTTTTCCATGGTTGGGGGCTGTCAGCTTGGTCCTTCCGTAGGCTAACGGTGCAGGGTGCCCCCTTCTGTTGGATGGCCGAGAAGCTCCAAGGCAAGAAACTGTTCAAGGCAAAAGGCACCAGACAGAGATGTAGATTTAGGAGGAAATGCAATTGGGAAGGTGGTCATTCTAGGCTGAGGCTGGTGGAAGACACTGGAAAACCCAAGCTGTTTCACACCTTCATATACCGCCTCCTTGTGGATGACATCTATCTCTTGATTCTACCTTAAGATCTATTTCCTGCACTTCTGTTCCACATTTTCTGATGAACATCAGAAATGCTAAGAAAAATAATGGTTTTTTTCTTATATTGTACTCAAACTGCTACCTTCTAAAGGCTGCAGCTTGGTCCCTGTGCCTCTTCTGGAGTCTGCCTAGAACAAGTCAAGCCATCTGTACATGTGGCCTTTACCTCTCAGAAGGCATCTGCCATGCTTGTCTCTATGGCCCACCATCCGCTTTTCTTCTCCTGGCTACAGATTCTTCTTACTCCCAGCTTTCCCTGTAGTATAGTTTTCAGAGCCTACGTCATCTTTGATGGCCATATAAACATTCCAGGTTGTCTTCTTCCTGAATTGTTGTACTCTCTGTCCTTGTTTTGGACAGTCTTTATGTGTAGCCTAATATTGCATTGGCTTTTGGGGAAATACCAATGATACTCACTGCGTTTGCAGTTAACAAGAATTTCTAGATTTTTTTTCTCCCACATGAACTGCAAAAATCAGCTCCTCTCCGTCTTGATCATGTGCAAGTGCTTGAGTAACAGCTTTAAAAAATATTCCTTCCAATTATAATACACAATCATGTATTAGTGTCTCTATATGTGAACCTTTAAGATATTTTTTAATCTAGAGTATGCCATGCAAGGTGCTAATTATTACTAACTTGTGATATGACATATCTTTAGAATAGTAATAGAGGCCCTCTTGGATAAACTTTCATACTTTTCATTATGCTTACTTAATGGTCAAGAACTTACCTAAGTCAGAAAAAAAAATTCCTCGAGTACTATGCTTATTACATGGGTGATGAAATCATCTGTACAAAAACCCCCATGACATGCAGTTTACTCATGTAACAAACCTGCACATGTACCCTTGAACCTAAAACAAAAGTTATAATTAAAACATAACCTACATAAATATATTGTTTTGCAGCCCAAATTTCTTCTTGTTCACTGGGCTACTACAAATCCCTTTTTCACATACTTTACTGAAATAAAGGTATGTAACCTGGGACACCACCTCCTTTATCAGTCAAACAACCCTACCACAAAAAAGAAGTAAGAATCGAGTTCTGTAACACCATTAGTGTGTCCACTTGGATTCCTAATGGTCTTTGTGTTCCTTTAGAGTGCTCAAAAGTAAGCTGTTTAATTATCAAAATCTAAGATTGTTTTGGAGCTCAGCTTACAGAGTCTCAGACCGTTATTTCAGCCTGTGAACTGGGGAAGGTGAACATTTACCTCTATTAGAAATCTACTGGCACTTCTTCCATTCTGTAAGATTTCCCAGAAATTCACCAAAAACGATCCTGTAGTCATATAGGTATAGATAAATAGTCGTTCAGACACTGCTTTTTTACCTGTTTTGCTAGCAGTTCACCCATTAAGACTGGCAGAGAATAAACTAATAGTAAGTTACTTGTCTAAATCATACATCTAGTAAAAGGAGTCAAACAATCTCCTCTTACTTGGAGTAAAACAGTCTCAATACTTTTCAGTACTTTCTCCAAGTACGAGGAGATGGTTTGACTCCAAGTTCAATATTTTTCAGTACTTTCTCCACTATACTGCCTTGCTAATATTGAATAGAAAAGTAGAAAAATCAGGTTCATACACCACCTCCATGCCCCCATATCCCATACACATTGGGTTTGCTCCCACACAGCCTATATTTTAAATATATTTTAAACTGAGTCTCTCTCAAAACCAGTTACTCTTAGTAGAGAGCCAGAGGACTTGGGCCTTAGGTCTTAGAGGATAATGTAGTTACTACATTTTGAAAGAAAAACACAAAGGCTCCCAGGTTTCTAAACCCCTGGAGAAAGCTATTAGCCATTATTATGACTTCAATTAGGTGACCGTCGAGAAGTACCTTTGGGATGGTTCAAAGTCAGACCTCAAAGCCTGCTGCATTTGAATGTTGGGGCACTGTGCAGCCCATATCAACAGCAGGTGGAAAGCCTGTAGTGGGGGCCAAATCAGAAATGTTTCATTTTTATTGTTGTAGCCCTTTTATACCTTTACATATATCATTTTAAAGGCCTGAAAAAATCTGAAGCCTGATTATTGAAATAAAATTCATGTATTTATTTTCTGCTCTGGCAGGTTCTCAAAGTGTTGGTCTTGAGGACTTCCTCACATAAGATGGCCTCTTATTTCTGTTTTAACAGTAATATTGCTATAGTCTTAAAATGCTAATGAAAATGCCCACACTCATATAATTCAGTATCTCATTTGCTATGCTTTATTATTCATGGTGGCCAGTTGCCCAAGTGGTCTCAATGAGGCCAAGGATATGGATTCAATTCTAGGAGGGCCAGTTAGCTTCACTCTATTTGCTGTCCAAAGACCCTGGCCCCTTCACTCTGGTTAAAAGCCTCATAAATCTTTGTTCATCTATCCATAGGGGAGGCAGGCTTAAGCTTTAACTAGCTAGGACTTCCCATGCTTGGAGACACAGAAGCTAAGAGGTCACACTTGATAAAGATAGCCTTCACCCATGTTAATAGCAATATATTAAAATCTACACAACACTGAATCCTTCTCCAATATCTATTTCAGCCTTACCTCCTAACTATAGGAATCATTCATTTGCTGAAAATGCATTTCCTCAGTTAATTGCACTCATGGCTTCAGTTTGCATTGACTCAGGTTCTGCCTAAGGAAAGTATAAAAGAGAATGATGAAAAGAACTGTAGAGTTGAGGGAGCTGACTGCTAGCTACCGTCTTTTAAAATATCTCACCATATACCCAAGTACTATCTATAAACTGACTGAAGATTTTTTTTTTTCATTAGCAAAAAGAAAAATATCCCACTTTTCTCTGCTTTTTGTTCAGGTGTTTAAATCGTGAAGCTCTTTTACTGGTGATAAGGCAAGAAGGTATTGTCACCAGGGAAGCCCGTGAACAGGAAGAAATAACTCCTGAGACTACACCTGCTTTTGATTTGGTGCCAGTAGGAAGGATGGTATACACATTTTATGAAAGTCATTTTTTTATGTTAAGAAAAAAATGTAGCCAGGTGTGGTGGCATGCACCTGTAGTCCCACCTACTCGGGAGGCTGAGGTGGAAGAATCACTTGAACACGGGAGGCAGAGGTTGCAGTGAGCTGAGACTGCACCACTGTGCTCCAGCCTGGTGACAGAGCAAGACTCTGTCTGAGAAAAAAAGAAAATAAAAAGAAAAAATTATCATTAGTTTCCAAGCTCTTTATAATAAGCGACTAAATTGTTATATACCTTAAAACTTGGAAGCCATACCAAAACTCCTTGATTCAGATTCCTTTCTTCAATAGAGAGGGGACAGGTACATAAAAAATATCTTTCTTTTTCTGATGATAAGTGCTTTCTTATAAAAGCCACAGACACCACAACTGCTTAACATAGGCAAGGATCCAGTTACTGATACCTTCCTGAAGCAGAACACATGCAAATGTCCTTGCTGCCACCACCTCCACCACCTCCTCCTCCTCCTCCTCCTCTACCTCTTCTTCCTCCTCCTTTCTTCTTCTTTGTCTTTTTTTCCTGCCTCTACTCCTTCTTCTTTTTCACCTTCTCATTCATTTTCTTTTTTATATCTTAAGATTGGAGGATTACATTAAAAGGTTAAAGTTAATATGCCACTCTGGTGAAAGGCTCTGTAAACTAAATGACTCAAAGAAGGGGCTTTGTCCCAGGGGGTTTGGGGCAGCCTCTGAGGCACAGCAGAGATAGAGGCAAGCTGGGCACACCTGCAGAAGCCCAGGAGGCAGATCATCTTGCAAGGTGTCATCCATTGAGCTGATTCATCTTCAGGAGTCTCCAGTTGGAAAGGGCTGTGAAAGCAGTAGATTAAGCCACAAGCATGATAGTAGTTCATTTGCATTTGTGTGCAGTTCAGCCTCTGTTTAACAGTAAATTTATATTGTAATCATTGTGCTTAGCAACAGCTTTGACATTAGAAACACAAGGGTTTGAGTCCTGGGCAAAACTTTACCATTTTTATGATTCTGAGCAAATAATTGAAACTCTGAAAGCCTGTTTTCATTTTATGAAAATACCTACTTTTGGGTGTATTTTAAAGATTAAATGATTGGGTGATTAGAATGTTTAGCAGAATGTCTTATAAAAGTGCTCAGCACAACACACCTTGATATTTCTTGCAGATCTGTCCCTGTCCTCCTTTGCGTTGGTTTCCAATGCCTGCCCTTCAGGTTTCTTTGTATTCTTGCCTCTCTTAAAGTTCTATTCTCATTCTACTTTTTATGAGGTCTTTACTCACAAAAAAAGACACAATGCTTCTGATTTCAGCAAATGATTTCCTGCCCCAATAAGCAAAACATTCTGGGCAGATCTCATGTGTTGCAAGTTAATGGTGAACACCAACACTGCTTTCCCGTGTTTGTTTCCTAGGGAGCTTGTTCTGAGCTGTATTATGTTTGCATCTTTAATGAGAAATGTGTTCTGTTGCTATGGCATGTTGAAATTTATGACTTCCTCTGGAAGGTGGAATTGTCAGCTTCCACCCCACTCAGGTTTTCCCTTGGGTTTTATGAAATTGAGATCTAGTGGCTTAGGAAACTATACTTAATCAGGTAAGTCTCACACTAAACTCAATGCTTTTGACTTCTAATTTCTGCATTTTAATTCTTCCCGTAATTCAGTGGCACAGATTTATTGAAGCTGCTGCCAGCAACAATTTGCTCTGATTCACTGCAGTTTTAATAGTTCCTGCTGAAATAGGTGGCCACACAGTGGGAAAGGAAATGAAGACAGTTTTGTGTCATTTATTTCAGGTGCCAGGGCAAGACCCACATTTCAGTAGGAAAAAATATAGACAAATGACTTTTATGCTGGTTCTAGGGTAGTGGTTCTATGGCTAACTCCTGGGTTCAATCCCTACAGCCTGTTCTGAGAAGGTCTCATTTCCAGCATCTTTAAGCTGGTGAAATTTCCTTTAAAATAATTAGAGGAATCTAACACAAATCCTTGTTCTTTCTGCACTATAAGGACACACAGTTTGTTAGCATTCAGAACTCCCGTGTCCTAGGGTGTGAGCTCTGCTTTGCAATTCCTTGTCAGAATGTTGCTGTTGCCTCCAACATGCGTGGCAGAATCTTCTGGACTCTAAGAGTTCAGAAGGGTCACAGTGTTGCTGGGTGGCTCTGTTGCTCTCATCTGAGGTTCAAGCAGAAGTCAGACATCTTAAACTAACACATTTGTACCTTATCATACAATCTAGAATTGAGGATGTAGAGTCTAGTTCAATGGGTCCATAGACCAATAAAAATTTATAGACGATTTTCAGCCATATCATGGGGTTGCCATATTTTTATGTTGCTATTAAGCACATTGGTAATCTAACTGCAAATTAATAGCTATTACCATTGTATAAAAGAAAGGACATTTTAACATAATAAAGTAAAAATGACAAGTTTTAGAATTAAAAATAAATTCGACTTTATAAATCACTCACTACATAATCTCTTTCTTTCCTTGTCTGCCTCTCTCTCTCTCTCCCTTTCCTACAAAGGAGATGAAAACCTCATCAAGATCTGCACTGATTTGGGAATCACCAATAGAGTCAACTCCTCACTCTAAGATGAGGCCCCCTAAGGTGAACTGTGAACTAAATTGATGAAAGCTGGGACCAAAGCCCAGATTTCAGGACTCCTTGTTTGGTATTTATTTTCCCTGCTTTCTTCATAATTAAATTCAGTGTAATGACCCAGACGTACTGCAAGATCCTGGAGTGTCTTTTTAATCATCAAATATTGTCCTCTATAAAGTTACAATGTTTAGTGAATTTGCTATAGTCTAATTCTTTTATAAATGGCTAATACAGGTGTGAGAATTCTCTAGTGACTACCTAGAGTGCTTGTTCCCTAAGGGATTGTTGACTATTCTTTAAAACTATAACAACAGAAAAGAAAAAGAAAGAAAGGAAAGAAAGAAAGAAAAAAGAGAGGAAGGAAGGAAGGAAAAATTTAGGTTGAGGTTAATCACTTCACTCACTTATGTGCTTATTACACATAAAAACAGTCTGTTGAGGAGGTTTGGGGAGTGGTAAATCTCATGTTGAGGTGATTTTAGAATAGCCCTTTATAAACACAAAATATTAATTTACTAAATTGCATGACTGTATTAGTCCATTTTCACACTGCTGATAAAGACATACTGGAGACTGGGCAATTAAAAAAAACACAAACGTTTAATGGACTTATAGTTCCACGTGGCTGGGGAGGCCTCACAATCATAGTAGAAGGCAAGGAGAAGCAAGTCACATCTTACAAGGATGGCAGCAGGCAAAGAGAGGAAGCTTGTGCAGGGAAACTCCCATTTTTAAAACCACTGGATCTTGTGAGACTCATTCACTATCACAAGAACAGCACAGGAAAGACCTGCTCCCATAATCCAATAACCTCCGCCAGGTTCCTCCCATGACACATGGGAATTGCAGGAGTTGCTATTCAAGGTGCGGTTTAGGTGAGGACACAGCCACACCGTATCAATGACTTACACATCACTTCACATTTTTCATATCCTTCCTCTTCTTAGTTTCTATGTCAGCATTGTAGTCTATGGCCTCGAATGTTGAGACATATTAAGCACCCTTTAACTGTGGTTCTTGTTCTTCTCAACCCCTTCAGTGTTTGGCCCTATTGGTTCACTACTATTTCTTGGAACAACTCCCCATCCTTGGGGTCCAAGTCCTAGTGCTATCTATACTCTTCCACTTCTCTGACTCTTCCTTCTTGATTTCCTTTGATGACCTCTCTTTCTCATCCTGACATCAAAAATGGACATTTCCTAAGATTCCAAACTTGAGCCTCCTTCATTTTCTGCAAACTCATCTTCTTTTATGACTTCAGCCTCTATGCTCACATCTTTATTGCCAGGTCTTCCAAGTTATAGATTTACTTTTCTAACTGTATGCTGGAGACTTCCAACTGTGTGTATCACCATTTCTTCAAATGCAACATGACTAAATCAGAATTTATCTTGTAAGGACATCCCCATGAGCCCCCTTTTCCAGACCAACTGACTTCTCCTTTCTCCCAACCTTTCTATCTCTATTATTGGTACCACCATCCTTGGAGGAACAATGACTGACCCTGGCAAGGGAACCAGGAGAAATAATGAGTCACTCAGTCAAGACATCAGGACACACAATTCTCCCTGCTGCATTGCCCCTGTGCTGGCTTCTACAACTGAGTTTGGTGTGTGAAAAACAAAACTAACAACTCTAATAAAGAGATGCCTTCAAACAAGAGACCAAGGGTATCTAGACCTAAAACACTTTAACACAAAGAGAGGATTCAGGAGTAAATGAGAGAAAATGAGCTTTGCCAAGGACTTCTACAAGGAAGCTATGATTCTCTTCCAATGGGCAGAGTACCTAACTGGATCAGCACATTTCAAAGTCTCTTCAATTTGGAGCCCTTTGCTTTGAGTCCTGGCACCAAAACTGTTTAGCTTTGTGAACCTGAGTAAGATATCTAATCTTGCCTTGTCTCAATTTTCTTATTTGCAAAAGAAAAATAAAATTTAAAAACAAATTTAAGAGGGTGATTGAAGAACTGAAGAGTTAATACCTATAAAGCTTTTGGAACAGTGACTGGCAATGAGCGGATGCTGATTTACTGTCTGGTTTCCCCAAAAGCAGACCCTGATTTGGGATCTGATCCCAGAAAGTACCAGTAAGAGTGAGAAAGTGAGATAATAAAGGGAAGGAAGCCAGTAAGGAGCAAGTTATCCAGCCAGTTACCACTGTGCATGAGCCCAGTCTCTCTGGGGAACTCCAGGAACTAGTGAGGAACATGCACTTCAGAGTCACCCTCAGAAAAGCAAGGAAGCTGGGGTATTTACATGTTAACTCTGGTCAGTCACTGGGGGAAGGCTGCTCCCAGGGTGTTAATTCTCTGGCACTTCCAGCCTGCTCGAGCTGCCAAAGAAAGCCCTTGGGCAGTTGGAAATTGGGCTGCCAAAATACCCGACAATGGGAGGAAACCTAGTGTTTGATAAATATGCCATCACCATCATCACCACTGACATCCAAAGGCAAAACCTATGAAAACAGACTTTTCTGGCTGAAGCTGCAGGGAAAGATGTGGATGGTAATCCAAGATTTGGCACTGAGTGCCCAGTCATCTCATCACAGGTGAGATACCTAAGTCAGCTCTACAAAACCTTAGGGATCCATAGAGCAATTTGTGGAGAACAGTTCTTAGCATTTGTGAATACTAGGAGTGATTCAAAGAAGATAAAAATGGTATTTTTGGTTGATTGCTGGGAAGATGGTTGCATAGGGACAGCTCCCAGCAAGATCGACACAGAAGGCAGGTGGATTTCTTCATTTCCAAATGGGGTACCCAGTTCATTTCATTGGGACTGATTGGACAGTGGGTGCAGCCCAAGGATGGCAAGCCAAAGCAAGGTGGGGCATCACTTGACCCAAGAAGCACAAGGGGGTGGTGAACACCCTCTTCTAGCCAAGAGAAACCATTAGGAACTGTATTGTACACTCCAGCCCAGATACTGTGCTTTTCCCATGGTCTCATAACCTGTAGAACAGGAGATTCCCTCTGCTGCCTATACCACCAGGGCCCTAGGCTTCCAACACAACACTGGGCAGCCATTTGGGCAGATACTGAGCTAGGCACACGTTTTTTTTCTCCATCCCCCAGTAGCACCTGAAATGCCAGTGAGACAGAACCGTTCACTCCCCTGGAAAGGGTACTGAAGCCAGGAAGCCAAGTGGCCTGGCTTGGTGGGTCCCATCCCCACAGAGCCCAACAAGCTAAGATCCACTGGCTTGAAATTCTATTCTCTCTGCCAACACAGAGAGGGTAATGGAAGAACTGAAATTGAGCTCAACCAGGGATACTCAAGCTTGGTGGGAGGGGGACATCCCCCATGTGTGAGGCTTGGGCAGGCAGTTTTACCCTCACAGTGTAAACAAAGCCACTGGAAAGTTTAAACTGGGCAGAGCTCACCACTGCTCAGCCACTGTGGTCAGACTGCCTCTACAGATTCCCTCCTCTCTGGGAAGGGCATCTCTGGAAAAAAGGCAGCAGCCCCAGTCAGGGACTTATAGATAAGATCCCCACCTCCCTGTGACAGAGTGTAGGACCTAAATGTCCCTGCCTGGCAGCTCTGAAAAGATCAGTAGATCTCTCAGCAAGCATTTGAATAAACTCCGATAAGGGACAAACTGCTTCCTCAAGTGAGTCCCTGACCCCCATATATCATGACTGGGAGACACCTCCCAGTAGGGGCTGACAGACACCTTATAGAGGAGAGCTCCCGCTGGCATCTGGCAGGTGCCCCTGTGGGACAAAGCTTCCAGAGAAAGGAACAGGCAGCAATCTTTGCTGTTCTACAGCCACCACCAGTGATACCCAGGCAAACAGGGTCTGGAGTGGACTTCCAGCAAACTCCAGCAGGCCTGCAGCAGAGGACCCTAACTGTTAGAAGAAAAACTCAAAAACAGAAAGGAATAGCATCAACATCAACAAAAATCACATCCACACGGAGACCTCCTCCGAAGATCACCTACCTCAAAGACCAAAGGTAGATAAATCCATGAAGATGGGGAGAAACCCGCACAAAAAGGTGGAAAAATAAAAAAATTAGAACACCTCTTCTCCAAAGGATCACAACCCCTTGCCAGCAAGGGAACAAAACTGGATGGAGAATGAGTTCAATGAATTGATGGAAGTAGGCTTCAGAAGGTGGGTAATAACAAACTCCTCTGAGCTAAAGGAGCATGTTCTAACCCAATGCAAGAAAGCTAAGAACCTTGAAAAAATGGTTAGACAAATTGTTAACTAGAATAACCAGTTTAGAGAAGCACATAAATGACTTGATGGAGCTGAAAAACACAGCAAAAAAACTTCGAGAAACATACACAAGTATCAATAGCCAAATTAATCAAGCAGAATAAAGGATATCAGAGATTGAAGAACACCTCAGTTAAATAAAGCAAGAAGACAAAATTAGGGGAAAAAGAGTGAACAGGAATGAACAAAGCCTCCAAGAAATATGAGACTATGTGAAAATATCAAATCTACATTTGATTGGTGTACCTGAAAGTGAGGAGGAGAATAGAACCAAGTTGGAAAACACTCTTCAGGATATTATCCAGGAGAATTTCCACCAACCTAGCCAGGCAGGCCAACATTCAAATTCAGGAAATACAGAGAACACCACAAAGATACTCCTTGAGAAGAGCAATCCCAAGACACATAATCGTCAGATTTACCAAGGTTGAAATGAAGGAAAAAATGCTAAGAGCAACCAGAGAGAAAGGTTGGGTTACCCACACAGGGAAGCCCATGACACTAACAGTGGATCTCTCTGCAGAAACTCTACAGGCCAGAAGAGAGTGGGGGCCAATATTCAATATCCTTAAAGAAAAGAATTTTCAACCCAGAATTTCATGTCCTGCCAAACTGAGCTTCATAATAAAGGAGATACAAAATCCTTACAGATAAGCAAATACTGAGAGTTTTGTCACCACCAGGCCTGCCTGACAAGAGCTCCTGCAGAAAGCACTAAACATGGAAAAAATCAACTGCTACCAGCCACTGCAAAAACATGCCAAATTATAAAGACCATTGTTGCTATGAAGAAACTGCTTCAGCTAACAAGCAAAATAACCAGCTAGCATCATAGTGCCAGGATCAAATTCACACATAACAACATTAACCTTAAATGTAAATGGGATAAATGCTTCAATTAAAAGACACAGACTGGCAAATTGGATAAAGAGTCAAGACCAATTGGTGTGCTGTATTCAGGAAACCCATCTCACATGCAAAGATACACATAGGCTAAAAATAAAGAAATGGAGGAATATTTACCAAGCAAATGGAAAGAAAAATAAAAGCAGGGGTTCAATCATAGTCTCTGATAAAACAGACTTTAAACCAACAAAGATCAAAAGAGACAAAGAAGGGCATTACATAATGGCAAAGGGATCAATGCAACAAGAAGAGCTAACCAGCCTAAACATATTTGCACCCAATACAGGAGCACTCAGATTCATAAAGCAAGTTCTTAGAGGCCTACGAAGAGACTTATACTCCCACACAGTAATAGTAGGAGATTTTAACACCCCATTGTCAATATTAGACAGATAAACAAGATGGAAAATTAACAAGGATATCCAGGACTTGAACTCAGCTCTGGACCTAATAGACATCTACAGAACTCTCCACCCCAAATCAACAGAACATACATTCTTGTCAGCACCGCATTGCACTTATTCTAAAATTGACCACATAATTGGAAGTAAAACGCTACTCAGCAAATGCAAAAGAATGGAAATCATAACAAACAGTCTCTCAGACCACAGTGCAATCAAATTAGAACTCAGGATTAAGAAATTCACTCAAAACCGCACAACTACATGGAAACTGAACAACATGCTCCTGAATGACTACTGGGTAAATAACAAAATTAAGGCAGCAATAAAGATGTTCTTTGAAACCAATGAGAGCAAAGACACAACATACCAGAATCTCTGGGACACATTTAAAGCAGTGTGTAGAGGGAAATTTACAGCAATAAATGCCCATAAGAGAAAGCAGGAAAGACCTAAAATTGACACCCTAACATCACAATTTTTAAAAAGATAGAAGCAAAGGCAAACAAATTCAAAGCTAGCAGGAGACAAGAAATAACTAAGATCAGAGCAGAACTGAAAGAGATAGAGTCACAAAAAATCCTTCAAAAAAAGCAATGAATCCAGGAGCTGGTTTGTTTTTGAAAAGATCAGTTAAAGAGATACACAGACTAATAAAGAAGAAAAGAGAGAAGAATCAAATAGATACAATAAAAAATGGTAAAGGGGCTCTCACCACTGATCCCATAGAAATACAAACTACCATCAGAGAATACTATAAACACCTCTATGCAAATAAACTAGAGAAGCTAGAAGAAATGGACAAATTCCTAGACACATACAATCTCCCAAGACTACAACAGGAAGAAGTCGAATCCCTGAATAGACCAATAAGAAGTTCTGAAATTGAAGCAGCAATTACTATCCTACCAATCAAAAAAAGTCCAAGATCAAACGGATTCACTGCCAAATTCTACTGGAGGTACCAACAGGAGCTGGTACCATTGCTTCTGAAACGATTTCAAACAATAGAAAAAGAGGAATCCTTCCTAACTCATTTCATGAGGCCAGCATCATCATTCTGTTACCAAAACTTGGCAGAGACACAACAAAAAAAAGAAAATTTTAGGCCAATATCCGCTGTGAACATTGATGCAAAAATCCTCAATAAAATGCTGGCAAACCGAATCTAGCAGCATGTCAAAAAGCTGATTCACCACGATCAAATAGGCTTTATCCCTGGGATGCAAGCCTAGTATTGAAGTTCTGGCCAGGGCAATAAGGCAAGAGAAAAAAATAAAGGATATTCAATTAGGAAAAGCGGAAGTAAAATTGTCTGTTTGCAGATGACATGATTATATGTTTAGAAAACTCCATCGTCTGAGCCCACAATCTTCTCAAGCTGATAAGCAACTTCAGCATGGTCTCAGGATCAAAATCAATGTGCAAAAATCAGAAACATTCCTATACACCAATAACAGACAAACACAGAGCCAAATCATGAGTGAATTCCTATTCACAATTGCTGCAAAGAGAATAAAATACCTAGGAATTCGACTTACAAGGATGTGAAAGACCTCTTCAAGGAGAACTACAAACCTCTGCTCAAGGAAATAAGAGTGGACACAAGGTTTTCTCCTAGGGTTTTTATGGTGTTAGGCCTTATGTTTAAATCTTTAATCCATCTGGAGTTAATTTTTGAATAAGGTGTAAGGAAGTGATCCAGTTTCAGCTTTCTGCATATGGATAGCCAGTTTCCCCAACACCATCTATTAAATAGGGAATCCTTTCCCCATTGCTTGTTTTTGTCAGATTTGTCAAAGATCAGATGGTTGTAGATGTGTCATGTTACTTCTGAGGCCTCTGTCCTGTTCCATTGGTCTATATCTCTGTTTAAGTACCAATACCATGCTGTTTTCATAACAATACTGTGATTTTTTGATAACTGTACCTTTGTAGTATAGTTTGAAGTCAGGTAGCATGATGCCTCCAGCCTTTTTTTGTCTTTTTGGCTTAGGATTGTCTTGGCTATGTGGGCTCTCTTTTGGTTCCATATGAAGTTTAAGGTAGTTTTTTCCAATTCTGTGAAGAAAGTCATTGGTAGCTTGATAGGGATAGCATTGAGTCTATAAATTACTTTGGGCTGTATGACCATTTTCGTGATATTGGTTCTTCCTAACCATGAGAATGGAAGGTTTTTCCATCTGTTTGTGTCCTCTCTTATTTCCTGGAGCAATGGTTTATAGTTCTCCTTGAAGAAGTGCTTCACATCCCTTGCTAGTTGTATTCTTAGGTATTTCATTCTTTGTAACAATTGCAAATGGAGTTCACTCATGATTTGATTCTCTGTTTGTCTGTTATTGGTGTATAGGCATGCTCGTAATTTTTGCACATTGATTTTGTATACTGAGACATTGCTCAAGTTGCTTATCAGCTTAAGAAGATTTTGGACTGAAGAAAACCTAGGTAATACCATTCAGGACATAGGCATGGAAAAGACTTCATGACTAAAACACCAAAAGCAATGGCAACAAAAGCAAAAATAGACAAATAGGATCTAATTAAACTAAAGAGCTTCTGCAAGCAGAAGAAACTATCATTAGAGTGAACCAGCAAACAACAGAATGGGAAAAAATTTTTGTAATCTACCCATCTGGCAAAGGGCTATTATCCAGAATTTACAAAGAACATAAACAAATTTACAAAAAAAAACACAAACAACCCCATCAAAAAGTGGGCAAAGGATATGAACAGAGACATTTATACAGCAACAAGCATATGAAAAAAAGGTCATCATCACTGGTCATTAGAGAAATGCAAATCAAAACCACATCGAGATACCTTCTCATGCCAGTTAGAATGGTAATCATTAAAAAGTCAGGAAACAACAGATGCTGGAGAGGAAGTGAAGAAGTAGGAACGCTTTTACAGTGTTGGTAGGAGCATACATTAGTGAAATCATTGTGAAAGACAGTATGGCGATTCCTCAAGGATCTAGAAATAGAAATACCATTTGACCCAGCAATCCCATTACTAGGTATATACCAAAAGGATTATAAATTGTTCTCTTATAAAGGCATGTGCACACATATGTTTATTGCAGCACTGTTCACAAAAGCAAAGAGTTGGAACCAATCTAAAGCCCATGAGTGATAGACTGAATAAAGAAAATGTGGTATATATATACCATGGAATACTATGCAGCCATAAAAAGGGATGCATTCATGTCCTTTGCAGGGACATGGATGAAGCTAGAAACCATTATTCTCAGCAAACTGACACAAGAACAGAAAACCAAACACCGCATGTTCTGACTCATAGATGGGAGTTGAACAATGACAACGCATGGACACAGGGTGGGTAACATCACTCAGGGGCCTCTGGTGGCATTGGGAGCTATGGGAGGGATATCATTAGGAGAAATACCTAATGTAAATGATGGGTTGATGGGTACAGCAAACCACCATGGCATGCATATACCTATGTAACAAACCTATGCATTCTGCATATGTACCCCAGAACTTAAAGTATAATAAAAATCAATAAGTAAATAAATAAATACGGTATCTTTAACAAATCCTTTATGATGAAAGGAAGCTTCAAGTAATGAGAATGTTATCACTGGGAATGATTCAAATAAGATAAAAATCTACCTCTCTCCCTCAAGGAACTGCAACTTAGTTTCAAAGACAAAATATCAACATAGTACAGTAAGGTAAGCAGCAATGCAAGTTTAGTGTCCAGGGAATGGAGTAGAAGTTGTGTGTCAAGTGAGACTGCCACGGGTTAGGGTGGTCAGAAGGAGCTCCCATGAGTAAATAGGATTAAGCTTAGCCCTATGGGATGATTTCTTTTTAGACTTGTAAAACAGAGGCAGCAATATACTGATTGGGTCCAGGAGCTTCCCTGATTGAGATACTGGTTGTCATGTGGAAGGCCTGAGGGCTGGACTGCTGCTTCATGCAATCCCTCAATTATACTGGACTCTCTCATGTCAAGATAATAGTTATCAACAACCCTGTGAAGTAGGCATTTTAAATGCCATTTTACAGATGAGGAGACTGAGAGTAAGGGTTAAGAAATCTCCATAAGGGTTCTCAGCTAAACTGGGATTTGAACCCTAGGCTATCTAATTTTAAAGCCAAACCTCATCACTATGCTTGAATGCCTCCAGTTCAAGCAGAGAAGAAAAAAAACTATTTTAATTACTTTACATTTGAGAGAGTCAAATTAGATCCTATAGATTGAGCTAAAGCACCGCATTTAGAGATTGTTTATTCTTCCTCATTAGCAACACAGTTATGGATACTACTTCTAAGGCTACACAGAAACTGCTGCAAGCTTATAAAGAGCAGTTTGGGAAGGGACAAGAGAAAATAGATTGAAATCCACTTGAGTGACAGCTTTCCTGCCTTGGTCAACAGACGATACATTTATGGCATTCTTGGATCTCTAGAAGTAGAAGAATTCCTTGATATCTGAGTTTAGCCCCATTTCTGCAAAATTGAAAGGCTTATTTAGCTGTGACTTAAGACTCCATCTGTTACCTTTTGGCAGTTTTTTAAAAAAATCAAATATACTCATTACCTGAAGCTTCCTTTCACTATAACAGGTGTGTTAAAGATATCATTCATTCATTCATTCTTTCATTCCTAATAAGACAGCCTAGGAAATTAGAGAGGGTAAAATATTAGCCCTGATGTATAGCAAAGGGATGAGACATGACCAATAATGACCCTTCAATTTAGCCTTTCCTGTTTGTAGACACCTCTACTCCCTGCAGCCCAGTCAGAATCCCTTGAGGAAAAAGCACAAGATTCTGGAGTAGATCATTGACAGGGCAGGTGCAGTCTCTGCTCAGCATTCCATTTAAGTGATTCCTTGTCAGTCTCTGAGGCCAGAGGTCCTATTTTTGTAGTAGGTAATTCTATGACAAGGCACTGAAAATCCTTGGGTAAAAATCATAAAGTGATAAAAAGAACAAATAGGAAAAGATGTCTGTAGAAGATATTTTCCACATACTTTGGAAATCTTTTTAAATATTCTGGGTTCAACAAAGCACTGGGCTCTCAGGGGCTGTCTATGTGCAAGGACATTGCCATTCCAAGATTAGAATTGCATGAAGCTAGTGGAGTCTAGGGATGCTAATGTCAAAAACTTAAGGCTAACTCCCTAAGAGACAGCATTTATTCTTAATTGCCCAGCAATAACGTGCTTTTCTCTAGAAGGATATACACAGTGATCTTCCTCTGAACTTTGAATGATAATAGCAGTATCTGTAGTGGTAGTAGTATTATGTTAACATTTCCTGCATGCCAGGCACTATTCTGGTTACACGTATTAAGTCGTTTAGTCCTTCAATAGCCCTATGCCATCAGTATTATTACTGTTCACATTTTACAAATGAGTTAACAGAGACACAGAACTCAAGTAACTTGCCACCCTCAGTTCCTTATCACATGGGCCTCTCCATAAGGTGATTTACAACATAGTAGCTTGCTTCATTAGAACAAGTAAGTGGGAAGATTTAGACACAGAGTGAAAGCAAGATGCAAGCATCTTTTGTAACCTAATCGCAGAAGTGACATCACATCACTCTGCCATATTCTATTCATAAGAAGCAAATCACTAGCTTCAGCCCACACTAACAGGGAGAAGATAACACATAGGGCATGAATATCAAGAGGTGGAGATCACTGGGACCATCTTAAAGGGTGCCTCCCACATGGTCTGACCACAAAGCCCAAGACCTTGACCAAAAGAAGGGACAGGTCACATTTTCCCTAGGCAAACTTGCAAGAACCAAACCTATCTCAGCAGAGAGTGTGGGGATGGGGAAGTTGTATCCCAGAGACCAGCTCCAACTAGGATTTAAATTTAAGGTCATTTGAGCCCCCAAACTTATATTTTCCCACCTGGCAAACTCAGTGATTCCATTCAGCACCAAGAATAAGGAAAATGGAGAGTTAAGAATAATGATTATTTCTGGAATTCCTAATTTAAAGTTAGTGATAAGAGCAGTGTGACTCAGGAACAGTCACTCTTTCCCCTCTCTCTATTCCTGTCCCTTGTCCCCACCCCTCTCTACTTTGGGGTCTTTCTGTGGGAGTTTCTAGGCCTTCCTTCTTTGTCTCTCTTCCTTCCATTCCCAGCCCCTTCACCAGCTTTCTCTCTTATTGCTTTGTATTTTTCTTTTCATTTTTTAGTCCCTAAGTTTTGAAATTTTTAATTTATGAAACTTTTTAGGAAGGAAGAATTTGACAAATTTACAATAAAGTGGTGTAATGGTCAGTTTTATGTGTCAACTTGGCGAGGATATGGTCCCCAGTTATTCAACCAAGCACAAATCCAGGCATTGTTGTGGAAGCATCTTGTAGACGTGATTAATATCTACAATCAGCTGATTTAATGTGAAGGAGATTAACCTGAATAATCTGGGCTGGCCTGATCTAATTAGTTGAAACTGAGGTTTCCCTGAGGTTCCCCTTCAGATATTTTGCCTGAAGATTATAACATCATCTGCTGCCCAGGAGTTTCCAGCCTGCCCTTCTTCACAGCTGGCCCTACAGATCTGAATGTGCCTAACCACCCTGTTGCATAATTCCTGGCAGTAAATCCGTGTGTGTGTGTGTGTGTGTGTGTGTGTGTATTCTGTTGAGTCCGGAATGACACAGCTGGCAGGAATAGCCAATAGTGCTGATAGTGGTCTTTATATTGGTAGGGAGAGGGAGGCATATTTTCATTTTAAAAGAATAACTCAAAGAAATGAGTTTTCTCATTGGAGTTTTCAAAGATAACTATTTTTCCCCAGATGAGAATTCCAGATATCCCTCAAGTCATGCCATGCTGGCCACCTCCACTTTAGCCTGAATTAGGCCTTGATTATATAATATTTAAACTTTTTCTGCCACTCCATACAATCAACATTTGATTATCCTGTTTTGTATTATCTGAGGAAACTACTGGCTAATCAATTGTTCTATTATTCTCTCTTATTCACATTTATGCTTCTAGCTCCAAGTCTTGCACATTTATGTAACTTAATACAAGTTTATTTAAAGGATAATTAATAAATCTGTATTTAAATTGGAGCATTCAACATCTCAATCCAAAGATTAAACTAATGGCTCATGCCCCATGAGGAGCCAGTGAAAGGGAGAGAATTTGGGGCAGGAGGACCTCATCATGCTTCTCAAATCCTGCCATTCAGGTAGCTAGCTGCCTTGTAGGACACCCAGAGTCAAATACTACATCTTTAAATTTGTACCAATACATGGTCATAGATTGATGTTAAGTCATGCAAGCTGCCTGTGCTCAAACCCTACACAATGATCACTGGTTTCAAAGTGTGTCCTGAGGACCCCTAGGGGTCCCTATGATACTGCCAGGAAGTTGGCTACATCCTCCTTTTCCAACTACATACCCAAGTGAAGCATATTTTATTTATATACCTGAATCAAAACCTCATGTCACAACAGATTATAATTGAAGAAGAAGATATGAGAGTTGTGCTGTCTTTGATTAAGCCATTCAGTATTTTTAAAAAATCTAAAACAATGACATTTTTCACTAATCTGGGGGAACAACGCAGTTATTTTTCATAAAATCCATGTGGATTTATTATCATTATTTTAAAATAACTTATAAGTAAAAAAAAATTTTTTTTGAGATGGAGTTTTGCTCTTGTTACCCAGGCTGGAGTGCAATGGCGCGATCTCGGCTCACCGCAACCTCCGCCTCCTGGGTTCAGGCAATTCTCCTGCCTCAGCCTCCCGAGCAGCTGGGATTACAGGCACGCGCCACCATGCGCAGCTAATTTTTTGTATTTTTTAGTAAAGATGGGGTTTCACCATGTTGACCGAGAAGGTCTCGATCTCTTGACCTCATGATCCACCTGCCTCAGCCTCCCAAAGTGCTGGGATTATAGGCTTGAGCCACCACGCCTGGCCCAAGTAAATATTTTTAAGTGATCTGTTTTAATCTTTAATGTGGTAAGTATTAGTAGATATAAGTTGCATAAACAAAAGCTCTTTGGGTTCATAACAATTTTTAAGAGTCTAAGGAATCCTAAGAGCCAAAGGCTTGTTGGGTGACCACTGCTGTAGATCACTGATTATGTTCTTGCCAAAACAAAAAGCAAAATGTGGCTTTTTGGGTGACTGGTTCCAGGAATTGGGAGCAGCTTAGAGTGGCCATGGAATGTCAGGTCCTCTTCCTCTTATTAAGGGCTAAATTCACACCAGAAGCCATGTTGTATATATATTTTTTCTTTTTTTCAGACAGCTCTGCCACCCAGGCTGGAGTTCAATGTCACAATCTCGGCTCACTACAACCTCCACCTCCTGGGTTAAAGTGATTCTCCTGCCTCAGCCTCCTGAGTAGCTGGGACTACTCAGGTGCCCACCACCATGCCTGGCTAATTTTATATTTTTAGTAGAAACATGGTTTCACCATGTTGGCCAGTCTGGTCTTGAACTCCTGACCTTGTGATCCACCCATCTCGGGCTCCCAAAGTACTGGGATTATAGGTGTGAGCCACCATGCCCAGCCCCATAGATTTTCTTTATCTTCTACAGAACCCAGGGAGACTTTGAACAACAGATACATACAATCAACATATCAATCAACTGTTGTTGATATGCAAAATATATTAATTTAGAATAATCTTCTTGCAGCTCAAGAAGATTAATGTCAACCTCAAGGCTAAAACCTGAGCAGTTTGGGAGACCCACCCTCCCTCAGGCCATTGCAGCTGAGAGTGACAGATGGAGACGGGGAAAGATCCATGTGCCACTTAAGTTGGAACCTTTTCTCTGCAGCCTGGAGCCTTTCTTTGGTCCATAGAGTCACAAAGCCCATCAGATTCTGGTATTTTCCTTCAGTTAGATAAACTGGCAGGATATGACACCTATTTTTACAGCATAAATTCTTCAGTGAAGATTTTTGAATGGTGACATACAACCCAATGTGTCCTACCTGCATACAAGCTCTATTCTAGTACACTCTTAAGTCCTGACTAGAGTATCATTACAAATGCTGATTCAAAGGTCATCTCTATAATTTAGCAGCTGTGAGAACTTGAGAAAATTTCCTATACTCTACCTGCCTCAGCTTCCCTATCTGTAAAATGGGAATAAGAGTAATACTACCTGAAAAGGTTGTGGTGAAAATGAAATGATATAATGTATACCAGGTACTTAGCATGGGTGCCTGACACAGCAAAAGATCTGAAAAAAATGTTAACTACTTTTTTGTGTTAGGCAGAATCGTGGGGCTGGAGAGAGACTTTCTGTTCTTATTTGGTAATTAATATTTAATATGCTAAGCTCTAGAGAGACCAATTATTTGCCATTGCCCTTGCTAAGAATGGGAATAGAAAAAGCAGACCATGTCTTGCTTCTTTTTCATCTTCATCAAAAACCCAAAGAATGAAACTAGAAGGAGAAGAATCACTCATTTACTAAGGAAAATATGCCTCCACTTTGACCATCTTTCAGTGTGTGAGTTTGTGACAATTCCCTTCAAAACAACAACATTGTGTTTGTGTTTTAACAGGAGCTTCTCTTGCTAGAGCAGAAAGGACACAGCATTGGCTGGGCAGCATTTTGTTTGCCCTGAGCCCTGAGGCAGCTAATTGTCTTAGGCAGGGTTAGTTTTCAGGTCTGGAGCCAGGAAAACACACTCCTTAATGCCCACATATTTGCAGTGTGACACATAGCTTGGAAGCTTGTCACCCCTATTGCAACCGCTACCTGACTTGTCTCCCAGGAAAGATTGTCTTCATGAGATATTCTTAGGGATGAATGCTGTGAGAAATGTGCACGCCACTGAGAACAGCAACCACCTAACTCCAGAGGCTCACCCTCTCACAGGCGCCTGCAGTCTGGGCTGTGCCAGTGGTCCGCCTAGGAAATTGCCTTCAGTACGGAGGGGACTGAGAGTTGCCCAGTAACTGTGTTTAAGAATCAAAGCACCAGTTTCAGGCAGTGATGGGCTGTTTGTCTGGAGACAGGCGTGAAGATTGCTTTCATGTTCTCCTGCTGAAGGAGCATGAACTCACACTGAATGGCTGGCTCTGGTATGTGTTTGAATTAAAACCAGTGTAAATACCACCATTTCACCAATGACATATGGATGTACCCCTGCTTGATACCACAAGAGGAAAACTAAAAATGAAATCAGCTAGAATAACTGATTTTGTTATTATCATAATTTTAAAACAAGCAAGTCTATTTTTTTAAAATAGAACATCACAATAACAGGAAAATTGTAAAGTAGCAGTGTCATACAGTGTCTGAAAATAAGCTAAAAAGAATGCATATTATTTCAGTGGAAGAATAAAAGTCCAAGGAAAGGATATGACGAAACTTTTTGTATGTGTTACAAACTGTTCCTATGAATACTGAAGGCAAAAGAGGAGAAAGTGGGTTGGTACTCAACTGCTAGGAATTTGGGTTACATCATGAAAGCCAAGTTGCTCTAATAACAGTGGGGAAGCGAATGGTAATGGAACAATGCCTCATGAGGCTCCCTGTGTTTGAAGTGGCTCAAGGCCACCTTTCCATCTTAGGCAGTGAGTTGCAAATATTGCAGTGCATTACTTTCTACATAATTATTTAACCTAAAGAAACACTTCAATGATGACCTCCATCTGCAATGAAGCAATAGCAAGGATTAAAAACAGCCAAGGCAAACCTTTAAAATAATCAGGTAGCAAACAGCTAATGTATGTCCTTAATGACTGAAACAAGTTTTTCAGAAGCAAGGAACTATGACTAGGAATACTTGGAAAAACTGTAGGCTTGTGTGTGCTTGTTTTAATTTTCCATTGTATATGTTCTTGTTTGTAATTCCTTTCCCACCGCTCAACCATTTAGGGCTCACTCTACATTTTAACCGCCCCCTCGGCCCCGCCCCAGACTCACACTTCTACATGATTAGGTTAGGTCGCCCTCTGGTGGCACAGAGCTAATCTAGCAAATAAAACACTAGCTCCTAAAGAGACGGCCTCAGCCAGGACAATCTTTATAAATCTACTTGAAATGGACCTGAAAATAAAAAGGGCCAACAATCACGGAAAATATACAGGAGTTGAGAAAAAAATTAATAAGTGAATAATTGAATTTTGAAAATAGTCCAAGCACAGGCTTAATCAGCAGGCAGGGCGCTAGTGCTGATACTGTCTCTCTCTAGCTCTGTGTTCTTGGATTTCATCACAAGCACCAATACCCTTAAACCAAATTTCTGATTTTTTCTTAAACTACCTACAATGTTACTTGTAACCCAAAGAATCTCAATTAATAAGTGCGCTCCAGGATACTACAATCAGCATGGACCCAATAATATATACATATACATTATAAAGACAATTTAAAACAATGAATGCCCAGGAAGGCTTCCCAGTTATTTGGAATACATTGGGAAATATGGCAGAAGTGAGCATCAAATTTAACATGTAATAAGCACAGATATGAGGAGAAAGGTTGATATTTAATCTCAAGCTCAGATTTTGGGGGAAAAGGCTGTGATGGATCTGGCTTTGGTCAGGAGCTCACCCAGGTCTGTATGACTAGCTGTGAAAAGGGGAAATCAGGTGGGATCTGGGCTGGAGCACATAACCGAACAGATGTGAACTGCAAGGATTCTTATCAATCTGAGTGAAGAAAACAAAAAGGGAATAGTTTCTTTCCTTCAGCCCTGACAAATATGTGTTTATGCTACTTCTGCTGTTAATAATTAATAGTGAAGTAGGTATTTTTTCTCACATTGAAATTAGGCTGTATAACTAAAGCCATATTATTCATCTATTAATATATTCTAACCCATGCCACAAAAAGATTTTATGGCTCTGTAAAGATTTCTTACAAAGAATATGGCATAGCAAAAAAAATTAATCTCAGATAAAAATGCATCTGAGCCTTCTATGTCAGCTGTAAAATTCCACAATTTGAAAAACAAAGTTTAATTTTAATAGAAGAATTTGAGACAGGAACAAATATTAACTAGATACTGTTTTGCTAATTTTGCCTCACATTTTTATGTTTTCAATGTCTTTAAATTCACACTTTTACTATTTCCTTTAACACTGCAGATGGTATCCTTAGTTAAAATTCATTTCATTAATTGGAGAAAGAAATTGAGGGATTTCTCAGGATCACATAAAATCTCTTAGAGAAGTCCACATGGTTTTTATTTGATCCATCTATTCATCTATCCTTCCATCCATCCATCCATCCATTCATACATTCATACATTTATTCATCAGATACCTATTGAGCAAATCTGTATAATATAAATGCACTGTTACAAGGGTAGCAAAGGTGAATTAGATATAATATCCTTGTATTCAAGGAGCTTGCTATATAGTAGGACCAATAAGACAACTACATGTATAAATTTAGAAAACAGGTGGACATGGGTACTTTATACAATAACAGGATTAGAATTTCAGAAGCTAAAGGGATCTCAGAGATTATGCAGTCTAATTTATCTCAGAGTGCACAAATACCTGTAGAATATCTAGTATCCAGGAATTTTTCCTAATACTCTTTAAAAATATAGCATATAGATATTTGATATAAGTATAAAAGAATATATTATAAATTACATATAATTACATATTATATTTTAAAAATATACATATAAAATGATAGACCATAATCTAAAACAGTCTGTTTGCATTTGAATAGTTCTTGAGAGGAAATTTCTTTAATACAAAGCAAAAATCTTTGCTTAATTTAATTTCTACTTAGAAAGCTATGCTATTTCTGAAAACTTTTTTCTATAACATGTATTCTAATATTGAACTCATGTACCCCTGGATTATCCATTTTCCAGAAGAAGGCCTGAAAATCTTTCTGTATTCTGATTTGTTTTCTGTAGAGGAAATAAATTTGTATTATTCTTAAATGTGATACCTGAATTGGATCTATTTTGAGTGTAATGGAGTCATTTCCTCTCATGGTATTTATTATGCTATACTCGTGAATTATGCAAATGCACGTGCTTTTCTTGCAGCTATAGGACGCTGATAGCTTGTCTTATACTTGAAGTCAAATAAAGCCCCAGGCCCTGCTGCTGCAGCCATCATCCCAGCCAAAGGGAGCATGGTGTGTGGTGGGAGGAGAGAGGGGGCAGGACAGGGCTAGTGAAGGAAATGCCTCTTGCCCTTGCTGGATCTCAGGAACAGAAGCTGGCCATGCAGACAGAGGAGTGAACAGGCTGGTCCTTGTCCTGGATTTGGGGGCCCAGGCTAAGGAGAAAACTGAGGGCAGGCCCAGAAGCAAGGGAGAACTAAAAATTTATTATCTAAGGAGCAAATCAAGATAAATATTAAGAGCTAAGGTGAAATGGCTTCAATAAGGGACAGGCAAGGAGAAAACACAGGTTTCAGAGGTGGAATTTAGAAAAGTAACTTGAAGCAATTTTCAATCTTGTATGGGCTCACTCCTAGAGGAGGGGTAAGCCTGTTCTGGCTTCAGACGCTTCACCAGCATTCACTATGTGCTATGATCTGGATAAGCACTGTATATAAAAGATGAAGAAGGACTGGCCCCGGTTGTTAGAGATCTCACAGCCTCCTTGGGAGACAGATACAGGCCATATACCCACTACATAATGTGTTCAGTACAAGGAGATAGAACACATGGAACTACAGGAGAAAAGCAAATAGCACAGGCTGGGTTGTCGAATAAAACTCTGGGGAGGAGATTGTCTGAGTCTTTCGGCATGGGGAGGAGTTAGGCAGATGAGAGCAGTGGGGAAGAAATTCTTGATGGAAAAGTCAACTCAAAGCCAGAGAATGAGAAACAACATGATGTAAAAAGGAGTTACTTAAAGTTCAGTGCTGCTGGATTGTCAAGTGTAGATCACTATGGTAACAGATTTTCCCTTTCCTGAACTTGAGATTTTACCTTTAGAACCTAAGTAAATGTCTTTATGTTTATTGATTTTAAAATGTATATTATTTGTGTTTTCCTTTTATAGTAGTCTTAGAATATTCTCAAAGTATTAAAAGATTATATTCACTACATCCCAAGAGCTACAGATCATCTGAAAACCTGATAAACATTCTTTCTGCAGCTTTCTTCTAGTCCTTGAAACAAAAAAGCTGAACAGCACGGCAGCACCAAATCCAGAGCCCTTTAGTATCCTCTAAAGATCTTCTATAAAACTGACATTGACCCAGCAGTCAACCGCCCACATACATGGGTGTTTAATTAGCTAACACTCTGCAGTAATGAGAGACAGCTTGGCTACCTATGGCCAGGAATGGCAGGTTAGAACAACTTAGAAAGGATCCTACACAAAAGTATGGCTGTCAAAAGGGAGGTCAGATATCAGAAGACAGATCCACATGTCAGTGCTAAAGGGAACTCAGTTCTAGATACAGGCAGCGGCCGAAATCTATAAATTATGGTAACAGACAACAAGCAAGTAGTCAACTGGCCAAGGCAGAGAATGAGGATCACATGCCATAATGGACTTATTCTAAAAGGTGAAAGGAGCAGAGTGATAGCGATTACAGGGGCAGATATTTAGAAATCCAAGAGACATTTAGCATCAAGAAAACAATCCAGAATATAAAACCCCAGCTACGAGTCAAGTTCAAGAGCAGGACTTCAGTTTCTAGGAGAAGCTATAATTAAGATCAAAACATGGTACTGGAGGTAAAAGATGAATGCTGAGGCATCGAAGACAAATAAGAAGTAGACATAGACACTAGAACTTGGAAACCAAGTGGGGACTTAGTATCAGGAGCAAGAAAGCAGACTAAAAATATTACAGAGTCTGAGTTAGACTAGCCACTGTGGTGACCTGGGCTGGACCACCTGATAGCCTCTTCTTTCCTTGAGACAGGGCAAGGCTGAGCCTCAGGTCGGGAATCAGTGGTCCCAATGTTGGGAAAGGAGGATTCTAGGGGCTAGGAATCTGTGCAGCTCACCATTTCTCTACCTGGTCCCCACTGCAGGATTTGGTCACAGGCCTTGCTCAGATGGAGATGCTTCTGTTATTTTTCCTGAGGCTTCAGTGTCACAGTCTTATCACAAAAGGAAATGATACTATGCTGGTGTATCTTGACCTGACTGTAGGAAGCTGGCTACTAACAATTACTACTTCATTTTTTAAAGTGCTCTTAGGCTTATATTTCCTAATTCTATTTTAATTTTGATGGAGATCAATATAAAACTCTAAATAAAGTCAAGAGAGGATCAGTAAAGTGAAAAGATGATTCCATGACTGGGGAGAAAATATGAATATTTTCAGATGGTGTATTAGTCCATTCTCACGCTGCTATGAAGAAATACCCAAGACTGGGTAATTTATAAAAGAAAAGGTTTAATTGATTCACAGTTCTGTAGGGCTGGGAAGACCTCAGGAAACTTATAATCATGGCAGAAAGGGAAGCAAACAAGTCCTTCTTCCCATGGCAGCAGCAAGGAGAAGTGCAGAGGAAAGCAGGGGGAAGTCCCTTCTAAAAATCATCAAATCTCGTGAGAACTCACTATCACAAGAACAGCATGAGGATAACTGCTCCCATGTTTCAGTTACCTCCCACCAGTCCCTCCCATGACACATGGGAATTATGGGACCTACAATTCAAGATGAGATTTGGGTGAAGACACAGCCAAACCATATCAGGTGGCATTTGCATTTGTCTTTAAAAGTCAAAGAGTAGAGGTCAATTGGTGGAATGAGAATGAGGAGAATGACCTAGTGTGAAGGAACATCTTAAGAACAGTCAGAGATAATTGTAGACTGTGTAGTGCAATCTGGATGAGGTACAAAACATGTGCTGTAAAGAGGGGTAAAGGCAGATCCTTCAGGCCAGAACACATGAATTTTGCTGGGGATATATTAGGCAGTAACTGAAGCTATTTTTTCTGGCTAGAGTGGAACTTTTAAAAAGTCATGTTAATCACAAAAAAGCATCATCCAAACTCCAAATGATCACTACTCTATAAAATAACTGGCTTGTACACAAGTCATCATTGCCGTGAAGAAGATAGAAAAACTGAGAAATTCTTTTGAAGTAAACTCAACACACATGACAACTGAATGCAACATGTCATCTGGGATTATTTTTAATTTTAATTTTAAGCTCTGGGGTACATGTGCAGGACGTGCAGTTTTGTTACACTGGTAAAAGTATGCATTGGTAGTTTGCTGAGCCTGTCAACCCATCCCCTAAATACTAAGCCCAGCATGCATTAGCTATTTTTCCTATTGCTCTTCCTCTCCCAATTCGACCTCCCAACAGACCCCAGTGTGTGTCTTTCCCCTCCCTGTGTTCATGTGTTCTCATTGTTCAGCTCCCACTTATAAGTGAAAACATGCAGTGTTTGGTTTTCTGTTGCTGCATTAGTTTGCTGAGGATCATGGCTTCCAGCTCCATCCATGTCCTTGCAAAGGACATGACCTCATCTTTTTAATGACTATATAGCATTCCAAGCTGTATATGTACCACATTTTCTTTATCCAGTCTATTGCAATAGACATTTGAATTGATTCTATGTCTTTACTATTGTGAATAGTGCTGCAATGAACATATGCATACATGTGTATTTGTAATAGAATGATTTACATTCCTTTGGGTATATACCTGGTAATGGGATTGCTGGGTTAAATGGTATTTCATGTTCTAGATCTTGAGGAATCACCACACTGTCTTCCACAATGGTGAAGATAATTGCATTCCCACCAACACTGTAAAATGTTCCTATTTCTCCAAAACCTCACCAGCATCTGTTGTTGAATTTTTTTTAAGCTAAGGGTATTATTGAGGTGATCAGCAAAATCTGAATAAGATCTGTAGATTAGAAAATAGTATTGTGTCTGTGTAATTCCTGATTTGATAACTGTACTGAGTTTATGTCCTTGTTTGGGGAAATGTGTGCTGAAGCTTTTATGGGTAAAGGAACATAATGTCTGCAACTATCAAATTGTTCAGAAATAAAGATATATATACACACATATGTATGTATACATAAATAAGAGAGAATGAAAAAAGCAAATTTGATCAAGTGTTATTATATGGGGAATCTAGATGTAGGATATTCCAGAATGATTTATACTTTTCTCAAAACTTCTCTGTACATCTAAAATTATGTCAAAATAAAAATTAAGAGTAAAGATGTGTAATACAGTGATTGAGCTTAATCAGTAGTGACTGATTAAGAGGTTCCCAAGATGCTAATGCAATTATCCAGGTGAGACGTAATTAGTGCCAGGTTGTGGCCAGAATAGACAGGAGAAGGAAGTGAGGGATATTCCACAAGTAAAGCCACCTATACTTGTCAACGTAAAAGATATGATACAGGAACTGGATGACTTGGAACTTTCAAGTCAAGGTGTCCAAGAGAATGGCATCACCTTCACAGCTGGGAACATTCATTTAATAATCATGCTAAAGCATTCCTGATGAGATTTCAAAATAAAAACTATAATTTTAGGAAAGAAGAGTGACAAAATAACATGGGCCAAGACTAGAATTACTGAACACTTAATAGGTAAGTTGAATATTTTGTTGTTGTTAAAGTATTCAATGAAACATAATTGTGGTCCAGCTGGTAAATTTTTATTTGGGCAATCAGCCAGAAAAGAATTACAACGATCCCCTGTAAGATGAAAAGAGTGCTGAATGCTAAAAGGTAAATTAAAATAAAACAAAACAGAAAACAAACAAGCAAACCCAATGTTCAATACTTATGAGTACACTAGAAGCCCAGTTTCTACCACTGTGCATGTAATACCTATGTAACAAACAAGCACGTGTACCCCCGAATCTAAAATAAAAAATCATTACAAGGTAAGCCTTCCAAAGAGTGCAGATGCTGCGCTTGGCTGCCCATCACTCTCGGGTACACAGCCCCTCTCATTAGAGCCTGGTGTGCATTTCAGCTCTGTCATTCTCAGACCATTCATGTGACAAGAGCCCAGCTTTTACTGGGCCCTTTTAAGGCCTCTGTCAGCCAGAACTGTCTGGTGCCCTCTTATTTGCACTTTGGTATCCTGAAATGTTAACCTTCCACCTTCTTTGCTTTTTCCAACAAATGTATTCCCTTATCAACTATTGGGGTAGAATATACTATTTGTTCACAGTTTTTCCTCCCTGCCCTTGTTCACCAATACTTCCCCATCCCACTAACTACAGACTGGGCTATGTAGAGGAAATGGCAGATGCAAACTCTGAGCAGAGGCATCACTTGCTGCTTCCACTATTGTCCTCCTGTCTTCTGTCAACACAGCCACATGTCCTAGCTAATGGCTATTCCTTCTGCCTGGTCCATGTGGCTCCAACCCCTAGAGCCAGTCTAGACAAGCCCAGCTAATCTCAGCCAAGCCAAGCAGAACCACAACTGACCCAACAGATATATGATGATGTAACCACTGAGTGTTGGGGTGATTGGTTATTGGTTACACAACATTATCACAACCAAAGAAAAAAAAAATGAAAAATAATTCACCAGTCTCTTGCCCATTTGGTTTTCAGGTTTTATGTACCCACCCCTTGAGTTTAAGGCTTACACAGACTTCTTTGGAACTGAACTTCAACTTTTTGGCCTCTAAGGTCTCCCTTGTAACCTACCTTCACTCTGTGAATCATATGGTTTCTGGTCACCTTGCCTACAGCTATGACCATCATGGGTATACCCTGCTGCTTACATCCCCACTAATGTTTACAGGCCTGCAAAATAGGAAATAGACGTGAGATTTTATATTCTGTGTTCAGAACATAAAGGTCCTCATCTATGTGAAATTCAGTTATTCAGAAAGCTTTTCTTTAGAACACAACTGAAAAGAAGGGGAAATGATTGAGAATAGCGAAAATCATGAATGTCCCAACGTTGATGCCCATGAACAGAAACGTATCACTCAGAGAAGAGCTCCTCACTCAAAATCAATATGATTTTATATCACATGCACTTTTAACACATGGTTATGTGGTTTGCAAGCCCACATCTGATTGGAGGAGAAGAGATGGAACGCTATGGTCAGGAACACTGATATCAGTCAGATGCAAAAGCTGACATTCTGATAGGAACAGGGGAGACAAAGTCTATTATAATGGGACACAAGAAAAAACAAAAAGCCCAGTGGTAAATATCCATATACAACATAGGACATCTCTGTAGTATAACAGATCAAAGTAATTGTTGAGACTTTCCTTTTGAATAGGCATTCAGCTATTTGAATATAATTGTCTTATGGGGGAAAAAAAAGCACTCAAGTTAGTAATATCTAAAAGCTGATGTACAGCTGAACTTATTAGCAATGCTATTATAGTAACATCAGAAATGAAATTCTGTTTAATTGCATGCACACAAAGTGACAAATGCTACATATTTTATTTCTGGGTTTCAGTTGTGAGGATTGGGATAGGCTGTGGTGCACCTTTGTAAACATTTATTTAAAAAACAAGCAGTACTCTGTAGTTTCATTAAGTAAGAGAAACACTGGGCCAGGCACAGTGGCTCACACCTGTAATCCCAGCACTTTGGTAGGCCAAGGTGGGATGATCACTTGAGGTCCAGAGTTCAAGGCCCACCTGGCCAACATGGTAAAACCTTGTCTCCACTAAAAATACAAAAATTAGTCGGGTGTGGTGGCGGGTACCTGTAATCCCATATTCAGGAGGCTGAGGCAGGAGAATGGCTTGAACCCAGGGGCGGAGGTTGTAGTGAGCCAAAACTGTACCACTTCACTCTAGCCTGGGCAAAGAAGTGAAACTCTGTCTCAAAAAAAAAAAAAAGAAAAAGAAAAGAAAAGAAAAAAAGAAAGAAATCCTGGGTTATTACCAACTTCCATGGTTTTCCATGTGCCATTCCCTCTTTCATAATAAATCTCATCATACCCTCAACCCTTGCTGTCTTTGTGGTCCAACTGCTTCTCACCCTTTCATTCGCATCCTCTGGGAAGCTCTCCCCAACTGCTTCCCCCTCCTAGTTGGAGTTATTTATCCCCTAGTACTGCCATAGTGCCCTCTCACCTCTCTCTGCGGCCTATCACATGGCCTACTATACTCGCCTGTCCAGTGGTGAGCACCCTCACTGCTCTCTAACTCCTTGAAGGCAAACGTCACTTGAATGCATCATTGGTTCCTTCATTCCTGGCAACTAGCCAATTCCCAGCATGCATTCGTTAAGTGGATAATATTCCCATCCAGGTAGCTTTCCACATGAGGGAATCTGCATTACAACTGTGACAGCAAGCTGAAAACAAACAACCCTGAACAACATTAGACCAGAGCATTGGCAGCCTTTGAGGGTGAAGTCCAAGTTTTTGGTCAGATTCCAGCATATAGCTCCATTCTATTCCAAGTCCACAGATTTCACTGCAGGCCTACCAAGCATGTCTTTCTCACTCATGTCACTGGTCACAGGAGGACTCTTCATATATATTGGTGCTTCCCATCTAGTGCTGAGGGCAACAGTGTGAGACAACAGAAAGGGGCCTGTGGGCCCACAGAATTTACAACCCTAGAGGGATTAAGAAATGTTCCTTCAAAGAAAGCCTTGTGGAGGGATGATTTCCAAGACGGCACAGTAGGAACAACTCAGGATTGCAGCTCTCAGTGAAGGCGCAGAGGGTGAGTCCTAGCTGCATTTCCAGACGGATCTTTGTTGTCCACAGAACGGGGAAATTCCCAGGTGCAGGAGAGACAGAGCGCAGCTGTTTCGGCTGGCATGGCCGTTTCAGCCAGTGCCGCAGCGCAGCGGCACCCCACACAAATCACACTGGTCTGGGTGCCCTGTTAAACTGGCAATCTGAGATTTGGGAGGGTAGATTAGCATATCCATCTGATTAATCGGGACTTGGACAGTGAGCCAGACAAGGAGATTCCTGGGAAGCGACATTCGAGCTAGTGCAGTGGGTCGCTGCACGGGAAATCACAGATCCTGATGCCCTATCAGTAGGTGACTGAAACACCTGGGAGAGAGTCAATGTTCAACTTAAAAAAAAAAAAGAGAAAAGGGGCTCTGAGGCAGGGAGCCAGGTGATCAGGCTCGGCAGGTCCCACCCCCACAGGGACAAACAAAATGGTGATTCAAAACGCTCGGGGTTGAGAGTTTCACTGCAGGCACAGCTGAATCCAGGACAGTGCAGCTCAGTGGGGGAGGGGCGTTCCGCCCCTACTGAGGTACACTCCCATTGCTGACGCAGCCTGCCGTTGCCGAGGAAACTCGTCATAACAGAGAGACTCTGCCAAGAGGGCAGAGCCCATGACAGCAGGGCTGAGCCCACGGCAACAGGGCAGAGCCCACGACAACAGGGTGGACCCCGCGGTAGCAGGGCAGAGCCTTGGCAGGCAAATAGTGACTAGACTGCCTCCTAGCTGGGCAGGACAGTGCAACGAATACTCATAAAGAAAGCCCTAACTCCCTGAGACAGAGCATCTGAGGGAAAAAAACAGGTTTTATAAGTTCTGCTGCAACAGACTTAAATGCATCTGCCTAACAGCCCTGAATGAACAACGGAGTGCACAGCTCAGCACTTGAGCTCCTATAAAGTACAGTCCGCCTCCTCAAGCAGCTCCCTGACCCCTGTATATCCAAAGAGTCACCTCAAAAAGCACTGATCAGACTGACATTTGGCAGGCATCATTCTGGGACAAAGATAGCAGAAGAAGAAACTGGTAGCATGCCTCACTGTTCTGCAGATGTTACAGGTGTACCCCAGACAAGTAGGGCCTGGAGTGGACCTCAGCAGTTGTACAGCAGAGGGACTAGACTGTTAGAAGGAAAACTAAGTAACAGAAATACTTCATCATCAACAATCTGGGCATCCACTCAGAGACTCAATCAAAAAGTCAGCAACTACTCAGACGACAGGTGGATAAATCCACAAAGATGGGAAGAAACCAGCCCAAAAAGGAGGGAAACACCTGAAACCAAAACACCTTGCCTCCTACAAAGGACCAAAACTCCTCACCAGCAAGGAAACAAAGCTGGACGGAGAATGAGTATGACGAAATGATGGAATCAGACTTCAGAAGGTGGATAACGAGAAACTTCCGTGAGCTAGAAGAACATGTTCTAAATCAATGCAAAGAAACTAAGAACCTTGAAAATAGATTTAAAAAAAGATTCGAGGAAATGATAACAAGAATGGACAACTTAGAGAGGAATATGAATGAATTGAAGGAGCTGAAAAACACAACATGAGAACTTCGCGAAGCATGCACAAGTTTCAACAGCCAAATTGACCAAGCAGAAGAAAGAATATCAGAAGTCGAAGATCAACTCAATGAAATAAAATGAGAAATCAAGATTAGAGAAAAAAGCACAAAAAGGAATGAACAAAGTCTCCAAGAAATGTGGGACTATGTGAAGAGACCTAACCTACATTTGATAGGTGTACCAGAATTTGATGAAGAGAATGAATCCAAGCTGGAAAATACTCTTCAGGATATTATCCAGAAAAATTTCCCCAACCTAGCAAGGCATGCCAATATTCAAGTCCAGGAAATACAGAGAACACCACAAAGATATTCTGCAAGAAGAGCAACCCCAAGGCACATAATTGTCAGATTCACCAGGGTTGAAATGAAGGAGAAAATACTAATGGCAGCCAGAGAGGAAGGTCAGGTCACCCACAAAGGGAAGCCCATCAGACTCACAGCAGATCTCTCGAGGAAATGATAACAAGAATGGACAACTTAGAGAGGAATATGAATGAATTGAAGGAGCTGAAAAACACAACATGAGAACTTCGCGAAGCATGCACAAGTTTCAACAGCCAAATTGACCAAGCAGAAGAAAGAATATCAGAAGTCGAAGATCAACTCAATGAAATAAAATGAGAAATCAAGATTAGAGAAAAAAGCACAAAAAGGAATGAACAAAGTCTCCAAGAAATGTGGGACTATGTGAAGAGACCTAACCTACATTTGATAGGTGTACCAGAATTTGATGAAGAGAATGAATCCAAGCTGGAAAATACTCTTCAGGATATTATCCAGAAAAATTTCCCCAACCTAGCAAGGCATGCCAATATTCAAGTCCAGGAAATACAGAGAACACCACAAAGATATTCTGCAAGAAGAGCAACCCCAAGGCACATAATTGTCAGATTCACCAGGGTTGAAATGAAGGAGAAAATACTAATGGCAGCCAGAGAGGAAGGTCAGGTCACCCACAAAGGGAAGCCCATCAAACTCACTGTAAATGCGCTAAATGCACCAATCAAAAGACACAGACTGGCAAATTGGATAAAATAACCAAAACCCATCGGTGTGCTGTATCTAGGAAACCCATCTCACATGCAAGGATACACAAAGGCTCAAAATAAAGGGATGGAGGAAGATTTACCAAGCAAATGGAGAGCAAAAAAAAAAAAAAAACAGCAGGAGTTGCAATTCTCGTCTCTGATAAAACTGACTTTAAATCAACAAAGATCAAAAGAGACAAAGAAGGACATTACCTAATGGTAAAAGGATCGATACAACAAGAAGAGCTAACGATCCTAAATATATATGGACCCAATACAGGAGCACCCAGATATATAAGGCAAGTTCTTAACGACTTACAAAGAGACTTACACTCCCACACAATAATAGTGGGAGACTTTAACACTCCACTGTCAATATTAGACAGATCAACCAGACAGAAAATCAACAAGGATATCCAGGGCTTGAACTCAGACCTGGAACAAGCAAACCTGATAGACATTTACAGAACTCTCCACCCCAAATCCACAGAATATACATTCTTCTCAGTACCACATCACACCTACTCTAAAATTGACCACATAATTGAAAGTAAAGCTCTCCTCAGCAAATGCAAAACAACTGAAATCATAACAAACAGTCTCTCAGACCATAGTGCAATCAAGTTAGAACTCAGAATTCAGAAACTGACTCAGAACTGCACAGCTTCATGAAAACTGAACAACTGGCTCTTGAATGTTGATTGGATAAACAATGAAATGAAGGCAGAAATAAAGAAGTTCTTTGAAACCAATGAGAACGAAGACACAACATACCAGAATCTCTGGGAAACATTTAAAGCAGTCTCCAGAGGAAAATAAAGAGTAATAAGTGCCCACATGAGAAGAGTGGAGAGATCCAAAATTGACACCCTATCATCAAAATTGAAAAAGCTAGAGGAGCAAGATCAAAAAAACTCAAAACCCAGCAGAAGACAAGAAATAACTAAGATCAGAGCAGAACTGAAGGAGATAGAGACACGAAAAACCCTTCAAAAAATCAATAAACCCAAGAGCTGGTTTTTTGAAAAGATCAACAAAATAGACAGATCACTAGCCAGACTGATAAAAAAGAAAAGAGAGAACAACCAAATAGATGCAATAATAAACAATAAAGGGAAATCACCACAGATTCCACAGAAAATTCAAACCATCAACAGAGAATACTACAAACAACTCTATGCACATAAACTAGTAAACCTGGAAGAAATGGATAAATTCCCGGACACCTGTGTCCTCCCAAGCCTAAACCAGGAGGAAGCTGAAACTATGAATAGACCAATAACAAGGTCTGAAGTTGAGGCAGCAATTAAGAGCCTACCACACAAAAAAAGCCCAGGTCCAGATGGGTTCACAGACGAATTCTACCAGAGACACACAAAGAGGAGCTGGTACCATTTCTTCTGAAACTGTTCCAAATAATCCAAAAAGAGGGAATACTTCCCAAATCATTTCATGAGACCAACATCATCCTGATACCAAAACCCGGCAGAGACTCAACAAGAAAAGAAAACTTCAGGCCAATATCCATGATGAACATAGATGCAAAAATTTTCAATAAAATACTGACAAACCGATTGTAACAGCAAATCAAAACACTTATCCATCATGATCAAGTAGGATTCATCCTGGGGGTACAAGGCTGGTTCAACATATGCAAGTCTATAAACCTAATTCACCACATAACCAGAACCAAAAACAAAAACCACATGATTATCTCAATTGATGCAGAGAAGGCATTTGACAAAATTCAACGGCCCTTTATGCTAAAAAAGCTCAATAAACTCAGTATTGATGGAATGTATCTCAAAGTAACAAAAGCTATTTATGACAAACCAACAGCCGATATCATACTTAATGGGAAAACACTGGAAGCATTCCCTTTGAAATCCGGCACTAGACAAGGATGCCCTCTCTCACCACTCCTATTCAATATAGTATTGGAAGTTCTAGCCAGAGCAATCAGGCAAGAAGAAGAAATAAAATGTATTCAAATAGGAAAGGTGAAAGCCAAATTGTCTCTATTTGCAGACGACATGATAATATACCTAGAAGACCCCATTGCCTCAGCCCAAAAACTCCTGAAACAGATAAGCAACTTCAGCAAAGTCTCAGGATATAAAATCAATGTGCAAAAATCACAAGCATTCCTATACACCAATAACAGACTTAAAGAGAGCCAAATCAAGGACAAAGTGCCATTCACAATTGCTACAAAAAGAATAAAATACCTAGGAATACAACTTACAAGGAACGTAAGGGACCTCTTCAAGGAAAACTACAAACGACTGCTCAACAAAATAAGAGAGGACACAAACAGATGGAGAGACATTCCATGTTCATGGTTAGGAAGAATCAATATTGTGAAAATGGCTATACTGCCCAAAGTAATTTACAGAATCAATGCTATCCCTATCAAGCTACCATTGACTTTCTTCACAGAACTGAAAAAAACCACCAAGAACCTCATGTGGAACCAAAAGAGAGCCAAGTCAATTCTAAGCAAAAAGAGCACAGTGGGAGGCATCACACTACTGGACTTCAAACTATACTACAAGGCTACAGTAATCAAAACAGCATGGTACTGGTACCAAAACAGAGATATAGACCAATGGAACAGAACAGAGGCATCGGAGGCATCACAACATATCTACAACCATACAATCTTTGATAAACCTGGCAAAAACAAGCAGTGGGGAAAGGATTCCCTATTTAATAAATGGTGTTGGGAAAACTGGTTAGCTATGTGCAGAAAGCAGAAACTAGACCCCTTCCTGACACCTTACACTAAAATTAACTCCAGATGGATTAAAGACTTAAACATAAGACCTGGCACCATAAAAACCCTAGAAGAAAATCTAGGCAAAACCATCCAGGACATAGAAGTAGGCAAGGACTTCATGAACAAAACACCAAAAGCATTGGCAACAAAAGCCAAAATAGACAAATGGGACCTAATCAAAGTCCACAGCTTCTGCACGGCAAAAGAAACAGTCACTAGAGTGAATTGGCAACCAACAGAATGGGAAAAATTTTTTGCAGTTTACCCATCTGACAAAGGGCTGATATCCAGAATTTACAAAGAACTCAAACAGATTTAAAGGAAAAAAACAAGCCCATTCAAAAATGGGCAAAGGATATGAACAAACACATTACAAAAGAAGACATACACGAGGCCAACAAACATATGAAAAAATGCTCATCATCAGTGGTCATTAGAGAGATGCAAATCAAAACCACATTGTGATACCATCTCATGCCAGTTAGAATGGCAATCATTAAAAAATCTGGAGACAGCAGATGCTGGAGAGGATGTGGAGAAATAGGAACACTTTTACACTGTTGGTGGGAGTGTAAATTAGTTCAACCATTGTGGAAGACAGTGTGGTGATTCCTCAAGGCCTTAGAAATGGAAATTCCATTGACCCAGCAATCCCATTACCGGGTATATATCCAAAGGACTATAAATCGTTCTACTATAAGGACACATGCACACGAATGTTCATTGCAGCACTGTTTACAATAGCAAAGACCTGGAACCAACCCAAATGCCCATCGATGATAGACTGGACTGGGAAAAATGTGGCACATATACACCATGGAATATTATGCAGCAATCAGAAATGATGAGTTTGTGTCGTTTGTAGGGACATGGATGAATCTGGAGAAAATAATTCTCAGCAAACTGACACAGGAACAGAAAATGAAATACCACATATTCTCACTCATAGGGGGGTGAGGAAAAATGAGAATACATGAACACAGGGAAGTGGGTACTACACACTGGGGTCTATTGGTGGGAATAGGGGAGGGACAGTGGTGGGGGGGGAGCTGGGGAGGGATAGCCTGGGGAGAAATGCCAAATGTGGGTGAAGGGGAGGAAGGCAGCAAAACACACTGCCCTGTGTGTACCTTTGCAACTATCTTGCACGTTCTGCACATGTACCCCAAAACCTAAAATGCAATTAAAAAAAAAAGAAAGCCTTGTGAAGAGGAATTCTCTTTCAGACTATGATCAAAAGACATTTGTTGAGCAATCAAAATTAACCATCGCTATATACAACCACTGAGCTTATAACCATTGCTAATCATAAGACAGTGGCTCCAATTTTGTATAAAAGGTCAGAAAATTGAGATGAGAAGTATCTGGTATAATTGTTTCTTAGATTGGGAAATAGGAGCTTATGGGTCTGGGTTCTAGTCTGGTTTTTCCATTAATTTTTTTGTAGACTACAAGAAATAGCATCTGCCTGGGTCACTGTTTTCTCATCTGCAAGCAAGAGAGGTGAGTAAGAGCATCTCTAATCGTCCCACCAGCTCTCCTTCCAGATCCCTCCAGCTTGCTATGTTCATAATGACGATTAAGAGTTGTTAAGAAAAAAACAAAAATACATGTCAATAGAGAAATCATGACAGAAACTAAGCTATGAATATTCAGGGACATGAGAAAGTGCTCATGACATACTTTTAAGTAAAAAAAGCAATTTACAAATTGTATGCAGTGTAACCAATTGCACGTAAGCATACAGGAGGCCATTTGCTTCCCTGATTAAGCACATTTTGCAATCAAATTATATCTATGTTTGTGTGTATATGTATGTGTTATAGACACAGTTCATACATATGGAAAAACAACCACACTAAGACAAAGCAATTATTAGCAATGGTGGTATTGGAATTACTACTATTTTATTCTTATACTTTTTAGTAAAGTACAGATTTTACATTTTTAACTGGAAAAATTATCTTGTTAATGTTTTCTTCTGTTTATTAAATGAATATATGTACATTCTAATATGGCTAATAATATGTCATACCAATATAATTGGAATTAAAATGATAGTTGCCCATTCAGGACTATACTGGAACTTTGTAGCTATCAAATGAGCTATACCTTGTACAAATAAAGTCCAAGTGATTTCCTATTTTGTTTTAAATTATTGGAATTCTGCTTCCAGTGATAATTACAGGCAAGCACCACTAAGTCTGGCACTATTAACCTGCACAAGCGCTGCCAGGGGATTTTTCTCCTCCCTCCTTCTGAGAGCTCATCTCTGTGCTCCTCATTTGGACACAGATCCTGCCTCTTCCCTACCCATGGTTGCAGCCCTTGCATGTTTCACTCCTGTAAATATTTAACAAGCAGTGGGACAGTTTCATTCTATCACCAACCAGCTTTAGTCAAGCTGGTAAGGGAAAATTGAAACCTACAATTAGATTGAACAAGGGCAACTGCAGTTCATAGGAGACAACTTGGTACTGTCAATCCAGATAACAAGGCAGGTAACTTTTTGGCACAATAAGCTGCAAAAGCTAGGTAAAAGATGAGCTTTTATACTGACAAATGTTCTTTCTTTTTTTTTTTTTAAAAAAAAAAGGAGGCCATGTGTGGTGGCTCATGACTGTAGTCCCAGCAGCACTTTGGGAGGCCAAGGCAGGCAGATCAATTGAGATCAGGAGGTGGAGACCAGCCTGGCCAACATGGTGAAACTCCACCTCTACCAAAAAAATGCAAAAATTAGCCAGGCATGGTGGCATGCCCCTGTAGTCCCAGCTACTAGGGAGGCTGAGGTGGGAGAATCACTTGAACCTGGAAGGGCAGAGGTTGAAGTGAGCCAAGAGCACACTACTGCTTTCCAGCCTGGGCAACAGAGCAAGACCCTGTCTCAAATAAATAAATAAAAATTTTAAAGTTTTAAAAAGTGACATTAAGAGATCCATATGCAGAGTCAACAAAAAGAAAAAAATCTAAATTAAAAAAATCAAATAAAAAAATGTGACATTAAGAGAAGAAGAAATATGGTGAGGTACTGTCTGAAATTAAGACCTACTCATGAGTTTTTACCTGACTCTACCCTCACACTATGTAAAGTTCCTCCATTCTCTCCACTCATTACTGGTCACTTCCAACACACGGAATGAGTAGGATGCTAACAACTCAAACGTTTTGAAAAAGGTTGAGGAACATGCCACCTCCTCACCCCTGCAACCCAAGAGTAACCAAAAACTTCAAAGGGAGGAATAAATTAATCATACATTACTGGAGCACGAAAATGGGGAAGGGGAAATTGATAGTTCTTGTTGTTGTCATAATATGAGTTTTGTTGAAGATAATTAGTTTAATTTTATCTTTGTAATCCTATTACTGTTGCTGGCATTTGGCTTAGAAAAGGCTAGTGACAAAATTCTGCTGATGAGACTTGACTCAGGAGAAGTGTGATGAGAGCTTTGGGGACACACAGGAAGAAATGGTCTAGCTTCCTTAAGACATTGACTGCATGCGACTCTTAGAACTGCTGCAGCCAACTTCCACCAGGCTGAAAGCTGAGACAGCACTAATGATAACAGACTCGAGAGACAGAACAAAAAAATCAGGGCCTTGCTAGCATTGCTGAGCCACTGAATCAATGAAGCCTGAAGCTTCTGGACTTTGAGTTAGGGAAGGTAACGCATTTCCTTATTGTTTTACCCACCGTGAGTTGGGGAAGAGGAAGAGGTCTAGGGAATGATTCTCTGTGGGGTGACAGGAATATTCACAGGCACAACCTGAAAGGGTGAACAGTGATGGAGGTCATGGACACGGGGTGGAGCAAGTTAGGTAGACTGGGTATCCCCAGCCCTTTGCCTCCCTGACTAAACACACTTTGCAATGAAAGCAAAGCTAAAAGAAAGAACTTTCCTTGGGGTTTCACATGTGTTTACTTAGGGTTACAAAGAATTCAGACTATATACTCATGTGTACAAAGAAGATGTAGTTAATTTCCTATAGGCCTCCATCCTCTCTAGATACTTGCTAATTAACTCACTAATTAAAGTTTCTGTCTCTTAGGGTTTAAACATTCTCCTTTTGGTTAAGTAATAAGATTATTTAAACTCCAATTTCCTATGGGGCCTGGCATAAATCATACATTTTTGGATGACATAGTCTCTGGGTAAATTCTCAGCCTTCAAGAGTGCTGCTCTGCCATCTTTCTCCTTCCTAAGAGATGGAACAGGAGCCTTACAGTGTTCCTGCAGTGGGTATCTTCTGAAGCTTGCTGCTATAGGAGTGGCTCATCTGATCTATACCCTTAACTGGTAACCACTGTGTTGTCCCATTTCCTATAGCCTTCTCGGGTCTTGCACTGGTACTCATCCCTGGAGTCTGGGTCCCAGCTACCTGCACCTTTATAAAAACCCTACTCATGGGAGCTTCTTAATCCTGTCGGTACTCTGGCTCTCCCAGTACTTCTCATTGCTCGAAGAGGGCACACAGGCATTCTTGCAGGCAGGGTGAGGCTTTGGTGGAGCCAGGAGAACTGCCCCAGGCTCACCTGTCCCATCAGCTCCTCCTGCTTCATTACTCTGATGCCATGTGGACATGGAGCCAAGTAGAACACCAGGATCCCCAGGTGGCTTCTGCCTCCTCCAGCTTTTCTTGGGAAAGCAGCCCTGAGCCTGAGGGTTGTGGATGCCTCAATAGTGACTCACTTTAATGTTCCTATGTTTCCATTAGCTCAAGGCTTGGGCTTCAGAAGGTAAGAAAATGAAGATTCTAGCCTCTAAAACTTACCTTTGATTCCTTTGTCATTTTCATAAATTTGAAAGGGTTGAAAATTTGGGGCTTCTCATTTTTCCATCTTTTTTCACAGGCCTCCTTCCACCTAAGTCCCATCAAACATTGGTCTGTTAAAGAAGGGAGCTTTAGAACTTAGAAATACCATCTCTATCTCCATAAAATTTGCCCTTAAATCCTTCTAAACTTACAAAATTGGTTAAGCAAAAAACCCTAAGAATTGAAATTTAAATGAATTTTTTAGGCAGGACCACCTTTTTCTCATGTGGTACAATGAACCTCAAGGTTGCTTAGAGGGAGGAGGCCACTGAGTATTAGACTATAGGAAAAAGTGACAATAAATCAACTCCATCTATCTATATCTAATATATATATATAAAATGTACAATTTTAGTATATATATATATTTGATTAGTCAGACTACAGAAAAATGGGGTTAGAGCAGTGGTGAGAATTAATGATGGGGAATGAATGGAGACTCGTGGTGTTATCCTATCACCTACCTAGTTAGACAGGGTACAGTGCCTGTTCTTTCTGCTCCTCTGCAGCCCTATTGCCAGGATAGGAAACACAGGTTATCTGAGCTGTTGATCAGCTATATATACTTCTTGGATGCTTTGATGAACTGTTATAATTGTTTTGCAGGTTTCTATTTCTCTCCACTGTTATATTAAGGAATTAAATTTAAAATGCTACAGATAATCTTTGAATAAATACAATTTCAATGAAAAGGGGTCCATAACCCTGTCTAATTAAACCTTTCTATTCTCTGACATAGTTTCAATAAAATATTTGATCTTCTGCAATGACTCCAATAATTGGTTACAGTTGTTCACTGAAACTCAAATTCCCTTCCCATTACCAGATGAGAAGCAGAGCCTGCGTCTGCCCCAGGACACACTAGGGCAAACACATTAGCTAGACTGAAAGAGGATTGTTGTTCTCAGCTGGGATCTGAAAAAAGGTTCCATCATCTCAAAAACCAAATACAGAAAGCTAATACATTAATTTTTAATGAAGCAAATGTACCTAACAGGAGGATGGATGCTTGTGCTCAGTGAGTACAGCTTCTCCCTGAAGACAATTTTCTTGGGATACTAAATTATTATCAGAATGTTGTTTGGTGAGCATGGCATTACAGCAAGTGGAACTAATTGGGTAATCCTAATGCTTATTGATGCTGGGGTGGGTTCATTGCAGCACCTCTAGGGACACAGCTATCCATTAGGTCAGTGGATCCCACTCCTGAGGTGGGGCACTTTCTGTCCTGGACATTTTGGAGATACACTGCTGTCATAAGAGTCTTTGAATCTAGCTTTTCTTTCATATATATATTTAAACAACAGTTTCCAACATTTCCCTCCCATTTATTTATTTCAGAAAACTTAGACAAAGCAAAATACAAAATAAAAACTACCCTTCCAGAGACAACCAGTATTAAGATCCTGGGCATTCTCTCAGACTCTTCTGTTTTCATCAGTTGTCATTCTAACTTTTTCTGCACTCAGACACCCCAATCTCTACACCCAAGTATGGGTCCCAGCCCTAGGTAAGGGCCTGGGGAAAGGGCAGAGGATGCACTCAGAGCACACAATTCAGCACCTTCTCAAAGGCACAATTCACACTTGCCAAATACCATGGCAGCAGTTTGAGCAGCCAGCAGTGTGCCCCATTAGAACACAACAGACACTCTGGGAGTTTGCTTTGCCCATGTTCCCTCATAAATGAAATTTTCATCCCATATTCATGGATAGAAGAATTGGTATTGTTAAGATGCTCATACTACCCAACATGATCTAGAGATTCAATGCAATCTGTAGTAAAATTTCAATGACATTTTTCAGAGAAGTACAAGAAACCCTAAAATTTGTATAGAATCACAAAAGATGGGCCAGGAGTGGTGGCTCATGCCTGTAATCCCAACACTTTGGGAGGCCAAGGCAAGTGGATCACAAGGTCAGGAGATCAAGAACATCCTGGCTAACACAGTGAAACCTCATCTCTACTATAAATACAAAAAGTTATCTGGGCATGGTGGCACATACCTGTAGTCCCAGCTACTCAGGAGGCTGAGGCAGGAGAATCGTTTGAACCTGGGAAGTGGATGTTTCAGTGAGCCAAGTGCACCCCTACGCTCCAGCCTGGGCGACAGAGCGAGACTCCATCTAAAAAAAAAAAAAATCACAAAAGACACCAAAACCAATGCAATATTGAGCAAGCAAAGCAAAGCTAGAGGTGTCACACATCCTAATTTCAAAATATCTTACAAAGCTACAATAATCACCATATAGTATTGGTATGAAAACAGACATATAGACCAATGGAATGGAAGAGAAAGCCCAGAAATAAACTCAAACTCATAGATATATGGTTAGTTAATCTATGTTACTGGAAAACTGGGTATCCAAAAGCAAAAGAATAAAATTTGGGAGAAATGTGGAGCAAGATGGCAGAATAGAAGACTCCACCAATCATTGCCCCCTCAAGGACACCAATTTAACAACTATCTACATAGAAAAAAAAAAAACACCTATATAAGAATGAAAAATCAGTTAAATACTCATAGTGCCTGGTTTTCATATTGCTGAAAGAGGAACTGAAAAGATAGAAAAAGCAACCCTGAATTGCCAACACTACCCCTTTCCACCCCCTTCAGTGGCAGAATGGCTCTGACAAGAGGAGGGAGAACACAGCAATTTTGAGTCATTGAACTCAGTACTGTCCTGTTAGAGCAGAAGGGAACACTGGACCAAACTTAGCTGATGCTTGCCGACCAAAGGAGCATTTACACCAGCACTAATCAGGGGAAATCACCAATCCCAGCAGTCTGAACTTGAGTTCCTGCAAACCTTGCCACCTTGTGCTGCAGAACACTGTATTGCTAAGTGAACTTGAAATGCAGTCTAAGCTATAAGAATGGCAACTCCTGGGTGAGTTCTAGTGCTGAACTATGCACAAAAACAGTGGCCTGGGAGGGGGCAAGTGTCATACTGAGACACCAACCAGGGCAGCTAAGGGAGTGCTGGCATCATCCCTCCCCTAACTCCAAGTTACATAGTTTCTGGCTCCAAAAGAGACCCGCTTCTTCTATTTGAAGAGAGGATAGGGAAGAGTGGCAAGGACTTTGTCTTGCATCTTGGATACCAGCTTAACCACAGCAGGATAAAACACTGGCGAGAGTTGTGAGGCCCCCATTCCAGGCCCTAGCTCCCAGATGACATTTCTAGACATACCATAAGCCAGAGGGAACCTGCTACCTTTCCATTGCCTTGGGAAGGAGAGGAGAAGGAGGAGTGGGAAGGATGTTGTCTTGCATCTCAGATACCAGTTCAACCACAACAGGATAGAGCTTGGGTGAGAAGCATAAGGCCCCCTTTTCAGGTCCTGGCTCATGGATAGTTCTAGACATACCCTAGGCCAAAAGGGATCCTTCTCCCTTGAAGGGAAGAACCCAGTCCTGGCAGCATTTATCACCTTTTAACCAAAGAGCTCTTAGGCTTTGGATAACCAGCAGCAATACCCAGCTACTAAGTCAAGAAGCTTGGGCAAGATACTAAGTCTTGCTGGCTTCAGGTGAGACTCAGCACATTCCCAGATGTGGTAGCTTTGGGGCAAGACCCCATCCATATGAGAAATGCAGAGGCAAAAATAAAGAGGACTTTGTCTTGCATCTTAATTACCAGCTCAGCCACAGGAACATAAAGCACAAAGTGGGCCCTAGGCATCCTCAATTCTAGGACTTGGCTCTTGGACAGCATTTTTGGACCTGCCCTGGGTGAGAGGGGAACCTGCTGCTCAGAAGGGTGAGTCCCAGGTCAGACAGCATTCACCACAAGCTGACTGGAAAGTCCTTGGGCCTTAAGGGAACACCAGCAGTAGTCTCACAGTACTTCCTGTGGGTCTGTGGTAGCAATGGCCACGAGTGAGGCTCCTCTACTTTCAGAAAGTGGAGGGAAGAATGAATTGTATCTTGTGGTTTGAGTGCCAGCTCAGTCACAGTACAATGGAACACCAGGTAGACTTCTAATGATTTTGACTCTAGTCCCTGGCTCCGGAACAGCATCTGTTGATCTACCCAGGGCTTAGGGGTACTCACCACTCTGAAGGGAAGGACACAGGTCTGGCTGGCTTTCCTACCTGTCGATCATAAAACCCCAGGGCCTTCAGTGAACATAAGTAGTATCCAGGGAGTGGTTACAGCAGGACTTGGGCAAGACCCAGTGCTGTGCTGCCTTCAGGTATGACCCATCACAGTCATCCCTAGCTTCAGTGGCTCAGGACACAGAGGGAGATTTTGTTTGGAAGAAAGTAAGGGAAGAGAGCAAGAGTCTCTTTCTGGTAATCCAGATAATTCTCCTGGATCTTGTCCAAGACCCTCAAGGCAGTACCTTTATGAGTCTGCAAGAATCACAATGTTAGTGGGCTTGGGGTTCCCCCTAAAGCAGCTACAGCTTAGAACACAACAGCCAAGTCCCTTCAAACACCTGGAAGGCCTTTCCAAGAAGGACAGATACAAACAAGTCCAGACTGTGAAGATCAAAATAAATAACATCATCGATGCTCAGATGCCAAAGAACATCCACGAGTATCAACACAATCCAGGAAAACATGACCTCACCAAATGAACTAAATAAGGCACCAGGGACCAATCCTGGAGAAACAGAGATGTGTGATTTTTCAGACACAGAATTCAAAATAGCTGTGTTGAGGAAACTCAAAGAAATCCAAGATAACACAGAGACGAAATTCAGAATTCAATCAGATAAATTTAACAAAGAGATGAAAATAATTAAAAAGAATCAAGCAGAAAATATGGAGCTGAAAAACACAATTGGCATCCTGAGGAAGGCATCAGAGTCCTTTAGTTGCAGAACTGCTCAAGCAGAAGAATTAGTGAGCTTGAAGACAGGCTATTTGAAAATACACCATTAGAAGAGACACAAGAAAGAAGAATAAAAAACAATGAATCACACCTACAGGATCTAGAAAATAGCCTCAAAAGGGTAAATCTAAGAGACATTGGCCTTAAAGAGGAGGTAGATAAAGAGGCAAAAGTAGAAAGTTTATTCAAAGGGAAAATAACAGGCCAGGCGCAGTGGCTCACACCTGTAATCCCAGCACTTTGGGAGGCAAAGGTGGGCAGATCACTTGAGGTCAGGAGTTTGAGACCAGCCTGGCCAACATAGTGAGACCCTGTCTCTACTAAAAATACAAAAATTGGCCAGGTATAGTGGCATGTACCTATAATTCCAGGTACTCAGAAGGCTAAGGTATGAGAATCTCTTGAATCCAGGAAGAGGAAGTTGTAGTAAGCTGAGATTGTGCCACTGCATTTCAGCCTGGGCGACAGAGCAAGACTCCATCAAATCAAACAAACAAAAAAAATAAAGGGGAAATAACAGAGAATATCCCAAACTTAGAGAAAAATATCAATATCCAAGTACAGGAAGGTTGTGGAATACATCTTAAGCAAAGAAGATTTAACCCAAAAAAGACTACTTTAAGGCATTTAATTAGTAAACTCCCAAAGGTCAAAGATACAGATAGGATCCTAAAAGCAGCAAGAGAAAAGAAACAAATAACACACAATGGAGCTCCAATATATCTAGCAGCAGACTTTTCAGTGGAAACCTTATGGGCCTGGGAAGAGTGGTATGACATATTTAATATGTTGAAGGAAAAAAAAACTTTTACTCTAGAATAGTGTGTCTGGTGAAAAATATCTTTCAAACCTCAAAGAGAATAAAGACTTTCCCAAATGAACAAAAGCTGAGGGATTTCATCAATATCATACCTGTCCTACAAGAAATGCTAAAGGGAGTATTTCAGTCAGAAAGAAAAGGATGCTGCTGAGCAATAAATAATCACCTGAAAGTACAAAACACACTGGCAATAGCAAGTACACAGAAAAACGCAGAGTATTATAACACTAAAAATGTGGTGTGTAAACTATTCTTACCCTAAGTAGAAAGACTAAATAACAAACCAGTCAAAAATAATAACTACAACAACTTTTCAAAACATAGTACAATAAGATATAAATAGAAACAACAAGAAGTTAAAAAGTTGGGGGCTAAAGTTAAGGCATACAGTCCTTAGTTTTCTTTTGGCTTCTTTGTGTACTTATGCAAATAATGCTAAGTGGTTATCACATTAAGACAATGGGTTATCAAATAATCTTTACAAGCTTCATGGTAACATCAAAGCAAAAAGCATAAAATGGATACACCAAAAAAAAAAAAAAAAAGCAAGAAACTAAATCACATAACCAGAGAAAATCACCTTCACTAGAGGAAAGCAGGAGAAAAAGAAAAAAGGAAGAAAAGACCAGAAAGCAAAGAATAAAATGACAGGAGTAAGTCCTTACTTATCAATAATAACATTGAATGCAAATGGACTAAACTCTTCAATCAAAACACATAGACCAACTGAATAAATGAAGAAACAAGACCCAATGATCTGTTGCCTGCAAGAAACACACTTGCCCTGTGTAGACACATACAGACTGAAAATAAAGGAATGGAAAAAGATATTCCATGCCAATAGAAATCAAAAAAGAGCAAGAGTCATTATACTTACATTAGATGAAATAGATTTCAAGATAAAAACTATAAGAAGAGACAAAGATCACTCTATAATGATAAAAGAGTCAATTCAGCAAGAGAGTATAATAATGTTAAATACATATGTACTCAGCCAGGCACGGTGGCTCACACCTGAAATCCCAGCAATTTGGGAGGCCGAGGTGGGTGGATCATATGAGGTCAGGAGTTTGAGACGAGCCTGGCCAAAATGATGAAACCCGCTCTCTACCAAAACCACAAAAATTAGCTGGGCGTGGTGATGCGTGCTGTAATCAGCTACTCAGGAGGCTGAGACAGGAGAATCACTTGAACCCAGGAGGTAGAGGTTGCAGTGAGCCTAGATTATGCCACTGCACTCCAGCCTGGGTGACAGAGCAATACTCTCTCTCTCTCTCTCTCTCTCTCTCTCTCTCTCTCTCTCTCTATATATATATATATATATATATATATATATATATATATATATATATATATATATATATGGAATAAAACCACATGGAATAAAACTAGAAATCACACCACTTCTATTCAATATAGTATTGGAAGTTCTAGCCAGCACAATCAAGCAAGAAAAAGAAATAAAGGATATTCAATTAGGAAAGGAGGAAGTAAATTGTCTCTATTTGTAGATGACATGATAGTATATTTAGAAGACCCCATCATCTCAGCCCAAAATCTCCTAAAACTGATAAGCAACTTCAGCAAAGTCTCAGAATATAAAATCAATGTGCAAAAATCACAAGCATTCCTATACACCAATAACAGACTTAAAGAGAGCCAAATCAAGAACGAACTGCCATTCACAACTGCTACAAAGAGAATAAAATACCTAGGAATACAACTAACAAAGAATGTAAAGGACCTCTTCAAGGAGAACTACAAACTATGTGTGTGTGTGTGTGTGTGTGTGTGTGTGTGTGTGTGTGTGTGTGCCTAATACTGGATAGATAAAGGAAATATTATTAGAGCTAAAGAGAGAGATAGGTCCCAAGACAATAATAGCTGGAGATTTCAACACCCTCAGTTCAACATTAGACAGATTTTTTCCAGACAGAAAATCAACAAAGAAACATCAGACTTAATGTGCACTATAGACTAAATGGCTCTAATAAGTATTTACAGAACATTTTACCTAAGAGCTGCAGAATAAATATTTTTTTTCCTTAACACAACAAATGGATCATATTCAAGTATAGACCATATGTAAGGTCACAAGACAGTCTTAAAACTTTCCAAAAAATGAAATAATATGAAGCTTCTTCTCTGATCACATGGAATAAAACTAGAAACCACACCACTCCTATTCAACATAGTATTGGAAGTTCTAGCTGAAGAAATCAGGCAAGAAAAAGAAATAAAGGGTATTCAATTAGAAAAGAAGAAAGTCAAATTGTCTCTGTTTGCAGATGACATGATAGTATATTTAGAAGACCCCATCATCTCAGCCCAAAATCTCCTGAACCTGATAAGCAACTTCAGCAAAGTCTCAGGATACAAAATCAATGTGCAAAAATCACAAGCATTCCTATACACCAATAACAGACTTAAAGAGAGCCAAATCAAGAATGAACTGCCATTCACAACTGCTACAAAGAGAATAAAATACCTAGGAATACAAGTAACAAAGAATGTAAAGAACCTCTTCAAGGAGAACTATGAACCACTGCTCAATGAAATAAGAGAGGACACAAACAGATGGAGAAACATTCCATGCTCATGGTTAGGAAGAATCAATATTGGGAAAATGGCCAACTGCCCAAAGTAATTTATAAATTCAATGCTATCCCCATCAAGCTACCAATTACCTTCTTCACAGAACCAGAGAAAACTACCTTAAACTTCAAATGGAATCAAAAGAGAGCCTGCAGAGCCAAGTCAATTCTAAGCAGAGAGAACAAAGCTGGAGGCATCACACTACCTGACTTCAAACTATACTACAAGGCTACAGTAATCAAAACAATCTGGTACTGATACCAAAACAGAGATATAGACCAATGGAACAGAACAGAGGCCTTGGAGGCAATGCCACACATCTACAACCATCTGATCTTTGATGAACCTGACAAAAACAAGCAATGGGGAAAGGATTCCCTGTTTAATAAATGATGTTGGGAAAACTGGCTAGCCATGTGCAGAAAGCAGAAACTGGACGCCTTCCTGACACCTTACACTAAAATTAACTCCGGATGGATTAAAGACTTAAATATAAAACCTAACACCATAAAAACCCTAAAAACCTAAGCAAAACCATCCAGGGCATAGGCATAGGCAAGGACTTCATGACTAAAACACCAAAAGTATTGGCAACAAAAGCCAAAATAGACAAATGGGACCTAATCAAACTCCACAGCTTCTGCACAGCAAAAGAAACAATCATTAGAGTGAATCAGCAACCAACAAAATGGGAAAAAAAATTTGCAATCTACCCATCTGCCAAAGGGCTAATATCCAGAATCTACAAAGAACTAAAACAGATTTACAAGAAAAAAACAAGCCCATTCAAAAGTGGGCAAAAGACATGAATAGACACTTTACAAAAGAAGACATACATGAGGCCAACAAACATATGAAAACATGCTCTTCATCACTGGTCATTAGAGAAATGCAAATCAAAACTACATTGAGATACAATCTCATGCCAGTTAGAATGGCGATCATTAAAAAAATCTGGAGACAACAGATGCTGGAGAGGATGTGGAGAAATAGGAACACTTTTACACTGTTGGTGGAAGTGTAAATTAGTTCAACCATTGTGGAAGACAGTGTGGTGATTCCTCAAGGACCTAGAAATAGAAATTCCATTTGACCCAGCAATCCCACTACTGGGTATATATCCAAAGGATTATAAATAATTCTATTATAAGGACACATGCACACAAATGTTCATTGTGGCAGTGTTTACAATAGCAAAGACTTGGAACCAACCCAAATGCCCATTGATGATAGACTGGACATGGAAAATGTGGCACATATACGCCATGGAATACTATGCAGCCATAAAAAATGATGAGTTCATGTCCTTTGTAGGGACATGGATGAACCTGGAAATCATCATTCTCAGCAAACTGACACAAGAACAGAAAATCAAATACCTCATGTTCTTACTCATAGGCAGTGTTGAACAATGAGAACACATGGACGCAGGGAGAGGAGCATCACACACTGGGGTCTGTGAGGGGGAACTAGGGGAGGGACAGTGGGGGGTGGGAAGTTGGGGAGGGATAAAATATAGGGAGAAATGCCAGATATAGGTGATGGGGAGGAAGGCAGCAAACAACATTGCCATGTATGTACCAATGCCACAATCTTTCATGTTCTTCACATGTACTCCAAAACCTAAAATGCAATTAAATATAATTATATATATATATATATATATATATATATATATATATATATATATATATAAATTCTTAACAAAATACTAGCAAACTGAATTCAACAATACATTAGAAAGATCATTTCATCATGACCAAGTGGGATTTATCCTTGGAATGCAAGGATGGTCAACAAGCACAGATCAGTCAATGTTATACATCATATCAGCAGGATGAAGGATTAAAACCTGTGATCATTTCAATTGATGCTGAGAAAGCATTTGATAAAATTCAAAATCCTTTCATGATAAAAGCCCTCAAAAAACTGCAGATAGAAGAAACATACCTTAAAAGCCATATATGACATGTGTGAGTAGTATGAGCAACTATTTACCTATAAATTGGAAAATCTAAAAGAAATGAACAAACTCTTCAATTCAGTATGGTAGTAGCTGTGGGTCTGTAATATTAAGCCAAATATGAAGAACAACATACCAAAATCTATGGGCTACAGCAGTTCTAAGAAGGAATTTTATAGCTATAAGTGCCTACATCCAAAAAGAGGGAAAGCTTCAAATAAACAGTCTAACAATGCATATTAAAGAACTAGAAAAGCAAAGAGCAAACTAAACTCAAAATTAGTAGAAAAAAAGGAAATAATAAAGATCAGAGCATAAGTAAAATGGAATTAAAACATGTATGACAGACCCACAGCTAGTATCGTACTGAATGGGGAAAAACGGAAAACCTTTCTTCTAAGATCCTGTACATATTAAGAATGCACACTGTCACCACTATTATTCAACATAATACTGGATGTTATAAAGATATAAAGCCCATCCAAATTCGAAAGTAATAAGTCAAATTATCCTGGTTTGAAGATAATATGATCTTCTATTTGAAAAAACCTAAAGATTCCACAAGAAAACTATTAGAACTGATAAACTGATAAATAAAGTTGCAGAATACAAAGTCAACATACAAAAATCAGTAGCATTTCTACATGCCAACAGTGAAAAATGTGAAAAAGAAATTTAAAAAGTAATCCCATTTACAGTAGCCACACATAAAATTAAATATCTAATTATCAATTAAATAATTCTTAAGTTAATTAGTGAGAGATCTCTATAAAGAAAACTATAGAATACCAAATAGAATATCAAAAAAAGAAAAAATATTTCATATTCATGTATTGGAAGAATCAATGTTATTAAAATGCCTATACTACTCAAAGCAATCTACAGATTCAATGCAATTCCTATCAAAATACCAGTAAAATCTTCACAGAAATAGAAAAAGAATCCTAAAATTTATATGGAACCTCAAAGACCCAGAATAGCCAAAGCTATCATAAGCAAAAAGAACAAACTAGAAGAATCACATTACCTGACTTCGAATGATACTAAAGAGCTAAACTAATCAAAACAGCGTGTTTTTACACTAGTAAAAACAGAAACAAGGCCAGGTACAGTGGCTCACACCTGTAATCCCAGCACTTTGGGAGGCTGAGACTGGCAGATCGCTTAAGATCAGGAGCTTGAGACAAGCCAGGCCAACATGATGAAACCCCCTCTCTATCAAAAATACAAAAATTAGCCAGGCATAATAGTATATGCCTGTAGTCCCAGCTACTCAGGAGGCTGAGGCAAGAAAATCACTCAAACCCAGAAGGCGGAGTTGCAGTGAGCTAAGATCATACCACTGCACCTCTATTTCTCTCCCTATACAAAAATCAAATCAAATGAAATGGATTAATGACTTAAATATAAAACCGCAAACGACGAAACTACTAGGAGAAAACTTTGGGGAAAATCTCCAGGACATTGATCTGGGCAAAGATTTCTTGACCAATAGCCCACAAGCACAGACAACCAAAGCAAAAATGGACAAATGGAATGGAATCACATCAAGTTAAATAGCTTCTGCACAGCAAAGGATACAATCAACAAAGTGAAGAGATAATTCACAGGATGGGAGAAAATATTTGCAAACTACCAATCTGGCAAGGGATTAACAACCAGAACATATAAGGAGCTCAAAGAACTCTACAGGAAAAAAAATCTAATAATTCAATCAAAAGATGGGCAAAGATTTGAATAGACTTTTCTCAAAAGAAGACATACACCATGGGAGGCCAGGGTGGGTGGATCACTTGAGATCAGAAGTTTGAAACCAGCCTGGCCAACATGGTGAAACCCTGCCTCTACTAAAAACATAAAAATTAGCTGGGTGTGGTGGTGCTCACCTATAATCTCAGCTACTCAGGAGGCTGAGGCAGGAGAATCACTTGAACCTGATAGGCAGAGGTTACAGTGAGCCAAGATTACACTACTACACTCCAGCCTGGGTGACAGAGAGAGACTTCATATTGAAAAAAAAAAAAAAGGCACACAGGCATATGGAAAGGTGCTCAACATCATTGATCATCAGAGAAATGCAAACCAAAACTATAATGAGATATCATCTCACCCCAGTTAAATTGGCTTATATCCAAAACACAGGCAATAGCAAATGCTGGCAAGGATGTGGGAAAAAGGGAACTCTTGTAAACTGTTGCTGGGAATGTAAATTATTATTACAACCACTTGGGAGAATAGTTTGGAGTTTCCTCAAAAACCTCAAAATTGAGCTACCATATGATCCAGCAATCCCAATAGAAAGGAAATATATAGCCCCAATAGAAAGGAAATCAGTATATTGAAGAGATATCTGCACTTTTGTTTGTTACAACACTGCTTACAATAGCTAAGATTTGGAAGCAGCCAAAGTATCCATCAATCAACAGATAAATGAATAAATAAAATGTGGTCCTTACACACAATGGGATACTATTCAACCATAAAAAAGAATGAGATTCAATCATTTGCAACAACACTGATGGAACTGGAGATTATTATATTAAGTGAAATAAGCCAGGCACACTTATTTATGGTATATAAAAATCAAAACAATTGAACTCATGGACATAGAGAGTAGAAGCATGGTTAAAAGAGGCTGCGAATGGTACTGTGGGGCTGGCAGGGAGGTGAGGATGGTTAAGAGGTACCCCCAAAAATAGTTAGAATGAATAATACCTACTATCTCATAGCACAGTAAGGTGACTATAGCCAATAATAACTTAGCTGTACATTTTAAAATAACCTAAAGAGTATAATTGGATTCTTTGTAACTTGAAGGATAAATGCTTTAGGGGATGCATACTCTAGTCTTCATGATGTGCTTATTTCACATTGCATGCCTGTATCAAAACATCTCATAGACCTCATAAGTATATGTACTTACTAAGTACCTACAAAAATTAAAAAGAATGAAATTTGATTCTTATCTTACACTCTACAGAAAAATTAATTCAAAATTCATTAAAGCCTTAAGTGTTAGACTTAAAACCATAAAACTCCTAGAGGAAAGCACAGGGAAAAACTCCATGACATTGGCTTTGGCGATGATTTCTTGGAAATGATAACAAAAGAAGAAACAACAAAAGAAATAATAGACAATAGGTTGCATCAAACTAAAAACAATGAACAAAATAAATAGGCAACGAAAAGAATTGGAGAAAATATTTGCAAACCATATATATGATAAAGGGTTAATATATAGTATACATAAGGAACTCCTACAACTCAATAGCAAAAATAATAAAAAATAAAACATAGCTTGATTAAAAAATGGACAAAGGAACTGAATAGACATTTCTCCAAAAAAGACATAAAAAGGGCTAATAGGTAAACAGAAAGGTGGTTAAAATCACTAATTATCAGTAAAATGCAAAACCACAATGAGGTATCACTCACCCTAGTTAGGATAGCTATTATAAAAACAAAAACAAAACAAAGATAACAAATGTTGGTGAGAATGTGGAGAAATAGAACCTTTGTACACTCTTGGTAGGAACATAAATTGGTGTAACCTCTATGAAAAACTGTATGAAGTTTCCTCCAAAAAATTAAAAACTGAACTAGCATATGATACTGCAATCCTACTTCTGGTTATATATCTGGTTATATATATTCACTTCAGCTTTATTCACAATAGCCAAGACTTGGAAGTAACCTAAATGTCAATCGACATGAATGGATAAAGAAAATATAGTATAAACATACAATGGATTTTTTTTTTTTTTTTGAGATGGAGTCTTGCTCTGTCACCCAGGCTGGAGTGCAGTGATGTGATCTTGGCTCACTATAACCTCCGCTTCCTGGGTTCAAGTGATTCTCCTGCCTCAGCCTCCCAGGTAGTTGGGATTACAGGCATATGCCATCACACCCAGCTAATTTTTGTATTTTTAGTACAGACAGAGTTTCACTATGTTGGCCAGGCTGGTCTCAAACTTCCAACCTCAGAAGATCAGCCCTCTGCCTCCCAAAGTGCTGGGATTACAAGGTTGAGCCACCACACCCAGTCACAATGGTATATTATTCAGCCTTAAAAAATGAAGAAATTATTCTGTTTGCAACAACCTGGGTACCTAGAGGACATTACGTTAGTTAAAATAATCCAGACACAAAAGGACAAATACTACCCCAAATCATTTTTATCAGGAATCTAAAATAGACTCATAGAAGCAGAGAATAGAATGGTGGTTGCCAGCAGCTGTGGGAAGACGGGATGTAGGAAGGTATAAGTCAAAGAGTACAAGGTTCCAATTATGCAAGATGAACTATTGCATGCTCTGTAACTATAGATAACAATCCTGTGTTATACACTTAAAAATTCACTAAGAGAATAGACCTTATGCCAAGTATTGTTATCACACACAAATACACATACAAACACAATAATGAACATCATAATGAATATAGAGGGTGGGAGGAAACTTTTGGAGATAATGAATATGTTTATGGCATAGATTGCAGTGATTTCACAGTGTATACTTATCTTTAAATTTATCAAGTTGTATATGTTAAATATATACAACTTTTTTATGTCAATCATACCTCAATAAAGTGTGTTTAAAAAGGAAAGAAATTTCTCCATGAATTGCCCCCTGCTCTGGAAAGCAGAACTGGTCAGATGAGAGAAAGATGAAAATTATTGCTGGTACTTACAGAGCATTGACCCCGTGTCAGTCACTGTTGCAATAGTTCTTGAGTGCCTCTTTTGTTCAAGTACTCTTCTACACACTGAAGATATAGAGGTTAAAAAAGAAAAGAATACTGGCCAGGCACACTGGCTCACACTTGTATTCCCAGAACTTTAGGAAACTGAGGTAGGTGGTTCCATTACTTGAGTCCAGGAGTTTGAGACCAGCTTCAGCAACATGGCAAAACACTGTCTCTACAAGAATAAATAAATATATAAATAACAGTAATTTTAAAAAATACTTGATTTCATGAAACTTCCATTCTCATGTGGGGGCAGTTCTTAAACAACTAAAATTAATAGTCTATTAGATGGCGATAAATGCTATGGAGACTATAAGGTAGGAAAGGGGAACCAGCTAGAGAGTAGAGTTTTAAACACCATGGTTAGAGAGGACTTATGGGACAAAATGACATTTAATAAGCATCACAGGTAATCAGGGCATGAGCCACATGGAAATCTGGAAAAGGGGGTTTCTAGGCAGAGAATGCAAGCAGCAAGTACCAAGGATCTGAGCAGCCAGAATGGCTGGATTGGAGTGTGGTTATGCGTAAGGAAGACAATAGAGGAGATGAGGTCAGAAATCAATTGGTGAAGGAAAGGGCTAGTTTGTGTCAACCCTGGTTTGTAAACAAGCCTCAGTTCAAACGACTTAAACTTTTACTCTAAAGTCAAATGGGAAACCCCTGGGTGTGGGAAGCAGAAGTGTGACATATTCCTATTTCTTTTTAACAAGATCCCTCCGGCTACTGGGTTGAGTGCAGATTGGGGGCCTAAGGTAGATGGAATCCTCTTGTGACACTCCAGGTGAAAGGTGATGGTGGCCTGAACCAAGGCGGTAGTGATGGAAGTCGTGAGAAGTGACCAGTAAGCTTTAATCTGTTTTGAAAGTAAATCTCTCAGGACTACTAACAGATTGTAAGTGATGGTCACAGTGAGAGAGGAGCCATGGCTGGCCTAACAACTAAAGGATAAAGTTACCATTTCCCACAGTGAGGAAAACTGTGGGAGAAGCAGTTTACGGGATGAAGATCAGGTGTCCACTTTGGACATCATAAGTCTGAGATGCCTGTTAGAAAAGTGGAGATAACTGTTGGACAGGCATATGTTTGAAAATTGCCAGAATGTGAAGTGGAAGACGATCACCCAGGGAGAGAGTAGGCAGACATGAAAAAAGGTCTAAAGATTATCCCTGGGCCACTCTATTATTTAGATATTTGAAAGATGAAGAAAAGCCAGGATATGAAACTGAAGATGAGAACCCGGTGAGGTGAAAGGAAAACTGGAAGTGGGAAGTCAAAGTGAAGGAGAAGAGAACGCTCAACTGTGTGAAATGCGGCAGACAGGCCAAGGGTGAGCAGATGGGTTTGGTATTGTGGAAATTATTAATGGCCTCAAGAGTGGCAGTGTTGGTGGAGTGATGGGGATGAAAGCTTGGTGGGAATGGTTTCAAGATAGTGAAGGAAGAGGAAGAAATAAGAAATAGAATAGACAATTTTTTCTGCAAGTTGTTCCCTTAACGGGAAAGAGATAAATGGAGTGGTAGCCAGAGGTGGAATGAAAGTCAAGAGAGGGCCTTTTTATTTTTACTTTTTCCTAATAGGAAAAACTGGAGTTTATATGCTGATGGGAATAATCCATTCTAAATTGAAAAATGGTGAAACAAGAAAGAGAGAAACATTCTCGATGTGAGGTGCTCATGTAGAAGAAAGGGTAAAGGGCCTAATGCATGAGTGGAGAGGTGGGCCTTAGGCAGACACATGGATATACATGGTTGCAGGAGGGGAGGCAGATTACATGGTCACACACTTTCATCGAGTTGAGGTGCTGATAGGAATTCATGGAAATTCCTTTGTGTTCTCAGTGAAATATGAAGCAAATCATCATCTGAGAATTAAGATGGGGCAAGAAGGGTGGGAGGTTTAAAAGAGAAGCACTTGGAGGAAAAGGGAGATGAGTGAGGTAAAGAAATCCAGCCTTTCTCTAAATGCTTTGCACTAATTAATTCACTAATCCTTACGTGCAGTAGGAACTACTCTCTCAATGTATAAACAAGGAAACAAGCAGATGAAATAGAGATGCCTAGTAATGTAAGACCTTAGGAAAAGTAGGTTCCATCAACCAAGAGTGAAAGCAAAAAGACTGCATGATCTATAGACTTGTCTCAAATCTATAGAGCTGGTCCTTACATATCCTGATGATTTGCTTTATTTTTCTTAACTCGTTGACTGCATCTCCAGTCTATGTAACAAAAGGAGTCTAACACTGTATCATAAATAAAATTTGAAAATTGATCTGGCCCTTCCTCTGCTGATTAGAGGAGATGGCAAGAGGTAGGAGTTCCATCTGCATCTAACAGAACACTTCTAAGCCTGTCTTCCTCTTGGCCTGAACCCAGTTAGATTTCCCACAAGCTTACATACTTCTGAATCTAGCTCTAGAATTGTTGTATTCCTTAGCATCATGGCAGGCACAAAAGCATTGCATAAGAATGACAAGTACGGATTCTTAAAGACTGAGACCTTTCCTAAGGAATAAAAATGTCTTTTTTAATCAAACTAAAGCAAATTGGGATATTTAGCATGTTGGTTCTTCAAGGTGATGAGGTTAGCATGAACCACTTTTCTGACTCTTAATTTGGGAGGTTTCTATGTATAATTCAATTTGCCAATAAATACAAGTATTTTCTTCATTGCCGCTATGTATTATTTTCCTTGGTGCCCGAATTACCATTTTACCTTTGTGTGTTAATATAAACGGTAACAATTAGTGTTGACATTCAGTCTAGTTTCAAATACTTTAATCAAAAATATGTATAACTATCCATGTCTGCCAAGTACTTATTTTATTTATTTATTTATTTTTCTTTTTGAGATGGCGTATTGCTGTTACCCAGGCTGGACTACAATGGCATGATGTTGGCTCACTGCCAGCTCCGCCTCCCAGGTTCAAGTGATTCTCTTAACTCAGCCTTCCTTCTGAGTAGCTGAGATTACAGGCACGCCCCACCATGCCCGACTCATTTTTGTATTTTATTAGAGACAGGGTTTCACCATGTTGATCAAGCTGGTGTCGAACTCCTGACCTCAGGTGATCTACCCACTTCAGCCTCCCAAAGTTCTGGGATTACAGGCGTGAGCCACTGTGCCTGACCACCAAGTATTTATTAACCTAATTTTTCTACCACCTTCCCCATTTCAAGCAGTAATTACAAATTTGGCATATGACCTTATCAGAAAAGGAAATGTCTAGTTTTCTGTTTTTAAAGGAATATCTGAGGAAAGACAGTACATTATGGCTCAAATTAGTCTTATTAAAAATTGACCGTAAGAGCCCTATTCCAGTCCTAGTTTTGAGAGGTTGACCCAAATCAATCTGAATTTGGCTGGAAAAGCTTTTTCTGTCTCACTTTTGTCTAGAGATACAAAATCAGAAGTTTTATAAATAAGGCATGTATATTAGTTCAGTCTCACATTGCTATAAAGAAGTTCCTGAGACTGGGTAATTAATAAAGAAAAGAGGTTTATCTGGCTCATGGTTCCACAGGCTGTACAGGAAGCATGATGCTGGCATTTGCTCAGCTTTGGGGGAGGCCTCAGGAAAACTTACCACCATGACGGAAGGCAAAGGGAAAGCAGGCTCGTCTCACATGGCTGAAGCAGAAGCATGAGAGTGAGGTGGGGGAGGTGCCACACTCCTTTAAACAACCAGATCTCGTGAGAACTCTATCCCAAGAGCAGCACCAAAGAGGGAAATCCACTGAAGTGATGTAGTCACCTCCCACCAGGCTCCACCTCCAACATTAGGAATTGTAATTTGACCTGAGATTTAGGCAGACATATAGATCCAATCAGCATGCAAACCACCTGATGTTCCCTTGGAGAAGAATCCTCTTTTGCCTGAACTGAAAACCCACATCATTTCTCTTTATTACCATCTATTCCCTTGATCCCAAGCTAAACTGCAAATATGGAAATAATATCTCATAATTTTATCTGATCCTATTTTGATATAACTGCTCTGCAAGACCATATTTTTCAAATTATAGAAATCCCAGTTACTGTTTTTTTAAAAAGACCACATTCAAATCAGTTGATCTACATAATGATGTGAATACACACCAAAAAAACAGTTTATACCAATAGTCTTATTATATGACGTTTATTATGAACAGCAAGATAGATGTAAGTATCCACAATTAAAACACTCAATTACTTTACTTTGGAGGTTTAGCTAAAGGGAGCTCTGATCATCCTTTTTTCACAAATATTTATTGAATGCCTCTATGTGTCAATCACTGTACCAATAATTGAGAACTCAAAATTAGGGAGAATACATGCTTGGGGAATGCATACTGCACTTAGAGAAATATGCTGTGTTTGAGGAAAATTCAGTAAGAAATGTCTGTAGGAAATTCTGTAAGGAAAAAAACGCTTACCTGGTAGACTCATTCTGAACACCAGAATTTTTATTGCATTTGCAACTTTTGGACATGTTCAATTGATTCTGATAGCTATCTTTGATAATACTTGAGAGGTTATTTCTAAATGTTGTAAAGTTAATTAAAGGATCGAGAATGCCTGGACTTACACTGATAAACAAGAACAACAGCAATAGTTTACCATTAAATTAACTTAAGTATAGCTAAATGACATATTGGTAGAGGTAGACAGAATTAGAAGACGTAAAAATGCCAAATCATGGTGTTTGGAGATTAACTTGAAATCCTTCTTACTCCTAATTCATGCATCGTTTCTCTTCTGCTCTAGACTCATTTGTTCTCCCTCAGGTTCCAGTAAACCTTCCGTGTTACTCCTCCTCCATGCTGGTCTGGTCTCAAATAGCTATTTTCTTGTAACAAGGCACCTGTTGCTGAATTCAGAGAATTCTGTTTTTTTCAATTGCATATTTACAGATTCAGGTGCTATATAAGAGGGTCCCTATCAATTTTATTTCTTAGGAGAATTGCTTTGTTAAGTAAGTGTGGTGAAATGCTTGCCAACATATACTCATTAACTGGGAATAGTGTCTTGTATGCATATTGATAACGCTTTCTGTTTGTTTCTATTCTGAATCTTCTTGAAGCCTCTGTAGCAAGAATAACATATTCTTTTTGAACTGAAAAAGAATTTCCCTACTGCACAAAATTTACAGGTGTCACAATTCTTTTATGACTTGTTAATCTTTAAGCACATTTGTTTTGGTACCATCAAAATTCTAGGAGTTTGTCTTAGCAAGTGGTTATACATTTATAATGGAGACATGCCTAAAATGCTGTGAGATTAAAGAAGATGGAGTAATTAACTGCTTTAGGGTCTGGGAGTTCATGGAGGTCTTCATAGAGTAGGTGAGATATAAGCTGTACCTTGATAAAGAGGAATAAAATGTCATTAAATTTTATTCAGAAATTATCTTTAAGTAGTTAGAAGCAGTATTTCAAAAGGTCCAAGTAGTATTTTAAAAGATCTAAGATAAAACCTTAATAACTGATACAGTACTATTTCCATGAATACCAATATTTCAACAGGTTGATCCTAAATGCAAAACGTATTTACTGCTAATTAATGAATCTTTATTTGGGGACATTTTATAGATTAGTGGGGATATATTTTAGCACATTAAATTTAATGTTTATTTTCACAGAATGAAAATAACTGTGTGAAATATCGTCCCCTCTTTGAGTAATCTAACACTAGTGGAGTTATTTCTCAAGTTGTCTCAGCTGTGATAGTCTTCATCCCATTTGCCCCTTACAATCAAGATTATATTTTTTCCAAATCCTTGACAAACTTATTTCACCAAAAGATAGAATATCCTTTTGAGTCTCAAATTATCTTAAAATAGAAATGGCAGTTTTTTTTAAAAAAAAAAAAGGCACAGAGAAGCATTTTAACCTACTTAGGTTAACAAGATTGCATTAAAAGAGTATTTTTCTTTTATAATGAAGCTTAAAAACCATAATTTACCTAACTTCATTTATTTTTATAAAAATTCTTTCAACACTATTCTGATTTCCCTCCTAGTCAGTAGAAATGTAGTGGAAATACATTAATTAAATTCTCTAATAAGATTCTGTAGCTATTGGCCCCAAACTCTAGGGAATCGTAAGTTCCTAATTACAACTTAAAAGTTGCAATTAACTCTTCAAACTATTCCCAAGAGGTACTTGAGAAAATGAAAAAGAGTTGCTAATAAATGTTAGAAAAGATTGAGAGCTCCTTCTATGGCCGTTAAGGTGCCATTGTGTTCCTATGGGAGAAAACCCTAACCTACGTTTGGGAAATTTCTCCTGTGGTAGCTTTCATTTTCCTGGGACAGTTTCTGGACTTAGGTTTATTGTGCACTGACTCTTGTGGAGTTGGATTGATCTCAGGCATGTTGGCTATGACTGCTTTTGTTGATTTTAGGTCTGTATCAGAGAAGCTCCTTCTGAATGTTTCACATCTTCAAGCCCCAGTTTCAACTAGCTGGAGTTAGGCACTCAGGGTGAGAGCAGAGCGGGGCTGGAACACTGTCACTACAAGTGAGAGAAGCAGGACCGAGATGAGATGTCATCTTCAGTGTGAAGGACTAGCATGGAGTGCAGGAAGTTGAAGGACTAGTCCAGCAAAGCTCTAGAGCCAGTACTTTGGACCTGAGATAACAGTCAGGCTTTTTAAGATGGGGCGTTCTAGTCGTGGCTGCTGTTTCCTGCTTATTCTGGTCAGATTTCTTCAGCTGTACAGTTGTAGTATCCTCAAACTGGAAGCTCTTTAAAAAAAAATCTGAAAGAATTTTGAGCACCTTGCTCCTTCCTTGCTTCTTCCTCATGTGACACTTAAGGGTTAGGCAGCATGCTGCTTTATCTGCAAGCTATATGACAACAAACCACAAACAAAACATAGAGGCTTAAACCAAGTACAATCTTTTTCCCCCCACAAATCTACAATTTGGGATGGCTTTGTGGGAACAGCTACTATTTTTTTATAAAGTATTAGCTGGAGCTGTTAGAATGGAGGACTTACCTTCAAGATTTCTCACTCACATAGCTGTAAAGTTGGAACTGGCTATTGCCAGAGTGCTTCTTCAGACCCAAGTCTTGATTCCTTTTCATGAGCTGCTTGGGCATCCTCAAAGCATGAGTTCCAAGAGAGCCAGGCCTCCTTGTATCTGGACACTGGAAGCAAAAGGGCAATAATATGTGCCACTCACAGAATCTACAAACCCCTCTCTCTTCTAGAATGCTGACCATTAGGAATTTTGTGATAATTATGCCCTTTCTTCATTTTATAAATTTATCACCTACAAAAGTACTCTAAAACAGGGGTTCCCAGCCACTGGCTGCAGACCAGTACAGGTCCATAGCCTTTTAGGAACCAGGCTGCCCAACAGGAGTTGAGTGCTAGGAGAGAGGTTTACCGCCTGAGCTCTGCCTCATGTCAGATCAGCAGTGGCATTAGGTCTGATAAGAGTGCGAACCTTACTGTGAACTGTGCATGGGAGGGATCTAGGTTGCACACTCCCTATTAGAATCTAATGCATGATGATCTAAGGTAGAAAAATTTCATCCTGAAGCCATTCCCTCTACCCGACACCCATCCCTGCACCCCATGTAAAAATTGTCTTCCATGAAAGCCATCCCTGGTGCCAAAAAGGTTGAGGACTACTGCATTAAAACATTTTGTTTATTCTATTTTGTACTCTGTAAGTCTTGAGTTAGATGCATGTGTTATTCTGTGATCTGCCTCTTTTGATCAACATTATGATTGAGACATTCATAAGTTGTTGACAACAATTGTAAATTATTTCTTCTATTTTATATCTGTTATTTCTCCATTCTACTGCTTATGGATGTTTGGGTTGCTTTCAGTGTTTTGCTATTATTAATGATGCATAGTAAAAATTATTGTGCACTCTCATCTGGAGTATAAATTTAAGAGTATTTTCAGGGTATGTTGAATAGTGAGACTGACATCTTGTAGGAAAGGTACAAGTTCTATTTTGCCATTTACAAATTTACAAAATTGCTTTTGCAAAGTGGTTGTTTTCTCCAAATTGTTTTCTTTGGTTATTGTGCCAATTTACAACCCATAGATATTGTATTAAGATTTCGTGTTGCTTCACATGAATTATGAACTAACATTGTTCATTGAAATTTTCATTTTTTCCAATGAGCCCAGCTGATATATAAGGCAGAACACAGCTAAGTTCTCATTAACACACTCCATTATAGGTAGCATTATAGCAGATTTTGAAGTTTTCAAGAATTCTGTGTTATCATTATTTCAATCTTGAATGATCCCAGTGTCCTAATAATAATTCTGAAATTCTTACAGCTCCCTCCCAGATATTAAGACTACTGTGAGAAAAACTGTTTGTCATGATGGCTTAGAAGGACATTATTCTTTTTTGATATGAAGCCATTCATTATATTTCCATTTTTCATCACAAACTGTACAATTCAACTATTACCTTGGGAAACAATGCTCTCTTAATGATATAGAACATTTTAGTTTTATTCTATTAGTTTTGATTGATACCTTATTCTTAATGTTGTGAAAAGTTATACAAAATGCAAAATAACTGGATCTCTTTTAAATCTCAAAAGATTTAATTTTTCACATATTTCCATGTAAAACAGGAACTGCAAGATCTTTTGAAATACATATTCCATTTATATTTTCATCTTCTTCCAGGTATGCAATCCAGTGATTGAAAATTAATTCACCTTAGTCAGAAGAGAGTTAATTCCTGACACTGCAAAAATTTGTCTTATCATGATATGATATTTGCAGAGAACTAGAATAGCGTGACAACAAAAACCCTTCTGACTTGTGGGATTTCAAAGAAAAAGGTTAAAATTGCTTTTGCAGCCATGCAAATTAGCACAGACCTTCACTATAGCCTTAGGTACTGGAACAAAACCAGGGCTGTTCTCAACAAAATTAAGCTGTTGAGAATAAAAAGAACTTGAAACAGTAAGAAGGAGTCTTCAATTCTGTTTCTTGAGGTGCAGAAGCTTAGAGCTCCTTGCTACATCATTACAATTTTGGATCTCTCCACTCTTCTCATATGGGCACTTATTGCTATATATTTTCCTCTGGAGACTGCTTTAAATGTGTCCCAGAGATTCTGGTATGTTGTGTCTTCGTTCTCATTGGTTTCGAAGAACTTCTTTATTTCTGCCTTCATTTCATTGTTTATCCAGTCAACATTCAAGAGCCAGTTGTTCAGTTTCCATGAAGCTGTGCAGTTCTGAGTCAGTTTCTGAATTCTGAGTTCTAACTTGATTGCACTATGGTCTGAGAGACTGTTTGTTATGATTTCAGTTGTTTTGCATTTGCTGAGGAGTGCTTTACCTCCAATTATGTGGTCAATTTTAGAGTAGGTGTGATGTGGCGCTGAGAAGAATGTATATTCTGTGGATTTGGGGTGGAGAGTTCAATAATTATTATTATTTTTAATTTTTGGTAGAGACAGTGTTTCATCATGTTGGCCAGGCTGGTCTCGAACTTCTGACCTCAGGTGATCGGCCCACCTCAGCCTCCCAAAGTGCTGGGATTACAGGCACTCTGCCAATACCATTATTTCTATTTGCTAGGATGGCATGAATGAAACTATTTATCAAGATGGCAGTTGAGCATCTGAGTTTGTATTTACCAACAAGTGGTTCATATTCATGGATTTTATATTGTATAGAGATGAACTAAGGAAAAAGGGCATACAGTTCATACTCTTAAAAGCTTTTATATATGTAGACCCAGACTTCAAAATAAGTTATATGATATAGAAAGATCCAAACAGACTTTACTAGTCATGCATGTGTCCTATTTGAAGGCTACTAAAGTTATTTAAGAATTCAAGTATAATTATTATTCATTTATATTAGGCCTATGCCTTAAAAAAGGAAAAAATCCAGTTATAACAGTGTTTACTTATAAAATATGAAAACAAAATGCTGTATCACCACAACTGGATCTAATCAGCTGAAACTGTTAAAAGAGCATCATTTGGCTAACTGACTTTTGACAGAAATGCAAACTAATTCTGTGGAAGAAGGATAGCCTTCTCAACAAATGGTCTTGCAGCAACTGGATAGCTACAGGCAAAATAAAAAAACAAAAAAACACAAAAAGACCTCTACATAAACCTCACACATTCCAGAAAGAGAAACTCAAAATGAATCATAGATTTAAATGTAAAACATTAAACTATAAAACTTTTAGACAAAAGCGTAGGAGAAAATCTTAGGGACCCAGGGCTTGGTGATGTGTTCTAGATATGACACCAAATCAATAAAAAAAAATTATAAATTGGACATGAATTTTTTAAAAATTTGCTTTGAAATCTCTCTTTAGACACTAAAAGAACAAGCTACAGACTGGAAGAAAATATTTACAAGTCACATACAAGATAAAGTATTCATAGATAGAATATGTAAAGAATTCCCCAAACTCAACAGTATAAAAACAAACAATACAATTAGAAAATGGGCAAAGTACATGAGGAAACTTTCACTGAAGAGGATATACAGATGGCAAATAAGTACATGAAAAGATTAAACTTGTTAGATTTTAGGTAAATGCAAATTAAGACCATGATGTACTATTATTGCAAACCTACTAGAATAGCTCAAATAAAAAATGATAATACCAAATGTTCGTAAGGATGCAAAGAAATTGGATCTCTCCTACATTTATTTGTGGGCAAGTAAGATGCTACAGTCACTCTAGAAAGTAGTTTGGCAGTTTTGTAAACAATTAAACATATATTTATGATACAACCCAGTAATCACACTCCTGGACATTTATCCCAGAGACATGAAAGTTTATATCCACACAAAAACTTGTACACAATATTCACAGCAGCTTTATTTGTAATAGCCAAACCTAGAAGCTAGCGAAATGGCCTTCAATAGATGAATAAACAGACTATGTTATATCCTACCACAGAATATTACTCAGCAATAAAAAGGAATAAACATCGATACATGAAACAATTTGGTTGGATTTCAGGAATAAAAATATTAGAACAAAAAGCCAATCTCAAAAGATCACACATCATATGTTTCCATTTATAGAACATTCTGTAAGTAACAAAATTATAGATATGAGAAATACGTTAGTGGTTGCTAGGGTTTAGGGATAGTGGAGGAGAAGAAAATGAATATACCTATAAAGAGGATGATCTTTGTGGCGATAAAAGAGTTCTGAATCTTCACTGTGGTGGTGGTTACACAAATCTACACTTGCGATAAAATGTCATAGAGGTATCTATACACTTTGCACCAATGTCAATTTCCTGGTTTTTATATTGTACTATAGAAATAAAAGGTATTTGAGGAAAACTGTGTAATGAGTACATGCAACCTCTTGGTGCTATGTTTTCTTATCATCATGTCTAAATAAAAGTTTAAAAGAGAAAGAGAGGGAGAGACTATCGTCTTTGAGCAATCCACTATATAAAAATAACAAATGACTAAGACCTTTAAGAGATCCTAGTATGCCAGACCCCTACTGGATCAAATTGAAAACTCTTTCTTGACCAGTGAACAAAGACATTTGCTTTAGCCTACCTAGTACAAATATGTGAATTCATTTATCCCAATCCAGAGTGCAAACTTTCTATTTTAATTAGCATAACCCATCCAAATATTTGTTTCTAGCAGGAAACTCCCTCAACTTTGCTCTCTCAGTCAACTACTTAGTAAATTTCTTTACTGGTTCATTTATTTACGGACAATTAAATCAACTCAAGGCTCACTGTGTTGACCACTATAATAGTCATAGTGTATCTTTATCATCAATAAAGATTTGAGGCTTCAGACAGCCCTCCCTATGTAAACAAACGGGATTTACAGTTCCAAGTGCTAGACTGGGTACACAGTTGGGGAGTATGATTTATGGGTGACAGAGTGAAACTAAGGAAGAACCCCAGGATTGTGTCCAAGGGAAAAACCAGAGTAAGAAAAGTCAAGGTGACTAATATGGTTTGGTTGTGTCCCCACCCAAATTTCATTTTGAATTCCCATGTGTTATGGGAGAGACCTGGTGGAAGATAATTGAATCGTGAGGGGAAGTCTTTCCCATCCTGTTCTCGTGATGATGAATAAGTCTCATGAAATTTGCTCATTTATAAAGAGGAGTTCCCCTGCACGAGTTCTCTCTCTTTGTTCCTGATGCCATCCATGTAAGACATGACTTGCTTTTCTTTGCCTTCCTCCATGATCATGAGGCTTCCATGGCCATGTGGAACCGTAAGTCCAACAAACCTCTTTCTTTGGTAAATTTGCCAGTCTCTGGCATGTCTTTATCAGGAGCATGAAAATGTACTAATACAGTTAATTAGTACTTGGAGTGGGGCTTTGTTTTGGATATCTGAAAATGTGGAAGTGAATTTGGAACTGAGTAATAGCAGAGGTTGGAACAGTTTGGCGGGCTTAGAAGACAGGAAAATGTGGGAAAGTTTGAATTTGGAACTCCCTAGAGACTTGTTGAATGGCTTTGACCAACCTGCTGATAATGATATGGATAATGAAATCCAGGCTGAGACAGTCTCAGATGGAGATGAGGAACTTGTCGGGAACTGGAACAAAGGTCACTCTTGTTATATTTTAGCAGAGACCGGTAGCATTTTCCCCCACTCTAGAGATTTGTAGAACTTTGAGAGATAGATGATTTAGATGGCCGAAGAAATGTCTAAGAAGCAAAGCATTCAAGAAGTGACTTGGGTGCTGTTAAACACATTCAGTTTTAGGTAAACAGAGCATAAAAGTTTGGAAAATTTGCAGGCTGACAACACTATAGAAAAGAAAATTCCATTTTCTGAGGAGAAATTTAATCTGGCTGCAGAAATTGGAATAAGTAATGAAGAGCTGAATGTTAATCACCAAGACAATGAGGAAAAAAATCAGGATCATGTGAATATAAATAAAATGCAAGACTGAGACTATACACCATGATGTTCAGTACAGTCATAAAAATTTGGGGCTTCAAATGTGGCTTTGACTTCTTCGTTGTAAAGTAAAAAAGGGAAATATGGTCACTTCCTAAGTGCACATTATCTACTTGGAGCAATAAGGTAAGAAGAGTTTATTTCAGGAGGTTTCATGGAAAGGGTGAATTTGCACAGTCTTTAAGAAAAGAAAAATGCAGTTTAGTGGAGAAAAAATGTTCCTCATTAGTGATTCTCAACCAGAGGTGTCTACTGCTCTGGGACATTTTACAAAGGCTTTTAAATTACATTTCTGTTGACTGTGGGTAGGTGTCCTGGGGAATGTGGCACTCTGTTGGGAATTCTGCCATGATGCAATGTGTTGCTGATGGAAGAGTACACTGTATTCTAATGGGAGAGTACAGGTGAGAGTCTCTCAGGTGTGTTGGAAAGAGAAAAGGGTGAAGAACACCTGTTTTAGACAAAGGGAGAATGGAATAATTGACTTGTCATTTATTAATTCATTTATTCTAAAAATACTCAGCATATGCCATGTGCAGAGGAAACATGAGATTAAAAAACAATCTATCATGTTGGGGAGAAATAGATGCCACTCACTGTATGCCAGGCATTGTGTTAGGAGCTTTAAATATATGATTTCATCTAATCACCACCACGACTTTGTGAAGTAAAAGTAGTGCCCATTTCACAAGTCAGGAGACTTGAGCTTAGAGACATTTAAGTAACTTGCCCAAGGTCCCTTCTTGAACAATATCAAGAGTCACTATTCCTATTGAATTTCCTGCAAACAGTGCCCCTGCAGCCTAAATAAAAATAGTTTTAATTAAAACATACTATCCAAAAGGGTTTATGACCTAATTGTGGAATGAAGACCAGTATGCTCATATTCCTAAAAACAGTATAAAAATCCCCAAAGAGGCAAAAAGAGATTAGAGGGACTAATTCTGCCAGGATTGGGGCTGGCATCCAGGAAGCTGTAGAAGTGTTACCAGTGGCAAATCCATACGGGTCTGCAGCAACATCAGTTCCTGCCTCCTCAGAAGAAAGAATTGAACCGAGGAGCTAAAGGCAGAAGAAGACACTGGGGCAAGTTTTAGAGCAGGAGGGAAGGTTTATTAAAAAGCTTTAGAGGGGAGTTGCAGAGTCTGAAAGAAAAAAAAAAAGCTTTAGAGCAGAAATGAAATAAAGTACACTCTACACTCGGAAGAGGGCCAAGTGGGCAACTTGAGAGGTCAAGTGTATGGTTTGATCTTTTGACTTGGGGTTTTATATGTTGCCGTACTTCTGGGGTCTTGCATCCCGGCTCCCCTGATTTTTTTCCCTTGGAGTGGGCTGTTTGCATGTGCAGTGTCCTGCTAGCACTTGAGAGGTGAAATGCGCAGCGTGTTTACTAGTTTTGTACAAATGTTCATTTGAGGCGTTTTTCCCTTACCAGTCAAATGTTCCTAGGAGGTCATATACAGTTAAACTCTGCCATTTTGCTTCTTAATGTACATGCTTGAGCCCACTTGCCCAACTCCTGAGACCTTATCAGAAAGCTGATGATCACCAACTTCAGGTGTTTCTATCTACTGGGAGGCTGCCTTTCCCTGGCACCGGCTGTGACCAATTATTATTTTAGAGAGGCAGTGTAACAACCACCCGACCATCACCTGTTGATCACCTGGCATTCCTGATTCCTGGTGTGTGTGTGTGCGATGGGAGTCCTCTTCTGGTCTGCTCATGTCTTACCAGCTACCTACTGAAACAGAAGCAGCATTTCAGCTGAACTGAAAAGGATGGATAAGATTATGGGAGACATTACTGCATGGGAGAGACATTGGGAAGAAACAGTAGTGTGTTCTATAAGGACTTCAGCGAACAGATTAGTACAGTTTATCTGGAAAATGTTAGACTTAGATCACAGAAAAGTGCTGTCCTTTTGAGCTTAAAAAGAAAAAGAAAAAAGATCATAGATGAGTCAGTTGCGTATACGGGACAGAAATGGACAGACTTGAAATTCAAGCACACATCTTTACTGCTATCTCTTCAATTCTGTATCCTGCCTCATCGTCTGAGTCAACAGAGAATAATCCAGGAATGGTTAGTAGAGAGACATTGATGTGTAAAATTCCATCTATTGTTTCAGCAATTTAAGACCTCAAAAAGCAAAGAGGGAATTCCAAAGGAGTGGGCAGTAAAATGGAATCTCTGGACCCTACACTCCTCTCCTTCCTGTTCCACCTCCACACACTCCTTCCACCTTTGAAACGTCAGATCCTTCTTTCCCAGTGGTGGCATTGCCAATTCAGGGAAAATGAAGCTTGTTTTGCAACTCCAAGAATCTGACTGGGTGAGAATGAATGGGCTTGCTTAGCTCATAAATAAGTCTCTCAGGTCCTTCCTGGCCTGCTCTCTTACATCCCTGCCCTATAGCTCTTGGATGCATTCAGTACAAATTCATGGTTTGGAATTGGGGGCAGCAGTTTGTACATTTGCCACACAGAGATCATGAAAGAGAAATGAAAGTGATCACAACTACCATTAGGCCTAGAGATTTGGAAAAACGAAATATGTTCTATAGAACTGATTACTGCTTCAGAAGAGATTTAAACTGTGCCTAGAAATCTGTTTCATAGATCTTATTTCTGCTACAGAAGAGATCTAAACTGTCCTAAAGTGCTGAACTCTACTCCCACTGTGCCCACAGGGATGCCATAGCTGGATTGTTGCTGCCCCGCCCACCCCTCACTCACCCTCACCCATCTCACCCACTATGACACGCTGCCCTGCCCAGCCAGAGATGATATAATACATTCAATACAGATTCATGGTTTAGATTTGGGGGCAGCAATTTGTACACAGAGATGATATAATAGGTCCAATTATGCGTGGAGGACTCAGTCAGGCACTGCCACTATTTACTAATACTGTCCTTTCTGATAGTTCTGATGTTCAGTTGGAAATCTCTGTTGGGAGCAGAAGACATCTCAATTGGGAAGAGAAGGGTGAGCTCAGAGGGCATTATCACATCACATTGCTGCATGTAATGACCATAGAAAGAAAGTGAAATGCAGGGAGAAGAGATTTAAAATTAAGAAGGAGGTGGGAGAAGAAGTTGAAAAGGGAATTAAAAGAGCTTAAACGGGAAGAAAAAGAAGAAAATATGCAATGTGAAAGAATAGAGATTTAGTATTCTACTTTTCTTGGGTTGGAGTTGGTCCTGAATTTTCCAGGGTAATGAGTAGGATATTCTGTGCCTGAGAGCCTGACGTGTTTCTTCCTTTTAGTAGTTGTATCCTGTTGCCCATGCTGCTACTTCTGCTGTTGTTTCAGGGTCATCTCAGCTTATAATAGCTAGAGCTTTCTTGGAAAGTAGGATGGTAATAAACTAATAGAAATCAATCGGCCAACTTTTTGGTACCCTCTAACTCTTCTACTATTTTTTTTTTTTAAGTTTCTCTGAAGGTTTGGTTGGAATCAAACACTCAGCGTATTTGCCATTAAACATACACGAGTACACTTAGCAACTTTACTCGTGAGGGGACAAATGTAGGTGAGAAAAGGAAAATAGAGCCAAAGTATGGAAAATCTGAAAAACAAAAAGATTCCTGTACTCTGGTGGGATTCATTTATGAGAATTTTAAATTAAAACATGATCTGGTTTACTAAAATTTAGCTTGTAAAAAATACTGCAATTGATCCTGGAAAGTGTGAGTGTAGGACGCTTAGGTTTCTTCTTGGCTGTGTGTTGCCTGAACACAAGGTCTACCTTTTACCTGCTCCTTCCTGGGACAATTACTGCAATGACTGTTAGGGGCTTTTCCATAACAGATGTTTGTATTAACATTTTAGGAAACCTATGATGGAAGACGTTGGACAGAATCCACTGGATGATGTGTAAGTATGGAAATAATAAAGGAGTTCACTAGAGGAAACTCCACAGGAAGAGTCTCCAGCAATCCAGTAAGAAAGAGCTCCATTGTGCAAGACCTTATCTCCTCAAGTCTGGGGAGGCTTCCTAGGGAGAAGAAACTTTGGTTTCAGTTCTCTGTTCTTCATCAGACTAATGATGGGGTTTTCAAAGATTGCTAGTGTCTCAAACAGCTAATCAGTCTTGCAGGAAAGGTTCATCTGCCTTCTGGCCTCCACTCGGCCCATGGCCCTCCCTGACTAGGTTAGAAGATAACAAAAGGAGAAATCTTTCCCTTGCAGGTCTTTAAATGCTTTAGAGGTATCACTTGGATTCTGCATACTTCATATAAAATTTTTTTAAATAAGTGTGCTAACATATTCATTTGAAAAAATATTTCTTTTGCTTCCTAAAAGATTTATTTTAGTGGGTTCCACTTATAGTATTTAAAATTAAAGTGTGGGTCCACTCCAGGAATTATTTTATGCCAAACAGCATAGAAATCAATTTATCATGGAAAACAAAATAAGGCTGGTTAGGCTTTTTAGCAACAGAAGAAAAGAATGAATGGAATTAATTATAGGGGAATGTCTTCTTAGAGCTCCCATGTTTTCCTGTCCTGAGTTTGTTGATAAAGATTATTTTTCTGTAGGTGCCAGATGATGGAATTACCAGCATTAGAAGCCATAAAACAGAACCTCGACTGCCTGAATTCAGACCTTGAAAAGGACCTGCAGAAACTGGATATGGAGAATCAGGTTCTCCTTAGAAAAATTAAAGAGAAAGAAGAAACTATTTCAAGGTAAGGCTTTGCAGTTGGTGAGGGAAGGGCCTCTCCTCCCCTCTAGGTCCTTAGTGATACAGAAGATGGAAGAAAGTTTCAGTTATTTGATAGTGAATCTTGGTGTGTCATTTAAATCCTAAAGTATGAACTACAGTGCCCTGAAAACACTTTATGTACAGATGTTTGCATTAAATTTTCACATTAGAGTTGATTATTTTATTGCCACTGCACTGGTAGTTATTCTGACTTCCTGAGACTTTGGAAGTAGCTTCTCCAACTGGGACCCTGGCAGATGCCTTAGGAGCTGATCCACACCTGGGTGACTTTATATTTTTCAGTCTGGAAAGAGAGCTGGCCCGGTCACTAGAACAAGCCAAAGAGGAGGAGGAATTGACCTCTATCATAAATGAACAGGAGGAATCCCTTAGGGAGCTGGAATTAGAGACAGCAAAGCTGGTAAGGAGGTATCTAGAAAAGGACCACTGTATGCATTTTGTTTGCATTCTGCTGCTCTCTCTTTCCCAGGATGTCATCCCATGTTCGTCACTTAAAAGAGTATTCTGGGCTTCCTGAGAAAAAGAAAAAAAAAAAAAGGGTATTCTGGGAATGAAGCACTGGGCATGAGGGCCAAAGGGCTTTATTCCCAGATCTGCTGTGTGAGCCAGAGTGCACTTTTCCAACTTGATAGACTTATCCCCAGATATTATTCTAGCAGCCTGTCGAAGGGGGAGAGATGATGGCAGAGCAACTTTCTTCCCTGACTTCCTTTTTCCCGATAGAAAAAAAGTAATGCAGTCCTAAGCAGGAATGTGGTGGAGCTTCAGAACAAGGTAAGGAGAGCCCTGGGTTTTTTAGGGTCCCAGAGTCCCTAAGAACATAGTGTTTTCACAAGAGAAAGGCTGGTGGGCTGGGCTGGGAGCATGCAGGAGGGGTCCTAGGTACATTCAGAATGAGAAAATATACATAAACATTAATAGAAAGGCTGTTCTCCACACAACAAATCTTGCCTTGGGAACAAGCCTCATTTATTAGGACTCCCAATAAGAGTTATCTTCTAGAACTCTCTAATCACAGAGACTGGAGAAGGGGCAACTGGCAGGGTCTGCATGCTCCCTCCTCAATGCTGCTGCCAATTGTTCTCTGGGCATTAGAGATTGTGGTGAGAGGGCTAAAGGGCCATAAAGGAAGGAGAAAAGACTTATCCTTCCTCCTACCACTCTGCCCAATTCTCTTTCTCTCTCATCATCCTCCCCTCCTCACCGTGCCCTTGCTTCCATGGGCTATGGGAACAGAAAGGTCTGTCCAGCCAGTGTGGGGTCAGGCAGCCTCCACAGGGTGAAGGAGATGCTTTTCTGCCGAGCTTCTATCCAGGGCCCAAATTAGTAACTACCATCTGCAGCCTGGGACCCCCAGTCTGCCACTGTCCTAGGTTTCCATGTCTATGTGCCTTACTTATTTCATGATTTTTAGAATGCTTTTTTAGATTTCAGGGCAATTTACAAATGTCAGTCTTGAAAAAGAAACTACAGAGCAGAAACTGGAGGAAATTAAGGTAAGTAGAAAAAACAGATTTTCTGGGAGATGTGTGAATTGCAGATCCTGGGAGAAATTGCTATCAAGGACTCCTCTAGAATATGTACTGGTTATGCCCATGTACTTATCAGAGATGAGTCAGTGTCCTTTATTCCCTGTATGTAATCCCATGGCCTGTGGGGCATTCATAACATCATAAGTCACACTAAGAGCAGAGTGACTGCAATGGATCAAAGTGGAGGGAACTGCTCCAAAGTCCCCATCTTCCACAGTCAATAAAACACGTCCTGAATGCCCACTGGGACCTGCCCTCCAGAAGTTTATTATTTAAGTGAGGACACACAAATAAGATATCAGATAGGAAGAAAATATTGACTCCCATAATCATACAGGATTGTGTCATGATCTTCTGATTTTCCAACCCATATCTCAAAGGCTAAAGAAGTTATTTATTTAATTTATTTATTTGTTTATTTATTTTTTCCTCTGCTAGAAGATAAACCCATTGAGAACATGAATTGTTTTCTATGTTGTTCATTTGTTTCCCCAGTGCCTAGAACTATCTGCCTGGCACATAGTAGATGCCCAATAAATGTATACTGAATGAAAGGATACACTGGACACCCAATAGTGGGGAAAAACCTTGTTAGGAAGCTCTCTGCATATTTATGTGGTGAGTGTGGCAATTTAACAGAGCCCATATACAAGAGCTCCATTGTCTTATGCATTTCTCAGAAAAAGAGGAGCCAGTTCTCTCTCGCTCGCTCTCTCTCCCTCTCTCTCTCTCTCTCTCTCTCTCTCTCTCTCTTTCTCTCTCTCTCTGGAGTCTCACTCTGTCATCCAGGCTGGAGTGCAGTGGCAATATCTTGGCTCACTGCAACCTCTGCCTCCCAAGTTCAAGCAATTCTCCTGCCTCAGGCGCCTGAGTAGCTAGGACTACAGGCACATGCCACCACACCTGGCTAATTTTAGTTTTTTCAGAAGAGATGGGGTTTCACCATGTTGGCCAAGGTGGTCTCAAACTCCTGACCTCAAGTAATCCACCTGCCTTGGTCTCCCAAAGTGCTGGGATTAAAGGCATGAGCCACCATGCCCAGCCCAGGTTCCTCTTTCATTTTCTGATTCAGAGGACATGCCAGTGCACACTATGAAATATGAATGGGAGGAAGAGGCTGGTGAGCTTTGGTCAGTAGGCCTGGAAGAAGGAGGATAGCTGGACTCACTGAATGGGGCATTGGCCTACTAAGGCATAAATGTTAGGTCTGCCACTCTGCAACTTTTCAAAAAGTTACATTCTTAACTTCTCTATATCTTTGTTTCCTTATTTGTAAAATGGGGAGTAATTACAAGTGCCCACCCTAAAATGTTATTATCACATGTCTTCAACATATGCTAGCCATTAGTATCATGTTCTCTGTTGGTCTGGAGATGGTGATAATTACCCACTTCCCTTCCGCAAAAGAATGCTTGTAACTTTCTGCTGTCACTCGTTGTCTTCCACAGGCGAGGCTACAGAAGACAACAGGGTCCTGTGCAAAGCAAGAGGAGGAGCTGGCCAAGGTAGAGGCAGTGTCTCTTCCACAGAGGGTCTGCCCAGGATATAATGGGAAAGAATCCCAAGGGTCTTAAAAACAGATCTGATTGAGGCATGGGAGGGGAAAGTACAAGAACATCTTGGAAATGAATTTCTGATTCTTATGTAGCTGAAGGGAAAGAAAACTTCTATTAAAAATATTGTTTTTACCCTGTCTTAGACCTCTATGTCAAATACCATTCTTGAATACCAGGGTGAAACATTCCCTGGTATTTCACCTGAGAGGCATATGACAACTTGGGCAAAATATTTCCTCTGCTTAAAATCAGCCCCTGTGCCTGATGATGAGATCACCTCTTTGTGATGTGATTATTTTTTCTCAAGTCAGGAGTTGCTAAGGTAACCAGCCAAGTGCCAGTGTACCAGGTAGGGCCCCAAGGAGGAAGCTGGGCTTGGTTCTGATTTAACTCATAGGGTTTGTTAATTTCCTTTCTTTTTAGATGGAGAGTGACTACCTATCTGTGCATGAGCTCTGTAAGGACCAGGTCTACTATGTAAAGGTACAGTGTGTCTGGAGGAAAAGTCCGAGTAGGGGCAGAATTTCTCCAAGGCCATGGGTTCCTTGGTTTTTCTTCAGGCTAGAATGAGTCACTGGGGGAAGTGCTCTATATACAACAGCAACAAGAAGATGGATGTATCTTAAGGATTTACTTTGTGCCAAGTACTGTGCTAAGCACTCAACATACAGTACTTTTCTCAATCAATTGGTCAATAATTCTTAGACTGACAGTTATGCTCAAGGGGACAATGAGGTTTCAGAACATTAGAATACAGCTAGTAACGGGGAACACAACTAGTAAATGTCAGAGCTGGGATTTGAATACAAGCAGTGACCTGAATGAGAGGGAACTCCTTTTGTTCATACACATCCATTCTGGTCACTAATTTCTTCTAATTTTTTATTAGCACTCCCCCCCACACACACTTGTGTGTGCATACTGATGAGTACACTGTTTGGAAAATAATTAGCAGAATATTTTTATTAATGACATCATGATAAAATACAGAAATTTTCCATTATGAATTTTGTTTTCAACTTTATGGAAAGAAATACCAGGAAGCTCTGAGGAAGATGGAAGAGGAAGAGGAGGTGCTGCTTCTTGAAAAAGAAATGTAAGTTTAGAAAATGGCCTCCCTGACAGACTGCAGTGAGAGTCCGGCAGTCCAGGTGGTCTTTTGAAGGGCAGGTGCTTCTCAGCACAGTGTGTCACTGTGTAAATGGCCTCCAACAGGTCTTCTCTGTCAGCCTCCACTCCATTGTTCAGACTGGAAAACCACCAGCATTCAGGCTTCCCTCTTGCCTTCCTCAGCAATTGGTTTCAGAAGTTTCTTTTTAATGTTCTTTTCTTTTGTTTGTTTGAGATGGCATTTCAGTCTTGTTGCCCAGGCTGGAGTGCAGTGCTGTGATCTCGGCTTACTGCAACCTCCGCCTCCCAGGTTCAAGTGATTCTCCCACCTCAGCCTCCCGAGTAGCTGGGATTACAGGTGCCTGCCACCACACCCAGCTAATTTTTCTATTTTTAGTAGAGACAGGGTTTCACCATGTTAGCCAGGCTGGTCTCGAACTCCTGACCTCAGGTGATCCACCCTCCTCGGCCTCCCAAAGTGCTGGGACGACAGGCATGAGCCACTGTGCTTCACGTTAATGTTGTTTTTACATGTCCTCAGTTGCATGCCATTCCTGAAAGTTGTCTGGATCTAAGTTCAGAGAGGAAGCAACATAGTAAAAAGAGGACCAGGGGCTCAGAAATATTTCTCTATATGTGTATGCTGTTCCCTTTCCCAGGATGCAGTGGGTCTACCAGACTGACCAGGGGCCCAGTGATGCCCTTTTATACTTCTTTCCATAGACTGTCTGTCTCAGGACTTGTCACACTTTCCTTTTGATTATTTATACTTTTCAATTGCAGTATATAACATACATAGAGTGCACAAATTTTATATAGCTTGGTGAATTTTTATACGAGATAACACCACTGAGATCAAGATATGGAACATTTTGAGTACCCCAAAAGTCTCCCTGTACCCTCCTCCCACTCAATACTTTTGAAAAGTAACCATTAGCTTGACTTTTATCTTTTTCTTTTTAAACCATTTTTGGGCTTTATATAAATTTAGTATGATCTCGATTGTGTCTGGCTTTCACTGAGACTCACTTGCATTGCTGCATGATTTGTTCTTTTTCATGGCTGCTATATTCTATTACATAAATATGGCACAATTTATCTATTCTACTGTTAAGGAAGATGTCGGTTATTTCCAGCTTGGAGATTTATAATAAAGCTGCTACAAGCATTCTTGTGCATGTTTTTTGATGGACATATCCTCTTATTTCTCTTGGGTTATATAGCAAGGAATAGGATTTCTAGGTCATAGGGTATACATATCTGGTTTACTAGCTAAGCTGAACAGTTTTCCAAAGTGCCTGTACCAATATCCCCTCCCACAAAAAATGTCCAAGAGTTTTAGTGACTCTTCATCCTTACTTTCACTCGGTATTTATAGCCTTTATGATTTTAGCTATTCTGGAAGGAGGGTGTAGTGATGTACAATTTTAATTTTTAAAACACATTACTGAAAAATGATATTTTATATGTATTTTATTGCTGATTAATAATGATGTGTTACAGCTTTTCACACACTTTGGAAATGTGGATGTCCTCTTTTGTGACATGTCTTTTGCCTACATCTGTGAGATTGTTAGTCTTTTCCTAATGATTTATAGAAGTTCCTCATTTTCTTCATAAGATCCTTTGTCAAATTTGTGTATTATAGCCTATTCTGTGGCTTTCCTTTTTTACTTTCTTAATGACATTTTGGATAAATGATAGTTATTAATTTAGAAAAAAATATAATCTGTGAAATGTATCAATCCATTCTTTTTTGCTTTCTGCCTTCTTTAGGTCATAAAACTACTCTCTCATGGTTTACTCTATAATTTTTTACTGTTTACCTTTTACTCAGGTTTATATTCTTTTGGAATATGTTTTTCTCTATGGTGTGAGGTTTAGATTAAAATTTGTGGATTTCTTTTTCCACATGGATATGCAGTTGGTCCAGCACCATTTATGGAAGAGACTATGCATTTGCAGTGGCATCTTATTTTATGTCTGGCGACCATATATGTGTGAGTCCGTTTCTGGATGCTTTATTCTGTACGATTAGTCTATGTTTCTATCCTGGTGCCAAAACTACACTAAGTACTGTAGCTTTATAATTAGCCTTGATATGGTAGCTTAAATTCTGCAACTTTTAAAAATGATTATCTTGGCTTTCTTGGCCCCTTGAATTTCTATATAAATTTTAAAATCGGTTTTTCAAGTTCTACCAAAACAAAAACAAAAAACCTTGCTGAGATGTTGATTGGAGTTACATGGAATCTATAAACAAAGTGAAAGGATAATTAGTATCTAAACAACAGTTTTCCAGGGCCAGGTGCTGTGGCTCGTGTCTGTAATGCCAGCGATTTGGGAGTTTGAGACTATCCTGGGCAACATAGCAAGACACTATTTTTGCAAAAAAATCAAACCGATTAGCTGTGCATAGTTGTGTATGCCTATAGTCCTGGCTACTCAAGAGGCTGAGCCCAGGAGTTTGCGGTAAAAGTGAGCTATGATTATACCACTGTATTCCAGCCTGGACCACAGAGTGAGACTCTATCTCAAAACAATAATAAAAATAAGCACTAGTTTCATACATCATGACATCTTTATCCCTTCATTTATTTAGATCTTTAATTTCTCCCAATAATGTTTTATTTTTCTGTGTTGTGTTCTTACATATTCTTTATCAGGTTTATTCCTAGGAATTTAATGTTTCTGATGCTACTATGAATGATGTGTTAATTTGATTTTCTTTTTTTATTAATATCCAAAAAATAGAGTTGGAGGCTGGGCGTGGTGGCTCATGTCTGTAATCCCAGCACTTTGGGAAGGTGAGGTGGTTGATCATGAGGTCAGGAGATGGAGACCAACCTGGCTAACACGGTGAAACCCCATCTCTACTAAAATTACAAAAATTAGCTGAGTGTGGTGGCATGTGACTGTAGTCCCAGCTACTCTGGAGGCTGAGACAGGAGAATCGCTTGAACCCAGAAGCCGGAGATTTCAGTAAGCTGAGATCACACCACTGCACTCCAGCCTAGGCGACAGAGTGAGACTCCATCTCAAAAGTAAAATAAAATAAAATAAAAAACAGAGACAGGATTCCACTATGTTGCCCAGGCTGATCTCAAACTCCTGGGCTTAAGTGATCCTCCTGCCTTGGCCTCCAAAAGTGCTAGGATTGCAGGTGTGAGCCACCATGTCCAGCCTTGATTTTTTAATTGATTACTGCTAGTGCACAGAAATACAATTGGTTTCTATATATTGAACTTGTATCATTAATCTTGCTCAATTCACCTATGTTAAAAATTTAAAGATTATTTTAGATTCTCAACTATAAATAGCAATTGTATTTTTTCCTTTTCCATTTTTAACTTTTCCTTTTTCTTGCTTTATTGAACAATTTGCAAGCATTTGTAGGCATTATTTGCTGGTATTATTTACAGGCATTTCCATTTAGTGGACCCAACCCTACTGCAGAAAATAGAACTTAGGACAACAAAACAAACAAATAAACAAACAATGAACAGAAGGCATTGGCCACTGAATAAAAGCAAGCAAATCATTCACTTGGAAAAAGAGAATGATGGACATTGGTTCCCCAGTTTTATAGCTTCTAGCCTGAAGAAAGACCAAACTGGGTGTGTAAGATGCACCAGCAGAGAAAACCTACCATCTTTCTGGACTAACAAAATAGAGAATAGAGAGTCTGAGGCAGCCAAAGATACTGGGGAAAAAGTAGAGTCAGACATTAGGAGTTCCTAAATCTGTGTCTAAACTATACCTTAATCTCTGACTGTACCTCAAAACCATGCATGCTCGGGGCAATGTGTGAGCAGTCTGGCTAAGGACAAAAGACCAGAACTGACATTTGAGCTACCACCAAGACACAAACTGCAGTTTGAATTCAAAATCAGTTATATCTGGCTTAGTGTTCATTGATTGACTTTCCCTTAAGAATGAATCACATTTTCCTGTGATTCTTTGTAAGTTGAGCAGTTATAGATTTTAAATATTGAGCATTGTGAATGTTATCAAGAGTCTAGGATATGAATCACAGATGTCATATAACTTAGGAAAGCACCTTTCATCATCCTCTCAGATAATGTTACCTAACTCTCAGTTCTGATCTCTTACCCAGATCCAAAGCCCAGAATGTCTCCTCTCAAATAGTGAAACAGGGGTCAGTTTTGGTGGACACCACCCAAAGCAACATGGTAAGTTTTTCCTATTCCAAACATGGGTTTTCCTCTATCCCCTCCTTCCCCTAGGTTCTCGTTCTCTCTCTCTGTCTCTCTGTCTCTCTCTCTCTCTCAATAATCCTATAATTAGGAAATAATGAGGTTTAGTGCCTTACTCCACATCATGTAAGCTAGGAGCTGGCAGAGCCAGAATTCAAACCTTGGCATCGTGATTCTAGGGCCCCTGCTCCTCTACCTCTCTGTGAACACATGAGAAGCCATAGCTGTGTATTTTCATTGTTTCCCATAGGAGAAGACAACCATTAAGAAACAGGAGAGAATCTGTTGGTACAAGTAAGTGGAAGAATCTTGCTTTTACCTAGCCTAGACCACATTTCACTATGCACATTACCTGATAAGGGCCAAAAGAACAAGGATAAACATATCCACTGATCAGAATACACAAGGCAGCCCCAAATGTCTCCCAGCCATTCTTATTTTTCTCAATGTATAATTAAAACACCAGAGTTGGGGCCGGGTGAGGTGGCTCACGCCTATAATCCCAGCACTTTGGGAGGCCGAGGCTGGTGGATCACTAGGTCAAGAGATCGAGACCATCCTGGTCAACATGGTGAAACCCCGTCTCTACTAAAAATACAAAAACTTAGCTGGGCATGGTGGCGCAGCCTGTAGTCCTAGCTACTTGGGAGGCTGAGGTAGGAGAATTGCTTGAACCCAGGAGGCAGAGGTTGCGGTGAGCCGAGATGGTGCCATTGCACTCCAGCCTGGGTAATAAGAGTGAAACTTCGTCTCAAAATAAAATAAAATAAAACACCAGAGTTAAACAGCAGTTATAAATAGCTCGAGAAATTTGTGGCTATTTCTAAGAAATGTGGGATAAAGATGTAGGTTGCATTTAACTTTTAATTTTCATTCTTATGATCCTAGGTATAGCCCCTTTCCATTTTCCAAGTCCTGAACTCGGTCACCTCTGTGATATTCTTTGTTGGGAAGAAAGTTCAGGGTACATTAATTTTCTTAATTATCTTACCTATAGGCTTAGACATTTTAGAAAAAAAGATCATTGAACTCTCTGTGCCTTTGCTTCTTTAATTTTTGAAATCATAAGATTGACCCTGAAGAGCTTCAAGTGGCACTTTAATAAAAAGCTTCAATTTACGATATTTCAACATAGTTGAAGGTCTTAGACCTGTTGCCAGAGTAGAATTTTCTTGAGTGCACACAAGAAAACACACACACAAAACCTTCACACACACACACACCCTTTTTTATTGGTTTGTTTCAACACCAGATGTTTAGAAGAAAGGTAATCCTTATTATTTTACCTGGAAGTTAATATCATCAATGGCTAAATCTTATTTCAAATTCTAAAACTGCTTATTACAGAGGACCTGAAAAGAACCACTAGTCAGAAGGCTCACAAGTGATGGTCCTAACCATTTTCTAACAATGCTAGAAAGGCGTGAGCAAAACATAGTACCTGGAAAGTCTTTCGTACCTCTGACTTTTCTATATGGACATCTATTCTGTTGGCGGACTTACTGTCAGGAGGCCTGGATTCAATTTCTGACCATGACATCACTCTTCTTCTGTATTGGCTGCTTCCCTACTCTTACCTTCTGTGCCCCTATTCCCTACTTTCCCTTATCAGTTTGGCCTGAAGAAAGCAATTCGCCAACCATTTATGACTATGAGGTTTCCTCCCACTGTTTGACCTCAGGCTGTCTTTTTTTCTCATGCAAATAATGATCATCTCTTTGCAGGCATTTCCAGTATGTCATCTTCATGGTCCTCATCTTCATTAGGTTGCTGGCTTATGTGTTTTTCCATCTGCAGTACATAAACCCAGACCTTCTCGTGGATGTCCTGCCCCTGGTGCTGAGCAGGGGCACCTTGGAGAGGCTGAGGGAGGTCTTATTTCCCTTCCTCACTCTAGCAGTAGAAGAAGCACTACCACACTAGTCTGGGGTAACCTGGAGGCATCACCCCACGCCCAAGTGGAGGGGGCCATGGCTGTGGCCCCATGTTGGGGATAGCCTTTGACTTAAAGCTGCTACTTGACATCTGAGTTTTTCATTTCGTTCTTTCCCTGTTTTCCCTCCGGACTGCCTCTCATTCAAATAAAGAATATGTTTGACAAGAGTTCACAGTGTTGGTCTGTGAATTTAGTCTGTGAGTCTTGGGACCTCAATAGGTCTTCACAAATTCCACTCTTTGCTGTTGAGAAGAGCTGCACTAAAGGCAAGATAATAAAAACTCCCCTCAGGACTTCCATTCTCTGCTCCCTATTTTTAAAAACTTTAAAAATCATGTACTTAGCCAGGTGTGGTGGCACCCACCTGTAGTCCCAGCTACTCGGGAGGCTAAGGCAGGAGAATCGCTTGAACCAGGGATGCAGAGGTTGCAGTGAGCCAAGATTGCACCACTGCACTCCAGCCTGGGTGACAAACCAGATGTCTCAAAAAAAATCATGTGTTTATTTGTTAGATTCTCCAGTCTCTTTGGGGTGTGCATAAGGGCACTCAATTTAGAAACCACTGGAGTGGATGCAAAGCTTGTCCCCTTCTACTATTTTAATAACACATTATCTCCCCTACAAGCTATGTCTTACAAGATTAAGATGTGGGGGGAAAAAATCAGGTTTTCTCCTCTAAGAATGAGTAATGAATGGTTACTCATTCTTAGAGGAGAAAAAAATTATCCTGAAATTCAGGTGCAATTAAAAGGCAGTGTATAAAATCAGAAAGTGCTTGAGATACAGCCAAACACAAATTTGTACCTGCCTATCCTTGAATCCCAATTCAAATGCCCTCCCTCCCATAAGGCTGCCTGTCACCCCTTCTCACTGAAGATAGCCTCTCTTGCCTTCCAGATGCTCCTGAAACCTTCTCTGGGCTTCCCATACTTCCCTATCCACTTCTGTCCCATGGTGTCATTGCTGTGTACCTTGACCTTGGGGCTGATGATCCCTTTCTTTCTGTATCATCTCCCATGTTCCTTTCACACAGCATCTTCACAAAGTAGGATTTAATAAAAGAGGGAATGATTCCTTGAGTAAAGTGTATTTCTTTCCCAGAGCACCTGGAGGTTCACAATTGGAACCATGAACCTAGACCCTTTATTGTGAAAGCTCACACTTTTGCAAAAACAGCCAAACTGGGCCTGGATGGTGCAAAGAGAAGGGAAGTAGAAGAATGTGGCACAAAACATGAGGTCATCTGGCCAGCTGGTGGCATCTCCATGGTTACCAAAGTGGTGGAGATGCCTTTCTTTGCCTGTTTCTTCCTCCTACACATTTCCTACGCTCTTACTTTCTAGTGACCTTCTCTCCTTTAGAAACTGTTACTGATGTAGGTTTTAATTGAATTTCACTTGGACAGCATCCGGGCAGAAGAAACTTCCATCCGGGACACTGTGTTTACTTTGGCTGCAGACATGGCCCTGTCTCACGTTTTCTTTCTGAGGTCTGGGGAAGAGAGTGAATGATCACAGAACAAGGTGTCTATAAAATGAAAAACTGGCCAATATCACCCTCTTGTGGCCAAATGAAAGCCTTGTGCATTTCAACTGGCTTCACCTGAAGGAGTAATTAACAAATTGAAGCAAGAAAGAGGGTTCAGATGTCACCATTGGGTAATTTTCTGTATTTGTTCTAATAAGTCTAATTAGTCTTCATTCATCTATTCATTTATTCAATGAATACTTCATGAGCATCTTCCTTGGGCTAGGCAGTATTCTAAGTGCTGGGATACAGCAATAAACTCAACAGACAAAAATCTCTGCTAACATTCTAATGGATAGAGGCAGACAATAAACACAATTAAATATACAAATATTGGATGATGTGAAGTGATTTAACAAAGTTCAGTGGGGAGAAGGGAGTGCTGAGGAGGAGCGCTCACAATCCTGATTGAGAGAGTGGCATTATAACAAAGACCAGAATGAGATGAAGGATCCAGCCAGTTGGAAGATGAAGAGACAGCAAAGACACAGTCTTGAGGTTGGAGGGTGCCTGTGATGCTGAGTTCCTTTGTAGATTCCTAGCTCACACTTCTGTAATGGTTCCTTCATTAAAGTTTCTTCATCAGAATCCTCCAAGTTGAATTCTGATTCTGCTGGGACAGGACCCTAGCTGATACACTGTCCACTGTCCAGAACATTTCCTAGGCTGAAGGACTTCAGCATGTGGGTGACTCTAAGACTAGAAGTGAATGTGAGAAGAATGGCTCTGGCTGGCAAAGAGAAGTATCCCATTCCCATCCCATCACACAATTCCTTATCAACTTGCAGAACACTCAGGCTCTCCTGCACCACCTAACCCTCCCTGCAGACTCAACCCTACACAAACTTGGGCCCATCCCAACGTTCAAGACTGGCTAGAAAGCAGTAGCTTGGGATTTGAAACTTTGACACTGTGCTAGAAATCCATGTTGCTGACACGTAGTTGCCTTTGTTCCCTGCAGAGAGCCTGCCTCCAATAGGAAGCTGGCTTCAGAAGGGTCTGAATAGCTTTCTTAAATCTTGAAAGCAGTAGCGTTGATGGCTGCTGCTTTAAAAAAAAATGTATATCTATATAGAGAGATATATATTTAAACAGACAGACAAAGCCTTGCTCTCTCACCCGGACTAAAGTGTAGTGGCGTGACCACAGCTCACTGCAGCCTCAACCTCCCAGGCCCAAGCAATGCTCCCACCTCAGCCTCCTAGGGCAAGAGGATAGCTTAAGCCCAGGAGTTTGAGAACAGCCTGGGCAACATATTGGGACCCTGTCTCTTTTTTTGAGACAAAGTCTTGTTCTGTTGCCCAGGCTGGAGTGCAGTGGTGTAATCTTGGCTCACTATAACCTCCACCTCCCCAGTTCAAGCCATTCCCTTGTCCAGTCGAGTAGCTGGGACTACAAGCACACGCCACCATACCCAGCTAACTTTTTTCATTTTTTGTGGAGACTGGGGTCTCCCTGCTGCCTAGGCTGGTCTTGAACTCCCGGCCTCAAACGATCCTCCCACCTCAGCCTCCCAACTACTGGGATTACAGTCACGAGCCATCACACCTGGCCACCACTGCTTAAAATGAGCAGCGCTGAGCTGGGGATCTGATTTCCAGTCATGGGGAGCTCACCACTCCCATAATATCCATCTGTTTCTGAAAGGTTTTAATAAAAGAATGTAAAGTACCTAGCATAGCAGCATGTAGTGGTATTCAACTAACACCGGCTTTCTTTTCCATTGCTTTTATCTACTAATGAATCTTAGTTCTGTCTTACAAAGCGACAGAAAAATGACTGCCTCCTTCACATTTTAGTCACTAAAATTGAACAGCCTTCTGTTCTCCAAAATGAACATTCCCAAGTCCTTTCAGTTCACATGGCATAACTTTTAGATGGTGTGTTATCTTATTTATCCTTCCCTGGAACCCTACGGAGCTAAATGGAATGCAGTACTATAAATGATATCTGTCTAGCAAAATACAGTAGCCCCATTCTCCTTCTATTCTGAACATTATGCCTTTATTAATGCTTTCTAACATTTTGCTAGCCATTTTGGCAGCTGCTTCACACAAAGATATGAGCTTGGAGTTCACCAAGATTCCTAGCCCTTTTGAACATGAACTCTTCTCACTCTTCATCTCCTCTGTTTTGTATTTGTAAAGATTTTTTTAAACTATGCTACATGCAGGACTTTCCACTTGCTCTGTCGAATTTCATTTTGTTGGTTTGGGTGCTTCATTTTATTTTGTTATGATGTTTCCAACCCTAGATTCTATGAAGAAATTCATCAGCTCACTTAGTGATCAGTGACACCTCGTAGAGTGGAGTTTGGTTGCAGAGAGGCTTAGCTGTGAGATCTCCTTCGGCCTTGGAATAATCATTGACCTCAGGCAGTTAGTTAACTCTTCCCTTAAAGTAGTTAATAATACAATACTCTCCCCTCCAGGGAGAGTGTTACAACAGGGCAAGTTCTTTCAGTATTCTGAAATGGAATTTCTTTGGGTATGAAGGCTTGAATTTAATTCAATGAATTAGGCTTCTCTATCTCATTAGCTATCTTAAAATGTAATTATCTGTTAACTGTTTTGGACTATCCTTTTTATCATGCTGGAGATCAATTTCCTTAATAGAGAAGGCTGATGTGAAATAAGACTCTTAACTATCAATATTACACATTTTGCCCTAGGAATTGGCCTATCCCTTTCACTTCTGCTTATTGCAAACATATTAAAAGTACCTTTTTAAAAAATTCCACTCTATCTCTTGGCAAGTTTCAGTGTTGTCTTGAAAAAAAAACACTGAACAAGTCTTAGACCATGGTTTCAGCAATTTTGTTATTTATTTGATTTTATACAAGCCATATACCCTCTCTGGGCCTGGGGTAGACTTCCAGGTGATTTCTAAAATAATTCATGCTGACGTTATTTGATTCTGTGAAATAGTTCACTATGGTCCTTGGGTGAGTAAGAACCAACCTTTTCCTAACATTCTCTAAGTCCCCAGGTTTCAGCCTTCCCTAGCAATCTTAACCTCTTTTCCAGAGGATTCCTCTGGAAGCCTGGAAGTGCTTATGCCACTTTTCCTTGTCCAAAGTCTCAGCAGTAGTGTTTCTTAAGAATGAATTAAGGTCGTGCCCGGTGGTTCACACCTGTAATCCCAGTACCTGGGAGGCCAAGGCAGGCGAATCACTTGAGTCCAGGAGTTCAAGAGCAGCCTGGCCAACATGGTGAAACCCTGTCTCTACTAAAAATACAAAAATTAGCCAGGGTGGTGGTGCATGCCTGTAATCCCAGCTACTTGGGAGCGTGAGGCAGAAGAATCACTTGAACCTGGGAGGCAGAGGTTGTAGCAAGCCGAGATCATGCCACTGCACTCCAGCCTGGGCAACATAATGAGACAATGTCTCAAAAAAAAAACCAAAAAAAATTCGTTAAGACCTTCCAATGTAAAGGCTTAGTTCAGTAAATATTTACTGAGTTCCTACTATGTACCAGACACTGCAATGAATGAATGGGGTGAAGTGGGGAGATGGGGGAGAAGAGCTGTTTAAGAATAAGCAATTAATCATGCCCTCAAAACCTCTTAATTTTGTGGCAGATCCCACATTCAGTATCAAGGTTAGAGGTAATTTTGAAGCTTCTCTGAGGTAAAAATGCTGACTTAGTGGGAGCCCAGAACTGATCATCTACTGTATGGCAGACATTGTGTTAGATAGGCCATATGGTCTCCATTTCACAGTTTGAAGAGTTGCCTAAGATTATGCATCTGGTAAGCAGCACAGACAGAACTCACCTCTGGCCTCCTCCAGAACATTTCCCTTTCATATTTAGGTGTAATAAAGACCTTTGAAGTCACCAGTATTAGCCTACAACTCAGAAATATTGAATCAGTAAGTAGAGTCAGTTATTTCCATCACTTATTTTTCTTTCTCCTTTGTAATTTGTTCAAAGATAGTATAGGGACCCCAAATCATTCTATTTGTTGTCTTAAATTTTACTTTGGAGCCCAATTATTCCTCTAGTTTAATAATTCCCATTAAAAATTTTAAAATGCTTTAAATAAATGCTTTATTAAACCATCAAAGGCCATTTATACCTTAGCATGAGTAAATAATGGAAAGGTTGGATTCCACAGGGTATAGGGGGTGCTTGAAGGAATTATTAGGCCATTGTCTTTTTTTTTTTGGAGACAAAGTCTTGCTCTATCACCCATGCTAGACAGCAGTGACATGATCTGGGCTCACTACAACCTCCACCTTCCAGGTTCAAGCAATTCTCCTGCCTTAGTAGCTGGAACTACACACATGCGCCACCACCACAGCTAATTTTGTGTGGTATGTGTGTAGATGGGGTTTCACCATATTGGCCAGGCTAGTCTCTAATTCCTGACCTCAAGTGATCCACCCACCTCAGCCTCCCAAAGTACTGGAATTACAGGCGTGAGCCACCGTGCCCAGCCATTATCAACTGAAGGAGGGTGAGGGCATTGAATCCAGGGCTAACCAGGAAGCTAAAGTAATCATTTGAAAAAGCAGGCTTGTCTGAGTTGGCTGTTGGGGGAAGAATGTAATGCTTTATTTCTCACACATAACAATGCCCTTTTCAAGCTATAATTTCTAGTATTAAATAACTGGACTTGGGGAAGCCCAACCCACTCCAGGGGTGACATTATTCCCTGCAGGTTCCTCTCTTGTAAGTCCCAGTTGAAATGTTCATGGTGGATCTCTATCCCACACAATATACACATTTACTATTTGGGCTTTCATCAGCTCCTTTGAAATCCTTGCCTTTATACCAAGGTCATCACCCTTTGTGTGTGAGTGTCAGCTTAAAAGAACAAGTTGCCCCCTGAATAGACTGAATGTTTGTGTCTCTCCAAAATTCATAAGCTGAGACTAAAATCCCCAATGTGATGGTATTTGGAGGTGGGGCCTTTGGGAGGTAATTGGGTCATGAGGGCAGAAGGATTAGTGCCCTTACAAAAGGGACCTCAGAGAGCTGCCTTGCTCCTTCTGCCATGTGAGTACAAAGGAAGAAGAGTGTTATCCATGAACCAGAAAGAAGGCAAATCAGACACCAAATCTTGTATCTTGATCATGGTCTTTCCAACCTTCAGAACTATAAGTTAATTTCTCATAGTTGCTAATAAGCTGCCCAGTCTATGATATATTGTTATATAGCAGCCAAACAGAGTAAGATATCCCCTCTTAGTTTCAGTGAGTTTGAATCCTGAAGAGTCTGTGGTCCTCAAACTCAAGAGCTGCCAGCTCTGTGGCAGGGCCCATAAACACACAGGTCTTGCTCCATTTTCTTGGGCTATAAAAGCCTTCCCTTCCAGGCTGCTATCCCATGGCTCTCAGCTGGTGAAGCTGTCCCAGTGTGGGGTCATCTACCCTTAACCAGCAGAGAAATGACTTTCCAGTAGTATAAAGAGCCTAATCCTCTGCTTGGAGGTTAAGATTTATTTTTCTTTTGGGGGGTTTGTCAGTAGATTGATGAAGTCTGAATCTAACTTAAGGGTTTTCAGATCCTGAATTTCTCAGCCCCATTGGAGAAGTTACAGAAGAGTAGAAAGAGCTATAGCAGTGGCTTCTGGCAGTTCTTAGGAGAATTGTGGCTCAGAGGAGGTAAGATGGGGCAGGGGCAAGAGCTAGGACAGTGTTGTGGACAGGGAAAGTCTAAGAGGGTCTGATGATAAAGGGAATAGAATTCCTGGGTAAGAATCCTTGCCTTTGCTAGAATTTCTCTGCTGAAAATGTAAGTGGTTAGGAGATTCCCTACCTTCCAGGTGAGCTAAACCTGGAACTACATTTACAGTCAACTGTAAACAAAATCACATGACAGTTTAAACCCTACACAGTCCACACTCAGTACTGTAGTCTGGAAATAAGAGATAAATCTAAGATTGGATACTGAAAGATTCACCTGCCTCTCCAGGCATGGTCTGATCTAGAAAACTGATAAGTCAAAATGGGCCTAAAATTTAGTCTGCCAGTGACTTCTCATGTAATGGAAAACTCATCTTCTCCCCAAGGTTTTATCCTACTGGGAAGATCACCAGTGATCAATCTTTTTTTATTAATTTTTTATTTTTAAATTTTGAGACAGAGTCTCGCTCTGTCACCAGGCACCAGGCTGAAGTGCAGTGTCACAATCTGGGCTCACTGCAATCTCTGCCTGCTGGGTTCGAGCAATTCTCCTGCCTCAGCCTCCCGAGTAGCTAGGACTACAGGCGCGTGCCACTGTGCCCAGCTAATTTTTGTATTTTTTAGTTGAGACAGGGTTTCACCATGTTGCCCAGGATGGTCTCTATCTCTTGATCTCGTGATCCGCCCGCCTCGGCCTGGGATTACAGGTGTGAGCCACCTCACCCAGCCCAGTGATTAATCTTATAAGAGAAAGTGTCAGTTAGAAAATTTTATGTCCCTTCACTTGCATTACTGTGCTAGGAAAAATAGGCATGAGAGGATTGTGCATTTTATTATATTCACAGGGTAAAAGGAAAGTACTAACTAATGCAAAGAAGTATGAGAGAAGTGTCATCCCGAGAATACAAAAAGATTCAGAGGAAAAAGATGGCATCTAGAACAGAAAGGAGCTAAAGGGAGAGGTGTCATTTGATACAGACATTGACCAAGGGATTGTGATTTCAACTTATGGAGATGGAGGAGGAAGGGCCTTCTAACTGAGGAAAGGTAAAAGATGGAAATTAAAATGTGCCCTCAGGCTTTAATATCTTAACTGCCTGGGGAGAGGCTACAGGTAAATTAATCCTTCCACTATTTTGAGTTCAGAGACAATCTTACAGCAGCTTACCTGATTACTAGTTGTTCAGGAAACTTTGTTTATTATCCACTTATATTTGCTATGCAAGAAAGAGTTTAAAATAGAATCAGTAAAGTTTGGTCTTCGATGGATTAGATATTGACATGACTGGGAGGGGGGAGAAGAAAGCACCAGATAATCCTGAGGGCTCCCCAAGGTTAAACCTTCTAAATGTTTAAACCTCGAAACCATTTATTCCCAGAGATATTCTGACCAAAGTGAAATATTTGCTAGAGAAAGAACATTTTGTGGGCCTCCAGAAGAATCCTGTCACTTCCTTTATAGTAGATTCTCAACACTAGTAACACATCAGAATCACTTGATTACAATTTAAAATATGATGCCTGGGCCCCATCTCCAGATATCTTGATTTTATTTAGGGGCATCGGTATCTTTGAAAACCTCCTCAGATGATTCTGCTACTGGATAGAACACCTTGACTATGAGTTGGCCAGGTTCTTGAACAAAGAATTGAACAAAAAGCACAAATGGAGCAACAAAAGGCAAAACAACAAAAGAATGGAGTAAGAAAGGCACAGATTTTTTGAAAATGCAAAAGTACAATTCACAGAGTGAGAGCAGGCTTGAACAAGTGGCTCAAAAGCCTCCCTATTGCAATGCTCCCTGGGGTTTTTATAAAGCCAAAAGAACTTGGCATGACCCCTAGGTGCCCTTCAGAGACCTCCAAGTGGTTGCAGTCTATGAAAGATGGGCCTCTGGCCAATCAGATGCTGAAGTGGAAACTTCTGTCTTATTATCACAGGAGGGAGAATGTGGCCTGTATGCCACCCAATCTTGGCTAGAAATGCCTGCACCTTCTGTTCTTTTGTTGATGCCTTAACCTTTGGTTACCCTAATTCCCTATTCTTCTGCCTCACATCTGTAATCCATACACTTTGGGGGGCTAAGGTGGGTGGATCACTTGAGGTCAGGAGTTCAAGACCAGCCTAATCATCATGGTGAAACCCCCATCTCTACTAAAAAGACAAAAATCAGCCAGGCATGGTGGCACACACCTGTAATCTCAGCTACTTAGGAGGCTGAGGCAGGAGACTTGCTTGAACCTGGGAGCCGAGATCATGCCAGCGCATTCCAGTCTGCATAACAGAGCAAGATTCCATCTCAAAAAAAACACAACTTGTGTTTCTAGAAGCTAAAATGACAAAACAGAAAATGTACCATTATATGAGCCACTAAGAAAAATGACTGCTAATTAAACTATGATTATGTCATCAACAAACATAACACATGCCATTTCTAATTCAACAGTTATCAAATGAATGAAATCCAATTTTCCATGTGGTGACTTACATTACATGGTAGAAAAATCAAACATCAAATTATTTTGGCCAGGCTCAGTGGCTCATGCCTGTAATTCCAGCGCTTTCAGAGGTGGAGGTGGGCACATCACCTGAGGTCAGGAGTTCCAGAACAGCCTGGTAACATGGGGAAACCCTGTGTCTACTAAAAACACAAAAATTATCTGGGTGTGGTGGCTCATGCCTGTAATCCCAGCTACTTAGGAGGCTGAGGCAGGAGAATCATTAGAACCCAGGAGGTGGAGGTTGCAGTGAGCCAAGGTCACACTACTGTGCTCCAGCCTGGGTGCCAGAGTGAGAGTCTGCCTCAAACACACACACACACACACACACACACACACACACACATGCAATAAACCAAAAAAAATCTTTTAAAACTTGTTTTTATTATAAGTTCACAGAGTACATGTCCAGGTATGTTTCATGGGAATATTGCATAATGGTAGGGTTTGGGCTTCTGTTGAAACCATCATCCAAGTACAAAATATAGCACACAACAGGTAGTTTTTTTTTAACTCTCTCCCCTCTTGCTCTCTCACTCCCTTTGGAGTCTCCAACTTCTATTGTTTTTATCTTTATGTCCATGTGTACCCATTGTTTAGCTCCCACTTATAAATGAGAACATATGGCATTTAATTTTCTGTTTCTATGTTATTCTTCTTAGAATAGTGGCCTTCATGGAAGCAGCTACATCCATGTTGCTGCAAAGAACATGAATTCATTCCTTTTATTCCCCCTTGAGACAGGGTATCCCCCTGTTGCCAAGGCTGGAGTACAGTGATGCCATCATAGCTCACTGCAATCTCCAACTCCTAAGGATCCTCCCACCTTAGCTTCCAAGTAGCTGAGACTACAGAATGCCACGAAGTCTGGCTATTTTTTTTTTTTTTTTTAGTAGAGGTGAGGTCTCACCATGTTGCTCAGGCTGGTCTTGAACTTCCAGGCTCAAGCAATTCTCCTGATTTGACCTCCCGAAGTGCTTGGATTATAGGCATGAGTGACTATGCCCAGCCAGAATTTATTCTTTTTTTTTTTTCAGCCCAGGCTGAAATGCAGTGGCAAGATCTCAGTTCACTGCAACCTCTGCCTCCCAGATTCAAGTGATTCTCCTGCCTCAGCCTCCCAAGTAGCTGGGATTACAGGTGCCAACCACTTTTCCTGGCTAATTTTTTGTATTTTTGGTAGAGACAGGGTTTCACCATGTTGGCCAGGCTGGTCTCAAACTCCTGACCTCAGGTGATTTGCCCACTTTGGCCTCCCAAAGTGCTGGATTACAGGCTGAGCCACCTCACCCAGCCCAAAATTCATTCTTTTTCATGGCTGCATAGTATTTCATGGTGTGTGTGTGTGCGTGTGTATAATTATATATACACATTATAATTATATATATTAAATATATATAAAATCAGTATATATAATTATATATATAATTTAAATATATATAAAATTATATATATATATATAAAATATATATATATATAATTTTCTTTATCCAATCCACCAATGATGGACACAGGCTGATTCCATGACTTTGCTATTGTGATTGGTGCTGAGAAACATAGGCATGCAGGCATCTTTTTGATAAAATGATTTCTTTTCCTTTGGGAAGGTACCCAGTAGCGGCATTACTGAGTCAAATAGTAGCTCTATTTTTCGTTCTTTGAAAAGTCTCCACACTGTTTTCCATGGGGGTTGAACTAATTTGCATTCCTACCAACCGTGTAGGAGTGTTCTCTTTTCTCTGCATTCTCATCGATCTCTGTTAGTTTTTTGACTTTTCAATAATTGTCACTCTGACTGGTGTGAGATGGTATATCATTGTGGTTTTATATTGTATTTCTCTGATGATAGGGATGTTGAACATTTTTTCATGTTTGTTGGACACTTTTTGAGAAGAGTCTATTCATGTCCTTTACCCACTTTTTAATGGGGTTGGTTTTTTGCTTATTGATTTAAATTCCTTATAGATTCTGGATTTTCATCCTTTGTTAGATGCATAGTTTGCAAATATTTTCTCCCATTTTTTTGGTGTGGTCTCTTTACTATGTTGATAGTTTATTTTGCTGTGCAGAAGCTCTTTAGTGTAACTAAATCCCATTTGACCATTTTTTGTTTTTGTTGCATTTGCCTTAGTTATAAATTCTTTGCCTAGGCCAATGTCCAGAAGAGTTTTTTTCAGATATCTTCTAGGATTTTTATAGTTTGAGGACTGACATTTAAGTCTTTAATCCATCTTGAGTTAATTTTTGTATATGCTCACCATATAGGTAGGAGTCCAGTTTCATTCTTCTGCATATGGCTAGTAAGTTTTCCCAGCATCATTTATTGAATAAAGTGTCATTTCTCCACTGTTCATTTTTGTTGACTGTGAGTTTATCAAAGATGGCTCTTATTTTGAGGTATGTTCTTTTAGTATCTAGTTTCTTGAGGGTTTTTATCATGAAGGGAAGTTGAATTTTATCAAAAGCTTTTCCCATATCTATTGAGATGATCATATGGTTTTTGCCTTAACTCTTTTTATGTGGAATCACATTTACTGATTTGCACATGTTGAACCAGATTTGTGTTCCAGCAATAAAGTCTACTTGATTATGGCATATTAACTTGTTGATATGCTGCTGGATTCAGTTTGCTGTTATTATCTTGGGGATTTTTGTATCTATGTTCATCAAGGATATTGGCCTGTAGTTTTCCTTTTACACTGTGTCTTTGCTGGGTTTTGGGATCAGGATGATACTACTTTTATAGAATGAGTTAGGGAGGAATTCCTCCTCCTTGATTTTTTTGGAATGGTTTCAATAAATTGGTACCAGCTCTTCTTTCTATGTATGATAGAATTTGGCTGTGAATCTATCTGCTTCAGGGCTTATTTTGACTAGTAGATTTTTTTTAAATTACTGATTCAATTCCTTTCTCTCTCTCTCTCTCTTCTTTTCTTTCCTTCTTTTTTTTTTTTTTTTTTTAAGACAGGGTCTTACTCTGTTACCCAGGCTGAAAGAGCAGTGTCATAATTTCGGCTCACTGCAGCCTCAAATTCCCGAGCTCAAGCGACCCTCCCACCTCAGTCAGCCTCCCAAGTAGCTTGGACCACAGGTGTACATCACCATGCCTGGCTAATTTTTGCATTCTTTGTAGAGATGAAGTTTCACCATGTTGCCAAGTATGGTAACTTGGCAAAGTTACCTGAACTCGAGTAATCCTGAGCTCGAGTAATCCTCCTACCTTGGACTCCAAAAGTGCTGTGATTATAGGTGTGAGCCACTGTGCCTGGCCTCTGATTCAGTTTTATACTGGGTTTTTGGTCTGTCCAGGGTTTTAGTTTCTTACTGGTTCAGTGGGAGGTTGTGTGTTCCCAGAAATTTACACATTTCCTCTAGATTTTCTAGTTGATGTGCATAGAGATGTTCATAGTAGTCTCTTTTTTATTTTTTGTCTTTCATTTAGTTCTATTGAGATCTTTGCTTTTTTATTTCTTCTGCTAGTTTTGGGTTTGGTTTATTCTTGTTTTTCTAGTTCTCTTAAGTGTGACATTAGGTTTTAATTTGGAAATTTATATCTGTTTGATGTAGGGATTTAGTACTATAAACTTTCTTCTTAACACTGCTTTCATTGCATCCCTGAGGATCTCAGAGGTTTGTTGTGTCTCTACTTTCACTTATTTCAAAATTTAAAAAAAATTTCTGCCTTAATTTTATTGTTTACCCAAAAGTTATTCAGGAGCAAGTTGTTTAGTTTCTGTGTACTTGTGTGGTCTGAGAGTTGGCCTTTTTGATTTCCAATTTTATTCCATTGTGGTCTGAGAAGATTCTTGATATTTCGATTGTTTTGAATTTATTGAGATTTGCTTTATGGCTCAGTATGTGGTCAATTTTAGATAATGTTCCATGTACAAATGAGAAAAATGTGCATTCTGTGGTTATTGAGTGTTGTACTCTGTAGATGTCTATTAAGTCCATTTGGTCATGAGTCCAATTTAAGTCCAGAGATTCTTTGTTAGTTTTTTGCCTCAGTGCTCTGTCTAGTGCTGTCAGTGGTGTATTGCAGTCCTCCACTACTATTGAATGACATCTATCCCTGTAGGGCTGAGGGCCCCACAGGGTCGTGGGGTGAGCCTTATGCTGTGCTGAGGCGCAGGATCCGAGAAATAAAAAGACAGGACACAGAAGTACAAGGAAAACGCAGCTAGACATAGGGTGCCATAGCACCTATAAGTGGAGTCAGGCGAGGCCCTGAATGTCCAGAAGCATGAGTATTTACTGTGTATAGGTTAGGAGGCAGGGCAGTGAGTGAAATCATCTTTAAGGATAGTGATAGGGTCATGAGCGATAAAGCATGGGGTTCACCCCCATTGGGTCACCTAGGCCAGGAGGTGGACAGTGCACAGGAAGGGGCCTGAAGGCAAGGGTTGTGTGCAGTAAGGGGTCCACCCCCATTAGGTCACCAAGGTTTGAAGGTGGGCCGTGCGCAGTGAAGAGGGTGCAGTGTGCAATACTTCTATGGGCAAACTACTTCTAAGAAGATTAATAGGAGGATGCTTTAAGTCACATAGCACTGACAGAGCTGTCAAGGTTACCGCCACCTTCTGGCAGCTTCCAATGGGTTCTATGGGAAGATGCTTTTCAAGCAGCACAGTAGCAAGAGCTGATCAAGTTCACAGTCACCAGGGTGGATTGCCGGTCTGAGGGCAGCCTCCCACAATAACTGGAGCAAGGTTCTATAACTCCTTTATCAGGAGGAGTGGCTCTTGCCCCAAGCCTGCCATACAGCGGCTATCTTTACAATACTGAACACTGCCGCCTGGTCCGTGGATTCTTGTCCTGGTATAACGGTTTCTCCCTTAAATCATGCTCTGCACTGTGTCTGTTCTAGGCATTCCTCTGATTATAAGCTGCTTATTCCTTAATTCATGCTCTGTACTGTGTCCACTCTAGGTATTCCTCCGATTATGAACTAAGATATAATTATAGGTATTTATGTAGGGAAAATACTATCAACTATTATTTGATTATATATAGAGGATTATATAAAGGGATTTGTCAAGCCCAATTTCTATAAACTATTATATGATTATGTAAAGGGTTATATAAAAGGAAATAGCTGAGTAGTAACACTGTAAAGTGAGATATTCCTCAGGCCCTAACTGTGCCAGGGTTCTGCTCAGGGTTCTCTCATTCCTTGGTGCCTATATGGGGGTTTACCCACATATCCCCTTTCTTAGGACTAGTAGTATTTGTTTTATAAATTTGGCTGCTCTGATGTTGGGTGCATTCCTTTTTTTTTTTTTTTTTTGAGACAGAGTCTTGCTCCATTGCCCAGGCTGCAGTGCAGTGGGGCAATCTTAGCTTACTGCAACCTCTGCCTCCCAGGTTCAAGCAATTCTCCTGCCTCAGACCTCCCAAGTAGATGGGACTACAGGTGCACACCACCAAGCCCAACTAATTTTTTACTTTTAGTAGAGATAAGGTTTCACTATGTTGGCCAGACTGGTCTTAAACTCCTGACCTCAAGTGATCCACTTGCCTTAGCCTCTGAAAGCACTGAGATTATAGGTGTGAGCCACTGTGTTAGGCCGGACACATTCATATTTAGGATAGTTAAATTTATTGTTGAATTGAACCCTTTATCATTATATAATGGAATTCTTTGTCTTTTTTTTACTGTTTTTTGTTTAAGGTCTAATTCATCTGATGCAAGAATAGCAAACTTGCTCTTTTTTGTTTTCCATTTGCATAACAAATTTTTTTCTATCCTTTTAGCCTTTGCATGTCAATGCACGTAAGGTGAGTCTCTTGAATGCAGTAGAAGTTTGGGTCTTATTTTTCAATCCAGTTTGCCATTCTGTGTCTTTGGAGCATTTAGGCTATTTATATTCAGGATTAATATTGACATGTGATGTTTTGTTCCTGTGATAGTGTTGTTGGCTAGTTGCTTTCTAGTCTCAATTGTGTAATTGCTTTATAGAATCAGTGAGCTTTGTATACATGTGCTTTTACAGTAGCAAATATTATTCATTTGTTTCCATGTTTGGAATTCCTTTAAGCATTTCTTATAGGGCTAATCTGGTGGTGATAAATTCCCTTAGCGTTTGCTTTTCTGGAAGACTTATTATATCCCCTTCATGTATAAAGTTTAGTTTGGCAGGGTCAACTATCAAATTATTCATAATATTTCTATTTAATACATGATATCTTTGTCTGGAGCCCTTAAGGCTGTTCTATTCTGTTCAGTAGCTACTAACAACATGTGTTTAGCCCAAAATGAAAGTGTAGTATCAGATTTCAAAGACTTATTGTGATATAAAATGATGTTAAATTTCTTGCTAGTCATTTTCTTTTTATTTTTGTTCTCCCATTGGGTCAAACACTAGTAATTTTTCATTCACTATATGCTGAAGTGATAATATTTGAGATATGTTGGGTTAAATAATAGATACAATCAAAATTAACCTTACCATTTTCTATTTTTCTGTTTATCTTTATAATGCAGTTTCTAAGGAATTTAAAGTTACATATGTAGCTTGTGTTTCTTTTCTTTCTTTCTTTCTGGTTTTTTTTTTTTTTTTTTTGAGAGACAGGGTGTCGCTGTGTTGCCCAGGTTGGAGTGCAGTGGTGCAATCTCGGCTCACTGCAACCTCCACCTCCCAGATTCAAGCAATTCTCCTGCTTCAGCTTCTGAAGTAGCTGAGACTACAGGTGTGTGTCACTATACCCAGCTAATATTTGCATTTTTAGTAGAGACAGGGTTTCACTATATATTGGCCAGGCTGGTCTTGAGCTACTGACCTCAGGTGATTCACCTGCCTCGGCCTTCCAATGTGCTGGGATTACAGATGTGAACCAGTGCACCTGGTCATGTAGCTTATATTTCTGTTGGACAGCACTACCTTAAATTATGTAGGAAATTTATCTATTGGGTAAAACAGTAGAATTCTGGACTTATGGAACTATTTTGTGACTTTCTGCCCAGAGGTAAAAGGATGATACTAAAAAAAATCTATGAACTTACAAAATGTGCCATCTTAACCATTTTAAAGTGTACAATTCAGTGGCATTAAGTACTTTCAAAATGTTGTGCAACCATTACCACTATCCATTTCCAGAACTTTTTCATATTCCCAAACTGAAACTCTGTACCCATTAAACAACAACTCTTCATTTACCTGTCCATCTCATCTCTACCCAGTCCCTGGTAACCACAAGTCTGTTATCAGTGTCTGTGAATTTGAGTAGGTACCTCATATAAGTGGAATCATACACTATGAGTCCTTTTGTGTCTGGCTTATTTCACTTGCTATAATGTTTTCAAAGTTCATGTTGTAGCATGGATCCTATAGATGCCACATTTTGTTTATTCATTCATCTGTAATTAATGGCATGTGCCACTTTGTACTTACTATGTTGCTTATGATTGTTTTTGATGAAAGTATTTAGTTTTTATTATTTCATATTATTTTATGGTTTCTATTGGAAGGTTTATGGCATAGGATTCTCAATAGCTTCCTTTTAGTGAGTTGTGATTCTCAAAGCTATTTACAAGTTGCACCATTTTTAGAAGATCTAGGAGCACAAATCCTCTGCCATAATGTCAATTGATTTCGACAAGGTCAAAAAAACTATGTTTACAAATGATTTGGCACCAGGTCAAGCATGCAGGACAGTCCTACTGAAATACTTATTTGTCAGAATTTAGAACTATGAATCCATTGTTACTCCACTGTAATATTTATCTAGTGTTGCCTGCATATAGTCTTGGGGTAAATAGACATGCTGTGTAATTACTTGGCTTTAATGAGTCTGTGAGTAGCAAACTAGGAACCAGGAAGCAAAACTCTTTCCTCAGGCAATGTTGCCCTAGTGTTCTCTATTGACAAGGTTTAACACTCAACCAGCTGTCTTCTCTTTACTTGTCTCCAAAAACAAGAATTTAGACAGTAAAGACTTATATATATATGGCTAAGATCGTCCCACACAGTGTGCTATGCTGTGCTGTGTGCTTCGAGGGACTATAAGATTTAGAAGATACTGGCTTACCCAACCAGCACTCACCCTTTCCACCCTGCTGTCTCTGGACCTGGAGGTTGGCTTGTATGAACGGGATAAACAGGGCCCCCTGCTTTCAGTTGAGTTTATCCAAGGTGGAGCACAAATAGTAGGTAAGAGGGAGGAAGGTGAGTTAGATCAGGGCATTTCTTTTCATGGCCACTCCCTGCAAGGTTACCACCAGCTGGCTATGTCCCTCAACCAGGATAGCTCAACCCAGTCCTGCTCCTCTCCACCTTTAACCTTTCATTCCCTTCATCCTTATGACTTAGGTGTGTGGAGAAAAAAAGAGATCCACTGGACTGGGTAGTTAGGAAATCTTGGTTGAATTTTTCCAGGATGCTTCTGTGGTACAAAGGATGGGAAGCTGGTAGGGCAGTGAGTGGACAGTGAAGAGGTAGGGAGGAGTAATCTTGTCCATGAAAAGGGGAGAAAGGGGAAAAAGTTCCAAAGGGAGTAGTCTAGAGAAAAGGTTTCTTTTTTCAGGCTAGGAGACTTGAGAATGTTTCTATGCTGAGGGGAATTCAAGTATAAGCTGAATAAAGATGAACAGGCAGAGAGTAGATCAAAAGCATGGGGTTAAGAGGACACTTGATTTGAACACCTTGAGTTCTTAAGGAAGGAGGTCATGGTGGGGAGGTGGGACATAGATACACCTTTAAGGGCTGTGTGTATGGGAGTTGATGGAGTTATTTCCTGGGAATTTCAATGCTTTCTGTGAAATACAACATTGGAGGCAGGGAGTTAGAGAAGGGAGTGAAGTTTTAGCATCTGAGATGAATGAGAGGATGAACTTCCCAAAGATAAGCAAAAGAAAATCATTAATAGTTCAAGGGCTCAGCTGAGGCTAGGTGTTGTAGACTTCAGTGACCACACATACCAGGACTGCTCTCAACAGCATAGGTGTGGAGAAGTTTCACGGCGATTGGAACATCTTTGTGGGTTTTAACTGGTGTTTGCAGGGGAAGCATATGGAGTTCGGGGTGCTAAAAAGAGAACTGACAATGGGATCCAGACTTAGTAATGAAGGAAAGTGTCATCAGTAGAGTATTGACAACTCTGGACAAGTGGAAGATAAGTGTCTCATGGGGGCTTTGTGAGAACTAGGTGTGATGATCAGTGTATAAATCTTGATCAGGAACTGTGCAGGCAGGGTCTGCAATTTTATGCTACTTAGAAGCTAACAAGTTAGCCTGCTGCAGGATGCTGGCAGAAGACATGAGACTTCTGGGGCAGAAACAAAGGGCTTTATTATTTGCAGTAAAAGCAGTGGCCAGGGCTTCATGTTCATTTGCACTGGTTTTGTGTGTCCCCTAAGTCCTAAAGAGGCAACAAGAGGACTATGATAGATGCTTGCACACACAGTGGATTGAGTTACAGCAGAGGGACACTAAGCTTGAGGATTCACCATTTTATGGTAAGTACTGTGTAGTAAGGACAAAAGCCTCCTTCTTCCCCAAGAGGAGCTATTACCTCATACGTCAAGGTTACTTACTATAAACACAATCTTAAGAAAAGTCCTGGCTTAAGAGTAGTCATAGCTTGGCATTCATAGCAAAAACAAACAGGGATGCTCAGGGCCCATGGCAGATTGCTACATCCAGTAAGCATAGTGTATGGCAGACAGTTGGTTTCTAACAAATGTTAGCCATAATTAATGTCACAATGATATTCACGATTATGTTGAGTACTCATTCAAATTCAAGGGAGATATTGGAAGAAGCCAAAGATCCACAGTCAGGAGTACACATATTTTTCTAGTAATCAGAGTTTAGATATTAAGCTCCAGCAAAATGAAAACTACACAGTGGTTGACTTATTTGGAGATAAAAGGCAAAGAAAATAAGAACAGGAAGTCTTTGAATAAATATGTTACAGAAATTTACTCTTGGTGGTATTTTGTGTGTATGAAACTTTAAAATAGAACACGTGATAAAAGGTCTAAAGTAAATCAATATAATCATGTCTCTGTCAACATAAGTGATAAGTGTGGAGTGCGGAGAAAGACACATAAATATGGCTGAGAAGGTTAATCTTACATCATATACCATTTGCCTAAAAATGGAAACAGACAACTAGATGTAGAAAACTGGAAGAAAATGCAGAATGTCCTAAGTCAAGGGTATGGATTACATTTATCTTCCCAGACAACTAAAGTAAGATCTTTTATGACTTAATTTGAAGGTGAAAATTAAAATACATTAAAACCCAACTTCCAGATCTTTTCCTTATATTTTATCACCAACTTCACAAAGATGACAGGAATCTTCTACATGCTACTCTTATAAGTTTCTTTAGTCTGTACTTCTTCTTGTCCTTACTCTCTAACGTCAAAATCTTTGTGAGACGGAGAAGGTATTTCCAGCCAGAGAGAAGGAGTTCAGCTTATAATTGAATATTTAATGGAACCATTATTCTTTATGTGCTCTGATATTAATCTTAATTGAGAGGCTATTTTCTCAGGCTCTCTGGATGAGAACACTGCTTCTGAAGGGTCCTGGGAAAGGCTTTATTATTATTATTTTTATTATTTTTGAGACGGAGTCTTGCTCTGTCACCCAGGCTGGAGTGCAATGGCACGATGTCAGCCCACTGCAACCTCTGCCTCCCGGGTTCAAGGAATTCTTCTGCCTCAACCTCCCCAGTAGCTGAGATTACAGGCATGTGCCACCATGCCCAGCTAATTTTATATTTTTAGTAGAGATGAGGTTTCACCATGTTGGTCTGGCTGATGTTGAATTCCTGATCTCAGGTGATCTGCCTGCCTTGGCCTCCAAAGGTGCTGGGATTACAGGAGTGAGTGAGCCACAATGCCTTTTTTTCTTTCTAGCTAAAGTTGAAAAAATCATTTTTTAAAAACTAATACTAAGCACAAAAGGATAAAAGGACTAAGGCTAGTTCTACTCAATTGAATTGAATTGTGGCACATCTGTCCTCTTAGGCTTATCATTCTGGGTAGCTGGTTTTTGCTCAAGTGACTTTATTTTAAATTAGTCAGGTGGGTCTATTTTCAGAATTTGGTTTGTGAAAGATCTGGTTTAGCTGAATTAAATTTCAACTGGATTTGCTAGCTCAGCTGGGCCACTGATTGTTGGTGGTATTGAATCGTCAAGGTGAAGAGGAAAGTTTCACCAGGATTATCTCGAGGCAGATCCCAGGTTCCTGAAAACTCAAAGATCAGATGCAGACATTGTGCTTATATGTTATTATGAGGATGAAGGAAAGGGAAGAAGGGGTGATTTAGATGATATCAATATAATATTTGCCCAGTAGTAAAAATTTACTGGTGTAACTTTCTAATCTTCCACATACATAATATAAAAGACATTCATTTTTAAGAAGTTTCCATATACTATTAACTTTATGTACATTTGTTTAAGTGGTGACTTTTGAAAACTTGTAAACCTCCTCAGCCATTTCTTCTAAGAATTCAATCAGATGGCAGAAAGTTTTGTCAATAGCTCAATCTCTTTAATTTGCCAAAGATAAGCCAATTGGCTTATTGAAGGAAATTATTGAAAAAGACAAAACAAAAGAAGGGGCCTCCTTTCAATCCCTCCTATTTTCCTATATATTTCATATAGTCAAGATAAAATGTCTTTGGTTTCTATCCTTGTTTTATAGTCTAAATAATCAAAATGAATTAAGTGTAAAATGCTGCCCTAAATCAATGATATACAAATCTCTGAAATAAAATTTGAAAGTTAAGAATTCTAAGGGTGAAGACTATCTTTCTATTACTTCATCTCCTCTCCCTCTCTAATATTCTAGACTTGTGTCAAGATATAGGTATTCAAGTCATGTGACTTCTGGCAAGGTGCCAATGAGTCTCTGCTCCAGCATGTGAGCCAGATGGCTTAACTAGGGAAGATGATAAATTCAGATGACTTGCAGAGACATCTGGTTAACCTTAGTCCTAGCCCCACTCCAGGGGCGAATCTGGCCTTTTAAAAAAAGTCCTTTGAAACATACTATTTGAGAGCTGATGGTACACAATGAATTGTATTTTTGTTAATTATCACACTTAGTAATAACAGCTGGCCTGTCAATATGGCGGGAGCAAACACACTCTCCTTTTACTGTAACAGGAAGCTAAACCACCTGCCGGCTTGGATGGAGCAGTACCCTGTAACAAGTGTGGATGGAAGGAAAGATCAGATTTCTGTTAATTGTGGCTTGTTCTTGCTCCTGTTTCCCTTATCCACAGGAAATCATAACTTCCTGCCTAGTAGTTAACATTGTCTTCTTCTTGGCTAGGAACATCCTTATATCTCACATGACTCTAGTATTCAGGCTTTAGATGCTTCTGTGTAAATGAGAAAAAAAATACAAGCTGAACAGCTTGTCCTAAAGAAGATCTATTGTGAAATCCATCCAAAAATCCAGAAAGTAGGAGTGATATCTGCTGGTTAGTGATAGGGTTATCTGAGGTGAGGCTGAGTTACTAAAGCAGTAAGTACAATCAAGAAGCCTGTAACCTGGAAGGACTTAATGTGTGTTCTGGTCTTTAAAACATAGTGATGATATTGCAGAAAAAAATCTGAAGAACTTTGGTGCAGTAGCCTTTCAGCACTTGTTTAGGGGCAGCTCTGGTGTGGTGGATAAAACTCTTGTCTTAGAAATGAAAGACCTTTGCTCTAGTCTCAGTTCTGTGGCCTTATGTTGAATTTTGTCTCTGAGCCTTAAAGAGTTGGTGTAAGATTAAATGGTTCAATAATAACTCATGATTTTGACCCCACAGGATCTTTGACAATGTCTGGAGGCATTTTTGGTCTTCTATTTGGGTGACAAAAGGTGCTCCTGGTATCTAGTGCATAGAAGCCAGGAATGCTGTTAAACATTCTACATGCACAGGATAGTGACCCAAAAAAATGACTTATTTGACTTCAAATGTCAATAGTGTTGAGATTCAGAAATCCCAATTTTATCTTCTTGCTTCTGCTCGACTATGAAATGGAGTCTGACAAATAAGAATGTCTTAGTCCACTTTCTGTTGCTGTAATTAAATACCACAGACCAATCCTCAAGGCCAAGAGGGAAGTTTCACCATATTTATCTCCAGGCACATCCAAAGTTCTTGAGAAACCAAAGAATAGTAATTTATAAAGAACAGAGGTTTATATTGCTCACAGTTGTAGAAGCTGAAAAGTCCAATATCAATTGCCTGGCATCTGGTGAAGTCTTCTTGCTGCATTACAGTATCGCAGAGTGCATCACATGGTGAGAGGGCAAAAACACGTCAGCTCATGTCTCCCTTCCTCTTTTTGTAAATCCCTCAGTCCCAACATGGAGACCTGATATAATTTTGGCTCTGTTTCTCCATCCAAATCACATCTCTAATTGTAATCCCCATGTGTCGGACGAGGCCTGATGGGAGGTGAATGAATATTGGAGGCAGACTCCCCTTCCCCCTGCTCGTTCTTGTTCTCTCTCTCTCTCTCTCTCTCTCTCTCTCTCTCTCTCTCTCCCCTGCCACCATTAGAAGAAGGAGCTTGCTTCCCTTCCCCTTTACCTTCCATCATGACTGTAAGTTTCCTGAGGCCTCCCAGTCATGCTTCCTGTTAAGCCTGCAGAACTGTAAGTCAGTTAAACCTCTTTTCTGGCCTGTCACGGTGACTCACACTTGTAATCCCAGTACTTTGGGAGGCCAAGGCTGGTGGATCATGAGGTCAGGAGATCAAGACCATCCTGACTCGTGAAACCCCATCTCTACTAAAAATACAATTAGCCGGGCATGGTGGTAGTCCCACCTATTGGGAGGCTGAAGCAGGAGAATTGCTTGAATCCGGGAGGTGGAGATTGCAGTGAGCCGAGATCATGCCACTTCAGTCCAGCCTGGGAGACAGTGAAACTCCATCTCGAAAAACAAAAGCAAAAACCTCTTTTCTTCATAAATAACCCATTCTCAGGTGGTTCTTTATAACAGAATGAAAACAACTAATACAGGACCCAATCCTGATGACCTTGTATAATCCTAATTACTTCCCAGCAGTCCCAAAAGAGTGAATTTTTTAGGTAGATACCTGTTTGGAGGAGGAATAGATAGATAAGGTTGTGGAGTGCAGCTTCAGGTCTTAAATCTGAGACCCTTGTGGTTCAATTTGGGCCTGGTTTTTCTTTCTGGCCACAGCTACCAAGTTGGTAGGTGAATAGAATGAGAGGTTATTATTGTAAAACTTACATAAATACTTGGCACTTATGTCAAAAGACCCCTCTGAGAATCTGGGTTATAGCCATAACTTTAGATACTGTAATACATTGGAGTCTTATCCATTTGTTGGACTTACACAGACTCTTTCAGCTCTTTTAAGAATTGCAACTTTTTAAAAGTTATGTTTAAATATAAGATACAAGTTCTTGTCTTGGTTCTGCCACAAGAACTTTGAAAAAACTAATTGTCTTTTTTTGGGAACTCTTCATCTACATATGATTCCAGATTATGAGTTTTATGGATGTACTTAGATGCAATAAAATGAGAAGCAACGAGATGAAATTATTCAGGGGACTGCCAGTGACAGAACTGAAGAGCTTAATATGGCAAAGAAAGCAGAAATGGAGATATCACCAGCCCTTTATGTATGCATATAAAGATGTCTAATGCTGGGATCACAGAGAATGTCTGTGGACTAGACATGCACTGGCCTTTTATCTTCAATAAATCTCACCTTACCAACTAGACACACTCACTCCTTCACACTTATACACACAGATCATAACCAGTTCTGGTTTTAAAATGGATGTATAGGTGTGTTGTTATCCAGGATAACAGTGTACGTGATTGGTTATGTGTGAGTGGCATTTTTAAATTATTATTTGGATCATTTAAAGGATACCATTAGAGCTCCTTAACTTATAGTAATTCTTAATTGTATTTGAATGATAGAACTCTATGAGACCCTAATAAAAAGCTATGGGTGCCACACTTGTCATTCCAGTACTTTGGGAGGCAAAGGCAGGTGGATTGCTTGAACCCAGTAGTTTGAGACCAGCCTGGACAACATGGCAAAACCCCGTCTCTACAAAATATACAAAAATTAGCCAGGCATGGTGTAGTGGCATGAGCCTGTAGTCCCAGCTACTTGAGAGACTAAGGTGGAAGGACAGCTTGAGCCCAAGAGGTTGAGGCTGCACTGAGCCATGAATGTACCACTGAACTCCAGCCTGGGTGACAGAGCAAGACCTTACCTCAGAAAAAAAAAAAAAAAAGCTATGGGCTATCTTCCAGAAGCATGAACATAAGGACACAGGCATAATATTTTACATTATAATTTCAGGAAATTTATAGACATTTCTAAGGGAGAACCTTAAAGGCTCCATGTCAAAAAATGCTGGAAAATGTACTGTAGGGTGAATACTTTTATCAGGTGAATAATCCTATAATCAATCCTCTGACACAAGTATATTTACAAGGGTTGAAACTCAAATGTCTATGGGGGTCAGGTGGGAAATCTAAATGAGTGACTCAGAAAGGACATAAGGCATAGGACAGCAAGTGGAGGGACTATGGAAACCTGGTGAGCTCATGCTGCTTGCAAAGATAGCTGCTGCTTAGCTACAGCTACCCATTAGCATGTCAACTCAGTAGAGCCAGAATTTAGATTTTTTATAGAAAGATAAGAATCTAGGCCAGCGCAGTGGCTCATGCCTGTAATCCTAGTACTTTGGGAGGCTGAGGCAGGCATCACCTAAGGTCAGGAGTTCAGGACCAGCCTGTCCAACATGGCAAAACCCTGTCTCTACTAAAAATACAAATATTACCCTGATGTGGTGGCGATCACCTGTAATCCTAGCTACTAGGGAGGCTGAGGCAGGAGAATCACTTGAACCTGGGTGGTGGAGGTTGCAGTGACCCAAGATCATGCCACTTCACTCCAGCCTGGGTGACAGAGTGAGACTCTGTCTCAAAAAAAGAAAGATAAAAATCTAGATTTTAATACATTTCCTGATTTGTAGCAAATAATATATGACTGGCTACCCTTCCCTCTACAACATTTTATTATAAAAATTTTCAAATATACAGAAAAGAAGAAAAATATGCAATGAGTACCTATATCCTTAATGCCTACTTTCTGCAGAAAATATTTAACTATGTTTTCTTTATCACATGTCTATCCATTTATCCATCCCTGTGCCCATCCATCAGCCCATCCTAATTTTTTCAATGTGAGATGTGGACATCAGAACACTTATTCTGAAACAGTTCTGGCTGTCAGTTTTTGGTCTCTTTTGACACTTATTTTCATTTATTTGTGTTTTTGTGTATGTATGCACACACTCGTGTATATGTTTTAAATGAAGCCTATGTCCAGGTTTACACATTTTGGGGTGTGGAATGGTTAACCAGTAACACTGCTGCACTGCTCTGGGTAGGACTAATGCCTGATGGTGTTATATGGGAATTGTCATGGATGGCAGTGAAGTGGGTGATGGTGGGAATGCCTTAAGAATTGAGAATCTCGCCAAGCAAGGTGACTCATGCCTGTAATCCCAGCACTTTGAGAGGCCAAGGCGGGCGGATCACGAGGTCAGGAATTCAAGACCAGCCTGGCCAATATGGTGAAACTAAAAATACAAAAATTAGCTGGGTATGGTGGCAGGTGCCTGTAATCCCAACTACTAGGGAGGCTGAGGCAGGAGAACTGCTTTAACCCAGGAGGCAGAGGTTGCAGTGAGCCGAGTTCGCACCATTGCACTCCAACCTGGGCGACAGAGTGAGACTCCATCATAAAAAAAAAAAAACCAAACCCAAATAATTCAGAATCCATTTTTAGCCTACATTCAAATCAGAGTTATTCTTTCTAAGGTTACAGAATAAGAGCCCTCTTGTGGCCACAAAGAGAATGCAGAACACTGACTGAAAGGAACACAAAGTGGGAAGAACTCAGTAGCCACTGACCAGATAACAAAGTGTGCCGATTAAGGAGACAGAGAGAGATGCAGGTCTGAACGACCACACAATCAGACAAACTGTTACTATGGTAATTAGTGTCAAATACGTTGGAGGAGAGCAAAGTCTCCACTAAATAGCACAGTAAATGCACAAAATAAAATTGAAATGTACATAATCATATGCTAATAATCTCTTCATGTATTGTGCTGTCCTTTGCCACATGTTGAATATTTTCTTTCCTTCTTTCCCTCTTTCTTTTCTTCTTTCTTTCTTTCTCTCACTCTCACTTTCTCTCTTTCTCTGTCCTTCTCTCTCTCTCTCTCTTTCTCTCTTTTGGACAGTTTCACTTTTGTTACCCAGTCTGAGCAAAATGGTGCAATCTTGGCTCACTGCAACCTCCACTTCATGGGTGGCTAAGCGATTCTCCTGCCTCAGCCTCCTGAGTAGCTAGGATTACAGGTGCCCACCACCACACCTGGCTAATTTTTAGTAGAGATGGGGTTTCACCATGTTGGCCAGGCTGGTCTTGAACACTTGACCTCAGGTGATTGACTCAACTTGGCCTCCCAAAGTGCTGGGATTATAGGCATGAGCCACTGTGCCTGGCCTGAATATTTTCTAAAAAAGAAAATTCAAATTATGAGTTAGATACAGGTGAGGAAATTGAGGTTTAGAGATATCTTGTATCTCAAAATTTACACTGTTAGGATGTGGCAGAACTAAGACATAAACCCTGGTTTCAAACATATTCTCCTTACCACACCATTATGCTGTGAATATTCTAGGACTTTTTAATATTGGAAACAAGAACCTTGGTAACAAGACATGACTAGGACCAACTATAAAACTTGTGGGGCCTGGTACCAAATGAAAGTGTGAGGCCCTTGCTCAGAAAATTTCAAGAGAGCAACATTAAGCAAAGCGGGGAGCCCTTCTATGCTCGGGGCCCATGTAACTGCACAGGTTGCATGCCCCTGAAGCTTGACTTGGACGTGCCATTACAACATGGAACTGAGACCTACAGAAAGTCATCTACAGAACATGAGCAGGACAAAAGGGGAGGCATCCTCCAAAGACCACAATAAAGTACATGTGGCTGGGCGTGGTGGCTCATGCCTGTAATCTCAGCACTTAGGTAGGCCAAGACGGGTGGATCACCTGACGTCAGGAGTTCAAGACCAGCCTGGCCAACCTGGTAAAATCTCATCTCTACTAAAAATACAAACATTAGCTGGGTGTTGTGGCAGGCACCTGTAATCCAAGCTACTCAGAAGGCTGAGGCAGAAAAGTTACTTGAATCCAGGAGGCGGAGGTTGCATAGGAAACACACTGTATTTGTGGTTTGTGGCATACAGATTAGATAGCAAAATGTATGTCAAACTCAATGCTGGTGTGCTTTGTGTTTTCAGTCTTCTCAACATCATTTCATCAAGTTCTCAAGTGAAATAAACAACTACTTCAGGGCTATTGTGGCAAGTTTTCTAGGCTGAATCCCTATTGACCATTGTTGTGACAATTCTGGTGTCCCAGTGCCTGAAAATAGGTAAACCTCCCTGCTCCACTTCCACACCTCCCCAATCCTCCTCACAGATACAGCATTTTGCCAGCCTTCTTGGGTGATTTCAGTCCCAGGGCAAGCCATTTATACCACATAGGACTTATGCATAAATCTGCAACCTCCACACACCCTCAATCAGAGTCCTGATTTCTGGTGATCAAAACCCATTTGTGCAAAAGGGACTTAAGGATAGATGGGAGGTCAGTGAGCCTTTCAACCATGATGCATACAAAGGTACAGATCTCTGACTAGGCATAATGATGAGGCTATCAAACTAGGTTCATCCACCTCTCTCCACTGCCTCACCTTCCCAGTGGTTGCCCTTTATCCCTTGACATGAAGCCTACTCATGGGTCCCTAGTTTGGGTCCCATCATTCATTACCTCCTTCATATTGATCCATTTCCTGTCAAGCCCAGATATGACCCTTTTCTCTCTTCTCAAGAAGTCTTAGCAGACTTTTCTCTTTCCCTCAGGGCTGTACTATGTGATTTGCCAGGTGGAAATTAATCTCATGCATTAATTTGAACTAAGGCTAATGGTTGACAATAATTTGGTGGATTGCTCACATATTTTAATGCCTTCACTTAGGGATCAGTAATAAAAAATCATTACATACCTAGGCTGAACTTTTGCAAGAGATATTTCCAACAGTGGGACTATTCCACTCACATGAGCAATATTGTACTTACTTCACTGATAAGAAAACTCCTGCTCTCTCTGTGAAGCAAGTGAGAAAACAATGGGTGATAAATAGTTGTTCATTGTTAAATGGAAACTTAAATGATATCCTTTTTGCTTGTCAAATGTTTAATTTACATGGGCTGGGTACAGTGGATCATGCCTGTAATCCCAGCACTTTGGGAGGTCGAGGCAGGTGGATCACCTGAGGTCAGGAGTTCAAGACCAGCCTGGCCAACATGGTCAAACCCCATCTCTACTATGGGCATGGTTGTCACAGGCCTGTAATTCCAGCTACTTGGCAGGCTAAGGCAGGAGAATTACTTGAACCTAGGAGGTAGAGGTTGCAGTGAGCTAAGATTGTACCATGTACCATTGCACTCCAGCCTGAATGACAGAGGGAGACTCCATCTCAAAAAAACAAAAACCCACAAATGTTCAATTTAAAAAAAGGTAATGAGTGTTGTTGGAAGTGAAAGCGACATTCTTATATAGTGCAAGAGTATAAACTGGTACATACTAGAGGAAAATTTGGCAGTTTGATGGTAATGTTAAACTATATACATGCACATACAGACATGTATACACACATTATATATACACATATGGGTATGTATACACATATAAATGCTCATATATACACATAAATAAAATATCTGGGGCCAGACACAGTGACTCACACCTGTAATCCCAGCTCTTTGGGAGACCAAGGCACAGGAGGATTGCTTTGGGCCAGGAGTTTGAGACCAGCCTGTATAATATAGTGAGACCCTGTCTCAACAACAAAATTAAAAACTTAGGCCAAGTGTGGTGGCTTGCGCCTAAAGTCCCAGCACTTCAGAGGCTGAGGTGTGCAGATCACAAGGTTAGAAGATGGAGACCATCCTGGCTAACACGTGAAACCCTGTCTCTACTGAAAGTACAAAAATTATCTGGGCATGATGGCACGTGACTATAGTCCCAGCTATTTGGGAGGTTGAGACAGGAGAATCACCTGAACCCATGATGTGGAGGTTGCAGTGAGCCAAGATCACACCATTATACTTCAGCCTGGGCAACAGAGCAAAACTCCATCTCAAAAAATAATAATAATAAATAAAAAACTTAGTTGGGTGTGGCAGCTGGTAGTCCCAGCTACATGGGAGGCTGAAACAGGAGGATCACTTGAGCTCAGTTTCAATGAACTCTGATCATACCATTGCACTCCAGCGTGGGGTGACAGAGTGAGACCTTATCTTTAAAATAAATAATTAAATATCTGAAGTACAAGGACATCTATGAAGGTCGACAATGCCCTTCATGGTCTGGTCCTGCTTACCTCTCCAGGCTTACACCTCATTCTCTCCTTCCACCTGTTACAAGTTTATTCATAGTGGCTTCTCTCAGTTCTTCAACACACCTCAAGTTCCCTTCTCCTTCCAGGGAGCTTCTGCATAATATTCTTTTTACCTGGGTGTCTCTTCAACTCGCTTTTGACTAATTCCTCAGATGTCAGTTTAAGGGTTACGTCCTTAGGAAGCCTTCTCAGACAACTACTCCCTTCCCTTGATCCCCTGAGTCTGGCCAGATTCCTTTAATTTTGATTTTATTTATTTTATGAGACAGAGTCTCACTCTGTCACCCAGGCTTGAGTGCAGTGGCATGATCTCAGCTCACTGTAACCTCCGTATCCTGGGTTCAAGCAATTCTCCCTGCCTCAGCCTCCCGAGTAGCTGGGATTACAGGCACCCTCTGCCATGCCCGGCTTTTTTTGTATTTTTAGTAGAGACGGGGTTTCACCATATTGGCCAGGTTGGTCTCAAACACCTGACCTAAGGTGATCCACCTACCTCAGCCTCCCAAAGTGCTGGGATTATAGGTATGAGCCACTGGGCCCCACCCAGATTCCTTTATAATCTGCTTTTAGAGACACATTTTTATTTTCCCTGTGGCACTTAGCCTAGGAAGTGGTGATCCTCTCCTTTGTGAGATTACATTATTTATCTCTGTCTTCTTTCGTGCACTATAAGTTCAAAGACACCAAGTTTGTGCTTATCTTTCCATCCCCCCTTGAAAATGGCCTGGTAATAATTAGAAGGGGCTCAAGAAATACTTGCTTATTACATAAATGAATGGCAGGATTATAATCAATTTTTATTTTCTCCTTTGTGCTCTCTTGTATTTTTTTCAAATTACAATGCTCATGTAATACTTGCATAATTGCTTTAAAAATTATTCAAAAAAAGTAAAAGAAGGGAAAGCTTTTCCTTTCTGTTGGAGGCTGCAGCTGTTCTCTGCAGAGCCTGCTACCTTTGGCTCAGATTCCTCTAACTGCTGCCATTTCAGTTAGTTTATGCCATGGAACATAATTGTGCTGCATTGTCTGAAATTCTCCCCCCACTGGGGAGATTCCTCCTGAGCATTACCTTTGGGTTGTTCACAAAGCAGGTAACTTAGGAGCCTGCTGTTATTTCTTTCCTGCCCTCAGGGATGCAACCTGGTGGTTTTTGTGACTCAGCAAATGACCCTTGGACAAAGTGGCACACCAAGCCTGTCTTGCCAGCTAGTGACAAGTCAGTAGCATTGAGTACAAATCCTGCTGTGGTGTCTGAGAATATATTTCTTGGCAGGAACCCCCACACTCTTCTCCTCTCTACTCCCCAATATTCAAGAGCCCTATAATCATTATGACTTGTCCTGTTGAGTCAAATCTAAGCCTTTTCAGAAAATCTGAGTGATTTCAAGGTTTCCATTTGAGATGCAAGTTCTTGCTTTCTTTGTACAAAACGACAGCATAAATGCAATTATGATTATAGCTAAGTGAGAGTAATTTCTCCATATGGTGCTTCAGGTGGCACTTAAGATATTTTTAAGATTTCTGTAGGCAAGTTAAAAAAAAATCCTGTTAGTCTGCAAACACTTTATCAGCCTCCACAATGTTCACCTACGTGTTGCAATGTTTCAAAGATAATTTGTCATTTCAACTCCTTTTCAGAATGAGTTGGGAAATAAATCAGTATGGAGGATGCATCAGAGAGAATGAGTCCCCTAAATCTGAAGAGGTATTATTCTGGTGGTCTGAAGATTGTAATTGTTATTTAAGTTCTGACTTTTCCACAGCCTGATCTGCCTTTTCTCAGGCTATGAACTCATGTTGAGTGGCAATGTAGCAGCATAAAATCCTTGTTGCTTTGTATCTGAGATACCTGGATCTGTTGCAGAGATCACCATTTTGATGCCATTAAGTATTTTCAGGGAATTTGGGGATGATGAGTAGCTATTCATCGATAGAATAGCATTCATATTAGGATGAATGTGGCAGCAGGCAAGTTGCATTTATCTCATCGTTGAGAGGAAAAGCTGATTACACAGCCCAGGGCAAATGGGGTAGAAACATCTTAGAGATTAGATTTGCTCCCACTGTCCTACATTTCAGAGGGATGTAATCATTGGTTTCATGTTTAATATTTTCCATGAGGATGGCCTTCCCCTATTGTAGATTGTCTTGGGTTTGAAATAAATGCAAAATCTATTTTGGAGAATGTTACATGTGTAAATTTAGCTGAGAAAAAAGAACATTAACATTAGTGGTCCTGTGACTGGTGCTTTGGGGTAACTCTGTCATTCCCTTTCAGTAACGGAAAGAGAAAACTAAGGTCTAAATTGGTTAAGGTGATTTGGGCTGGATCACATCATTAGTGGGATTTTGAAATGATGAGCCGTTTCTAGAATTGTTTGTTAGGCCCTCATTCCTGTGAGAGAATGGTATGCCTCTGTGAAGAGCAAAGTCCATTTCCCTGGGATGGCTCTCTGGGATGCTGTTCAATTGCTGCCCCTTTTGTCCTCCCAGTATTCACTCCCAGTATCAAATTCCATTTTCACTCTAGCTGGTCTCCCTGATATCCATATGCCACTTCTAACAAATTCCCTTTCCTTGACATCAGCTCTTAAGTAAGAGAAACTCCCTGCTTCTGACTGGTCACATGATGGGAAAGTGAAACCCTAAAGCCACAGATGATGTGACCTGCCACATCTCATGTCTTTTCTTCCCCCAAGCTTGGAGTTCTTTCAAATGGAACCACCAGAATGTATTCTTTTTCGGCATCTTGTTTCTCTGCTTCTTTTTTGATCACTTCTTCTGATTTTCTAGGTCATACATTGAAATCATCCACCCACCTCAGGGAAGGACAGTGATTCAACTGAACAAAGTATATCACTCCTTATATGCAAGGTATTAGGGGGAATGAAAAGGTAAATCTCAGGCAATTCTTTCCTTCAAGTTGCTTTGAATCCAGGATAGAAAGCAAATATGTCTGCGGCCCTTTATGAGGGGCAACTGGGTAAAGGAAATACAAACAACATGATACAGAAGCACAGAACTGGAAATGAACTGAAAGGGAATGAGAGAAGGCTTCATGGAGGAAGTGGCATTTGACCTGCAGCTTAATGCTGGAAAGACCTATATACCTTGTTCTTAAAAAGGAAGCACTAATTGGTTAAATTATGACATCTGTGGATTTCATTGACTGTAGGTCATAGCAGCATAGGAAGCTCCAACTCTATTATAGGTTACATCTAGTGCAAAGCCTGGCTTAAGGTTCTCTTTCTCCTCTTCTGGTAGGAAAGGGATGGTTTAATCTTTTGAGAGAAGTTAGAGTTAGAAATCTGTGGGCAGTAAAATTTCTTGCTGTTGGAGGTAATGCTCCTCTGCATGAATATGTGTATTGCAGATGTTTTCCTCCCCTCCTTCCCATCCCCACTCCTCTCCCTTCCGCCTCCTCTCCTCTCCTGTGCAGTCCAGGGTCAGGAGCAAGCCTCTATGGGCAGAAAGCTGCTAGAGTTATTAGATTCATTTCTTTCAGATTAAACAGACCTCAAGCTTTCGTGCCTAGGAATCACTTAGGGGTGTTTTATTAAAATGCAGTCTAAATTCAGGATGTCTGGGGTGAACATGAGATTCTGCATTTCCAATAAGCAGGTGAGGTCAATCCTGCGAGGTCTTCTGGCCATATATACTTGGGTGTGATCTTCACTAACTAATTTTACTGGACATGAACTAAGGGGCAAAGAAAACAGTTTGGGAATTGCTTTGGGAAAAACTCTCTCAAATCACCTTTTGCCTCTGCTCTCACACCATCACAACAAACACCAACACAGAAGACTTCTATAATCAAAGGTGTGGGGGGTTTTCTCCCCCAAACCAAGCAGTATACGCCAGCTGGGTGTTCTCCAATTCAGTTCTGACACTATGTCCTTAGAGACAGTGTCATGAGTCCCTAGATTGACGACTCTGACCCACAAGACCACCCACTGCCCCACCAGTTGCAAGTTGGGATACCTCTGGAACTTCTGACCAACCAGCTTCAAGTTGGGGTTCCCAAGACTCCCTCTTTGGGTTTGATTAACTTGCTAGAGCAGCTCACAGAACTCAGAAACACATTTACCAGTTTATTAAGAAGGATATTTTAAAGAATACAAATAACAGTGGCTCAAGCCTGTAATCCCAGCACTTTGGGAGGCCGAGGCGGGTGGATCACGAGGTCAAGAGATCGAGACCATCCTGGTCAACATGGTGAAACCCCGTCTCTACTAAAAATACAAAAAAAATTAGCTGGGCGTTGTGGCGCGCGCCTGTAATCCCAGCTACTCGGGAGGCTGAGGCAGGAGAATTGCCTGAATCCAGGAGGCAGAGGTAGCGGTGAGCCAAGATTGCGCCATTGCACTCCAGCCTGGGTAACGAGAGCAAAACTCCGTCTCAAAAAAAAAAAAAAGAATACAAATAAACAGCCAGATGAAGAAATATATAGAGTGAGGTGTGCAAGGGTCCAAAGTGTGGGAGCTTCTGTCCCCAGGAGTTGGACTGCGCCATCCTCCTAGCACATGGATGAGTTTTTCTTTACCTTCCTGCAGCCTCTACAGGTTCAGTTCTCTAAAAGCTCCCCATACCCCATCCTCTTGGGCTATTATGGAAGCTTCATGATGTCAGCATTTCTTCTTCCAGTGTATAGGATGGGAACCTCTGTGGGGACAGTCCTAAGACCCACAATCAGAAAGCGGGGAGATTAGAATCCTGCCTTGGAGCAGATAAGGATAGGGCAGGAGACAGATTCTGTTTCCTGAGGCCTGGCCCTGAAGCCTAACACGTACAACATTAAAACAAAAGACCAACAATGGCTAGGGGAGGTATGAGCCAGGAATCCTGAATGAAAATTATTATATGTATTAATATACATTAAAATTAATTATATATGTATTTATATATTAAAATATATATATACAATAACACAAGAATAATTGGGGAATCTCATGAAATCCTACTTACCTCTGGGGACTTTAAAGGAGAATGTGTAAATAGTACCTTAAGCCCTATGTAGGCAGGGACCATTATTTCCATTTGCTTGGTTCCCTTTGATAAGCAAATTGACCAAATTTAGTAATTTCAAATTCATAGGCATTGTATCATATATTTCACATGTTTTAGGAGTAACACATTTCATTAAGGATTATTAGAGATAGCTTTTTCTCTTAGGAAGACACTATGGTATACTGTGAAAATGTGGGCCTCGGCCGAGCATGGTGGTTGATGCCTGCAATCCCAGTGCTTTGGGAAGCTGAGGTGGGCAGATTATGAGGTCAGAAGTTCAAGACCAGCCTAGCCAATTTGGCAAAAATGCTGTTTCTACTAAAAATGCAAAAAATTCGCTGGGCGTGGTGGCGGATGCCTGTAATCCCAGCTACTCGGGAGGCTGAGGCAGGAGAATTGCTTGAACCTGGGAGGCAGAGGTTGCAGTGAGCCAAGACCATGCCATTGCACTCCAGCCTGGGCAACAGAACAAGACTTGGTCTAAAAGAAAAGAAAATGTGGGCTTCCAGGTCAGAATGATTTGGGGGTCAAGACTTTTTTTTAAACGTGCAACCTCAAGTGAGTCATTATCCTCTCTAGTCCCGCTTTCCTCAGCCTTGAGGTGGTAATAACACCTACCCTGCTGGGAGGTTGTGAAGATTAGCAATTTTGTTGATAAAGTGATCTCTTCAAGTATATGGTCCAGATTGAATGTTCTCACCTAGGCTGTGCATTTCCATGGGAAAATGGGCTTTATTGAACTGGATATCCCCAGAGTCTAGTACAGTATCTAACATATATTAGGCACTCAGTGGCTATTTATTTTTTCATCTTTTATCTTTTTATTTTGAGACATGGTCTAGCTCTGTCACCCAGGCTACAGGGCAATGGCTTAAGCAATCCTCCTGCCTTAGCCTCCCGAGTTGCTGGGACTACAGGTATGTACCACCTCACCCAGCTAATTTTTTAACATTTATTTTGGTAGTGATGGAGTCTCACTACACTGCCCAGGGTGGTCTCAAACACCTGGGACCATGCTCTTGACCAGTAACTGTTTATTAAGCAAGGAACACACAAATATTCCACTAACAAGCCAGGCATGATGGCTCACAGTGTAACCCCAGCACTTTGGGAGGCCAAGACAGGTAGATCACTTGAGGTCAGGAGTTCGAGACCGGCCTGGACAACATGGTGAAACCCCATTTCTATCAAAAAGACAAAAAAAAAAAATCCAGATGTGGTAGCACATACCTGTAGTTCCAGATACTCAGGAGGCTGAGGCAGAAGACTCATTTGAACCTGAGACACAAAGTTTGTAGTGAGCCGACACTGTGCAACTGCATTCCAGTCTGGATGACAGAGTGAAACTGTCTCAAAAAAAAAAAAAAAAATCCAGTAACTTAGTAATTAGTATATGCCTTTATGTTGATCAATAACCTTTGACTTACTTAGTCTTTATAAATAGCCTCTTTGGGAAAACATTTTTCTTCTCCTTTCTCTATAAAATACCTCCTACTCCCTCCCCCAACCAACCTTAAAGAAAGTACATATTTCCAGGTTTGATTAAAGGACAGAGTAGGATTTAGGAATTTCTTCAGAAAGCTGTTGAAACAATGCTGGAATAAGACTTTGGATTAACATCATTTTACCTTTCTAGGACTAAGTTTGTATGACCATGATATGGTTTTGTGGGTGGACTTTAAAAGATTTCTACCTCAATTAAAACCTAGTTTGACTCAAGCCCTGCAAAAATTTGCTTCCTTCCAAACAATAGCAAATCACAGCTTCCTTCCATGAGCAAAGCTGACTTGCAATTTCTCCTAACACATTTCAGAGGTGATGCTTCAGTCTTAGAGGTGCTTCTGAGGCTGCAGTTTCAAGAAGTCAATAGTGTGAAAACTGGATTCCTCTATGACAATTTTCAGGTAAAAAGAAAAATGCATCAAAGAATCAAGAGTTGCGCTGAGTCTTCTTATTCTCTTAACTGATGATAATGATTTTTAGGCAGAAGATGTACTGACCTAGTATTGACTATACTCCTAATTACCAACGTGACCCAAGGCCAATTATTTGAACTTTGGAAGCCTCAGTTTTCTTATCTATAAGTGGAATTTACAAGAGGAAGATGTGAGGATTGAAGGAGATAATGTACATAAAGTGCCTATGGAGCCAGGCACAGCACTTCACAACTGTAATCCCAGCATTTTGGGAGGCTGAGAAGGGAGGATTGCTTGAGCTTAGGAGTTTGAGATCAGCTTGGGCAATATGCTGAAACCCTGTCTCTACAAATAAAAAATTAAAAAATTAGCTGGACATGGTGGTGCATGTCTGTAGCCCCAGCTACTCTGGAGGCTGAGGTGGGAGGATGGTTTGAACTCAGGACATTGAGGCTGCAGTGAGCCAAGATCATGTCACTGCACTCCAGCCTGGGTAACAGAGTGAGACCCTGTGTTAAATAAACAAATAAATAAAGTGCCGATCAGTGTTTGGCTAACATTATGAATAAGAATAAATCAGAATTCTCATACACTATTATTTCTAGAAAACAAATAGTGAAAAAAGTCACGTTAAAAATACCTCCCAAAATGTTCCTATTTATTATTTGAAAACAGTATCTATCAGGACAAAATTCTGTCTTCAAGTACTAAATGGATAATACGGTTTGCATTTATCCAAAAGCAGATTAAAGACAATGACTTTTCTTGCCTTACCTACTTGGAAAAGATCTCAGTGTCACTCAAATCACATTCCAGATCTCAACGACATTAAGACCTCAAATCCTTTTAGGAAAGGTTTGAAGGTAGTTCATTTCAGTAATGATTAGACACTTGGGGAGAAAACAGTACCTTGGCATCAAGGTCTCTACTGATTCACCAGCACAGAAATAGCAGTAACAAGATCTTCAACTCTGCGGTGTTCAAATAAGCTGAGAAACTTCCCTCGTGAGGCCCAGGCCTCTTGACATCCGGACTCAGTCTTTCTTTCTCAGATCGCCAAGGCCCTTACCCATATCTCAGCCTAAACCTATTTTGCGTTTAATTCAACCAGTGAAAGTAACTTACACGCCATTCAGCAGTTCTGGTTAAAAAGCTACTAGGAGGCAGTGTAGGCGGGAGATGCGAGGGGAAAAGACTAATGTCAGGGTTTGGGCTTATGTGTGGATTCTTGAGTTTTCCTCCTTTGCTCCCTTTAGCACTTATGATTAAGAACGACTAGGCTGAGGGTGCAGGGGCCAGGGATTAGACCCGGCCACTGGAGCGAAACAGCCTTGCCGGATCTGGAGAAGTGGGAACCTCGGGAATTGTGGGAGTTACAGACCGGTTCCCTTCCCTCTTTTGAACAGGTCCAGAGCGTGCGCCTTCAGAGGCGCTCGGAAACAGGAATGCTGAAGACAAGAAGCGAGAGACTGACTAGCTGTTGCCCTGGCTGTCCTTCTTAGACCACCGCCTCCAATCCCGCAGCCCGGAACAGACGGCGCCAAAGGACTGCTCCTTAGTCAGGCCCCGCGTCTCCGCAGCTGATTGGGCACCACCGCCTCCCGCCCCGCCTCCCCAGCCGCTTTACGTTTCCACTGGTCTTGAGTCCTGCCTATCAGTTTACTGCTTACCTCCCCTAAACAGCTCGTCAGGCCGGCGCGTGCTAGGAAGGCGGGGCCTGTTGCCCGAGGGGCGGGGAGAGGGCGGGGCCTCGGTGGAGGTCGGCTCAGCGGCAGCTTCGGGCTGTGGCTCTGGACTGGAGCGCGGCATCCCCGCTGCAGCCGCTACGGCTGTTGCACCTGGTCAGGTAAAGAGAGTCTTGTCTGTTCTGCTGGCCATCTGCCCGTATCTTTTCTTCCCGACCAAAGGCTCCCTGCCCCGCCTTCCCCGCGGCTTCAGGGTTCTTGGAATGAGGCATCAAGTCTATTTACCCCATCAGCTTATCTTCCTCCCCTTCTGTGTGGGTTCCTTCAGCTTCCACACCACCCTGCTCCGAAGTGCGTTGGTGGGTCCTCTGGGTCATCCCAACGCCCCTCACTACAGAACTCCTGTCGTTAACTCGCAGGTCCCAGCCCCCTTAACCCGCCAGTGCAGTCTCATTCCCTTCTTGGCACAGGGAAGGTGGAGGGCGGAAGGGCGGGGGGAGGAAGAGAGACATTGGTTTTTTTTGAAGCTGGATGTGTTTAGCGCAGAGGGGGAGCATCACAATGGGATTGGATTGGGAACAGAGCAGCTTCATTACTATGGTTGGCAATGACTAGAGGTGTATCTGTTGCTGCTTTGTGCTTGCGTTTATAGGTGACATTTACCATCACTGTTTTCTTCTTTCATCATCATCTCCATCGCCACTACCACCACCTCCAAGGCCACTACTATTACAGTATCTCTGTTCCTCCTTCAGAGCTCTTCAAGTTCTGTAACGGCAGATTCTCGAAAGGCATGTAAGTGCTGACCGATCCCCCCAACCCCCTCCCCCACCACCAAATAACAAGCAGTGCCCTTGCTCCGTGAGGCCAGACCCAAGCCCTCATTTAACTCAAGGACAAGTAGCTGGTAGCAGAGTGTGAGTTGGGAGGATTTTCCTTATCCTCATTTGCAATTGAAATTGCCAAACAAAACCCTTTATTTTAATCATCCACATTTCTGCTTGCTGTCTGCTGGAGAGTTCAATGTTAGCACTCACACATTCTGAATGGGCCGAATGCAGAGTTTGAACCTGTGGTATATATAGGGTGTTTCAGTCATGGAGTGGTGAATGTCCAGACCCAATCCTTTAAGAAGATCAGGTCGAGTAGCAGACAACCTGACTTTCTGCCACAGTGGCTCCAGCTGTACTGAAGCATGTTTACTATTCATGTTTGCATATGGGACATGTGTCATCATCTGCTATGCCATCTTGTGTGTGTGTGTGTGTGTGTGTGTGTGTGTTGGAGAGGTCTAAATTCCTGGGAGAGAGAATTATATCCTGTTGTCTACACCAGGTAGCATCTTATAGGCACACCAATGGGATTCAACAGCCATTGCTCAGCTGTTTCTAGGGCTTACTGCAAATCTCTTGGATTGCAGACTTATTAACCCTTTTTTGGGAGGGAAAACAGTAAAGCTGAGATTGCATACCAGATTAGCTGTCATTGTGGAAGATGTTGCTTCCACAATTAATCAAAGAGGTCCCAGCTTCTCTTGATCAGATATCTAGACACTAGTCTCCTTTTCCTCAATTGTGTTATAATCTAGGAGCAGGACCAATGGATAGTCAGACATATTGCAGGAACTAAGAAGCAGTGGCTTCAATGGAGAAAAACAATGGAGAGGAGTTGTGAGACAGTATATTATAATGGTTAAACTCATAAACTTGTCAGACGTAGGTTCATATCTTTGAGCAGCCACTGACTACCTCAGAGATTTTTGCAAGTTGCTTGCCTCTTTAATTTATCATCTGTAAAATAGGGATAATACTGTCTTTTAGGAGAAGGTGCGAGGACTAAATGAGACAATAGAGGTAAAATGCTCAGTAGTTTCTGGCACATTATAAGTGGGGAATTTATGGTAACTGCTATTAATAATACTAGCTAAGAAAGATAAAATACACCAGTCTTCTTTCCCTAAAAATGCACTTTTTTCCATTGTCTTTCTCTATCCTTTTTAGGTCTCAGGACTGATGCAAACGGGTATGGTAGTCTCCGGGTTCCTTACAGCACTACATCTTAGAGGGGTGCCGCTATTGAAGCCACCTGTGTTTGGACAGACCTTTCTGTAATCAGCCTTCACAAGTACTTAGCAGATTCTTAGTTGAGATACATTACAGAGGCAGCTTTAGAGAAAATTCCCAGGCCTCTAGGACTGTACTAGGCGGCTTCTTTCTCATTGAGTGTTCAATGCACTGACAGTGATTGATGAAGCCTTTGTCACAGGCTTAACCCTGCCTAGACTAAATGCTTTGGCCAAGGGAATGGGGTCCCATAGGTCCTATGATTTTCTAAGGGTAGGTCTCATATCCTGGTCAACCTCCCTTTCCCGACATAAAATTGGTGGAGCTGTTCCCAGAGGAAGAGGAGTGGGGGCAGACTGGAACTTGATGTGATGATGGTAAACATCCTTGATAGAAGATTGAGAAATGCTTCTCTCTTATCTCATATACCATGCCTCGAAATCTAGTTTTATGTTAAAGTTTTGGATTCATGCACATCATCCCAACTTGTGGTGTGTTTTAGATGATCTTGCTTTTAATGGTTTTCTTATTACAACTTTATTTATATCAATGTGAAAATTCATAATAAATATAATGGATATTTCATACCTTGTAGTGATGCTACTGTTGGTAATATGACCATGTTTAGGGGTTATTCATAATCCCTGTTGGAACCTGGTTTTAATAGTAGCCATTATTTTTAGATGTACATGGCCTTTATCTTAAAAATCAGCTTAATTCTCAACAGGTCCCAGCCTGTGTTGACAGAATTACAGCTGTTAATCTGATTTGCCTGATCTTGCAGAGATGCTAAACTATGGGAATTGTATTCTCCTGCAGCTAACATAAGCTTGCACCAACAGGCTGGCCTTGTGAAGGAACTGAAGCATCCCTGTATTTAGTGTCTGTGCTGAAGTGCTGACAAAGCATCAGCTCTATGCTTTATAAAATAGTAATTACTAAAGTGGGAAGATGTAAAGAAGGAAATGAACCTCTTTACCTTGTCAGCCTGTAAAGTAAGGGTCTGGGAAATGGAGCATTCCCTCTCACTTGCATTTCTCAAGTTCCCTAGCTAAGAGTAAAAAATCTCCCAAAGTTATCTGGATTTCTGTGTTTATCTAGGCTTTCAGCAAATACTGCCTTAGTGCATGTTTGAGGATGGGGGAGAGAGAAGAGAGTTTGTCCTCCTTGTGGACGTCTTTACCTCACCACTGCCCTGAAATGACCAAGATCTCTGTAATGCACATCTCTAGGAAGCAGACTGCTAATTAAGCTTTTCTTCTTTAACCAACTCATCTCTTAGTTCCTTAATACTGACTTGTTTTATGTTCCATCTTATTACAATTATGCCTATCTCTTCTAAAGTGTGATAGGTCACTGCTGATGATAAACACCTTTCAAATTAAATTAAACCCTTTTTTACTGTGGTCTTCCAAGTGACAGGCTATTGGGGAAAATATTTTGGAGGTAGCCAGTACTTTTTAATGTTCATGTTTGTCATCAGGATCTGGACATTAATGCAGAAGTAGCAGGCACAGCCAGAAGGCTGACTGGGAGGATAGATAAGGCTGTCAAAGTGGGGTGGGAGACACCATTAGGATGCTGCTGCCGGGATACTAGTACTCACACCCCTACCATAGGTTTTCCAGTAGGAGTGCTCTAGTTCATGTTTTTGTTAAAGAAGCTCAGAGAACATGATATGATCTGAAGACCAGTAGTCTAGAAATCCATCAGACAACAGTGCTTGTTGTTAAACGCTGCTTTAGCCATAGTTGCCCTGTTTTTATGTTTTTTGCCCACACAAGTATCTATCTGCATTCATCTAGGCCTAGGTGCTTTCTCTAGTGATGTTCTCTGTGAAATAGGGAAGGAAAAGAATGGACCTTTCAAAGAGAAAGAGAACTGTCTACTTATTAGGAGAAGCCCTCCCTGGTGATTCACTCACTATATCTAATTTTGGGAAACCTGATGGTTTCCCAAGTGTTAATATTTGCGCAAATGAAATTGAATGAATGGCATCTTTTGAGCAGCACACAGGTGATTGTAGCACTGTCTCATGCTCTCTAAAATCTCTTCTTTAGAGTTTCAAGAACTCTTTTCAATCTCTTTGCCGTTTCTCTAAGAATCAAAGAGTAGATTGTTTTGCTCTTTGCTATTGTAAGGGTTGCTGAGCCAGAATGGAGAAAGTATTTGGGAAGAATTGCTGTCATAGTATTTAATGGTCTTCCTCCTCTGTGAGAATTACAACTGGGCAAACATTGTTATGTCTAAATGTTTTCAGTCCCCAAGAGGCAGCGAATAAAACCTTTGTTACCATTTTCAAAGTGCGCATTGCTGCTTTCATCTCTTCGCTAACCGAAAGCACATCCCTATGGTCTCAGCCCTGTGAGTACTAATAAAGCTGATTTCTCACCATTACAATATGGAGTCCATGTAACTCGTTGATGTTCTATTCTGAGAAAAATGTCCTCAAAGGCTTTTCTAAGGGCAAGACTCAGGTGAGCATGAGTTGTGTGTTTTCTCTGTGTCCATCCTTGGCTTAATACGGAAGACTTAAATTCCTTCCTTTAGTTATGTAATCTGCTGGTTCCTCTGTGAAGTAGGTAAATGGTGCTGTACATCTCCTTCAGATGAGGAAATCAAGGATCATAGAGGTTAATGTGTTTGCTTAAGGGTCTAGCTCTCAATGAAATCTGGATAGTATTTACCTGCTAGGCTTGCTTTCTATTTTCTGCATGTGCTCTAGTAAGCCTCAGAGAACATTCCTGTTTTAAAACATCTTAAACTTTCAAAGCAGGATAAACCATAAATAAAGTTCAGTATTCTGGGTATGAATATAGTGAAAAGCAAGAGTTGCTTTTTTAGGCATTAAAATTATTATCCTTTCTCTTTTTAGATGAAAGCAGCCACTTTAGAAAATTTTCTAAGCCTAGCTTGTATTTGGAGAGCTTTGCAAATAATTTTTTAAAAGCCCACAGTTCTGCAGAAAATGGATTTCATCTACAGAATTGGCATCAGTCTTGTCCTTGTTTGCCAATGTCCTCATCTCTCATTATTTCTATTTCTATTGTAGCATCTTTTACCTTCTACTTACAGTAGATTTTCTGGGCTTTCCCTCGTTCCTATCCATCCAACCCCAAGTAAATATGAATAAAACATATCACAGTTAATGGAGGTACTGGCCTTTTGTTAAGATCACTTTCTGATTTATTTTCAGCTGGTCCTAATTTTAAGCTCCAAAAACATAATTTAATTCTAATTGTCATGATTATTTGAAGAACTGAAACTCCATGATACCACATTGTTTTAAGGAAAACTGTGGTAAGGTTGAAAAAAAAACTTAATGTTTTTTCAAGCAGCAAGCAACAGTAACTCTTGTGCCCGGATTTTTTCTAGTTAAGTGACAAGATATTTTTCTAGTTATACAGTGGAGAAAACTGAGATGGGAGATAAAAAGTGACTTGCCCAAGGTCACACATGGTCAGTGGCACAGCCAAGTATAGATCCAGGTCACCTGACTCCCTGGGCTTTGTTCATTACATCACTCAACTTCTCCTTAGGAAGTAACAGCCCTGCAGCCTACAAAAATGAAGCCAGTCAACTCTCAGACTCAGTTTCTGGCTATTGGCTTTTTTTTTTTAATCTTTGGCAAGAATGTATCAATAGCTGCTATATTGCAGCACTATCAGCTAAATTCAGGAACTTAACAGAATTTATTAAGAAAAACAAAATTCTGATATCATAGTCACGAACTTGGCAGATGACAAAGCAAAAGGAAGATGTAACTGACGACTCCAAAGTAGTTGTGTAGGGAGCTTCTGCTTGAACCACATCTAAGAAGGAAGAAACACACAGAAGAGAGGAAAGGGGTATATAGTCTAAGACGAGATAGAGGTGTGTGTGTGTGTGTGTGTGTGTGTGTGTGTGCACGTGCGCACGCACGCATGTGCATGTTTATATACATATACATAGATATAGATATGACATGGACCCAGGGCAACAGCTTCAGGAAAACTAAGGTCATTAATGACAAGAGGATTTGAAAAAATGCTAAGTCGGCTTTTTTAAAAGAGGGCTTTTAGCATTTCGATCAGTGCATAATGTACAAATCCAGCTGCTTGAAAAAGATGGGTCAAATTCACAGAGTGCAAGGAAGCAGAACTACTCAATTTTCATTTTGCTCCTGTCATTTTTATTCAAGTCTTGCAGATAAGAATCTCCATCTACAAAGACAGGTATATGAAAATTATCTCTTTATTTTTTAGAAACCATGTTCATTTCTATTTCAAGCCTTTTCTTTGTGGAAAGGTGGAACAATTAACCTCAGTCTTTCTCAGGATTATACCACTCCCCAGAGTTGTGTCAAGCCTCCAGGGAACTGACATAGTGCCACAGCATGGGAAGAGGCACCCTCTGGTCATTGAGGCATCAGACTGCACAGGTTACTTTGTAGCACCTAGTAATTCTCTCTCCCAGCTCTCTCAGTGGTAGTCATCTGTGGCTGTGTCCACACAGAATTCTTTTGTTGACATTTCCTATGGTTCTTTCTTACCTAGATATAGCACACAGGGATCCAAGGTCTTGTGACCTCTCTGGGGACACTGCCAGGAAGTATAGCCTGGGTGTCCTCCTTTCAGGGTCCACAAGCCTCTCACCTTCCTTTCCCAACAGCCCTAGGGGGATAATTCTCTTTTCAGGGTTCTTTAGGACTCTTCATGTCAATAAATCTCACTCCTTTTTACATCCTTCAAGGAATTCCCTATATTCTAAGAGTTTAGAATTTCGGGAAACAAAATCCAGGAATAATCACAGGCTATTTATCTTTTTCTCCTTACCTGTACCTTTCCTGATGCAATGAATACCAATTCTTATACCTACCTTAGTGGAGGTTAAGCAAAGGGGAAAATACAAGGAGAAATAAAAGTAAACATAGATTATTGTCTATGTTTTTGAACACTACTTTCTTTTAAAAGTACAGCAATTGGGGATGTCTGCATGTTCACATCTATATTCTTTTCTCTGGGAATGACCCCAATATATAGTAGGCATGGGGTCCTTGCAGATATGACTCTGTTCAAGGCCAGGACTGGTTAAACAGGGGGTCTGGAAATCTGATCCAAGGTGGACCAGATGGAATGTCTTCCCAAAACTGGAGTTTGGACTAAAGGATTGCATTGACTAAGAGTCACTGGAGTTAAGTCACAGTAAGAGAAGTACACCAGGGAGATACCTGTGAGCCTGATGCAGACACCACTGGAAGGCTCTTTCTCTTTTTCCAACTCTTGGCCTTTCTACTCTTTCTCTTATTTTATGAAACTGCCCATGAATTTAATGAGATTCAATATGCTTCTCTTTTTGCTTAAGATAGCCAAAATCAGTTTCAGTTACTCACAACCAAGAGAAACTTAAGAATGGCCTTCAAATTTGCAAAGGAAGAAAAGCATGATGAAGAGGAAACTGAAACTTAAGATAGGTGAAGAGATAGTAAGACAGAATCTGGCTATTTAAGATGTGTTTTTCTAATAATTTAAAGTGACAGTTACAAGAATTGTACTTGTGATACTGGAACAACTTTCACTTTTTTTTCTTTTTTTTGAGGAACATTTAAAACTGTAGGCACTGCTTTGTAGTAGGATCATTGACAAACTAGAGAACAGTCAGATGATAAGTAGGATTTTTGAGGCTGAACACTCTTCCATCTGAGGGCTTGCTAACTGGCCTGGGATAATTTAATCATCATGAGAAGCTATCTCAGGAAACCTGACTGGTGGTCAGTTGTTTAAAGGGCCATTGGACAGGAAAGGAGTTGAATATACTCACTGCAGCTCTGGAAGTGAGAGAAAAACACCAATGAAAATAAAAAAATGAAAATAGATTTTGACTTAGAAAAGGAGAGTATTTTTATGTTAGAGGTGTCTGGAAGGCCATAAGGTTTCCTTTTGAGGTAGAGAAAACTCTGCAGTAGGAAAGCTCAAGGTGAGACTGGAGAACCATTCACAAGGGTTGCTTTGAAGGAGAGGGCCCAGCCTTGAGAAGGAGGTGGGATGAGATGATTAATGTCTAAGTTGTCTTTAAATCTAAGATTTTATCATTTTCCCTCTGACTATTATTAACTATATTCATAAAATGAATAAAATTATAAAAAATTTCTTCCTGACCAGGCATGGTGGCTCACATCTGTAATCCCAGCTCTTTGGGAGGCCAAGGTGGGAGGATCACCTGAGTTCAGGAGTTCAAGAACATCCTGACCAATATGGTGAAACCCTGTTTCTACAAAAATAGAAAATTAGTTGGGCATAGCGGCACATGCCTGTAATCCCAGCTACCTGGGAGGCTGAGGCAGGAGAATCATTTGAACCCAGGAGGCAGAGGTTGCAGTGAGCCAAAATCACACCACTGTACTCCAGTCTGGGCAACAAGAGTGAAACTCTGTCTCAAAAAAAAAAAAGTCTTACTTCATTAAAAAAAACAATGACTACAAATTTGCATTGAAAGAAGACATTTCTAAAAAGTAAAGGAAACAAAAATATACTTTCTGTTCTCTAAATTGGAAATAACAGTAATTAAAATTTTTACACCCAGTGTTTCACTTGAATAGAAAACATCTTCTGTAATATTAATATAATAATACAAAACCCAGAGAATACTGAATTTCTATAGGAAACAATATATTCCTTGAATTATTTTAAGGAATCAACAGGAGTACTAACTTTTCCCCTAAACATTTCCAAAAAAAAATGAAAAAACTATTGCCATGGCACCTAAACAGGTAGCTCAGGTATTTCTATCTACAACCTCCTAAATATTATGGCTATGCAACTGTTGTATATTTTAAATTATTATTCTTAACTCAGGGGTGAGAACTGGATTATTCTAGTTTGTCACTTACCACAGCAAGCCGATGCTAACATTCAATAATTATGCTTTGACAAGAAGGACAAGAAAATCCACTTAGTTTGAAAATCCTGATCTTAATGACCCCATTAGACATAGTCTGATATGAAGCTTTCCATAATCTCTCATTCTTCATGTATAAATGTTTAACAGTATAAGTATAACATAGCATATTCATTAGCTCTTTGTTTACTTAAGTGGATTACATTTATAAAGAGCATTCAAACAAATACAGTCCTTTCCGCTTTGTAAACTGGTCTCAGGTAATTTTAAGGATATGATTTACAACATATGTAAAAGAACAACTCTTTACAGGTCTAAATTATGGCTGGGTGCAGTACTTGTCACCGATAATCCCAGCATTTTGGGAGGCTGAAGTGGGAGGATCACTTGAGGCCAGGAGTTCGAGACCAGCCTGGCCAACATGGTAAAACCTCGTCTCTACTAAAAATATGAGAATTAGCTTGATATAGTGGTGTAATTCCTGCTATTTGGGAGGCTGAAGTACAAGAATTGCTTGAACTCGGGAGGGGGAGGTTGCAGTGAACTGAGACTGTGCCACTGCATTCCAGCCTGGGTGAAAGAGTGAGACTTGGTCTCAGGAAAAAAAAAAAAAAAAAAAAAAAAGATCTAAATTAAAAGGAAGGAAATCTACTTATGGATGTAGAGTCTGATATAAAATTTAAAAAAATCATTTTGAAAGGTAAAAAATACCTAAAGTATAAAGAAGAAAATAACAATAATCTATATTCCTACCAGGAAGAATTAACTACATCTTGGCATATTTGTTCTTTAGAAAGTGTAGGAAATATCCTTTTAAAAATGATATATGTTGATTATAAGAATTCATATAAGGCATTACATTACAAAGATAAATTTTAAAAATAATCTTAAATACTATCATTCCAATTGTTAACCTTAGGTAGTATCATTTCAGACAGCTGTCTATGAATCTACTTGGATGGATGTTTAGGTAGAAATGCTTTTATGAAAATGAATAGAGATGCTGTTTATAACAAAAACAATACATTAGTTTTTCTTGGATTTCAAGCAATAAAAAGAAACTGAATATATATAATAAATTTCTCGTGTGTTAGCTCCATGAGAGACATTTTAGTATTTGTTTATCCTCAGTGTCCATCATAAGGATTGGCATTCCACAGGCCCTCAAATAATACTTGCTTAATTTAATGGGCCTTTATGTGCCTTTACTATGGTAAGTGCATTAAAAGTTATATCTAATTTTATCTTGACAACAACTTATTAGGTAGGCAGTTATTTTCTCCATTTTGTAAATGAGGAAGCTGAGTCTCAGTAAGTAATATCCTAAAGTTACACAACAGCGTTTGGTTGTAAAAATAATTCTCTTTTCATGACAGCAGGCCTGGGTCATTTATGGTGAAAGTAATAGAGGAAAGAGGCATGTGAACTACCAGTAATAATACAGAGGTGTAAGTCATAGGACAGTGTATTTAAGGTCTACAGGGGAAGAGGCTGCTTGATATTGAATCTTCATTCTACCATTTATTAGTTATCTGACATCGAGCAAGCCCCTTCACTGTTGTAAGCCCCAGTTTCCCATTTGTAAAAAGGAATTAGAAATGGGGGGATTAAATGAAATAATTAGGTAAAATGTTTATCATAATGCCTGCCACAAATGCTCAAGAAGTAGTAGCTGTTAATAGTATTTTTTTCAGAGTGCTTTGGATGCTCAAAAAAAAATGAGTAATTTTTTCCTCCTGGATTTCCAGGGTAGGTGACATTTGTGGTTAGGCTCTGTTGAAAACATAGGAATTCATCCACTGAGGGGTAGATGGTGCCTAGGCAGGAAGAGAAGCATGAACCTGGAAGGAGAGATCCCGCTGAGATGCATGATATCTGCATTACCCTGTGTAACTCCTAACACTTCCTTCCTTCACTTGTACACTTCGAGGGTGTCTAAACAGGAGTATCTGTGTTTAGAGAGGCTGACTTGAAAATAGATCATCTTATCTTACTGGACCATCTTCCCACCTAGTAGGTGAATTAGTCAGTGTCTATACAGAGCTGAAGAAATGTGAGGTGATGGGGCATGTTTAGGGGTATTAGTCAAGGAGGCCAGGGGCCATTCCAGGCCAGCTTAAGAGCAATGGTTGGCACTAAAAACGAACCTACAGCCTGTCTGAGATTCTAGAACAGTGTTTCTCAAACTTTTTTTTTCATTATCCCTGCTTTATGCATGAAAAGAGTAAGATTTTCACCCCTTTCTAAGAACCCACTTGAATGAGCCAGACTTCACAGGGCCTTCTCACGTAAGTTGCTTTCTGCAGGTAACCCTAGACTTGAAATCTACAGCTGCTGTTAAAAAAAGCCACTTTTTAATTATGATTTCAGTTTTACTTCCAATGATTCTGTCTAGAAAAATAATCTTGGCTACTACACTAACCTCCCAACTGGCCTCCCTCTGCTTCCAGATCTGCACTTTTACAGTCTATTTTCCATATAGCAGTCTGAGTGACCTTTTAAGAATATAATCAGGAGCCAGGTGCAGTGGCTCACACCTGTAATCCCAGCACTTTGGGAGGCCGAGGCAGATGGATCACCTGAAGTCAGGAGTTCCAGACCAGCCTGGTCAACATGCTGGTAGTCCTTCTCTACCAAAAATTCAAAAAATTAGCCAGGTATGATGGCAGGTGCCTGTAATCCCAGCTACTTAGGAGGCTGAGGCAGGAGAATCACTTGAACCTGGGAGGCAGAGGTTGCAGTGAGCTGAGATTGCACTCCAGCCTGAGCAGCAAGAGCAAAACTCTGTCTCAAAAAAAAAAAAAAAAGAATAGAATCAGATCTTGTCTCTCCCCAGTGTAAAACTCTCCAGTAGCTTTCCATTGAACTTAGAATAAAATTTGGACTCTGTATCATGGCCCCGAAAGTCTCCCTGATCTGGCTCCTCTCTGTTGCTCTAATGTCATCTGATAACATCCTGTGTACTGGGGAAGGTGCTTCCATGTGCATCAAGGCCATTGGGCAGAAAGTCACAGGTGTTGGCAGCAAGCAGTTTTGGTGTGTGAAGGTGATGTCAAGAGTACATGGTGGGCACCAACAGCAGTGCCTACAGCTTCAAAAGGGCATAAAAGGGGATTTGTCTGCTCAGAAGAAGCAGGAGAGATATCTCAGAAAAAGTAACAGTTATGGAGCTACTATATGAAAACAGTTTAGGAGTGTAATGATCTGAAAAATGTTTAGAAGCAAAACTATGTGAAAGAGAGATAGGTATCACATTCCATGCAGGGGAACATCATGCAAGGAACCCTTACAGCAAAAGGGAGAGGCCTGCATGCGAGACTCCAAAAGGGAACTGGCTGGGGTGTGGTCTAAAAATTAAGCTGGAAAAGTCAGCAGGGCCCCGACCACACAGGGCCTTTCAGGCCATGTTAAGGGTTAAATCTGTCTTAAGAGCAGGAGAGGCCAGGCACAGTGGCCCATACCTGTAATTCCAGCACTTTGAGAGGCTAAGGCTGGTGGATCACCTGTGGTCAGGAGCTCAAGACCAGCCTGGACATCATGGAGAAGCCCCTTCTCTACTAAAAATACAAAAATTAGCTGAGTGTGATGGCACTTGCCTGTAATCCCAGCTACTTGGGAGGCTGAGGCAGGAGAATTGCTGGAATCCTGGAGGTGGAGGTTGCGGTGAGCCGATATCATGCCACATTGTGATTTCCAGAAATTGGGGATCACAATGCTGACCCTTTATTAAGGTCTTCTGGAGTAAGTCTAGGGAACAGACAGTCTTGCCTCTTCCATGAGATAACCCTAATCTCTCAGCTAAACTACTACATAGCATAGGGTAACCAACCATGATGGTTTGCCTATGATTGAAGAGTTTCCAGAATATAATCAGGATTGCCCAAGCTGAAGTTTGCCACTTCAGCCTGGGAAACCAGGGCAAGACTCTGCCTTGGGGGAAAAAGAAAAGCAGCAGGAGAGCCTCTGAAAAGATCTGGCTGTGTGTGACTAGCTGAGGCATGATGTGACCAGATTTGTTTCAAATGATTGCTCTCATTGTAGTGGGAACACCAAGTAGATGAGTGTACCCAGGCTTACAAGGATGGCTAACTGGTACTGGCTTGCCTGCGACTTTGCTGGTTTCAGTACTGAAATGTTTGTATCCTGGAAACTCTTCAATCATAGGCAAACCAGCATGGTTGGTTACCCTATGCTGTGTAGTAGTTTAGGTGAGAGATGAGGGTTATCTCATGGAAGAGGTAAGATTGCCTATTCCCTAGATTTACTCCAGAAGACCTTAAAGGGTCAGCATTGTGACCCCAATTTCTAAAAGTCCCTTCAAATTAGCCACCTAATATATAAAAGAAACACAGCAACACATACACACCTAATGTGAAAATTACTTCAGGTAAGTCTTGATTATTTTTTTTTACACAGGCCTGGTGGCATCACATTTCTGACATCTCAACATCTGGAGCCTGCCCAAGTGAAGGCTGATCTAGGTAAGAAGGTGGACTAAATCATGGCGGCACCTTCTGTTCACTGACACGCTGTGTTCTGGCCCTGGGCTTCCATGCAGTGTCTTCACCTACAGCATTCTGATTCCAGCCTTGTTTTCTCTCCCACGTTGTTATGTTCCACTAAAGCTGCTCTTTTACCATGCTGTTCTACAGAGCAGATTAGTACATTGCAGTTGTCTCTAAATAAAGTAAGTATTTCCATTCCTGATTTCAAAGCTGCCTCCCAGCTCCTTACTTATTGAAGGCTTCCTACTTTTCTCTAGTCACCCAAGGCAGAAGACTTTTGTTACCAATCAATCAAAAAGAATCAAGGAAGGAATGGTACTACTCCTATTCCTATTAAAAATTGCTAACTGGGCCCATTATGTGCCAGGCATTATTTTAAACACTTTCCATATGTATCTGTTAATATTTGTATTAATAAGTGATTCACTCATTGGACAGGCTTTTATTGATCACCCATGATTTTCTAGTTAATCTCTCAAGCACAGGACATGGCAATGAACAAAACTCTTTTCATGACAGTTGTACTCTACAGTTGTGGGGAGAGAAAGAATGTAACCAATAGAAATATACTATGGCAGGTGACAAGTTCCATGGAGACATATGCCTCAGGGAAAGGGACTCAACAGTGATGGTCGCCATAGGCACTACTTTAAATTGGGTGACCAAGACAGCCTTTCTAATGAGGCATCACTTGAGCAGATACCTGAAGGTAGCCCCAGAGTAAGTCATAAAGATTCTGGGGCAGTTCAGGCAGAGGGAAGAACAAAATTATATTTTTTTCAGTTTATGTTAGAATCCTGAAATTATACCTTTCATTTTTCCTCTCAGGGATGGATCAACATTTTATAGATCCATCTTTTTCCCTTGTTTAGTATCTGAGAGGATTAAAATTTGTTTTCTTTACTTTTCACATTCCCTACTGCCATTTAAGTTTGATTTTTAATGGAATGTTTGGTATCAATTTATTCTTTTATTAAATTTTTATACTTTTCATATTTTTCTCTCTTTGATATATGTTCTAATGGTGGAAAGCCAATTTTGTTTCTAATTATGATTTTGTCTACTTTAATTGTTGTGTTTATTGGAAAGTAAAGATCAAGCTGTCGTTAATCATTATTGGTGACTACAAATAATATTCTTGGATTTTCAGGCAGAGACACAGGTTGGATTTGTATCTTTAGATAATTACATTTTAATCCACTATTTACTGAATGTGTGTCATGTTTTATGTACTACAGGGAATACAAAGATGGTGATGATGATAGTCTTCCCTTTAGAGAACCTTTAATCAAATAGGAACAATACATTGCAAAGGGTTCATTGCCAGTAGAAGGCAGGGTGTATTGGGATTCTAATTCTGGATAATGAAGGTCAGCAGCACATAATGAAAGCAACAATTACTTATATAGTCCCTACTATGTACCAGTCACTGTATTCTAAATGCCAATATATCTATCAGGCGTTGACTAACTTTAGGGATTAGAAATGAAGGCACACAAAGATTACTATGTAACATTACTGTGCTAAGTGGAAGAGTTGGGATTTTAACCTAAACAGTATAGTCCTAAAGCTGTGCTAAGGGGTAAAGAGGGAGGGATAACCTTGCCCTCAAGACCATGAGGCATGGGCCTCAAGGAAACCAAAAGTATAAGCTCATGGGCATGGTTAGGATTGGACCAATCTAACAGAGGTAGCTAAGCAGACTTGAGACACAGAGCAGGATATGGAGACATCATAAACTGGTTGAGAATGGCAGATAAAAGCCCAAGAATGTCTCAAGTTGAAGATTTTTGCCTTTATACACAGGCCAGGAGGGAGTGATTAAAGGCACCTCCTCAGATGGTACATGTTAAATGTAGATAGTGTTTGGATCAAAGCAGATAGAAAAGGCTTGGAAGTACTGGAGTGGAGAGGTGACTGTGTCCTAGTCTCGTTTAAGCTAACAGTGAATGTTCTTCTACAATAGAAATGGAAATAATATGCATTGATTAGTTCATTCATTAAAATTTTTTTGTACATCCAGTGCTGTTACTTATATTTGACACTTCATTTACTTTTTTTCTGGTTTTTGTATTCCTGATGGATTGGCTTCCCCCTTACCCTACCCACCTCCTATCTTTCTTTCTTTCTTTTTTTCAAGTGGAGTTTCACTCTTGTTGCCTAGGCTGGAGTGCACTGGTATAATTTAGGCTAACTGCAACCCCTACCTCCTGGGTTCAAGCAATTCTTCTGCCTCAGCCTCCTAAGTAGCTGGGATTATAGACATGCACCACCATGGGGTTTCACCATGTTGCTCAGGCTGGTTTCGAACTCCTGACCTCAAGTGATCCACCTGCCTCAGCCTCCCAAAGTGCTGAGATTACAGGTTTGAGCCACTGCACCTGGTCTTCTCACATATTAATTTCTTACACCATTTCCTTTTCCTGTTTTCACCTGTACCGTCTTGTGTTATCTCTTTTGTCTCTGGAAATCTGGGTTCTGATCCTACTTGTGCCCTGAATTTACTGACTACCTAGAAAAGTAATTTGGTAAGTGGGTTTCATTTCTTTGCAAGGCGGACTATGGAAGTGCGCTGCAAGTAAGGAGAACAAAGGATTTTTACAGATGAGGACCCTGGGGTGCGAAGAGGTTAAATGACTTGCACAAGAGTTTGTTAGTAATTGGCAAAGCTGGACTTGAGTCCAAGCCTTCTGACACTGCATTCATTGCTTTTTTCTTACTTTGCCTTGCACTGGTAGAAACCATCTACCGGGTTTGTGAAGATTGATCAGTCCTAGACCAGTTGTACATGGTGTGAGTGCTCCATATTATATGACTTATAGAAGATAAATTAGTAAATGAGTAAGTCTGTTTTCTGAATGGGATCTAGTATCCCCAATTAGTCCTGTAAGGAATTTCAAGAGCCAGGGCTCTGGGTCTAAGCATCTGGGTTCAAACTGCAGCTCACCAGCTTACAAGCTGTGAGATCCTAGACAAGTTACCCTCCTGCGCCTCAGCTTCTTCCTTGTAAATGGAGATAACAATAGTACCTACTTCGTAGGCTTTTCTGTAAAAATCAATGTGTTAAAACAGGTAAAGCCCTTGAAAGAGTGGCCAATACGTGATGAGTGATCATTTCAGTAGTAACTATCCTAATAATTTAAATGTATAGACTGTTCCTTCATCTTTTGCTCGAGATCCAAAGCATAGAAACACTTTCGGTGTTCTTAAGCAGTGTCTTAGCTGCAGGGAGAAGCATTAGGACTTTGTCATCTGTGAAGACCCTCTGACCATATTAATATTTCTATTCAAGTGAAGCTGGATTCCTTTAATTGGCTTCTCAATTTGTCATTCTCCATTGACAGGGGTTACCCTGAAAATGAAAATCTTCCTGTGATGGCTAATGTATATAGTCAAGAATGAAATTACTTGTATCTAGTCATATTTTTAGAGTGAATTTTCGTAGGGAGAAGAAAGAAAAAGTATTACAAGTGAGAGAAAGAAAATACAAAGAGGCTGGTTAGAAGTGCTTAAAGACAAATTATCCATTTGGAATAGTGCAGAGGAAAATGTCTGACGAGGAGTGGAAACTCCAGGAATGATTTTTGAATGGAAAATGTGCCATTTGCTTTGGGGACCCTCTAAACGACTATTTCTTTCAAATTTATTTCTGCAAAATTCATGTGTCTCACATCTTTACATATTCATCTTGCTACAATATTCAGATAAATTGCTTATGTAAATAAAATTATGTAGTGAGATTCCTTAAGAAAGTATGAGGAATTTTGGAATTTTGAGGCATTGCAGCCTGAGTTCAACTTTGACAATAATAAAAAAAATTGACTGGGGTAGAACCCTTTATTTGAAAACGATACATGGGTGAGAATTTCTTGGATTATTTTGACATCCATGTGAAAAGTTCTAAGGGTGTGTGTGGGATGGGAAGAGTGCTGGTTTTCAGGTTTCTCCACTTTGATGTGTATTAAATTTTGACCTCACTAAGGCTGTGCATAGCAGTCGCCAGGCCAGAAAATATACAACCCACACTGTGTGATGTGTTCTAAGCTTTGTTTTTGGAGATTCACTTCTTTATTTAAAAGCAAAGGAACTGGGAAGAGATACAGAGAAATAGGGGCTACGGAGAGATCCAAGATGGCTGAATAAGAACAGCTCTGGAGTGCAGTTCCCAGCGAAAAGAACACAGAGGATAAGTGTACCACATTTCCAAATGAGTTTTTACTGACCACAGACTAGGAAATTCCCAGGCTGTAAAGTGCCAAGAGTTTCCAGCACGGCTGTTTCAGCCGGCACTGTGGGTCTCTGCAAAAAAACTCACACAAATCCAGGTGACTGTTTCAACAGGTGCCTGGAATGCCAGGGAGACAGAGCCGCCCATTCCACTGAAAAAAAGGGGGCTGAAACAGGGAGCCAGGTGATCTGGCTCAGTGGGTCCCACCTCCACAAAGGTCAGCAATCTGAAATGCTCTGGATTGAGAGTTTTGCAGTAAGCACAGCTGGACCTGGGACACCCCAGCTCAGTGAGGGGAAGGGTGTCCTCCATTACCAGTCTGCCATTACTGAGGCAGTCCACCGCTACTGAGGCAGACCACCATTACCAAGTCAGTTCTAACAGGAAGGTCATGCAGCAGCTGGGCAGAGCCCATAGCAGCAATGCCTCTGCTGGCAGACTGTGGCTAGACTACCACCTTGCTAGTCAGGGCATCTCTGACAAAAGGCAGCAGCATGTCAGGAACTTACAAATAAATCCCCACCTTCCCAGGCCAGAGCACCTGGGGAGAAAGGTGTTTATGAGTTCCATTGCAGCAGACTTAAACTTACTTGCCCAGAAGCCCTGAACAGAACAACAGAGCTCCCAGCACAGCACTTGAGCTCCTATAAGGGATGGACTGTCTCCTCAAGCAGCTCCCTGACCCCTGTATATCCAAAGAGACACCTCATAAAGTAGAGCTCAGGCTGGCATCTGAGGGATACCCTTCTGGGACAAAGATAACAGAAGAAGAAACTGGCAACAATCCTTACTGTTCTGCAGCCCCCATGGGTAATCCCCAAGCAAGTAGGGTCAGGAGTGCACCTCCAGCAGGCCTACAGCAGAGGGGCCTGATGGTTAGAAGAAAAACTAAAAAACAGAAAGAAATAACTTCAACATCAACAAAAAGGATGTCCACTCAGAGATCCCATCTGAAAGTCACCAACTACAAAGACCACAGGTAGATATATCCACAAAGATGGGAAGAAACCAGAGGAAAAAGGATGAAAATGCCAAAAACCAGAACACTTCTCCTCCTCCAAGGGGTCACAACTCCATACCAGAAAGGGAACAAAGCTGGATGGAGAATGAGTCTGATAAATTGATGGAAACAGGCTTCAGAAGGTGGGTAATAACAAACTTCTCTGAGCTAAAAGAACATGTTCTAACCTAATGCAAAGAAACTCAGAACCTTGAAAAAAGGTTAGACAAAATGCTAATGAGAACAAACAGCTTAGAGAAGAATATAAATAACCTGATGGAGCTGAAAAACACAAGAGAACTTCGCAAAGCATACACAAGTTTCAATAGCCGAATTGACCAAGCAGAAAAAAGTATATCAGAGATTGAAGATCAACTCAATGAAATAAAATGAGAAGGCAAGATTAGAGAAAAAAGAGTGAAAAGAAATGAACAAAGCCTCCAAAAAATATGAGATTATGTGAAAAGACCTAATCTACTTTTGATAGGTGTACCTGAATGTGACAGAGAGAATGAATCCAAGCTGAAAAACACTCTTCAGGATATTATCCAGGAGAACTTCCTCAACCTAGCAAGGCAAGCCAACATTCAAGTTCAGTAAATGCAGAAAACACCACGAAGATATTGCTCAAGAAGAGCAACCCCAAGGCACATAATCATCAGATTCACCAGGGTTGAAATGAAGGAGAAAATGCTAATGGCAGCCAGAGAGAAAGATTGGGTTATCCACAAAGGGAGGCCCGTCAGACTCACACAGGATCTCTCGGCAGAAATCCTACAAGCCAGAAGGGATTGGAGCCAATATTCAACATGCTTAAAAAAAAGATATTTCAACTTAGAATTTCATATCCATAAGCAAGGGAGAAAGAAAATCCTTTATGAACAAGCAATTGCTAAGAGATTTCATCACCACCAGGCCTGCCTTACAAGAGCTCCTGAAAAAAGCACTAAACACAGAAAGGAACAACCAATACCAGCCACTCCAAAAACGTACCAAATGGTAAAAACCATTGACACAATGAAGAAATTGCATCAACTAACAGGTAAAACAACCAGCTAGCATCAAAATGGCAGGATCAAATTCACACATAACAATATTAACCTTAAATGTAAACGGGATAAATGCCTCAATCAAAAGACAGAGACTGGCAATTTGGAAAAAAAGTCAAAACCCATCAGTGTGCTGTATTCAGAATACCCATCTCACATGCAAGGACACACATAGGCTCAAAATACAGGGATGGAGGAAGATTTACCAAGCAAATGGAGAGCAAAAAAGAAGGAGTTGCAATCTTGGTCTCTGATAAAATAGACTTTAAAGCAAGAAAGATCTAAAGAGACAAAGAAGGACATTACATAATGGTAAAAGGATCAATGCATCAAGAACTAACTATCCTAAATATATACACACCCAATACAGGAGCACCCAGATACATAAAGCAAGTTCTTAATTACCTACAAAGAGACTTAGAGTCCCTCACAATAATAATGGGAGACTTTAACTCTCCATTGTCAATATTAGACAGATCAACAAGACAGAAAATTAACAAGGATATCCAGGATTTGAACTCAGACCTGGACCAAGTGGACCTAATAGACATCTAAAGAACTCTCCACCCCAAATCCACAAAATACACGTTCTTCTCAGCACCACATCATACTTACTCTAAAATTGACCACATAATTGGAAATAAATCACTCCTCAGCAAATGCAAAAGAACAGAAATCATAACAAACAGTCTCTCAGACCATAGTACAATCAAATTAGAACTCAGATTAAGAAACTAACTCAGAACCACACAACTTCATGGAAACTGAGCAACTGTCTCTTGAATGTTGACTAGTTAAACAATGAAATGAAGACTGAAATAAAGATGTTCTTTGAAACCAACAAGAATGAAGATATAACATACCAGAATCTCTGGGACACATTTAAAGCAGTGTCTAGAGGAAGATTTATAGCAATAAATGCCCACATGAGAAGCAAGGAAGAATCTAAAATTGACACCCTATCATCAAAATTGAAAGAGCCAGAGGAGCAAGATCAAAAAAATGTAAAAGCTAGCAGAAGACAAGAAACAACTAAGATCAGAGCAGAACTGAAGGAGATACAGACACAAAATTCCCTTCAAAAATCAACAAATTCAGGAGCTGGCTTTTTGAAATGGTCAACAAAATAGGCTGGTAGCCAGACTAATAGAAAAGAGAGAAGAATCAAATGGATGCAATGAAAAATGATAAAGGGGATATCACAACCGATTCCACAGAAATACAAACCACCATCAAAGATTACTACAAACAACTCTATGCATATAAGCCAGTAAACCTGGAAGAAATGGATATATTCCTGGACATTTGCACCCTCCCAAACTTAAACCAGGAAGAAGTTGAAACCCTGAATAGACCAATAACAAGGGCTGAAGTTGAGGCAGCAATTAATAGCCTACCACAAAAAAACCCCAGGTCAAGTTGGGTTCACAGCTGAATTCTACCAGACATACAAAGAGGAGCTGGTACAACTCCTTCTGAAACTATTCCAAATAATCCAAAAAGAGAGAATCCTTGCCAAATCATTCTATGAGACCAATATCATCCTGATACCAAAACCTGGCAGGGACTTAACAAAAAATAAAACTTCAGGCCAATATCCATGATGAACATAGATTCAAACATCTTCAATAAAATAATGTCAAGCCAATTGCAAGAGCACATCAAAAATCTTATCCATCATGATCAAGTAGGCTTCATCCCAGGGATGCAAGTCTGGTTCAACATACGCAAGTCTATAAATGTAATTCACCACATAAACAGAAACAAAGACAAAAACCACACGATCATCACAATAGATTCAGCAAAGGCCTTCAACAAAATTCAACAGCTCTTTATGCTAAAAATTCTCAATAAACTAGGTATAGATGGAACATATCTCAAAATGCTCATCATCACTGGTCATTAGAGAAATGCAAATCAAAACCACACTCAGATACTATCTCATGCCAGTTAGAATGGCAATCATTAAAAAATCTGGAGACAACAGATGCTGGAGAGGATGTGGAGAAATAGGAACACTTTTACACTGTTATTGGGAGTGTAAATTAGTTCAACCATTGTGGAAGACAGTGTGGTGACTCCTCAAGGACCTAGAAATAGAAATTCCATTTGACCCAGCAGTCCCATTACTGGGTATATATCCAAAGGATTATAAATTGTTCTACTATAAGGACACATGCACACATATATTCGTTGTGGCACTGTTTACAATTGCAAAGACCTGGAACCAACACAAATGCCCATCGATGATAGACTGGACAAGGAAAATGTGGCACATATACACCATGGAATACTATGCAGCCATGAAAAATGATGAGTTTGTGTCCTTTGTAGGGACATGGATAAATCTGGAAACCATCGTTTGCAGCAAACTGACACAAGAACAGAAAATCAAACACGGCATGTTCTCACTCATAGGTAGCTGTTGAACAATGAGAACACATGGAGCATCACACACTGGGGTCAGTTCGGGGGGACTAGGGGAGGTACAGCATGGGGTAGGGAGGTTAGGGAGGGATAACATGGGGAGAAATGCCAGATATAGGTGACAGGGGGATGGAAGCAGCAAACCACATTGCCATGTATGTACCTGTGTAAAAATTCTGCATGATCTGCACATGTACCCCAGAATCTAAAGTACAATAAAATATATATATATGTATAAAGAGAAAGAAATAGGGGCTACCTGCCTTCTTGGATTTCTTTTAAAATAGAAGTAGTGAAGAAAATAGATGGTAAAACACTTAGAAGAGCAGGGAGGTTTTCTTCCAGAAAGTCAATTATTTCCCTCGAAATAACCTAGGAAGTCTCTATAATTAAAATCCTAGCTCTTAAAGAATAATTTCTTCAGGTTGGACATGGTGGCTCACGCCTATAATTCTAGCATTTTGGGAGGTCAGGCAGGAGGATCACTTAAGGCCAGAAATTTGAGCCCAGCCCGAGCAACATGGCAAAACCCTGTCTCTACAAAAAAATAAAATAAAATAAAAGGAAAACACAGAAATTAGCTGAGCATTTGATGTACATCTGTAGTCCTAGCTACTTGGGAGCCTAAGGTGGGAGGATTGCTTGAGCTGGGGTGTTGAGGCTGCAGTGAGCCATGATTGCACCACTACACTCCACACTCCAGCCTGTCTCAAACAAACAAGCAAACAATCATCCCCTCCTCTGAAAGGAATCTAATTTTACTCCTTAAAGCAGATATGGTAAGAAAATTCTTTCCATCTAAATATTATCAGTGTAACATTGCCTTTCCAGCCCTATGGGTTAGCACTTAGAGTTTGAGAAATAAAACCTGATGTAATTGAAGCATTGCACTTAGCTTGTTGAAAACAGTAAAATGTGGAATGTGGAATTTCTTCTTATTGTCCAACTGTTCTATAAGTTTAAATATGGGTTACACAGGGATCTTTTCGTTGGTAATATTCAGAGTATGGGAGTTGGCAACATGGAAAACTATATCATATATGCTGAATATGAGCCTATGCCCTTAAGAATATAATGGTTAATATTGGGGCTAGCAACACTTGATTGATCCCTTAAGTATCAGTGGATCAAATTTTGTGTGTTAAGGAATTAAATGGTCTAATTAACGGAATGAAAAAAAACTTGATGATTAGGATCTACTTTGTATTTGAAATGAAAATTGTATGATTTGGAGTAGTATAGAATATAGCTTAAGAGAGCAAAGATTCTTTGCCTTTCCAAGAAGATTGTGTACCATAATGTATACAAACTACTAGCTCATAATGAAGTGATTCTGAAGGCCAACTCATCCAAGCATCTGGTCTTTCACACAGAGGTAAAATCAACAGGACATAGTAATGGATTGGAATCTGAGAGGGGAATGTATCAAGAAGGACTTGCAGGTCTGTGGAAATCGGTAGAATTTCCTTAAAATTTCTATCAAATAGTCATCAACATGCACTTGAAAATGTTCAATCATAGCAAGCCTTCCTAAGAAACCCATTTCATTTGGATGATTTTTATTTTCCATTCTTTGGGATGGGAGTCATATTTTTTATCAAGTTTCTTCTTTCTTATATCCTTTACTGTGTCACTTACTCCTTCATCCTTTGTAAACTTAACAACCTAGAAATCATTGTTTATAAGTTCCAGTGAGACCACATCAATAATAATAATAATAATAATGATAATACATATTATGTTGAACCTTAGTTCTTTTCTGTTTACTTAGGATTTAATTCACCTCTTAAAATCTCCTTTGGTTATTTCCTGAAGTTTCTTTTCTTTTTTAAAAAAAATTTTATTTGAGTCTCATTCTTGTTGCCCAGGCTAGAGTGCAGTAGCACAATCTCGGCTCACTGCAACCTCTACCTCCTGGGTTCAAGTAATTCTCCTGCCTCAGCCTCCCAAGTAGTTGGGATTCCAGGCACTCGCCACCGTATCTGGCTAATTTTGTATTTTTAGTAGAGACAGGTTTTCATCATGTTGTCCAGGCTGGTCTCGAACTCCTGACCTCAGGTGATCCACCTGTCTTGGCCTCCTAAAGTGCTGGGATTATAGTCATGAGTCATTGCACCCAGCCTGTTCCCTGAGGTTTCATTTGTGCTCAGCAATTGGACCAATCATATTTTCTCCTATCCTACTCCTCACAGCATCTTGTTCTGGCCTCTGCTGCTGGTGCCCTCTATAAAAATGATGCTATGCTGGGCACAGCAGGCTTTTACAGTGGCCATTTTGAGTTCTTAGGGCAATGAAGTAGTTGGGGCATGGGGGAGAATGGCCCCTTCTCTAACACCAAGCATGCTTTCCCACCTGGGCCCTGAAGCAGCACTGCTCAGTTTCATGGTCTCGTAAAGACTTTTATGAATACAAAGAAACTTCTACCTTCTTTCTTCTGTCTGAGTCAGATACTCTTTCTCCATTGTCTTATGTTTCTCTCTCCCTCATCCACCTTACTGACAACTTCCCCTCTTTCCCCAGATTCTTGTAACCGAATATGTCCTCCTCCTTGTACTTTCAATCTCAAAATTCTCTCCCAGCCTATCTAGTTGTATAATAAACCTATAAAGTATTCCTTATTCATCAGTTTCACAAAGAGGTAGACTGGATATCTCAGATTGCAGTCAAGTGGGTCACCCTGATACAAAGCAACTTTATTATGAAGTTCTTCAGCTGCTCCATCATTGTTCTGTGGGATATATGGTATTGCCCTTGTATTAGAAAACCTCTAGGAAGATCAGTCTTGTACTCAATGCATGCTTTCTAACAGTTGCTTCCCTCTCACCCCCTTCCCTATTCTCTTCCTCCTGAAAGTCACATTCTTTGATTATTTATCCTTCATATTTTCTGCAACATACTGAAATCATGTGCTTCCTCTTTTTCTTTTTTCTATTTTAAAAAATGCTTTCTGGCAAGCTAGAATATTGACACTCTTTAATCTCTACTCAATGCGCTATACTGAGAGTACTATTGACTTTAGGGCTACATTACCTTGTGTTGAAGTCCAACTCTGCCACTTCCTTCTCGTGAACCTATTGTGAATCCATTTTTCATCCACAAAGTGAAGGTAACAACCTTATCAGGCAGAATTTAAATTGCCAGGGTTAAAGGAGCTGAAAAATGTAGAATTTCCAACTCAGTGTCAAACCACATAACCAGTGTCAGTATCCTACACTTCTTCTCCTTTCTGTCCCATTGCTTGGTGACTAAGTTGCGCCTCCCTGTGCAGATGGCTGTAATACCCATCACTCATGAAGAGCTGCATAACACTCTCACTGTATGTGGGGCACCTTTTCTCTTCTTGCCATTCCTCTTCCAGATAACTGAGTAGACCATTGATCTCTGTCTCAACTTTATCATGGAACCTCCATTTAGTATGTGGGTTGATCATTTAAACATAAATCCACCCATTCTACCTTTTAGTACTTCAATATCATCTAATTTTCATTAATACTCTGAAATCTATGTGTGTTTTAAATGGAAAACATTCCTTTAATTTGAATCATTGTGTTTGAAACACTATTCATGGCTGTACATCATAATGGCAGTTAGTGATATATACACACAGTTGTATAAATGATCACATTTCTAATTGCATTTGTGAATAGCATTTTACATGTTTTCTTTGAAACATCTTAGATTGAGCAAGAACTAACTGTAGCTGCAGTAATGAGATTTTGGGTCTGGGGAGGAAATTATGACTGAAGAAAGGAATAGGGAAATGTTGTATCCTGTCTCCTAACATCAAGATTTTTTAAAAAACCCATAGTTCATTTTTTCTCTGTTAATAAATTCCAAGAATCATTGCTGGAATTAAATTTCCATGCCCTGAAGTTACTTATGTTATAAATGTTAGTATTTGCTGAAACATTCAGTGTTCCAAAACATGTTTTTTTAAATCAACATAATATTTGTACTTATTTATAGGATGCATGTGTTATTTTGTTACACGCATAGAATGTGTAACGATCAAGTTAGGATATTTAGGACAGTCATCTCCTTGAGCATTTATCATGTCTGTTCTAGGAGCATTTTAAATCTTCTCTTCTAGCTATTTGGAATATTCAATATGTTGTTGTTAACTATGGTCACTTTTCTATCGCCTAACAGAACTTATTTCTTCTATTTTACTGTATGTTTGTACTCATTAACTTACCTCTTTTCATTCCCCTCTCTCCACACGCCCTCCTCAGCCTCTGATAACTATGATTCTACTCTCTACCTCCATGATACCAACTTTTTAGCTCCCACATATGACCGAAAACATGTGATATTTGTCTTTCTGTGCCTGGCTAGTTTAATGACCTCCATTTCCATCCATGTTGTTTGAAATGATACAATTTTATTATTTTTATGGCCAAATAGTATTTCATTGTGTATATACCACATTTTCTTTATCCACTCATCTGTTTATACATATAGTTGCTTCCATATCTTTGCTATGCAATAAACATGAGAATGTAGGTATCCCTTTTTAAATACTGATTTTCTTTATATTGATTTCCTTTCCTTTGGATAAATACATAGTAGTGGGATTGGAATTGCTAGATCATATGGTAGTTTCATTTTTAGTTGTTTTTTTTTTTAAGAAATCTTCACCCATAATGACTGTACTAATTTACATTTCTATCAACAGTGTATGAGTTCTCTTTTCTCTGCATTCACAGTAGCATCTGTTATTTTTTGTCTCCTGTTAGTTATTATAATGGAGTTAAAATGATCTCTCATTGTGGCTTTGATTTGCATTTCCCTGATGATTAGTGAGGTTGAATGTTTTTTCGTATACCTTTTGAACGTTTGTATGTCTTTTGAAAAATATCTTATTCATCAAAGAAAAAGAAATATCTTATTCACATCCTTTGCCCATTTTTCAATGGGATTTTTTTAAAATTTTTTGAGTTGTTTGAGTTCCTTGTATATTTGTTTCTTGTCAGATGAATAGTTTGCAAATACTTTCTCCCATTCAATAGGCTGTGTCTTCATCTGTGTTGCTCTTCACTCTGCTTTGCTATACAGAAGCTTTCTAGTTTAATATAGTCCCATTTGTCTATTTTTTGTTTTGTTGCCTGTGCTTTTGAAGTCTTAGTCATAAAATCTTTGCCTAATCCATAATTCTGAAGTGTTTCCTTTATGTTTTCCTCTACTAGTTTCATAGTTTCAGGTCTTATATTTAAGTCTTTAATCCATCTTGTGTTGATTTTTTGTTTATAGCAAGAGATATAGCTAGTCTAGTTTATTTCTTCTACAGATGGATATCCAGTTTTCTTAGCACTGTATATTGAAGAGGGTGTCCTTTCCCCAATGTATGTTCTTGGTGCCCTTGTCAAAAATCAGTTGGTTGTAAATATGCAGATTTATTTTTAGGTTCTCCATTCTGTTCTGTTGGTCCACAAAACATGGTTTTTAGAAGAAAGACTTGAATGCTATAAATTTATTTGGCTTAAATAAATGCAGCCAAATGCATCTTTCTCCTGATGGTGTCGGGATTTTTGAGAAGGATATTCTTGCTAATCCTGATCTCTTAATCTATACAGAATCATCCAACTGAAAAATTGATTTATTATGCAAGTATGCATCTACTTTAGAAAATATTATTGCTTAATCTGATAACAAAAGAATAAATAATATGCTCAATAGTGGCTTCATCTGGTTCACAGATTTATTTTGCAGTTTGTGCTGATTGCAACTTTTTGGAAAAGGCTATTCCCAAAAAATTTAAAATAAAAGGCCTTTTTATAAAAAGCTGGATCTCTGGGTCCAGCTCCTTCTGATTCTGCATTCTCACTACCATCATAGACCTATTTGCTATACTTATTATATATTTGCTTTTATTTCACACTGTCTTTGAAATTTGCCACTAACAATGTAAAATCTTTCTCATGTCAGAACTGTGCTCAGAGTTCTTTAATTCCCAGAGAATCCCTGGTGTTTTTGTAAGAGGAAGAAACTTACCCTTCTTCCCATTAGGAATTTCAACAGTAGCCGTTTTTCTAAAAATTCCATTTTAATTTTTTAATTGCATATATTTATTCCTTCAATAAAATTAGAAGTTTTAGCAGTGTCAAATTCAGAAATAGTTTTTGTTAAACTGTTTGATATTTTCAAAGGATTTTTATTCATGTCATTTGAGGATGTGTTTTGAATCCTAGAAGCATAGTAGATTTCTAGAAGCAGCATGACATTGTTATAATGAGCTATCTAGGGCTATAAAGCTTTGGCTTTTCTATTAGTTTCATAAATGTATATTTATGTTCCCCTTTATTCTTTCCATGCCAGCCATTCTAATAAGTAATGTCCTTTCAGTGTTTTTGCCTTTCTATTGAGATCAATTAACAGATGGTTGAGAATGAATTTGTGGAATCATCTGGAAATGCTTCTAAACTTGTATGTAAACAGTGTGAAAGAACTATTGTGACAATTCCAACTGCAGGAATTGTGGATATGCGATTTATATAAAGTATTGAAATTGTGAGTGGCAATCAAATGGAGAGTTCTCAGAGCAGCTCAGTTTATTAAGAGGAAGCTATAGATTGTTTATCCCAAGATGGCACCACTTTTTTTTTTTTTTTTTTTTGCTAAGCCCTTTGGGTCAGGCTGTGGCTGCTGTGATCTAGAGGGTCTCTGTCTTAGCACTTGTGACTGACGTTTTGATTCTTTTAAGTTACAATATTGAGAGATAAGGGCTAGTTAGATATGGTTTAGATATTATCCTTAGAACTTGCAACTCCAAAGGTGGGGTTGGTTTAAATGCTTGAACAGATACCAACTGTCCACACTACAGCCAACCTCCTAATCACAAAGAGGACCACTTCAAACTTTGACACTTTAACCCTTTTTATTATATCCCCTTGGTAGAAACTGAAATGCAGTCATAATTATTTTACTTGACTTGAGGCAAACTTAATGGTGACATCCAGTTTTAACCTTTATCACTCTCTCTGGGGTACTGAGGGACAAGTTCCTCTCTAGGCTCTGACAGAAACCTTAAACCATGAGCACTAACATACTTTCAGGACAAAGAGGAATTCCTAACAGGAATTTTGCAAACATTATGTGTTTTTTGTCCTTGCTTCCAGATAATTTATATTCTGATAATGGGCCTGTACATCATAGGGTTAACTGCTTAATAAATACAATCTGTTAACCATATTTTCCTGAAGAAAAGGAAAGTAATCTTTATATTAGAGGCCCCTGAGGGCCTCCTATACGGATTCTTTATTTCTCCCTGAACTTTTAAGAAATGCAGTATTTTGTCACTTCTACCCAGAGAGACTTTTAAAATACAAAGTCCTGGATTCAAATTCTGGTTCTGTGACTGAATAACTTTGTGACTTTGGACAAGTTACTTAACCTCCGTAAGCTTACATGATTCTCATGGGTAAAATGGAAGAACTATTAGTACCCATGTCATAGGACTATGAGAATTACAGTTGGTCAATGAATAACATCAGTTTAAACTTAGTGGATTCATTTTTACATGAATTTTTTTCAATAAAAGTTACACCAAGTGTGTCTGTTTCTCCTCCCTCCCTTCTTCTTCTTCTCATCTGCCACTGTCATCCCTGAGACAGCAAGACCAACCTCTCCTCTTCCTCCTCGTCCTCAGCCTATTTAATGTGAGGACAACAAGAATAAAGACCTTTAGGATTAACCACTTCCACTTAATAAAGAATAAATATGTTTTCCCTTCCTTGTGATCTTCTTAATGACATCTTCTTTTCTCTAGCTTACTTTATTATAAGAATACAGTATATGATACATATAACATACAAACACGTGTTAACTGTATATGTTATCAGTAAGACTTCTGGTCAACAGTAGTCTATTAGTAGTAAAGCTTTTGGGGAACCAAAAGTTATACATACATTTTCGACTGTGCAGGCAGGGGGTCAGCACCCCAACCCCTGCTTTGGTCAAAGGTCAACTGTAAATAGATGAGACATGATGTACATTTAGCCAAAGGCCTAGCACTGGTTAAGAACTCATAAAATCTTGGCTGTATTAGTCTTTTGTCATGCTGATAATAAAGACATACCCGAGGCTGGGTAATTTATAAAGGAAAGAAGTATAATGGACTCACAGTTCCACATGGCTGGGGAGGCCTCACAATCATGGCGAAGGCAAAGGAGAAGCAAAGGCCTATCTTACATGACGGCAGGCAAGAGAGTTGTGCAGGGGAACTACCATTTATAAAACCATCAGATCTCATGAGACGTATTCACCACCATGAGAACAGTATTGAGAAAACCACCCCCATGATTCAGTTATCTCCACCTGACCCTGCCCATGACACGTGGGGATTATTACAATTCAAGGTGAAATTTGGGTGGGGACACAGCCAAACCATATCATTGGCTAATGTCATCTCTCTCCTCTCCTCTTTCTTTCTCCTTCTAAACCAAGTAAGAATCTACCCATTTCATGACCTCACCTAAATATTTAATTTGTACTAGATTTTTACTGCTTTTCCACAAATTGTTATCTTCCTGCCCCTTGATTAGTCTACTAAGGAAAAAATGAGCTTGACATACAGCAGTGGTGAGTCCAGTTGTCCTTGTTGGATTGGGATGCATGCCTTCAACTCATGGCCCAATGCTTCCCTCGCTTGGCTACCCATCCCTTTCTACCCTGGGTAGATCCTTCTGTTTAAGCAGTCTATGTATATGGTCACTGGTATTTTGCAAAGTGCATTTCAAAATAACTAACTCTTATGATGGATTTCATAAAATAACACTGGATTAAGTTGAAGAAGCCTTCCTTGATCCTCATGGTAAATAAAATTGTTTCTGAAACTCTAATACCAGTATCTCTCCCTGAACAACAGAAACAAAGCAAAAAGGAAGCTAACACACCTATGAAACTGTTGTCTATATAATCTCTTCTAGGATTCTTAGTATTTGATGGGATATGAAACTTTTCTTAAAAGGTATCTACTTCAAGATTTAATAAAATTATATTTAAGTGAGAAATCTTTATAAAGTAGTAGCTTTGAGTCCACTTGCTTCACTGCATATAGTATTATATTGTATTTTAAGTCCTATCCAGCGATACATTTTTAAATTTTGCACTTTTTACAAATGGCATTTTGTTTCATTTATCTTCTTTCTTTAAAAAGAAAATGAGTGAGTGCCAGTGGTACTAGGGTAGTGGAAACAGCAGCACACAGACAGTCCAGAAGCCTGGATTTGAGTCCAGTTCCATTGCTCACAAGTTGTCTGACCAGGGGCAAGTTATTTTGAAATTTCTTGTCTCCTTTAGCCTCCTAGGGTGTACCATGATAATAATAGCATCTGCTACATCTGCCTCACATGGTGGTGGTTTGGCTCAAATGGAAGTTTAAACCAAAGAACTTCTTTTATGGAATTTTTTAACAGATGTCATATTACTGTGATTTATAAAAAGATTTCCAGTATTATAAAATCTAAACACATATAATGTGAGATAATTAAAATAGGTTTTTATTTTATGTTACTAGGTTTATAAATGAATAGACATTTTGAAAAAAAAATAGATTTTCTTCCAACAGATGTGGCTATTAGGGAAGTGGGAGGGATGGCAGATCAGCTTTGTCTTGGAGAGCCCCCATGGTCCTCCCTTCCTCCTTGAGAGCTGTGCTCTGTGGCAGACCTTTAAAAATGAGAGTGCCATCAAAACACCCTGCCTGCATCCTTGAGCCTCTATAAAATGGGGTTACAATCATCTGTTAAAAAGAAAAACCTACTTAAATCCCTAGCGCTCTCTATTGGGAAAGCCATTGTTCAAGAGCAGCTTCCTTAATCTGTAAATGCAAATTTGATGTAACATATGCAAGGATTGTTCCTGATTTAAAGTTCTCATAAAAGCAAACTCCACAAAATGTGTTCACATATCTAAAAAAAATACTCCCAGTAGTTGAAAAGGAATCTCTGTCTTACTAACTACGAAGTAAAATCCACCAAGCCCACTTTTAGTGAGATACTGCGCTGTCACCATTGTTGGTAAAGCCTTAAGTGTTCAATGAATAGGAATCTTCTATCTACAGAGTTTTTTTTAAATCATGGGGCGGGTACAAAAACATGGAATCAATAAGATCTAATATTTGATAGTACAACAGGGTGACTACAGTGAACAATAATTTGTTGTACATTTAAAAATAACTAAAAGAGTATAATTGGAATGTTTGTAATGCAAAGAAATGATAAATGCTTGAGGTACTGGATACCCCATTTACCCCGATGTGATGATTATTCACTATATGCTTGTATCAAAATATCTTATGTACCCCATAAGTATGTATACCTATGATGTACCCATAAAGATTTAAAAATTAAATTGGGGGAAGGGGCTTATTTCCTCAGCATACTCCTATATCTCCTACAGATGATGATGTTAGCCAGATAGTGACATAAAACCAGAGATGTGCTGAGGATCTCAATATCTTATTTCATGGAAATCATGAGGAAAGCTAATATTAATTTTTCTTTATGTAATGAAGCTTTGAAAAGGTAAGAGAAAGGCAAAGAAAGAATTCCCTGAAGTCTTTGAGAGGATCTTCAATGCGCACACCTTGTTAGCATAACTGAGTATCTGTGTGGGTTGGTTTGTGAGTCAAAAAATGAAAAGCAATGAAACAATGTACACAAAAAGGAGCCCCTTTTTTTCCCTTTAATAACCAGCTGTGACTTTGGCTAGAAGCTTATCGTCTAAAATAATTCTATTGGCTGAAATTTGTCCTCTATATTTTTGTAGAGATTTTCCTGTATGTTAAGACCTAGCTTGTGTTGGTGGTCTCACAGTCAAATCAGAGTTTCACAGGAAGGAATTTTGCTTCTGAAGGACTTGTTTAGTGCTTTCCTTCTTGTGACATTGTAAGAATGCAAAGAAAATCATAAATTTACAGTCTTTTTTGAAGAAAACAAAAATCATTGAGAAAATACCCAAACTCTGTCAATTTTCAGTGCTATCTCGTAATAATCTTTTTTCCTTTATTTAACCTTAGTCTTTGAGCAGGAAACCATCTTCCTTCCTAGTCAAGGCTGATTCCTCCCCATGTGTCCCTGAGTCCATGTCTTCTTCCTGTGGTGCCTTTTTTCACCTGTTCTACCATATTTTACATCATCTTTCACTGTATCATCAATATCTCCCTCCTCACCACTTCCTTCTTTTCAACCTGAAAACACGCTTATGTTTTCCATGTCCAAAAAAAAAAACAACAAAGACTAAGCTTTAATACCTGTACAGGCTATTACTCATACATTTTTTTGTCTTAACCATCAGCATTCTTTCTTACTCTTTCCAATATAGTTTGGTGTTCTCCCACTCTACTAAAGTTGCTACCCAAAACTCTGTCTGCAACACCTTTTATTTATTTATTTTTTGAGGTAGTGTCTCTGTCACCCAGACTAGAGTGGAGTGCTATGGCAAGATCTTGACCCATTGCAACCTCTGCATCCTGGGTTCAAGCGATTCTCCCACCTGTTTCCTAGGTAGCCAGCTAATTAGCCACGCCCAGCTAATTTTTGCATTTTTAGTAGAGATGGTCTCCACCATGTTGACCAGGCTGGTCTTGATCTCCGACCTCAGGTGATCCACCTGCCTTGGCCTCCCAAGGGGCTGGGATTACAGAAGTGAGCCACTGCACTTGGCCTGTGATACGTCTTCTAATTTGTTTCTTTCTTGACCTCTTTGCAGAATTTGATGTTGTCCCCAGCTTCTGATTCTTGACTTTCTGTCTGTTCTCTTTCTACTCCAATCTGTTCTGACATTACTGCTGACTTAATCTTTAAGTGGAGTGCTGAACATACTGCTTCCCTGGTCAAAAACCATCCATGGCTTCATGAATTATTTGTCTGTGAAGATAGCATTAATTTCCTACCAACTCGACTAAAATCTTTCTATGACTTGGTATGTTTTATTGCTCTTTCTTGTCTTATCTCTCCTGACATATATTTAAAAAGCAAAGTTATTTTTCTTTGTACATGTTAGTTGTTTTCTCAATATTGTATTATGTTTCCTCCTCTTGGAATTTCATTTTCTTAATCTCTACATTTCCAAGGCTCACATTTTAATGAGGGGCTATTTTTAAATACTATCTTCTGCCTGAAGTGTTATTCTGATTCTACAAACATGATGTGGACTCCCCTGATTTTGAACTCCTCTGATTTGCTCCTTGATACCCTATAGAATAGGTATCTTTCTGCTGTGTATTATAGTAATTTTGTTATTTTTCCTATACTCATATGGTGTATGAAGAAAAACCCCTCAGTGGCTCACAACTATGATCCCAGCACTTTGGGAGGCTAAGGTGGGCAGAACACCTGAGCTCAGGAGTTCAAGACCAGCCTGGACAACATGGCAAAACCCTGTCTTTACAAAATATACAAAAATTAGCTGGCCATGATGACACATACCTGTTTTCCCAGCTACTCGAAGAGCTGAGGTAAAAGAATCGCCTCAGCCCAGGAGGTAGAGGTTGCAGTAAGCTGAGATCACACCACTGTACTCCAGACTGGGTGACAAAGTGAGACCCAATCTTAAAAAAAAGAAAGAAAGACAGAGAAAAACACAAAGGAAAGCAAAGTAAAGAAAAACTCCATGGAAAGAAGAGGAGCCAGTAACCTATTGCAGAACTTTCTTTGTTTTCTTAATTTCCTCTTTGAAAAAGCTGCACTCCATCCCAGGGTGGATGGAAAGGAGAAAGGCAGGCAATAACCTGTTGATGATCACATATGAGAGGCAGAATTCAAAGCTATCTAGGATTAAATAAGCAAGGGGAGGGGTCAGCAATGGTGCCCAGAGAAAGTAGCTACAGCTGGAGGAGGACTACCCCAGAGGAGCTGTGATCTTCATTAGAGGGCATGCCTACTGCCAAACCATAGCCCAGGAGAGAGGAAGCCAGGGGATAAAGGTCCTGAGCCCTCTTCCATCCGCCCTCCAATCTGTTACTATTTCCCAATGGCTAAATCTAGTAGAAACCACAGTGCAAGGGAACTTGTTGATTGAGTTCATAAAAGTCAGTCTCTTGGTCTTAGGAGGGTGTGAAAGGTAGATGGTGAATTTGGATGGACTAATAAGAAATTTCCAGTTTAGTAATGGAATACAGGTAATCTATCTTAGCAGTGTTGTGCTCAGATGGAATCACAGGGCAAGACTGTGCCAATGACTGAGCAAAGAAAGCTTTGCATTGGTCTTTTAAGACCAAAATCAATTAGGATGTCTACAGTCAGCAGACAGAATGACTACAGCTAATTCTTGAATCTTATTTTAAGCATTGGTGAAATATGCTGTGAACAATAGCATCTACTAAAAGGCAATAACTTCTCATTATAATGAGGCACAACAGATATTTCCATTTGGGGTAGAGTGAGGTAATCTACTTGTTTATTGGAAAAAGAGTCAAGGGAGAAATCACTGCTGCAACGTTGTCATAGAGAGAATGCCAGCCTGGAGTCTATCAGAGGAAATAGAAGACATGAAGACTCCCCAGGAAGTAAAGTGCTTTTACCTTGAGCATAACCAGAGCAGGTCACTTCATAGGCCAAATTAATATGTATAATTTAGTGTGTGGCTCCTGCAGAGCTGCCACATTTGAGTCCAAGTAGAATGAGGCAATGCTGTTTGAAATAGTCCTGTGAACTCAGCATGGAATTGCAATGCCAGTGCATTTAACCTCACTGCACATTGATTTCCTGTCATTTACTTTTTTTTCTCTTAGGACTTACAGTTCCTTTTCCTCTGGCTTCTTGGATGGACAATGTGTGTGATGATTCCATACTGCATTCTGACTTTCTAATGGATTGTCACAGAGAAGAGTTTGCCTTGTTCTAAAGCCTTCTTCTGACATGGAACACACTATAGGGTTGAGGTTGAAGTTTATTTGTTCAGGGAAGATGTTTTTTCTTGAAACATCAAGCTAGTCAACCTGGTGTGGCTCACAAGTTCCAATGAGCCTTCTGTGGGCTGTGGTTTTCATGTCAGTTCCATTTTCAAAGCTTTTGCAATACTCTGTTCCATGTATGTGCCACCCAGTGGCCAGTCCAGGGCCTGGGAAATTGTCTCATCTCTTTATTTCTTTTCAAAGCCCTTCATATGCTATTTAAGATCAGATCCACAATCCACAGCTTGAGGTTAATTCAGGTGTCCATGAACAACTTTATGGGTCACTTTCTAAGCTCCTTCTCCATACTCTCCCCCATACTTCTGGGCTCTCTGAGGCTGGTTTCAGTCCTCTAGCTAGAAATCGAGGACTGTTAATCCTCCAACTCTTTAGCTACAAACTTCCTGCAACTCTGCCCACAACTAAAACCAACGAGAGGCAAAACAGAGTGAAAGAAAAAGGAATAGGGCTTTTCCCCCATACATCTTGGGACTACAGTTCCTCTGATCATAGAAAGCTGTTCTCTCCCTCAAAGAGTTTTAGGTGCCAACAAGAAAACATTTTCCTATTCTTTTTTTTTTTCTATTCTTATACTTTAAGTTCTGGGATACATGTACAGAACATGCAGGTCTGTTTATACATGTGCCATGTTGGTTTGCTGCACCCATCAACCTGTCATCTACATTAGGTATTTCTCCTAATGCTATTCCTCCCATAGCCCCTCATTCCCCAACAGGCCCTGGTGTGTCATGTTCCCCTCCCTGTGTTCATGTGTTCTCACTGTTCAACTCCCACTTATAAGTGAGAACATGTGGTATTTGGTTTTCTGTTCCTGTGTTAGTTTACTAAGAATGATGGTTTCCAGTATCATCCATGTCCCTGCAATGGACATGAATTCATCCTTTTTTATGGCTGCATAGTATTCCATGACATATATGTGCCATATTTTCTTTATACAGTCTATCACTGATGGGCAGTTGGGTTGGTTCCAAGTCTTTGCTATTGTCAACAGTGCTGCAATAAACATATGTATGCATGTATATTTATAGTAGAATGATTCATAATCCTCTGGGATTGCTGGGTCAAATGGTATTTCTGGTTCTAGATCCTTGAGGAATTGCCACACTGTCTTCCACAATGGTTGAATTAATTTACACTTTCACCAACAGAGTAAAAGTGTTCTTATTCCTCTCCAGCATCTATTGTTTCCTGACTTTGTAATGATCATCATTCTAACTGGCGTGAGACGGTATCTTACTGTGGTTTTGATTTGCATTTCTCTAATGACCAGTGATGATGAGCTTTTTTTCAAATGTTTGCTGGGCACATAAATGTTTTCTTTTGAGAAGTGTCTGTTCATATCCTTTGCCTAATTTTTGATGGAGTTGTTTGTTTTTTTCTTGTAAATTTAAGTTCTTTGTAGATTCTGATATTAGCCCTTTGTCAGATGGATAGATTCCAAAAATTTTCTCCCATTCTGTAGGTTTCCTGTTCACTCTAATGATAGTTTCTTTTGCTGTGCAGAAGCTCTTTAGTTTAATTAGATCGCATTTGTCAATTTTGGCTGTTGTTGCCATTGCTTTTCGTGTTTTAGTCATGAACTCTGTCCATGCCTGTATCCTGAATAGTATTGCCTAGGTGTTCTTCTAGGGTTTTTACAGTTTTAGGTTTTAGGTTTAAGTCTTTAATCTACCTTGAGTTAATTTTTGTATAAGATTTAATGAAAGGATACAGTTTCAGTTTTCTGCATATGGCTAGCTAGTTTTCCCAACACCATTTAATAAATAGGGAATCCTTTCCCCATTACTTGCTTTTGTCAGGTTTGTCAAAGTTTCCTATTCTTGATTCTGAATTACAGGACTTCTCCTATGGCTTCCTCTGTTTGTGCTGATATTCACTTCCATGTTTCAGGTGCATTTGAGTTCAGGCTTAAGGGGTACTGAAGAACAAAGTTGAGAAAGTTAACCGCTTTACAGTTGGGTGATCCTTCAAAGCCTCGTCTTCCTCATCAATCTGCTTGCTACTATTTACTTTTAGAGTGTTCAAATAGCTGCCCCATTCATTTTATATTGATGTTTTTTTCAGCTGCATTTAGTGGGAGAGAGAGAATAGAGAGTGCTTACTAAAGTAGATAAATATGACATGGAATTGAAACACCTTATACACTGTATGATTCCTTCCAAATGTATAACCCTAGCCTAAATCTCATTTTCTATCTCTTTTCATCTAGCAGTGTCCTGGACATATTTGTTTGATTATTCCCCTGATTCATCAAATTCAATATTTCCAAAACTGAATTCATCTTCTTCCCCTGAAGCCTATTCTTCTTCATGTATTTCTTATCTTTGTGAATGGCACCACATCTACCCAGTCACCTACATCTGAAATCATGACTAAATTCTTTCCTGTCACACATATCCAATCAACCACTAGGCCCTTTCAATTAATTCTATCTCTTTATTTTTATTTTTACTAATTTATTTAGATAAAGAGTCTCATTCTTTCACCCATACTGGAGTACAGTGACAGATTTCAGCTCACTGAGCCTAGATCTCCTGGGTTCAAGCAGTCCTCGTGCCTTAGCCACCAAATGGTTGGGCTTACAGGTGTGTGCCACCACGCTTGTCTAAATTTTTTCTGTAATTTTAGTAGAGATGGGGTTTCACCATGTTGGCCAGACTGCTCTTGAACTCAAGTGATCCACCTACCTCAGGCTCCCAAGGTGCTGGGATTACAGTCATGAGGCACCATGCCTGGCCTGAAATCTATCTTTATAAATTGACCACCTCTTCTCTATCCACATTGCTACTGATTTGTTTTCGGCCATCAATACTTCTTTCTGGAATACTTAAAGACCTTTCTAATTGATTTATACCTCTAGTCTTACTCTCTACTTATCTAGTCTTCACTTTGCTTCTGAAGTAATCTTTTTGTAACAAGTCTACATAAGTAGCTTAGGATTCTTCATTGGCTCCCATGGATCCTGGGATAGTGAAGTTTCTTAGTCTATGTTCAGTAAAAAGCTTCTTAGAGCACACTGCTTCCCAGGGCCCAGAACAAAGGAACTGTAGTCCCAAGATCATGAGACAAACTCCCATTTCTTTTTTCTTCTTCTGTTCTATCCACCTTGGCTCCAGACATGGGCACTACAAGTGTGGTAAGAGCACTCTACATGGAAGTTTCTGGGTGGATGAGGCAATAGGGTGAAGTTCTTTTCTTTTCTTTTTTTTTTTTTTAAATAATAGTAGCTTTATGCCTTGCATTGTGGCTTTATTGCTATAAAAACTAAAGTTATAATTTTCTAAACTTTGACTTGAATTTCCCAACTGTGACTAACATACAGAGTTCTAACCATGACATTTTCTCCATTTACACAACCAAGACTTACAAAGACTGGGAGAAAAAAGATACTTGATCCTGTAAACAGGCATCACATGTCTATAATTCTCATAAAGGATGTAGCTTTATATCAGCCCCTCTCTTCTTTTATTTCTAAATTAGAATCTTCATTGAGTTTCTTACTGTCTATACCAGCTGTAGTGAACTCCTGGTGCCCTTTTTCTAGATTTTATTGTTTAAGGGATGACTTTAGGGAGTAGCATTTTATCTTCAGACATACATGCTGAAGCTCTCCAATGAGTGTGGGGTTTTATTTTATTTTTTTTTAATACAAGGTCTTGCTCTGTCACTCAGGTTGGAACATAGTGGTGCAGTGGCACAATCTCACTCCACTGCAGCTTCAATCTCCCAGGCTCAAGCGATCCCCTTGTCTCAGCCTCAGGAGCAGCTGGGAATACATACATGAACCACATTCCCAGCCAATTTTCTTTAATTTTGTAGAAACAAGGTTTCACTATGTTGCCCAGACTGGTGTCAGATTCTTGAGCTCAAGCAGTCCTCCCACCTTGGCCTCCCAAGGTCCTGGGATTATAGGAGTAAGCTGCTGCACCTGGCCCCAGTGAATGCCTCAGAGATATTGTTAAGAAATTATGTGACACCAAGTTAACAAAATAAAAAAAAACTCCTCTATTCAAGTTGCCTGGACAACCAGTTTGTTAGTAAAAGGCAGTAAAGAGCAACATGACCTATGAAGCAATGTAGGAGACACACCTGGGTTTGAAACTTGCATATTCTGAGCCACATTCCCCTAGACAAGTTCCTTTACTACTCTGAATTTCAGTTTCCTCATCTGTAAAATGGAGATATACTGATTACATGAGATAACAAAATGGAAGTGTAAGTGTATATGTGCTCAGTATATACAAATTCCCTCTCTTAGGGAATAGGCTCTTAGAATATGCAGTCATAATCTTATTTGAAATTACAACATAAACTTTCTGCTGTGACTTTGAACAGATTCTGAAAATTTTTAACACTTCTCCCCCAACATCACACACTTCTCCTAATCCATGGGAATTGAGGAGGTAAGGGGAGGAAGAGGAAAACGATGCTTGAAGAGAGAGAGATAATTCTATTTTTCCAAAACTCAGCATAGCTCATCTGCTGCTTCTCTTCAGCTTGTCTGAGAATTCATTAAATGAACTTCTAATGCTTAGTGCTCAGTGGATATTGACAGCTTTGCAATTGCTTTTATTAGTGATTATTCTAAAGTACAAAATAAGAAACTACCTTCTAAGTGAGTTCTTAGATGTATACAGAGAGTTTGTAGCAATAATTATTAAGTATCCCTACAAATGTACTTCTTAAGAAAATGCTAGCAATGAGCATTTTAGAAAAGTTTAAAAAATACAGCCAGGAGCAGTGGCTCACACCTATAATCCCAGCACTTTGAGAGGCTGTGGTAGGAGGATTGCTTGAGTCTAAGAGTTCCAGACTAGCCTGGGAAACATGGTGAAACCCTGTTTCTAGAAAAAAAAAAAAAAATTAGCTGGGTGGTGGGGGCACATGCCTGTAGTCCCACCTACTTGGGAGGCTGAGGTGGGAGGATCACTTGAGCCTAGGACATTGAGGCTACAGTGAGCCATGTTTGCGCCACTGTGCTCCATCCAGCCTGAGCAATAAAGAACCCCTCTCTTAAACAAACAAGACTGCTTGAATGAGAGCAGCCCTATATACAATTGTGAAAGAGGCAAGGCCTCTCCTGGTCTCCTGGCATTCTGGTTTAACCAGATATCTGCAATGTTCATTATCACTCTTTTATCTCTCTTCCTCAAGGAGTTATTTTTAACAGACTCTTCCTCCTTTCTCTCTTCCTTCACTCAAAATGTACTTTTCTGAGGTTTTTTGCTATTTAGAAGCAGTTAGGAAAAACCTGAGGAAAATACTTCACTAAAGATATCAAGGGTTAATGAATAGTTAATGTGTTATCATTCCCAGGGTGTGGGCAGCACTTTGTTAAGCAAGGAAAACTTGAAGACTGGGCAATAGCTTAAGAAATTAGAAATACAGAGTTTGTATGTGGGGATGGTAGCCACAGAGACATTTCTGAGGTCCCTCATATCACACAAGGAAGCAGCCACCTTCACTGGTTATGTGAAATTTCAACCATTTCTGCGGTGAAGTAATTGAAAATCCGTACAGGGCCAGCAGTTCCTCGTAGATTTTTTTCTGTTCTTCTGTCATTCCATTTGACTTCAAGTAGACAACAGGAAGGAAAAAAGTAGGCAATACAACAACAAAGAAAAAGACAAAAAATGAAAACAATAAAGCTTGATGAAGACTTGAGTTATTCAAATTGTGAACTTTTACATTGAATTTTTTTCCACTGACTCCAAATTTGGGGCCTAAAATTTTTTCCTCACATTGTGCTTTAAGTTAAATTGATAATTTGAGCTCAGATCTTGAAGGTGGGTTTTAGAGGGTAGAAAGGCTTATATTTGCAAAGTAATATTCCAAATATGAGTTATGAAAATGGCTATGTTTTCTAAGGATCTCAAAGCCCCCTAGATAAGGAATTCTGGGAGTCATGAAATCTCTATTTTACAGAAGAACATAAACCGAGCTCTAGAGAAGTTGAGAGACCTGATCCAGGCTGCACAGTGAGTCCCCCTACCCACCCCATGTAGGAAAAGGGAACTTTTGTCCTAGGGATGAAATTAGAGGACTTTCTCATCTCTCCGTTATACAAAAGTTCCACTGACCAGGAGTGGGGTGGGCGTACAGAAGAGATTGAAATCTGGCTGTTGTCTGATTCCTTGAGTTGTTGAGGTCAGCCAGAGAGGAAGGAAAAGTCATGTTTATGCTTTGATTTTATGTTGGTGTGTGATTTATGCACTCTGTTAGACAAGCTGCTTTCTTCCCCTATTCCTCTAACAGGCAGTCTCATTGCTGGAGATGACTGTCAGCTGCTTTCTCTGCATAGCCACCATCACATGCCTCACCACTGGAGCCTGGGAAGCCTGACCACAAACCGGCATCTCCAAGGCATGAATAATTAGGTAGGCATAATGGAAGGCACTCATTGCACCCTCCAATTGCATAAGCCCATTACGGAACTCTGCTACATCAGCTTCTATCTTCCAAAGGGGGAAGTCAGAGGATTTTCATACAAGGGCACTGTAACTCTAGACAGATCCAATAAAGGTTTTCATAACTGCTACCAAGTCAGGGAGGAGTCAGACATCATCAGCCTCAGCCAGGAGCCAGACGAGCATCCAGGCGACATATTTTTCAAGCAGACTCCCACGAAGGACATTCTGATTGAGCTGTACAAACTTACAACAGAGAGAGAGAGACTGCTAGCTGATCTCCTGAGCTCAGACCACATCCTGGGGATCAGGATGGGGAACCAGGAAGGGAAGCTGCCAGAGCTGTCCGTGAGCCTCGCCCCTGAGGATGACTGTTTCCAGAGTGCTGGCAACTGGCAGGGAGAGCTCCCTGTGGGCCCTCTCAATAAGAGGAGCACCCATGGAAACAAAAAGCCTCGGCGGTTTGGTGGAAGGAGAGAGAGCTTTGGGGCTCTCCCACAGAAGAGGACAAGAAGAAAAGGGCGTGGAGCCCGAGAATCAGCTCCTCTGATGGGCAAGGACCAGATGTGTTCCAGCAACTCCCTTCCTCTTTCTAAAACAAGGCCTAATCATTGGCTACAAGAGGAGAGAGGAAATCTGCTTCCGAATGGGGCACTTGACTCCTCCCTGCAGAGGAGAGAGAGCTGCCCCCCAGATATTCCCAAGACGCCAGGCACAGACCTGGGCTTTGGGAGCTTTGAGACAGCTTTCAAGGACACTGGGCTTGGAAGAGAAGTGCTGCCCCCTGACTGCAGCTCAACAGAGGCAGGAGAGGATGGCTTTCGGAGGCTGCCGAGCGGGCTGGAACATCCGCAAACAGGTTTGTCTGAAAGTCACAAGGACCCTGAGAAGTATCCAGAGGCAGAAAAGGATGAGATGCAGAAGCCAGCTAAGCGAACTTGCAAGCAGAAACCCGTATCCAAAGTGGTGGCCAAAGTTCAGGACCTGTCCTCCCAGGTACAGAGAGTAGTTAAAACACATTCTAAGGGTAAGGAGAAGACTGCCATTTTCCCAGAAGCCCAAGCTGAGTTTGTACCCAAAGCTGACTTGCTCACCCTCCCGGGAGCTGAGGCTGGGGCTCGGGGTTCCAGACGGTGGGGCAAGGAGCGGCAAGGGAATGGGTCATCAAAGTCACCAGCAAGGGAAGCAGCCTCCATTTCTAGTGCACCAGCCAGTGCCGAGGGGGCTGTGAACAAGGTCCTCCTGAAGGTGATAGAGAGTGAGAAGTTAGATGAAGCCCCTGAGGGGAAAAGACTGGGCTTCCCTTTCCACACGAGTGTCCCCCACACTCGCCCAGAAACCAGAAACAAGAGGAGAGCCGGGTTGCCCCTCAGTGGCCACAAGTCCTTGTTTCTGGATCTGCCCCACAAAGTAGGTCCTGACTCCTCACAACTCAGAGGTGATGATAAGAAGCCATCCCCCCGAGCACCAGCAGCTCTCGGCACGGTGTTTAATAATTCATCCTCGCAGTCCAGCACACACAAACAGACGTTACCTGTTCCCTCGCCTCTGTCTCCAAGGCTTCCCAGCCCTCAGCAGCATCACAGGATCCTCCGGCTCCCTGCACTGCCTGGTGAGAGGGAAGCTGCTCTTAATGACTCTCCTGGTAGAAAGAGCCGAGTCTTCCCTGGGTGCGTCTCTGCTGACACCTTGGAGCCACCATCCTCTGCAAAGGTCACGGAGACCAAAGGAGCCAGCTCAGCCTTCCTCAGAGCAGGCCAACCTCGGTTGGTGCCTGGGGAAATTTTGGAAAAGAGCTCGGGGCCAGGGAAGACCACAGCTGAGCCCCAGCACCAGTCACCTCCAGGTTAGTCTCTGTTTAAGATGCTTTGAGTCTATTCTTGGCTGATTGGAGAACTATCAGTCTGCTTGTGCTACTTAGAGACTGGCTAAAGTTTCTGGGCCTGTTAGTTCACTTTGTAGCAAGAAAACTGGGAGTGGTATTGGAAGATGTGGAGATGATGAGGATGGTTTTGACCTAGTGGTTCAGAGGTATAGTTGCTTCCAGAAGCAATACTTCGTAAGTTTTTTTTTCCGGCATCCTCTAAGTCTACTTCTGTGGTTGACTCTCAAAGTCACAGTGACTCTCAAAGGAAACAGGAACAGGCCGAGAGAAGTAGTAACTTGTCCCTGCCTTTGATGTGGACACTGGGTAATTGACCTCTTGACCTAAATTCAGCAGTTCATGCTGCTGGAGTCATTCTTGGGATTCTCTAAGCAGAAGTGCAAGAGTAGTCTATGTTTTTTTTTGTTTGTTTTTAGTAATCACCTCAATAACTATTTTTTTTTTTTTAACCAGAAGAGGGATGAATTCACTCTAATTTGAAGAAACTTGGTTCAAAGTTTTCTCTTTTTGTACTGTTTTTAAATTTCCCAAATAAGCACGAAGTCACTTAATTCTGTAGTTATGATTTACTTATGGGTTATTACTGTTACTGGTATAGCATCATTTCTTATGTAAAAGGTGCTAAAGAGCTCATTTGACTTATACACTAAATGTGATTTAAAATGTTATGTGAAAACAATTTTTGTGATTCAGTAGGACCAAAAAAGAGTGTGTAAAAGAAGCGCCATTTCAGTATTCATTACATTTTCTAGACTGTTGTGGCCAGATTCTCAGGGTTTTCATATGCCCTTGTGCAGGTTATATGTTCTTTTTCAGAGATCCTCTAACAGCATATGGGCAATGCTCTGTCTAGGAAATAGCTCGTAATATGATATACGGTCTCTTACAGGTTAGAGCAAATATCGAGTGCAATTTTGAGATAAAAATATCTATCTAGGGAAGAAAGGCCTCAATGGTTTTTGGTCATTTTGAACTTGTGAAATTTTATAAATCTCTCTAGATCATTGATCTGGGGATAGATCTTTAAAATTGTGGTAAGTGCTTTTTGTCTTGTGTTTTGCAATATATCAAACTTGTTTTGGTAAGATTTACTACTTTCATAACCAATCTGTTTCACCAGGAAAGTCACAGAATCGTAGACTTTATATTATGGGTCGTAGAACCCTAATGATGAAAATTCTTTCTCCTGTTGGATGCTGAGGACTTAGAAACACTTGACAAGGAAACTCAGATTATTAGGCAAGAGACTTCTGGAGGCATGAGTGTAGAATATCTTTCAGCTGCCTTAACTCCAAAAACTGCACAGAAACTGTGCATTAAATACATTGCTTTTTAGTAAATCCTCTTTTTCCTCGATTTAGGATTATCTTATTATTTAGCTCTTTTTCTATTTGGAAAATATCATAAAAACTCCAGTGTATCTTGGTCAAGGCAGGCACACAGAGCATTCAGTTTCTGGAGACTAACCATGGGCCGACTGAGGGACAAGTTCAATCGAGGATCACACCTTCCCTTGGCCTCTCCATGCACATGCTCATAACGTTCCTTTTACTTTGACTTCAACTTTCCATTGGGATCTTCAGCAGCACTTTCAGGAGCCAATCATAGAACTGTAAGAATCTCTTGTGCTTCTAACCTTATAAAAGAAGGGGCTGGAAAAGGGAAGGAGAGTAGAAGTGGGTAAGAACTTTTTTTTCTGATGTAGCTTCTCTAATGTGGAGACTTCCTGCAGGGCCTCCAGCCATTACCTCCTATTGGCCTTATTTTGAAAGGCATTAGGGAGTGAGTTCCCCAGATAGTAAATTTGATTTGTATCCTGTGTTCTAGTTCCCTTTCTTCTCTTAATTTTCCCTTTCCTGTAGCCATTAGTCCTCTTTATATTCTGAACCCTTCAGTGACTCCCTGCAGCTGGTAAGCCCATTCCAGGAGAATTTTCCTGCTTGCAGCTACCTTTGTCTTTCACTTCATTTCTCTTCCCACCTAAACCCAGAAGAGGGCTTGGACAGTTTCCAGCAGTCCAGAAGGAGGAATGAATAATTCATTTACCATCACAGTGTCCCTTTATCTGAACCCAACTCCCACCTTTCTCCCACGTTAGCTATTAACCGGGTTAAGTTTATGGTCTGTGGACATTTATTTCCTGTGGAAGTAACATCTAGGTATTTTTATTGAAGTGATGTCATTAAAATTATCGAAGGCTCTCATTAACTGCTCAAGTGAGAGATTAAGTCTGGCAAAAGTAATCAGCTTTGTTTCCATTTGGAAGACTCTTCAATGTTAGAGGCAAGCAATAATTCCCAGGAAATAGTTAAACCCACTTATCCTTCTTAGGAGACTAAGCAGTTGAAGCTAACATTACCATTCACACAGAATGCAGCATAAAGATATCACCGAGGCCAGTGATGCACCTTCTGTTGGCTTGTAATTTTCTTATTTCAAGGGCAATGCACGGGGAATCTCTTACATAGTGGTGATAAAATAGAGACTATACTAACAAGAACTGGTAGTCAGGTCTGTCTTCTTATGCCTCTTCCCACCATCAACCTGGAGATTGGTTTTATAGTATTTTATTATTTGGGGGATGGAGACTGATGTGGAAAGTTCCCAAGCCTTTGTGGAGTATGGTCTTCCCCCAAACCTCGACGAACTTTAGTTGTGCTAGCAGGTGAAGCAGTATCCTTGGGGCTTGGTGCTAGGATTCCTTTCCATTTTGCTTGCTTTCATTTACCTTTGATTCATTAAGCCCTTTTAGTGCCAGAAGAATCACAGGGAGCTTGGCTCACCATACTCGGAAATACCTAGTCTTTAGTGTGCTCTGAGTAATCTTGTGATTGTTTTCCTTTGATTGAAGTCACCACTGATGTGGTGATGGAAGCATTAAGCCCCAGGCATACTTCTTCTTGATATTGAGAACTGAGAATCACTTGATCAATTCTTGTGCCCAGGAAAAAATATAATTAATGTCAGCCGATTAAGAGTTAAGAGGCATTTGACGATCTCACTTCATTTGCTTTCTGATCACTTATAAGGATAGTGACTTCTGTTAGACAATTTAAAAATTGGAATCAGACGCTATCTAATGTAACTCTGTGGCCCTTGGGCTGTGATCTAGGTCATACCATCCCCCTGGAGTCCCTCTGTGAGCCCTGGCAGCTCAGCATCCTATCATGGCATGTTCTGGAGTTTCCTCCCCCTCATAGAAGGTTCCAGGAATTTTTTCTCACAGTCATGGATTGTTCCAGTACATTGAAACAAGGGCCCAGAGCCTTATAGGAAAGAACTTGATATCAGGTCAGAATTGGAATTCAGAGATGTATAGGATATAGATGTATTTGTGGGGTCCCAGAAGGATATTAGACAATAGGGAGGAACCATGAACTGCTGAAGGAAAAGTACCATGAGAGAAGAACACGTCTGGGCCAGGATGTCTGTGGACAAACATTCCTCATGCTCCTGGGAGGGCCCCTACACTCGAAGAAGGAGCTTTGGCACAAAGGAATGGAAGAACTTTATCATCAGAAGCCCAACAGTTTTGCAGTGTTGAAGAGCTGACTGGGTTTCATGCTAAGCAAGTGAGTGAGGACTTCAAACACTGAGATTCAGATTATTATATTAATAATTCATGGTATAGACCCAGCTACTCGGGAGGTGGAGGCACAAGAATCACTTGAACCCTGGGGGAGGAGCTTGCAGTAAGCCAAGATCACGCCACTGTACTCCAGCCTGGGTGACAGTGTAAGACTTGTCTCAAAAAAAAATCATGGTAACACAATTTTTTCACAATAAAGTCACAAACCAGTTCATTCAGGTTTCACATGTTTACTAAAATGTTAAAGTTTAAAGTTTTGAGTTTCACTTTTGTATTTAGAGGGAGAGCCCAGAAATGCTCCTGTGAGTGAATAAAGCTGCTGGTTTCCAGGTGAGCCCAGAGGAATCATGAAGAGTAAATAATGTGTGCAGCTATATTCTCCCTAGGATTCAGACCTGTCTAGGCATGTCTGGATAATTTGACAGTCACGCCTGACCAGAGTCTTTTGCTTTAGTGTGAGGGTGATCATTACAGGACAAAGCTCATCTTGAGAAAAGCAAGAATTTGAGGCACATCTGAGGGGTACTGGCTACCACCGGGAGGGACAACACTGAAAATACAGCATGACGCATGTTCTCCAGATTTTCTGTTGCACCAGCCCCATGGAGAAAGGACTGCCATAAAAAAAAGCAGTGTGAAAATTTGAAGAGTAATGTTACTAAAATTTCTTTAGGATATTGAAAGCAAGTTCTGCATAACAGAATGTACAGATTTGTGGAAGCAGAGTCCCTGCTGGAGGTGCTGTGGAAGCCCGGTCTAACAGGGTATAATGAACTAGATTTTATCCACTATGGTTTTATTTATGGTAGAATGAATGAGATTTTGTCTTATCCTAAGGAGAAGTGGGAGAGGTAGGCAGTTGTGCCTTGGGCAAGCATCTGGTACCTTTGACTATAGCAGCCCTGGTGCCCATTTTGGAAGCATCAAGAGGGATGCTCTATTTTGTGCAGCCGGAGCAAGAGATAAAAGCAGTGATGAGGAGGAATGATTACATCCACAAGCACACATGATTTCTAGAATGATTCAGGAGAACTTGGTGCGGGGAAGAAGGAAGCATCAACATTGTTAGAATCAGTGAAATACCAATTTTGTAGCTTGTTATTACTCCCGTGACTGCAGTTGCTGGAAGGAATTTTGTCAAATTCATAGTTTGTTTTTTGAGAATCAAATGAAATAATATCAATGAAAATACTTCATAAAGCACTTTTTAAAATTAGCTTTATTATAATTACAGATCAATGCTGGTTCATAGGGGCAGAAAGGATTTTAAAAACCCACTCCTTTTGGTATTTTCCAATGATGAAATGATGCTACAAATAATAGCTCACAATGAGTTATTTATTCTATGTGAATTTCTTGATTTGATCTTGATTAAAGCTTCTATATTTGCTTCTAGTTTTTTTAAGGCACTTATATAGCATCTTTATCGGTCTCTTATTGTTTTGTGTAGTTTAATACTGGATTTCTACCTAATTTGCATTAATAAAAAATACTATTTGCATTAATAAAAAAGAGATCATATAGGATACCTCTGAGGTACTCCCCGCAGTGACTGGCTTCAAACTGGCTCCCTCAGTGGCCTTTGAATTTAATCAGGGCTTTAAAATGTTCTAAATTAAATTAAGTCAGAAAGGAATTAGAATGGCATGTCTGACTACTAATGTCATTTTGATGTGAAATCTTAAAGGATAAAAGAGGAAAAGCAAAGAAAAACAAAGATCCCCTTTCTTTCTACCAATCATTTCTGAACTATGTGAAGTCACATTTCCCCCTCTTCAAAGTGTTCTCAATTTCTGCAACTAATAGTAATTTTGTTTCTCCTGATTTCCATATCATAGTTTTGTAAAGGCAATAGGTTTTGGACCTCAATTATCTTCCTCTTATAATGTATTTTTGTAATATTAACTCATTGGTTCTTGTGTGATAAAGAGCTTATCTTTAGTTTTTATCAAGTTATTAATATAGGACCTTATCTTTTACTTTGGTTGTACACTTTGCAGTTTCATATATAGTAGATTAATAGGTGCTGATTATTTTAAGAAAATTGTGGTTGTTGACTTTAATTAAAAACAACCTTCCAGCTTACCGTGATAAGGCAGTGGCTGCAAGCAAAAAATTGCCCTTAGGAGTAGCCAGACAGGATGATTGGGAATTTCTGCAGCTGACATGCCATCCAGCAGAGTAAAATGGGGTTGCCTTGCTTTGTTCTCAGTGTCCCATCTTCATTTGGAAACTGTTTCTGCTAGTGATAACACATAAAAATGGAAACAGATGTCTTTTATTTATTTTTTTTTAAATGTCTCCTCAAAGATAGCAATGTTATCACGTTCATCATTGTATACCTGGGTCAGTTACTGAAACTGACCCATGGCATGTAGTCATGTGTTCTATTGAGTGAATGAATAAAATAGGTGGATGAATGATGAGAGAACTCAGTCTGTAAACTGGTAACAGGGACACATTTTCCCCATTTTTCCTGTGTTAAACAGTGAAACTGGTTTCATAACATATTATGTGATTACTATTAATGTTAGATGCTGCTACTGACCCTATTTTGCTAGAAAATATATATTTTTTTGTTTTTAACGTTGAAACTATTCATCTCTGCATGGGTTTGGGAATATAAATGTACTGAGAAGATGGAGTATAATTAAATGGAACGTGAATATGCAAAGCCAAGTCTTTCGTGAACAAAGAAACCGTTCTTTTAAATGGAATAACTTTACAACATATGATTGACTTTACCAGAACAGAGAGCTTTACATTTTTAAATAAGACTTAACTTTATTATAAAATCCAGTTACTGCGGGGCAGTCAAGGGATCATACCTGAAACAGAAACCAGAGGCAGTTTAATGTTTCATGTATTTCACTGGTCACAGATTAACCGTGTTGCATTATGCATGATCAAAGGACAGCACATGTGAACTGCGATACATTTTATGACCCAACACATTGGTGAACTAGAAGACCAGGCAGGTACCTGTAACTCTCATAGGCTGTGATTCAGGGAGTCCTGCAAAGCTCACCTGCTGGGTGCCTCATGCCCACCATGGAAGTTTGCCTTCTGTGTGAAAGCATTGTTGCTAGAAAATTGTGTACAATAAAAAATAAGTTGAGGTCATGTGATGGACTTCCAAAAGCTATGCACAAAACTCACTATAAGTCATTATATTAATTTGCTGATAAAGCTCCTGCTATTAATATTACCTAGCAGACCAAGATCTTTACAGAATGGGTTATGAGATGGGTTTCCAAGAGTGGAAGTAGAAGTCAGGGTACCGTTGGCAAGTCACGAGACTCATTGCTGCTCTCTAATCTCATGGGATCTTTTTTCTTTTTAACATCCTTTTGGCATCCTTTATCACATTTAGAGAAAAATTGAAACAGCAAGAGGTGTTAGGTGACAGAGTCAAAGCTTGTTAAATTTTCCTAAACTAAATGGAATAAGATTAAACTCAAGAGGATAATGGAAACATCATGCATTGAGATTAAACTATCCACTTACAGGTAAAGGACATCAGAGACCTCAGTTTCAGTTTTAGCTGACAACATATTGATTTTGAGCCAGTTGGGTAATGTGTAGCTGTTGTAAACAAAAAGTCGGGCTACATTAGTAACAGATATTCATATCGGGGAGAAAATGTGCTACTGTAATCTATATAGTCTGATGAATCTGGAGTTATTGGTATAGTTATAGGTACATATTTGAAGGGGCATTACTGACAAATTAGGTTACATGTTGGTGACCAGGATGGAAACATATTTAAAAATTATTTTATGGAAAAAGAGTTCTATTAAATAGAGTAGTCCATGTATCACAGTGTTGTAGCGATACACGAGCAAGGTGGTGTAGTGTATGCTGTGTGTGCCACACAGATCCCCCTTGCAAGACTAATTCTCTGTTCTCTCTGCTGCTGGGAGCATTACCAGCCAAAGGTGTACAGCTGAGTACCTCTCCAGGAACTGCCCTTTGCAAATGGGAGCTACCTCTACCAACCTTACACCTTCTCCTCAAGCATAGGCCTGACCAATGACTTATCTGTGTGTGACAGTATGGAAGCTCAACACCATTGCCTTGTGTAGGACAGCTCTGAAGGGCCGTCCCAACTTCAGTGCTCCCTACATTATCACCTGAGGCCTCTATCAAAATTGCATCTTCTCTAATCCTGCTTCACTCACTTTCCCATAGGTATTGCTCCAAAGAGCACTCCCCACTAAACCTTCTGCATGGAATTTATTTTCAGGGTCTATTTTCCAGGGGATCCTACCTGTGATAGCTGACATTATTTTACCTATAGCAGCTCCCATTATTTGTAATGGGAGAGGATAAATTGTTTGATGAATGATGCTGGGACAATTAGTTATTCATGTGGGGAAAAAAATTGAATGTATCTTATGCCCTGCACAAAACTCTGTTTCAGGTGGATTTTGAACTGAAATGTGAAAAGAAAAGCTTACAGCTTTTAGAAGAAAATATGGAAGGATTAGGAAAAGGTTTCTTAAAGGCACAAAGCATAATGAAGATTATTGGTGAATTTGTCTATATTAAAATAATATAAAATTAAAATTAAAAGCATTTGACTGTGACAGATGCTATCATTTAACAAACTAAGAAGAAAAACTGGGAGAAGATATTTGTAGATCTTATGACTGACAAAGAATTAGCATGCAACATTTGTAAAGAAATCATATAAATTAGTAAAGGAAAGGCAAACTACCCAGGAGGAAAAAAATGAGCAAAGGAGATAGTCAATTCACTTATAAGAAAGTCTGAATGACAAATGAGTATATTAAAATTTACTTAACCTCGCAAGCCATTAGGAACATGAAAATTGAAATAAGATCCATTTATACACATTAGATTGGAAAATACTATTTTGAATTTATATTCTACCTCTCCTTCTTTTCTTCTTCTTCCTTTTCTTTCCTTCCTTTACTTCTGTGCCTTTGCACATGCTGTTTCCATGATAAACTTCTCATCTGTCAAGACCTAGCACACGTGTCATTTTTTCCATAGAGCTCTCCGACCTCTCTGGTTAGAGTTAAGCATTTCCTCTTTTATATTCCAGATATTGCTTTGTGCTTCTTCCAGCTTAAAACACTTGACATTGTTGTAATTATTCATTTACATGTGAGTCTGACACTAGATCACTAGCTCGTGCGTGGTAGGAATCATACAATATTTCTTTATGTGCATGTGGCCTTGATCATAGTGTCTGATATTTGATTCGTGAATCAACATCGGATGGGTGAATCTGCCATTCCTTGTCCCAGTGGCTCTTCCATTAGAGCAGATCCCTTCAAAATAAGATCTGAACTTCAAATGCTCTATAATGGTTGCTTTGTTTTCTTTTCTAATGTGCTCACTAAAATTAATTCAAGAGCAACTTCATTTTTGAAGAAGAGTTCTTAATTGTTCATCACCTGCAGTGGAGCATATGGTTGAATGTGTTTCCCACTCTTAATTTAATTAAAGGGGATAAACAGATAGTGGTGTGTGTGTGTGTTTGTGTGTGTGTGTGTGTGTGTGTGTGTGTGTTTAACTATATGTAGAAAGTTGCATAGGGACAACATAAATTTCATTTGTCTTTGTTGTTAATTAATTGCTTTTCTTTCAGGGATATTACTGCCTAACGGCATCATTAGGATTTATTTTTAATCCTAAAAAAAGTGAAATAAATATACTTTGCCTAGAGAGAGAAAATATGTTAGCATATTTTTAAAAATAAAATCTCTCTCCCTCAGGAAATTTAAATTTTTGGAAATATACACCCTAAAGACATTTGAAATTTTTCTTATCTTTTAAAAAAAGTCAGTTGCAGTTGTACACACTCCACATGGAAGTATATGATTTAGCTGGTATTTCTTGCCTCTTGCAATGATAATTAAATAGTAAAGGTGAAAAAGATCCCTTGGCTCCAGGCCTTCATGTTATCGATGATTAAAATGAGGTTCATCTGAAGTGCTGTAATTGTTTATTGGTAGAATATGCCAGATCTTCTGACTTGAATTTTGGTGCTTTCCTTTCTTCCACATTCTGTTCCTACCACCAATTTCAAGGTAACGTGAAACTTATTTGGATCTTTAGTGACATTGAGTTTCAATAACAATAGCTACTTAGGTATCTATTTTGGAACCCTTGAAACTTCCCCAATAAACAAATGCCTGGTGGCCTTTGTAAAATTAATGAGATATTCATTAGCACCTAACTCAAGGGGATATACAACTCTATTTCAGTGCAATATAATTATTAGACTCATAGTATGGATTAACAGGTGAAGTTTTCAAAAATAAATGTCTACTTTTTCATTAATTATGATAGTCTGTTAAGTGTCATAATCTTATATAATTATTGAAATATTATTTGTAATATCCTCAGACTGGGAAATTTTGGGCTTGGTATGGCCAGTGTGCCTCTCATCCTCTCCTTGTCCTCCATTCACCAGGAGAAGAGATTAGATAAACTTACTCATCATTACTTCATGAAGAACTCCTACAGGGTCTTGAAATATGAGGAGCTTTTTAGGTTAGGCCAGAGCAGACTTTGGAAGGATGCTGCTTCTAGCCTCTAACCCGAACGCTTTCTTTTCCTCTACCATTACTATGGAAACCATCTCTTCATGCTGGAAGGTACATAGCATGATGATATGAACTGATATCTGAGCTAGGTTGGAGCCCTAAATCATAGCCTTCATACTTAGAACAACCCTGTGGTTTGGAATAATCAAAGCTGTTTCAAAGCTGTATACCTGGTTTAATGAAGACACAATAATATACTCACTTCTAGGAGGAGTCAGGTTTTCTAGGAAACCATGAAAATACAGAATTTGCTAGGATAATTCAAGCCTCTGTATGCCCACATTGAGAGGTTAGACCAGAGGAAGGTGGCAGTATCTTGCTGGGGACATTGGGGGACGTGCCAGGCTGTCGTTGGGGAGAGATGTCAGAGAAGGAGATGATAGGAATATAGGGACACCTGCATAGGCCACAGTACATTAGCAAGATGGAAGAAAAATGAAACAGAATGAAGCTAGTTAGGATAAGGAGCAACAGCTGCAGAGCCCAGTGGCCAAGAGTTGGTGATGCATTTCCACCTACTCCTCTTTAGGTTACGGGATAGAAATCTGATTCCCTCAAGTATAGGTAGTCAGTGACAGTGTTCCTACTGACAGAGCATTTCCTGGAGACCTTTTCCAGTGTTTATTTTCTCTGCTCATGTGCCTTCATTACTTTCGTTTCCTGTGTCATAGCAGGCAGTTATGCCCATGGATATTGTTAATAAATAACAGTAACAGCAATAGTGGTCATTTATTCTTGTATACCAACTATTAAACTGGACACTGTCTAAATTTTGTATTGAAGCCAAACCACAGTCTACACAATAGTTATATTATCTCCATCTTACAGAGGAAAAAATGGAAAGTCATGGAAGTGAAGTACATGCCCCAGGTCACCAGCTAATAAGAGGCAGAACCCAGAGTCACACCAGGTCTGACTTACTGCAGCTGTAGTCCCTCATCTCTTCATGGCTGTGCCTTGAAAATCCAGAACAAGAGCAGTAGGGCAATTTGTTGGGCGAGCTGTATAGTGATGGATCCTTTAAGACTGTGGTACCTGACGCTCCCGTCTTCGGATGTCTGTGATCATGTAGAGAAGCCATACCCCAGTGTAAAGAAATGTGCAAGTGGCCAGGCACAGTGGCTCATGCCTGTAATCCTAGCACTTTGGGAGGCCAAGGTGGGTGGATCATGAGGTCAGGAGTTTGAGACCAGCCTGGCTAATATGGTGAAACCTCATCTCTGCTAAAAGTACAAAAATTAGTTGAGTGTGGTAGCATGCATCTGTAGTCTCAGCTGCTCAGGAGGCTGAGGCAGGAGAATCACTTGAACCAGGGAGGTGGAGGTTGCAATGAGCTGAGATCATGCCACTGCACTCCAGCCTGGGTTACAGAGCGAGACTCCATCTTGAAAAAGAAAGAAATGTGCAGATATTTTACATAGTATGTTGAAAGAAAATATATTGTCCAGTTTTGATAGAAAAAGCAATTTCTTGTTTGGAATCTGAACAGAAATCAGAATCCTCTCCTGGGAAGAAATGTGGAAACTTCTTTGGTGATATCATTAAACATTATCCTTTGAGCTCATTAATCTGGGGTTTTACAATCAGTCATTCTTTTGGATTAGTTTGGAATCATGCAGGTTTCCTTTTTCCTCTTAGCAATATATATAGCTACCCTTCTCATTTTAAGTAGGCAGAAGGAACTCTGGAATGCTTCTAAAACTCCTACCCTGGCCTATTAAGTAAAAGAGGCAAATGTGGAATAGACGCTTTGCTGCTGAGTGCAGGTGACAGTGAAGGTCCCATGGCAACAGGGAATGGAGAAAGGGAAGGGTGGCATGGGCTGAAAGCTGTAAGAACCACCAATTTCAGTCACATCTGTGGGTACACATTTTATTGCTTACCCAGAACTTTTACATACATCATTATTATCAAATTCTCATAAAAATCCCTGTTGGGAGAGGGTATGCTTCTGTCTTTTTTTTTTTTTTTTTTTGAGACAGAGTTTTGCTGGAGCACAATGGAGCGATCTTGGCTCACTGCAACCTCCGCCTCCTGGGTTCAGGCAATTCTCCTGCCTCAGCCTCCTGAGTAGCCGGGATTACAGGCATGAGCCACCACGCCCAGCTAATTTTTTGTATTTTTAGTAGAGATGGGGTTTCACCATGTTGACCAGGATGGTCTCAATCTCTTGACCTCGTGATCCACCCACCTCAGCCTCCCAAACTGTCTTTTTTTTTTTTTTGAGATGGAGTCTCACTCTGTCACCCAGGCTGGAATGCAGTGGTATGATTTTGGCTCGCTGAAACCTCTGCTTCCTTGGTTCAAGCGATTCTCTTGCCTCAGCCTCTCAGATCGCTGGGACTACAGACAGGCTCCCGCCACCATGCCCAGCTAATTTTTGTATTTTTAGTAGAGATGGGGTTTCATCATTGTTGGCCAGGCTGGTTTTGAACTCCTGATCTCAGGTTGATTCACTCAACTCGGCCTCCCAAAGTGCTGAGATTACAGGTGTGAGCCACCATGCCTGGCATGTTTCTGTGTACTTTAAAAAATTATTTGGTTTATATTCTACTTTGTTCCAGAAATAATTTAAGGTACTTGCATTCAATATGGCAGATAAAATACCTTTAAAACAAGTGATAGAAATTAGAGAGAAAACATTGTTTTTAGGGTTATATTGACCAGCACAAATTTATCTTGACTGATGGTGTTTCAGAGCCAAACCCTATAGAACCATTACCATGATCCTTGCCTATGACTTCAGGAGGAAATAACTACAACATGGTCCATCAAAAAAAAAAAAAAAAAAACACTTGATTAGACATTTTCGCCCTGAAATATGTTACAAAATTAAGAAGTGGGAGTTTAAGAACTATTCGACGGTCCTAGGAGGCGAGTATTTACGTTCTGTTCCTATTTGAAGGTTTTCCCAAACACATCTTCCTCTGTGTTTATGGTTATGTGTCTTCCTTGTCTGTCTACATGCATAAAAATGTATGTTTTTCATATTCTCTCATGAAATTTAAACCTCTCCAAGACATGTGCCTTTGTGCGATTTTTAACAGTCCTGTTTCTAAGGCAGATAATGACATCTCTCTTTGAATGAGGATGGAGTTAAGACTCAGAGGGTGTACCTTGCTAAGTAAACAATAGAGGCACAACTTTGATGTTAGATCCTCTGCCCTCCCTTTGTACCACATTGTGATGTCATGGGGATAATTTCAGTGGCCATTAAGCCATCTGCTCTGAACTTAGGTAATAAACATGGCTCCATCATTCTGATTATTTATATCTGCAAAACATTCAAAAATTATTTTTATTCAACAAATATTTATTGAATGCCTATTGCTCTTAGTAGACACAACAGTCAACAAAACAGACAAAAGCAAAGCGAATTTCTGCCCTCATGGAGCTCACATTCTAGGGGGTGAAGACCAAAACATAATCAGTAAATTGTATACTGTATGTGCAGCAGGGCATGCATGTGATGGGAAAAGACATTCCATGTTTTTTTGGTTCATAGAATAGAACAGTTAGTATTGGTACACAGTGCATGATAAGAATTCTATCCAGTGTTAAGTAGTATATTTTAAGAACATTGCATAACCTTGGGGAAGTAACCTGACTGATTCCACCAGCATTCCAACAGAGAGTCCCGTCTTACAGGCCTTGCCAGCCAAGCTCTCTGTTTCTACAGCTTCACTAACCTCTGCCAAGAGGCCTCCTTGTTCCTGAGGGAACTGCTTTTCTCATATTTCAGAAGGACAGTGCATACTTGTGTCAAGCATGAAAGGGATCTCTCCTACTTGATGCCAGCGAGAAGCAGTGCCAGGGAAGACAGACGGACAGAGCAGACATTCTCCTCCCTAACTAGGTTATTCTGTGTTGTGCTGTGGCTTATCTTATTTTGAGATCTTCCTGCTGTTGTCCGGTTGGTACCAACATTTAAAAATCAATATTCTTTTTATTTTCAGGCGACATGTCTTTATAAAACGGGACTTCAGAAAAGGAGTGAGATTCTAAAGACTCTCAAAAGGTTACACTGGCCTTTTGAAAAAATAATTTATGTAGAGAAACTTCTAGTGCAAGGTCCTCAAATAGTTGTATATTTAACATCTAAAGTGCAAGTCAAACATTTTGTTTGAATCTCAACACTTAAAAAACATTCCTTGGGGAGCCAAAAAAGGAGGGGCGTTGGAAGATAATTTGAAGGGAGAAACTCAAAAAACAAAATATTTCCATTGTATAGTTGCCTTTATTTTAGCTGCAAAACATTGTAACTCAAAATATTGTTTCTTTTATTTATTTTTGAGACAGTCTCACTCTTTCACCCAGGCTGGAGTGCAGTGGCCCAATCTTGGCTCACAGCAACCTCCACCTCCCGGATTCAGGCGATTCTCTCGCCTCAGCCTCCAAGTAGCTGGGATTACAGTCATGAGCCACCATGCCTAGCTAATTTTTGTATTTTTAGTAGAGATGGGGTTGGCCAGGCTGGTCTCAAACTCCTGACCTCAGGTGATCCACCCACCTCAGCCTCCCAAAGTGCTGGGATTACAGGCATGAGCCACCATGCCTGGCCTTCCCTTTTATTTTTAAATTTTTAAGAAAAAGTGAGATAGCTGAATGTCAGAGAGGTTAAGCAGCTTGTAGGATCACAGTACTTTTCGTTCCTCCCCTCTCAGTGCTCTCCACATGCATGACCTTGTGGCCAGCAGCCTAAACGTTGGTTGTGAGGCTACCCCATTCTACCACTGTTTCCCCTAATGTCTAGCAGATATAGAACTCCCATATAGCAGCAGCCTGGTGCAAGGTGAGGTGATGATGCAGCTAGAAAACTTGTTTTGAAACTGCATTTACATGGCAAACACACTCTTTTTATTTAGATTGTTGTTTATTGGGTAATTATGGGTGAGGTGAGGTGGAACCGTTGGCTCAGCATCCTCCCCTGCAACTGCCTCCTGAGACATCCCCGGACTATCCAGTGGCATCCTTGCCAGAGTTTTGTCTCTCTATTTAATCTTTATGTTATTTTCTGTAATCCCATTTAAAATTGGGAATTGGCTGGCTGTGGTGGTTTACACTTGCAATCCCAGCTCTTTGAGAGGCTGAGATAGGAAGATCACTTGAGCCCAGGAGTTCAAGACCAGCCCGAGAAACATGGCAAAACCCTATCTCTACAGAAAATACAAAAAATTAGCTGGGTGTGGGTGGTGTGTGCCTGTGGTCCCAGCTACTTGGGAGGCTGAGGTCAGAGGATCACCTGAGTGACCTCAAGGCTGTAGCGAGCCATGATTGTGTTATGCACAGCAGCCTGGCAGAGTGAGCCCTTTCCTCAAAATAAACAAACAAATAAAGAAATGAGGCATGGAATTAATTATCTAATTTTATAATTTCTTAGGTCTACTTAATCTTTGTTTGTTTGTCTGTTTTTGTCTTTTTGAGACAGAGTCTTGCTCTGTCACCAGGTGCCAGGCTGAGAGGCAGTGGCGCAATCTCACCTGACTGCAATCTCCGCCTCCTGGGTTCAAGTGATTCTCCTGCCTCAGCCTCTTGAGTAGCTGAGACTACAGGCATATGCCACCACTCCCAGCTAATTTTTCTATTTTTTAGTAGAAACAGGGTTTCACCATGTTGGCCAGGATGGTCTCAATCTCTTGACCTTGTGATCTGCCCACCTCGGCCTCCCAAAGTGCTGGGATTACAGGTGTGAGCAACCGCACCCGGCCTACTTAATCTTTTTATAGAAAATGGGTTTTCTGGCATCATTTATAAAAGCTCTGTGGTTTGAACTTAGTATCCTGGACTAATGTCTCATCCATAGCATAGGCTGGAAGTAGGCACACCTAATTGTGCCTCTCTGAAGTTTGAGCTAATAGTTTGATATATTTGCCCTTAGTTACATTTATTATAAAACAGGTAGAAACATTATTGTTCCTTCCATTGTCCCAAAGATGTATCAACACAGTCCTATGGATTCTTGATCTTAGGATCCTTTGAAGAAATCATTCATGCTCATAGTTATCAATAGGCATAATTACAGAAACTGTGGGGTTGAGAAGATCATCTAGCCTCATCTCAGTTTCTTAGCCAGATTTCCAGAGAGTGACTTTCCTTAGGTCAAGTAGCTAATGAGTACCAACACCAGAATTAGGACACAGGTCTCTAGCACTCCAGTTAATGCTCTTTCCTCTACAGTTTATGACCCCGTTTGTACTCTTTGGCCCAGCCACTTACAGAGAACCACAGAGCTGTGTTCATATTGTGAAAGGTTCCTTAAAGACCAGAAAACTAATCTTTTAGAAGCTCAGGGACTGTGTCTTGCTCAGAGTCGCAGAGGCTGTAGGTGCTAGAACTGGAACTAGAGACCAAGTCCCCTGACTCCCAGCTCACCGTTCTTTCAACCACACACTCTCCTTCTTTGTTGATGGCTATGCCTTGGGGGAGGATTTGAACTCATAACCTGAAGATTCCATAAACTCAGTTTCATAATCCTCTCTTCCTTGTGAATTGAACTCTTGAGGGACACACAGTTCCATGTAGTGATGGTGCCTGATGTGGGAGGCAGAGAGATGCAGTGCTTGGTCCCCTATTCCTGTTATAAGTCTGTGACTTGGGGCACTTCTGTAGGCCTGGGTTTTACGAAGTGAGGGCAATGAATTAGACATTCCTTTCTATTCCAGAATTCTGTGGTCCCTTCCCAGACGTGTATGTTTCTTCATGTTTTGTCCAGTAGAGGGGGTTGTGTGCCCACAGACTAACAACACGTCTGGCCTCCAGGTTGGATTATTGTGGAGACATCTTGAAGATGTGGTCAAAGAGGTGCAAGTCTAGGCAGGCATGTGCGTGGGAGGAGCTGGAGACAGTGATGGAAGAACTCAAGGGGCTGTGCTTTCTGAAATTACAAAGGAAGTGAAAGGTGTTCCTAGGAAATAAATCCCCAGGGCCCCCAAAGTTCTTTTAGGTTAATGTCTCACCCAAAAGAATACTAGTCTGCAGGTTTGGATATTACTGTTGCAATTCTTCCCTCTGCTCTTAGTGTGGTGAGGATCCTGGGTATAATACATGCATATAATATTAATAAAGCAAATGGCCTGGCACTTATCTGTGACTTACAGAGCTCTGCCTCATAATGTCATGTCAGCTCTAGTCTGAGGCTCCTTTTCCAAATGACATGATGTGGGCTGCATTGGAAAGAAATATAGTATCTCCTTTTGTGACCCAATTGCACACAGGCAACTTCTTTACACCTGAAGCGTATGTGCTGAGATCTGAGGAAGAATAGCTGATCCTTTCATCTTTAGATGCAGTGAACCACGATAGAGAACCCCTCACCCAACCAAAAATAAAGAAGTACAAGAGAGCAGAAATGAGAAGTGTAGGTATAGAGAAGCTGAAGCTGTTGAGTAGTTTTGGAGAACTGCTGATTTATTAAAAATATTCTGCTGCTTATATTTTGTATTATTAGAATTGAGACAGGCATATTACAGCCAGGAAAGAAGAAAGAGTGGGAAGAGGAGACAAGCTGAAAAGTTAGAGTAAGTAATGGGAGTAAAGAAAGGAAGGAAGAGAAAATTCTTGACTTTCTTCCAACTCAGGTGTGGGAGATATTATTTCATATCCTTTGCCTAACTGGTCTGAACCATGGCCCTGGGTGGAAAGGAAGGCAAAGGTCGTTTCACTTACTGGTACTTGAGTGTCTTTATCTTGTTCTCCCCTTCAAGTAGAGAGCATCAAAGCAGGTGTGGAAAAATAATGATCCATGCTATTCTGACCAGTATCTTTCTCTGGGGATCTTAAAGTGCTTTTCTCACGTCTACTTAAACAGCATTTAGTGGCATGGTAGAGATGTTTCACTTGCTTGAGGTCCGATTGCCCTCAGAGGCCACTTACCTAGTAAGTGTTGGCTCCATCTTTGTACTTTTCCAGTGCATTGACCTGCCCTCCCCATTGGTTTCCCGATGGCTTATCCTCGTGGCTGGTCAGGTGGTTGCTTTGAGGATGTGACCTACGGTGATGCTGTCATCTCTCAGTATGAAATTCACTGTGGAGTAGTTGTATTTGTGAAGGATATTTCCTGCGGCAAGTCCTTGCTTGGTATTGCATATTATTACATTAACAGTTTGTGAGAGATCATGAAGAATATGCAGTGATGGGAGCTCTGCTCCATCAGAGTCTACCCAGAAGTGGTCTGGGCCACACTGACACACAGTGAGAAAGTATATTGATGACTAGTTATGATTAGAGATTATTTTCAACACTTCTTTCTATCTTCAGCTGACATTTACTTGTTCAGAAAGGGTGCAATAAAAGTCAATAAAAATAATAACCATGTACATCCTGATTTTAATACAGCTTTTTTTTTTTGAGATGGAGTCTCACTCTGTGGCTCAGGCTAGAGTGCAGTGGTGCAGTCTCTGCTCACTGCAACCTCTGCCCCTTGGGTTCAAATGATTCTCCTGCCTCAGCCTACCTAGTAGCTGGGATTACAGGCATGCATCACCATGCCCGGCTAATTTTGTATTTTTAGTAGAGACTGGGTTTCTCCATGTTGGTCAGGCTGGTCTCAAACTCCTGACCTTGTGATCCGCCCACTTCAGCCTCCCCAAGTGCTGGGATTACAGGTGTAAGCCTCTGCACCCAGCCCATGAATTTCTTCTCAATGGCATAAATAGTTATAATAAATAATGAAAATAGAAATAAAATGCTAGCAGGGCAATCTTGACTGACACAAGAGGAAGGTTTCCTGGATTTGCAGGAACTCAGATCAAGAATGAAAAAATACATGGTCGATAGAAAGTGGAGGCTCTTCCAAGTATGGTGGACAAATCTCTTTAGATCTCAACTTAGATGTTTCTTCCTTTAATGTTTTCCCAGATACCCTCTGTCATATGTATACCAGATATCAGATCACGCAGTCTTTCCATGTTCCCCATAGTGCTCTGCACTTTTGTTGCACTTAACATGCTACATTCTAATTGCCTGTTTGCTTTCAAGTGACTCCCACAAGACTGTGAACTCTTGTAAGTAGAAATGCTGTCGTATTTACTATAATATTCATAGCTATCAGCACAGTACATGGAACATTGTAGGTACTTGTATTGGTCTGCTAGGGCTGCCATAACAAAGTACCACAGACTGGGTAACTTAAACAACATAAATTAGTTTTTTCACAGCTCCAAAGGCTGAAAGTCCAAGATCAAGGTGCCAGCAGGTTTGGTTTCCTCTGAGGCCTCTCTCCTTGGTTTGCGGACAGTTTCCCTCTTGCTGCTTCTTCACAAGGTCATGCCTCTGTGTACATGCACCCTGATGTGTTTCTGTGTGCTCTCAGCTTCTCTTCTTATAAGGACACCAGTCACATTGGATTTGGGCCCACCCTAACAATGTAATTACAACATCCAATTACAATGTAGTTTCCTCTTTAAAAGCTCTGTCTTCAAATACAGCCACATTCTGTGCTACTGAGGGTTAGGGCTTCCATATGTGAATTCTGGAGGAACACAAATCAGCTTGTAACCATATACCATATATATTTTTGTTGTGATGTATTTCACATGCTCATAGATGAATAAGAAGGTGATATTTACATTCCAGTATCCTACCTCCTGGGTGCTAGTCAACTCTTTTCTGGTCAGAGGTGTGAACCATGGAGGCAGTCTGGTTATCTTACAAAATGTGTCAGACATGGAGTAAAGCCCTGGGTCCATATTCTGGCTCTGCCAATGATCAACTATGTGACCCAAGCCACCCCCACATTCAGTTTCCTCATCTTAGGAGTGGGGTGACACCCACCACAGTAGACGGTTGTGAGACTCATGAGGTCATGCACATGGCGGTGTCTGGCATGGCATGCCAGGAAGTGGGCATCAGCATATGCCAGTTTAACCTGTCAGTTGAAAGGTATTTTATAAACAGAAAGTATTTCAACTTACCCATGTGCAGGTGTGCTGACAAAGCTCTCAAAAATACTCAGATTTCAACAGTGTTTTGGTAATCTTACCATGGTTATTTATACATATTGCTAAACTAGCCTCAGACTTACTTCAGCTAAGTTTAGTGATTTACCTCATTTGGAAAAGAAGTATGGCATACTATATATTTATATTTAAAGCACATATTTATAATCTGAAGTTTGTAGATTTCATTGAGTGCTTTCAATTCTTGCCCCCAAATTCTGGTAGCAAACTGCATTGTGGTGTTGCCTAACTGCTGTTTTTACCAAGAGTCACATTGAGCTTTAAAATATGTATTTACATAAAATATCACTATGTCTCATCCTCAGTATAATGACTATGATACGTTGCATGAGGCTTTTTATAAATGGACCTTGCAGTGTAATAGGAATAAAAATTCTCCTTTTAGAAGGTCAAAAGATTGATTTCATTGATGAACAAATGGCAGGCAACTGGAGCCCAGAGAGAGGCTGGTGAATGGTTAAGATCCTTCAAGGATCAGGCCCAGAATCAGCCCTCATTGATGGTCTTGTCTAAGCAACAGCCATGATCAAATTCCCAATTGATCCTCTTCTCATTACTGCTCTCTGAGGATGTTGGAAATATGGCCTGTGGTTGCTCACAAATCTGCTTTTTGCTTTTGTTTTCCTTGAGCAATTTGTTTACTTTCCCTACTTCTCCATCCTACTTCTGTTATGCCCTTTGCTGGTCCCATTACCATGCCGTCTCCTCTCTCTTCTTCAACTGGCTTCATTTCTGGTGTCTCCTCCAGTCCTTCTTGGCCTTTCAGTCACCCAACCTGCCTTCATGTCTGTGCATTCTACTACGATTTCTCTATCTTTCCCTTCCCCATGGCCCTTCTGTTCCTTTTCCTTTCCTCCCCTTTTCTTCCATCTCTCCTGTCCTGTTGCTGCCTCTTCCTCATCTCTTTGCATCTCTCTTTATATGTTGTAGAATGAACAGAGGATAGTATAAGATCCCTCAGAAACACAGCCACTGTCTCATTTCTATATTACCAACAGAATTCTTCAGGGAGTCCTAGGAATAAGATCTTGGATATGTTGCAAGATTTAGCTCTCCACAGACACTGCAAGTGGATATGGCTTTGGTTTCCCCTAACTATCATTACAATATAACCTGTCTGAGATCACCTTTCAGGTTCATCACAGCTGGCACAAAGAGGGAGTTTCACAGCTCCAAGTGTAAGCTTCAGTTGAAATGGTGCTGAGTGTGATTGGAAAATATTTGTATGTTAACTTCTATGTTGGTTGAATAGCTTTAGGACATTTGCAGATTGGTTTCTATTTTAAAAGGTTCACCAGGGCCGGGCGCGGTGGCTCACGCCTGTAATCCCAGCACTTTGGGAGGCCGAGGCGGGTGGATCACGAGGTCAAGAGATCGAGACGATACTGGTCAGCATGGTGAAACCCCGTCTCTACTAAAAATACAAAAACTTAGCTGGGCACTGTGGCGCGTGCCTGTAATCCCAGCTACTCAGGAGGCTGAGGTAGGAGAATTGCCTGAACCCAGGAGGCGGAGGTTGCAGTGAGCCGAGATCACACCATTGCACTCCAGCCTGGGTAAACAAGAGCGAAACTCTGTCTCAAAAAAAAAAAAAAAAGGTTCACCAATGTTTAAAAAATCTTTATTCAGTTTGAGTTTAATAAAAAGTTATACTTGGGTTTCATTTAGTAAGTAATAGTGATCTTTTGTTAGTGTTTTATTTATAGTTAGATCTAGGTTCAATCATTAGCTCAACTAAGTAATTGTTCTGGTCCATCCTTTGAGACTGTGGTTAAGTGTGTGGTCTGTATATGAACAGAATCAAGTTATTTAAAGGGTTTTAGAGTCCAGGTTGAATGGGGAGGAGCATTAACCTTGGCATGCATGACTTATTTGGCTGATTCTTGTTCTGAAGAATAAGGAAGGAAATCTGTGGTTGGGTAGTGATGATCCAACCAATCTGTTATTTTTCTTGAGACTTTATTTTCGAAGAGAAGCAGATCTGGCCTGCCCTCCTCTCTGAGGGAATGTAAGATGGGAAATCTGCTACTCCTTGCTAACGGGACCCTATCTCGTTCATCACTTCCCCACCCAGCTCCTAATACAGTGCCTGGAAAACAGCAGAAAGCTCAGCATGCTTTTTTGCAACATGCATCTTGCAGCTTTTACAAACTCCCACATGTAGTCATGATGGCATCTTACAGGCCTCTCCACAGTCAGCCAGCCTCACTTCTTTGTTAGGAACCACCTTACGTTTAATCAAGATGAAACATTTATCCCACTTTGCAGTTATACAGCCACAGTTATTTATGGGTATCAGTTTTCCTTCCCAAAGTTGCAGAGCCAGAAGACTAACCAAGAAGGCAGATCCAAGAGTTCGGGTTTCATGGCCCTGCGAACTGGCTGTTACAGTAATTTGTCTTCCCTTGTTTCCTGAGTTTCTGCTCCAGCCTGCATGCAGCCTACATTGCTCTTTTATTGCCTTCACTTCCTGTCTGCTGAGTTGGTTCCATTCTGGGCATGCTGCCAGGATTTGCAACTCTCTTTTCCTTCCATTTCCTGTTCTTCCCTCAGTTTTTCTGGTCTACTGAAGAATGAGCAGAAGTGCTAAGAACCCTCAGCTAAATCTATGGAACTTTTTCAGTGAGTTTTGGGAGTACTCAGCAAAAGAGTAGATGTAGGGTTAGTCTGTCTTGAAAAAATTTTGGACATTATAGGATCCACTCTCTGCCATCTGCACCCACCTTCCCTTCTTACCCTCCACAAGCTCTAGGCCTCCAGGCTCCTTGCTGTTTCTGCACACTGAGTGTTGCCCTACTCTCCATTAGACTCTTGCTCACCTATGAGGGCCTGGCGCCCTGCCTCCCTCACAGTGGTGCTTCCTTGGTCTCTCCACTCATCCTCCTCCTCTGAAGTCTAGGAAAACTCTGTCTCTTTTCATGTGGTGCTTAATAACACACCATGTCTCTAATAAGGATGTATGCTCCTCATGACCAACGATAAACTCATTTAGTCAGCACTGTGGCGGCCACAGCTGCAAAAGCATAACATTTGCACAGTGCTTTATCACTCGCAAAGCCCTTTCATCCACCTTATCTCATCTGGTTTTCACAACTGCACTGTGAGGTTGGTATTATTGTTGTTATTATCTCATGTATAGATGTAGAAGCCACTTTCTCAACGTAGTGACTTACTGCACAAAAGAGCCTTCAACCGTGGATTGTTAAAAAGAGATGGTTTTTAGAAAGAAATTTGGTACTTTTCAATAGGCTATATATATCCGATCAATCATGCTTAGGAAATTAAACATTTAGGCATTTAATATTAATGAAACACATCCTTGATAAACTACATAAAGATAGGAAGGGCTCAGTCACTAAAACAGTGGGAGTTTTTACTGGAATTTCACCATACAAAGTTGGCCATTTAACGAACTTTATTCTTAATTTACTTTTTTGAGACGGAGTCTTGCTCTATCACCCAGGCTGGGGTGCAGTGGTGCGATCTTGGCTTACTGGAGCCTCTGCCTCCTGGGTTCAAGTGATTCTCCTGCCTCAGCTTCCAGAGTAGGGATTACAGGCACACCACCACGCCTGGCTAATTTTTGTATTTTTAGTGGAGATGGGGTTTCACCATATTGACCAGGCTAGACTTGAACTCCTGACCTCAAGTGATGTGTCTGCCTCAGCCTTCCAAAGTGCTGGGATTACAGATGTGAGACACCATGCTCAGACTATTCTGAAATTTTTTTAGTTGTAATTTAGATATCTAAATTTGAGAAGGGTTCATTTGAACATCAAACATTACTAATTTGTATAACCCGATTAGATATTTCCTTTAAATAATTTTTCATGCATATTGTCTTAGTGCCCTGGTACATCTAGGAAGAGTCTACTTATCTTCAACTAGAACTAATCTTCAAGATTGAATTTTAAAAGGAGTTTATTTTCCTAAATGATGATTGATAACATTTCTTGACAGCTTACTATGCATCAGAAGCTTTCTATGTATTGTATCTAAACTTTACATGAGTCTTTGAAAGAGGTTATTTGCTCCATTTTATGGAAGACAAAAATTAGGCCCAGAAAAGTGATCTTCTTAAGGTGAGTAAGTGATGCACAGCTAGTAAGTGTTGGATCAGTGATTCAAGCTCTGCATTCTACCACATCATTTGGCCTCCCTAGATATAATGTTCTTTTAAGGTATGATGCTATTTTATAGAGAGGGGCTAATGGGAAAACTCAGTTGATTTAAATTATTTAAATGTCCCATGATAGGGTAGACATGGATTCGAGAAAGGATTTTATATGTTCTAGAATATAACTTCATTTGAATTGCCTCTGATTTCAAAGAAATCAAAACCTCAGTGGAGGAGAGTGCACATAGTATCTTTAACATTTGCCATTGTGGCAAACAAGTCTCCATGATTTGTTTCCCCTTCCAAATTAAAAACAAATGCAAAAAAAAAAAATTCAGCACTCTTTTCATCCAGTATTGAATTGATCCTATGCAAAGAAACAAAACAAAAACCATAAAGAGGACAAAGGAGTGCTATTTAGTCTAGTGTCTGATTTTTGTGAGATTTCCTCCCTCTCCTTCCAGACTTCATGGATCAGTTTCTGAAAATGAAAGCAATAATCTCAAATTTTTTATTCAAAAAAACACAGATTATTAGACTGGACCAAATAGATACTAGAAGATTAATGCAATGTTTGTATGTGCTGATGGTGAGACCCAGTGCTTTTCTACTCCAGCGACTCTCAACCCTGGCTACACAGTAGGATCACCTGGGAGAGCTTTAAAGCAATCCCAATGCTCAGTCCTAAGCAGTAATCTAAGAAGGCCATGCAGCTGCCTCCTCTGCTGAATGACAGGGCCATGGGAAGCTTTACCAATGAAGGCACAAAATGGCAAAGGTGGTGAAATGTGCAGAGGGACCCCCTCATTGGGCAGAAGTGGCACAGAGAGGCTATAACAGCATAGCAAGAAGCTGACCACCCACTTCTCACTTTTATGTCTCAGAACTTTTCTACAGTGAATGTCAATGTTTTTTATTTTAATTTTTCTCCACATAGCATCCATTTCCTTTTTGTCTGTAACATTGCCCCACTTTTCTTTTGAAAAGCCATGTCTCACTTTTGGCACTCTTCATGGTGAGGGTGAAGCTGATCTCCTAGATCTAGAGATGATCATGCAACCCAGGACTGAAGAATGGGAATGCATGTAACCTGGTCACTGTGATCTGTTTAGGAGCAGGCACATTTTCTAAGTTATGCTCTAGAGAGTAATTCCCCAGTCTTTTGCTGGAATAGTTGGGACACTGTCTTAGAAGCTATGGTTACTGAGCTAGAAGAATGTAATTCTGAAGCTAATGATTATCCTTGATACCATGAGGAAAGAACAGAATAGAGAGATGTAGAGAGATTTCCTGTGATGTCATCTGAGCACCTGGATTCACCCATGCCTGTAATTCTGGACTTTTTGGTTATATGAATGAATTCTATTCTGCCTAAGCCAGTTTAGTTGGATTTCTGCCACTTGTAATATAAGAAGTTCTAACTAAGAAACTCCTTAGTGGAGCCAAAAGGCCAAATGGAGGAAGCAATATGCTGATACTGGAGTGAGGAATTTGTGGAAAGAACATACCTGTCTTGGAAAACGTAAGCTGTGTTAAAACATACATTCAATCACATAACTAGCTCTGTTTGACCAACAACCCTCACCATATAACCTGTACCCTCTCATATGTTAGATTTAATTTTTCCTCAGTATTCTTGGTTTTAGGGTGAAATAAATTCTAGGCCCTGTTTTTATTTTTTGAAGACATGTTTAATACTTAATATGCTATGATGCTACTTTGAGGAACTATTGCTACAAGTGTGCCTTAGCTTAGTGCTATGTATTCACTCAACAAACATTTACTGAACCAAGTCAATATAGTGCAGTGGGCTTTGAATGCCAGGTTCAGGAGTATTTTCCTAATTCGATAGATGGCGAAAAGCTATGGAAGGCCTTTAAGCAAAGGAATGACATGACCCCAGCCTTGATTCAGAAAGAATAATTAAACAACAGAGTAAACAGAAATAAGAGGTTAGAAAAAGGAAGGTCAGTTGGTGATTGTTCCCATGGACAGGGACTTGAATTGGGCCTGGAAATAAGTGGATGGATATGAAAACATTGCACAAATAGGTCTACATGGCTTAACAATCTAACACTGAAAGAAAGAAAGGCATTTGAGATGATTCGAGAATTTGAGCTTTAGTTATAAGGATGTGGAGATGCTGTAAACTTATTTAGTGTGTGAACATGGTCAGATTATTCCACCTGTCTTGGCCTTTTTATCTGTAAGTGACATTAACAGTAATTTCCTAACAGAGTTTTGTTAGACCATGTATATATAAAGCATTTAGCTCACTGCCTAGCACATAGTACATGCTAAATAGATGTTAGTTTGCTTTATCAAGATTGAATAGCCCATACTGTGTCAATCTCTTTCTATTCCGATATATAAGAAATATTCTAGTTCCCTCTTCTTTCAGATTACATAAGAAAATAATGGCAGCAATCTGTTGCTGTGATCAGTCTTTCTTGACACTCATCATTAGCTTTTTGGAGGAGCAAACTTGGAGTAGAATAGGCCAGCATGTGCCAATTTAGTATTCATAGATTTGACATAGACCCCAAGTTTTCTCTCTCACATTGTACATGCCACTAGTGGCCATTCAATTTTTTAGAATTGCTGCATTAGCTAGTGGTACTGTTTAGAAGATGATGTCAGGATATTGGTCTGGTTGTTCATGCTGTTACATTTTATATACTCAGAACATCTAGAAGGTATACATGAAATGTACTGTGGGCTAAGCATTTCAAGGATGAGCCCAATGTGTACTGCCTAAAGCCAATACTAATTTTATAAAACCTATTATGAACTACCTTACTTTCCCACTAGGCATGTACTTTTTGGGAGAAAATTAATAGATGCCTGGGTTAAAAATTCTTTCTTCTTTAAAAGGATAATTACAGCCAGGCACAGTGGCTCATACCTGTAATCCCAGCACTTTGGGAGGTGGAGGCAGGCGGATTATGTGGCCAGGAGATCGAGACTATCCTGGCCAACATGGTGAAACCCCATCCCTACTAAAATACAAAAAATTAGCCAGGCAGTTGGTGCATGCCTGTAATCCCAGCTACTTGGGAGGCTGAGGCAAGGGAATAGCTTGAACCTGAGAGGCAGAGGTTGTAGTGAGCCAAGATGGCACCACAGAGCAAGACTCTGTCTCAAAAAAAAACAAAGCACAATCACATGGTTACTTGAGTTTGCAGAACATAACAATATTTTAGGAAGGAGTAGAAACACAAAGAATTGGAATATGACAAGATAAATAAGACTTCTCAGCTTATACATTGGAAACGTCAGAGTTTCCAAGTCTTTTAGGTTTCACCTAAGAACATTGCATTTAATTTCAACAAGGGAGAATTTGTTTCATTGCATAGTTAACTGTAAAAGTCCCCAGGCCCTTTTCTACACTTCCAGAGTAGTATTCCTTATTTGCTTATTTCTTTGTCTATTGGCCTGACAGTGTTGTCAGCTCGTTGAAAGTAGAGATTGTGTCTTCTTCACATTGTTTGCTTGCAGTACACTTTTGATAAATGAAAAATAAATTAATGAATAGGTAACATAATGAGACCTAATTAAGTTCTAGATTTTTCGGGTTGTGGCTCTAAGTCTACTGCTTTCTTTTCCTTCTTAAATTCTTAAAATTAAAAAAAAAACTTGTCAACTATGTACTTTATTGGGAAGTGATATAATAGACAAATGATTTTCACCTTTATATCATATAGAACTAAATGTTATACTGGAAATGAGGGAATAAGTTAATCCCTTTGTGCTCTCAATTTGTAGAGTCTACAACATTGTAAACAATATTGACTTTGGTATTGAATATATCCCTGAATCTCCCATGTGGTCTGAGGAAACAGAGGTTCAAAGTAATCAGTCATTATGGTACTCAAACTCAGAATTAGGCATCTAAATCTTATTTGCAAAATACCTTTTGTTCCAAAACACAGGACCCACCACTCCATCGATAAAAGGTAAGAGTTTAATTTTTTGTTATTGATCTAAGTGCTTGCAGAAAGTGGGCTGTAAATCATAGATGGCGTATTGTATACTGTTCTTACAACATCATTTAGCCAACCTTTCATCTACCCTATGTGGAAGGTTCTCCAGTTTACATTTTTGGATTATATGAATGAAGGTGGAGTAGTATCCTATAATTAAGACTAAAACCTCTACCAAGAAGCAATAGGAAGAAAGAAGTGAATTCACTTGCATCCAAGATGATGGGCAAGTGAATTCACTTGCATCCAAGATAAGCAGCTCAGTGTATAGTGCAACAGGTAGACTTTCAGAAAAGAGAGCCCTGGAGAGCTTGTAAAAAATGGGAAGTAGATTGAAAAGAAATACTTTTAAAAACACTTAATCTTGCAAGAATATTCATTAGAGTTTATAGGAGGAAAAAAATATCCAAATGTGCAGTAAAAGGGTAATTGGTAGAATAAATTTTTCCATATCTTGTACATATATCTATAAAATAGGTATGTAGTCACTTAAAAGAATGACGTGGATATATACGAACTGACAAACAGCAATGATCAGGGAATAGAAGAACATGAAAAGACAACAAAAATAAGCTGCAAGACAGTATCTTGGTATCACCACATGTATGTTCATATATCTACACATATAACAATAGTAACCTCTAGGGTGGCCTCATGAGGTTTTCTCATTTTTGCTTTATGCAATTCCTTTTGCTGGAATGTCTCCCAGTAAACATGCACTAGATGGCCAGCTTTGAAAGCCTCTTTCTTCCTGGTGTGTAGAAAATAGTGCACTAGCTAACCACTCTGTAAACAGTGTGGGCACAGTTGGTGACCTAATCCATTGACATGGAAGATGGTGGTGGCCCTTGGAAAGGGTAAGCAGGAGAATAAAGTGACTGGAGTTAGCACATCTGCTGTCTTTAGCAGGGTGTGCCATAATTTGTAAACACAAAATATTTTTAATTGCCTATGTTTAATGTTCTTCAAAGCCATGGAGCAAAAGAACAGATTCTTTCTGAAAAATGAAAAACAATTTTCATTTCACTGTGCTACTCTCCAGGGATCACTTGGAAATAGATGTCAGAGTCCTGAATCAAACTGTGTCTTCAACTAACACTGTAACCTCAAATTGAGTCATTTAATTGCTAATCTCTCAGTTTCCCCACCTGCTAAAATTAATAATAATAATTCTTACCATCACATTCCTGAATGAGGTGTTGCGATGCTTAATAAGATCAGGTTCACAAAAGGCTTTGAGCTCTTGAGATAGAAGACACAATATAAACATAAAGTCTCATTAAGATAATTATACAGCGATTTTTCATAGTTCAAGTTTACATCCAAGGCTAAACCTAATGATGGAGGTCATTTTATGAGAGCAGAGAAGAAGACTGGCTTTCAAAATCTGAAAATGAAATTCCTAACACATTTTAAAGACGAATATAGTACAAACAGTTTTTAGAATATGAGAGCTTAGTTTTGAGAGACGATTCAAAAAATGAAATGATTTTTGTAAGTTCCGTGTTAACTGAAAACATCTTTTGTAAAACAAAGTGATCACTTCTATTCCTTGAAAGAGGAAGAAAATAAAAGCAAGCTCTTCAAGAATAGTGCAGTTTTTTTTACAGAAAGTTTTGCTATCATTAATAGGGCTATAAAGTGGTGAAACCTGTCTGGCCCACTGAGTATACGGACGGTTGACTCATTAATGCTTGGCAGAGTCTCCTCCCAGGTGCACCGTGCCAGTTGCTCTTGTGATGGAACAGGGGAGGCACATCCTCCACATGCTCTTCCCTCCCAGGTGTTCCTGAGCATCCATCATGTTTACCACAGGCTCCCCACCATTTGGCACCATGGGTGCCTGCTACCACTACAGCCCAAGATATGGACAGTCCATTTCAGTTCCCAAGATTTGGAAGTGCCGGCACAGGAGGTCAGTAACCCCAGAGGAAGGTAAGCTTAAACACAGAAGCCCATGCTCTTGGTTGCAGGTGGGGAAAGAAGGGTGTTTATTGAACACAGAGATGAATCTGACTAGATTATCAGAATAGAAGTTTCTCTCTACTTAGTGTTTTTAGTTTTCTAGTTTTTATGGGTTGAACTATCCTCCAATTGTTACCTGCAGGGCTGTTGATCTCCAATTTTTTTAATTATACCATCTGAATATTTTATTCAACTATGTTGAACAAAACTAAGAATTTATGTGTCTATTTTCTTTTTGTAAAGGAAGGTTGAGGGCCAATCTTTCTTTATAGACATTATTTTCTTCATGAAGTCTTTGGAGTATGAATGTGACTAGAAATTGTTTGAAATTTAAAGATTTTATACCATTCTTTAAAGATAGGTTAATGTAATAAACTGCTGTATCAATATCAAGAAATACTGAATCTAGATTATTTAACCAAAATAGATGAAAATATTTGTATCTAATATTTCATATGGACATTGTTTAAATCATGCTTTTTGTATTTAATATTTAGTATAGGCATTATTAGGATGTGAAAGAAAGAGATTTTCTGATTTCTTCTTTCCTACAATTGTCCCTCATTTCTGTCAAACAAGTTTCACTTGATTCTTATCAACAAGTTTATACTGAAATTAGAAAAATTACCTAGGAAAAATAAATTATGTAAAAGTAATTAATTTCAGCCTTAAGGGAGAAATTGACATTTTTTACTTTCTTATTTCTGTTTGCTGATGCTCATTTGAAGCCATGATCTCCATTTTTCTGGTTTGTTCTAATCTTTTAGATGGACTTCTTAGTATGCCCCTGAGAATCTCTGTGTTTGGAGAATCATCAACTGTTCCAACAGTTCCGAGTGGACTGGATATTAAACTATAAGGAAAATTATTAATAAAACAAATGAGAAAATATCGTACATTATAATTTCTTGGCTGGAACTAGCAATTAAAACAGAAAAAGATAGTTTCCCATCAGCGATATTAGGCAATGAATTCTAAAATTTTAATTTTTCAAACTACATTTTGTGATGTATTGGCATTTCATAGAGATACATTAACGTTTGTTTATACATTAACGTTTGTTTATATTTTCTCAGTTCATATGATGTCATCTTAGGGAAAGTCAGAAGCAGTTTTAGAAAAAGTCTGCAAATTCACAACACACTACCTCATTATTTTGATGCTAAAGTCTTTGCAAATTCACAACCATTTTCTTTTTGGAACATGAAAAACAGGATTATTTCTCTTCTCTACTACCACTCCATCACCCATAACTTAAACTAGATAAAGAATAGGCATTTGAATGCAAGGTCAATTTGAATTTTATTCTTAGTTCAAACACTAATTTGCTATATGGTCCCGAGTATGCTTCATAACCATTTTTTGCTTTAGTGGTTCTTCCTTTAAGGCAATATTAATCTTTGCATTCCTTCTGTCTCATCAAGAGAGTACAAAATGTTGTTTGCCGGATGATAGTTATCTCCAGTAGATGTAGGTAAAGCACAGTTCAGAAATTGACATTTACTTATTGGAATTACTGTAAAACATTTATTAAGTTTCTTATTCCACATATCTATAAATTTTGATCTCTGAAGTGAACTCCATAAGTTTATTGAAGTGCAAGGAGCAAACATTCAGCTTAATCCATAGTTGAGATTTTCCAAAAGCAATTGTTAAGGTTAAATTACTTGTGTAGGAGAAAGATGTTTAAGACCATATCCCAGTTAAATAAGAAAACACCAAGAAATGAATGCTACTAACTTGTCAATCTCTCAGTCCCTGTGTATTTCTCAGAATGCCAGTAATGAAAATGTAGCTACGGTTTCGATGCCCCCCAGATTTCAAATTACTCTTAAGGAGATGCAGAATTTCTGCATTGTCTTCTTTATGGCAGGAAATTACAAATACTTTCGTTGTTATTGCCAGAATCTGAGGGTGTATCGCTTCCAGCAGTGGCACCTGGAATTGTTTTCTCTCTCTTTTGGAGTGGGGGTTGGGGACTTGTGATAGTTGTTGGAGGGGAGTAATTTCTACAAACTAGATCCTCCATTGCTCTTAAGCTGTCCTTATAAAAGTGATATACCTGGATCTGAGACTAACTATTTCAAATAGGATATTTCTCAGTCTCTGCTGGATCATCCATAGCTCCTTTTAAATTTGGGTCAGTGCCACACTTAATTGGTTGTGGTAATGATAGTAACAGTGGTAGTGTTGGTGGAAACAACAGTAATAACAACCATTTATTGAGTGCTGTAAAAAGTGTTTTAAGTACTTCATCTTCTTTATTCCTCAAAAAACTGTTGAAGGATCTCTATTATCTCCATTTTCTATATGAAGGACCTGCCCGAAGTCAGATGGATAGTAACCCTCCTGAATTCAAGGCCTATACTTTGTCCACTCTATTTTTCATGAGGGGGGAAAAAAGCTATATCTAACATTATTTGTTTTTGCAGCTTATAATCATGTTTGGGCTTCAATATGAATTTCCCCTCTACAGCTGCTTTATCACAAGCAGTTTTGCTGGGAGAGGCTGGAAAGGAGTGCCAAATAATGAGCAGAAATAATTTAAGCCTGGGAGGTGTTAAAAAATTTAAAAAAACTTTAGACAAACTAAATTTAGCAGAATTTAATTGAGCAAAGAACGATTCTTGAATCAGTCAGCCCCCAGAACAAGAATAGGCTTAGAATGACTTCAGGGCTGCCGGATGGTCGGATAACATTTATAGACAGAAAACGGAAATGAGGCATAGACACAGCTGGATTGGCTACAGCTGGCCATTTGCCTGTTTTGAGCAGGGTTTGAACAGTTGGCTGCCTCTGATTTGCTGCAACTTGGCTGCTGTGATTTGCCAAGGCTTGTCCTTGGATAAAGCACAAATTCGTGTGAGCCAACAATGCTTTAAGAGTTTTCTCAACTGGATGTGGAGGAAAGTAGAAAATTATGTTTCCTAGTCTGTAGGTCAACCCCAGTGAAAAAGTTACTCTAGGTTTCTGTATAAATGGGGATTTAAGCAACTGCTAACAGGGTGAGGGAAAATCGTAGCACTAGCCAAACTCCAGGGACATAGCTGAAACTCAGGAATGCCTTTTTTATGGTTAAATCTCTAGTCTTTCTGGCTATACCTTTAAGGTGAGTGATTACAGCCACCATTCACCCTAAGAAAATTTGTTAACTCAGTCCAGCCCAGAGCTACCTGAGAAACTTACTATTTTTACTAATATTGCAAGCAGGTATGTGAGAGAATCTAGTTGAAATAAATAATGGTGCAAATGGATTTGCTGGTTGGAGTAAAGGTGTTAAGAACACCTCTTACTGGAAGCTGCTAAGGTCAATAAAATCATGTGACACAAGGAGTTAAGAGACAAGCATTAAGGTAGAAAGGGAACTTCTAAGTGGTAACTGAAAGCCTGGCCACAAATAGCAACATGGGAGCTGAGCATAGGTTTAGGGATATGAGAGGCAGGAAGGGTGAGGAAGAACAAGTCTAGAGGAAACAGGAAAGAATTTCCAGACAATTACCTGATGCCAGTGCTGTGCACAGCTGGATTTCAGGTGCTCAGTGCATTGTGGAGGCTGGCAAGACAGCAAAATTTCATTTAGTTTTTCTTTTTGATGGCTTATGGATGAAATCCAGTTTTCTTAGCAAAGCTGTACACAAGAACCTTAACAACCTGTGCCTTGCCTACCTCTTCCATAAGCAGCCCACATACCAGTCTGTTGAAAATATGCCATCTTCTTACACATACATTCTTTTATGTGCCCATGTTTCTTCTGATTTGCCTCATTAAATTTTATTCATGCTTCAAGTGTTGTTTCCCATGAGAATGATCCCACTGTGACTCCTAGCCTCCCACCCTCCTCTTAGGACAGCCGTAGGCAGCTCTGCTCTTTATTTCCTTAGTACTCTCCTTTTAACACTTAAATTACAAGAATGTATTTTGTTCTTTATTTTTCCCATGGGAGACTGGACTCCTTTCAAAGGCAAGGCCTTGTCTTAGTTACCTTCGTATCATATGATTTGGTGTCTGGCATAGTGGGTGCTTAATCAGCATTTTGACTGACTGATAGATGAAGTCATGAGGACTGCGTACATCAGTACATGGATCACATATTGCATGAAGGATCAGTGCAGGTCAGTTTATCTTCTGAGGACTGCTCAGCCACTAGACCTAAACTTTTCAGCAGCTGGCTGGACAGTAACTGTAGAGATGTTTGCATCTTTTTAAACATGGATAGGCAAAATAAGGGAGGGAGGAAAAAGGTCAATTTCCAGAAGTCAAAGATCTTACATTTTATCAACTAAAATAGGATCATTTTTATTCTTTTAATTGTAATTCTTTAGTTGTTTTTGAGCATTTGGGTGATGCAGCCTGTCAGGTGATGAGAAATTCGGACTTTATAGTTCAGGAGACATTACAGCAGCCATGACTCTTTATTTACCCACAGGCTCTCTCCAAAGAAAGATGCATTGTTGGTCATGTGGCAAGAGAAGGAAATCCTAAGTGCTTTTGTCATGAGACAAGGAGAGACTCGTGTTTGCGTGGTGTTCTTGTGGGGTACACAAACAAGCGGCTGGGTGATTCAAATCATTGGATCAACAATGACTTGTTTCTGAAAAGGAACAGATGTGACAGACTGGCTTCTGGAATCCAGTGACTACACATTACATGTTCAACACTTATGAAAATTCCTTGCAAAATATTCAGATGTTCATGATTTCTGCATATTTATGTTTGGGTCTAAATATTCAGGAAGCCAGAGGCCAATTATTTCTTCTTATGTCACTGTCCTGAAGTTAGGCTCTTAGGATGCTATACTTCAAGTCCTCAGCTGCTTCATTACTCCTCCTTGGACAAGCAAGGACTTGTACAAATAATACCCCATAGGCCTGGACTATGAGGCCATGTGGTACTTCCTGTCCATTCTTGCAATTCATTGAGATATGAAGGGCAGCAGTAGTATCCTTTCGGATCTTGAGGACAGAATAGGCTCAGAGGGAAACCAGGCTGACATTCTGAACAGAGCCGCTCCAAGAGAAGATGTTTAGGTAGGAAACCAGCTTACAAGACCTTGGAGAACTGCCAAGGGGAGGAGGCTTGTCTTGGACCTTAGGGAGTTTAGTCTAAAGTAATTCCTGAGTTAAGGAGCCAGTAGGTAGCTATGCATCTGGTTTCCCAGGCTTGTAGGTGAAAACATAGTAAGGCTAATTAAAGGAACAGTAGAAGCAGTTTTCAGTCAGGGTTTCATTATTAGAGAAGGCTCTGTTTTGAAGTGTGCTGGTACCTCAGGGGCCTCAACTATAAGACCGTCTGGAAGGAATCGCAGCTGAAGGAACTGACGTGGCCATGGAAGCTGGCTCCCAGATAGAACACCAGATCCCCAGTGTGCAGTATTCAACGGGATTGGTAGAGCTGTGTTTGATTGTGGCTGGTATTATCCAAGGGGCCCCTGTCTAGAAGTGGGATAAGTAACAGAAGGTGGTTGGTGGTACTATTTAAATTGGGGTGTGGGGTGTGCTGTAGCGGAAGGTGCCTCTGTATACTGACACTGGATGATTTTTATGTTTCCTGTAGGAGTGCAGGTATTGACTAAAGGTGGAGGAGTAGGGTCATATTTCATGGAGGAGCAAACTGTGGAAAAAAGAGGCTGCATAATTGTCTATATCGTACCCTGTGCACATAAAGAAACAATATAGGACAACAAAAATTGTGTATAGAAAGAAAGGATGGAATGAAATCCACTGAACTATTAATTGAAAAAATAAGAGGCTTATATATAGTTTAAGACAATAGATAATTCAAAATTTGTAGTGGACCTATGTTAAAAAATACGTGGAAATACTCATTTTGTTTAATTCCTCTGTTGAAGTAGATTGAATTCATGTCAAGGAGCCCACTGACCTTTAGGGAAGACTATGTCAGAAAGTGAGTAATCCACTAACAAACGATCACACAGTATACAGGTCAAGCTTTAGCTGCAAAGCATCCAAATTACACCAATAAATATAGACATTTGAAACAGCGTATTAAGAAGTAGATATGCCTTGGGGGTGTCAAACACTTTGGTTGTACTTTTGTTCCGCCACCCTGGGTCATTGCGAAGAAAATAGAGAAGACACTATTGTCAAAATGCCTAACAGCAAGGTTCTCTTAGACTTCCCCTGCCTTCCCCTTTGTCCCAGTACACCAGCACTGCCTAGGGCATCTGTAACCTGGAGGCTAAACCTTTCTCACAATAAAAACCCAGTCCTGTAGGCCTTGGCATTTGTATGACTCTGTTCTAAATGCCCTTCATTTCTTCCCATCTACCCACACCACTTCCTAGCAACCCACGTTTCTCATGTGAGCTCTAAGAGAACAGGGACAATATCCTGAAATTCTGTTGACTGAGCAGCGGACTTGACAAGTAACTGGTGAAAAAATACAATAAATGTACAAATAGAATATAGGCCAGCCAGTTAATGAGCTGGAGTTTTTGTAACCACCTTCTTGCCTCTAATATCTTTGGGGTGTTTTTATGATAGAGTTTAAACTAAGCACTAGTGCCTGACATTCTTTGCTGTAGGTACCCAATGCTCTTAGGTTAGGCATCTCTAGGAACCTTTTTATTTTATAGTATAGTTGTGCTTACCATTTGTTTAATGGAGCAATAACAGTTCCTCTTTTTTTAGTTGAAAGGATTATATAAGAAAATTAGGACAGAAGACAAAAAGAACAACAGAAATCTTCCATAATCCAGCCACCTCAACTCTTTTCAGAGATAGGTGTTTTTTTTGCTTTTTTTTTTTTTTGAGACGGAGTTTCGCTCTTGTTACCCAGGCTGAAGTGCAATGGCGCGATCTCGGCTCACCGCAACCTCCGCCTCCTGGGTTCAGGCAATTCTCCTACCTCAGCATCCTGAGTTGCTGGGATTACAGGCACGCACCACCATGCCCAGCTAATTTTTTGTATTTTTAGTAGAGACAGGGTTTCACCACGTTGACCAGGATGGTCTCGATCTCTTGACCTCGTGAGCCACCGTGCCCGGCCCGATAGGTGTTTTTAAATAACAAAGGTCAGTCTGCTTTATATTTTATATACTGCCACCTAATATTATTTCACATTTTTAATGTTTATATACTGTCTCATTAACTATAGCTTTATAATTTTAAGGGATAATATTTTATCATGTAGACAACCATAGTACTAAATTCATAGACATTTAAATTGTTTCCAAGTTGAAACTAATAAAAAATACTGTGGTTAAAATCTTTATTTGTATAGCTTTTGCTTTTCATAGAAATATAAGTTATAAAAAGATAGATATTTTGTTAACACTACATTTCCAAAAAAAATTACAGTAAAATGTGATATAACCAATGCATATAAAATAGCAACTCACAGTCTTTTTAAAAACAGCTTTATTAAGATATAATACACATGCTACATGATTCACCCATTTACAACGTATAATTCAGTGGTTTCTAATATATTCACAGTTGTGCAACCATCATCAAAATCAATTTTATAACATTTTCATCACCTCCCCAAACCCCATACTTATTAGTGTCACTCACTATTTTCCCATAATCACCTCCAGCCCAAGTAACCACTGATATTCTTTCTGTCTCTATAGATTTGCCTATTCTGGAAATTTCATATAAATGGTATCATGCAATATTGGGGTCTTTGTGACTGGCCTCATCTACTTAGCATAATGTTTTCAAGATTTATCTTTTTTTAGACAAAAGATATCCCATTGTATGGAGATAGCACATGTTGTTTATCTACTCATAAGTAGACGAACATTTGGGTCATTTCCACCTTTTGGCTACTATGCATAATGGTATGAACATTTGTGTACAAGTTTTTGTGTGGACATGTGATTTTATTTTTCTTGGATATATTTCTAGGAGTGAAATTGCTGACTTGTATTATAATTCTTAATTTAACCTTTTGAGGAAATGCCAGTCTGTTTTCTGGAGCTGCTGTACCATTTTAGACTCCCACCAATAATCTTATGAGAGTCCCAACTTCTTCACAGTCTCCTGAACACTTGTTGCTATCTGCCTTTTTAATTATAGCCATCCAAGTGAAGTGGTATCCCACTGAGGTTTTGATTTGCATTTCAAAGGCTCCTTTAAGATTTTTTATTTTTTAAATTACTTGTGTAGAGTTGAAAGCATTTTACAATGTACATTTAAAAAATCAATGTAATTTACAGGGGGCATATGCAATGCACCATGGAAGATACACAGAAATGAATCATCTCATGTATTGTGAAGGAAATGGAAATATGCCATCAGAAATTAATGTAAGGTCAGGAATAGCATACCATAAAAAATATAAAACTAACATTTGAATGGTAGTTTATAACTGGATAGCACTTATTCACATGTGTTAACTCATTTACTTGGAATAATTATCATCTTAATTGCTATACAAAGGCATCTTGAAAAATGTAAAGGACTTGTTTTTAGAACTTCTTTAAAGTTAATAAAATATACTACATTCCAAGACATTAAACATTGTTTTAATGTGGAAATATTTCAATGGATTAAAAGTACTGACAAATTGTCCTTATCTTGGTTTTAATAACAAAGAGAAAATGGCTTAAGGAATAGCAAAATAATTTTAAAAAGAGAAGTGTCAATATGAGGGCCGGGGGACATGTTTTACTGATGTTATTTGAGAGGCAGGACAGAATAGCTCCTTTCAAAAAGTGCTCTCCTTCGTTAATACAGAATTTTACCTTCTTTGTTACACAACTATTAAATGGTCATTGTAGAAAAACATAGATTTATAAGGATAGAAAAAAAAAACAACCTTCCATTATCACCACTCATAGAAATATTACTGTTAAAATTTACATTGATTTCCAATCTTTTTACTATACTTTAAAAAATTTCCTGAACTTAATACATAACCTTTTAGTTCAACATGTTATAAGCATTTCCTGTATTTTTTAACGTTTCATAAATATTGTTTTAATAATTGTAAACAATTCTGCAAGGAGAATAGACCATCTATCTATTATTTGCCTAATTCTGTACACTTTACTTGCTTATGCTTTTCAGTGTTTTAATAATCTGACAGGTATTTTTGCATAGAATGTTTACATTTTAGAGAATTTGTTTATGGTAGATTATTAAGAGAAGTGTTACATTGTCAAAAGTATGACAGTTATCTGCCTTTTAACATTTATTATCAAATTGTTTCTCCAAATTTTATTCAATATACTTTTGCCTGAAGAGCATTCATGCACTTAATCATTTATTTATTCAATAAATACTTAATAGGAACTTGCTATGTCCAGGTGCTAGGTGAAGTGCTGGCACTAACTTAAACATAATGGGCACTGTCTTAAGTTTTTAGAGCAGACTGCCAATTTTCCTACTCTGTTAGCAACATTACATTTTGCTTTTTTGTTTTGTTTTGAGACAGCCTCCCTTGGTCGCCAGGCTAGAGTACAGTGGCTCCATCTTGGCCCACTGCCACCTCCCAATCCCAGGTTCAAGAGATTTTCCTGTCTCATCCTCCTGAGTAGCGGGGGCTACAGACATGCACCACCATGTCCAGCTAATTTTTGTATTTTTAGTAGAGTTGGAATTTCATCATGTTGGCCAGGATGGTCTCCATCTCTTGACCTCATGATCTGCCCACCTCAGCCTCCCAAAGTGCTGGGATCACAGGCATGAGTGGTAGTACCTGGTCAGCATTGCATATTTTTAAGTTTTTAGACTTTCTGATTTACAGGGAAATGTTGTTCTTTTAGCTTGCATTTCTTTTCTTTTTTTTTTTTTTAACTTTCATTTTAGATTTGGGAATACATGTAAAGATTTGTTTCATAGGTAAACATGTGTCATGGGCGTTTGTTTTACATATTATTTCATCACCCAGGTATTAAGCCCGGTATCTAATAGTAATTGTTTCTGTTTCTCTCCCTTCTCTCATCCTCTCTCATTAAGCATATCCCAGTATTTGTTGTTTCCTTCTTTGTGTTCTTACCATTTAGCCCTTGCTTATAGGTGAGAACATGGCAGTATTTGGTTTTTTGTTCCTTCATAGCTCCATCCATGTTCCCACACAAGACATAATTTCATTTTTTATGGCTGCATAGTATTCCATTGCGTATATGTACCACGTTTTCTTTAACCAGCCTTGTCATTGAGGGACATTAGGTAGATTCCATGTTTTTGCTATTGTGAGTAGTGCTTACATTTCTTTTTAGCTTGTAATTATTTTAGCTATTATTAGAGGTGTTTAAAATTTTCCCATACTCATTGGTTGTTTATTCTTATATTCCCTTTGGCCATTTATCTGTTAATGTTTCAACAAAAATAAAGAAACTATAATGGATTTGTATGTTGTTTTTGTACAGGAACCTCAAAAACCTTACTTGCATGGTAGAACAAAGACATTTGTCAATTTAATAAAATATTATCATTTGTTACTAAACCAAATATCCATCTTTGTCTTGAATAGAGTCTAGCATACTCTAGACCAAGTATGGATTATGCCTTCCTTGCCTTTGGGAGAAGAAATAGGTTATAAATGGTAAAGTTATGACAAGTTTGTTAGGTTGTTTCATTTATACTTGTTCATTAATTATAGGCATGGAGACATTTTTAGTATTAGACTGGATAACTCCTTCTCTGTCCTGAAAACTGATTGATCATCTGAAGGATTCATATTGGGAGGCAGAGTGGTAATCAATATTGTAGGCTGAGGTCACTGACAGAGGCCAAAGACAATAATGTGTGAAATTTAGGATGAATTGCTTTTTGGGTTTTGTCTGGATTTACTAAGACAGGGGAGTTGTTTGGGCAAATGTCGCCGCCTCTTTAAGGTCTCTTTGAAGTGACCATCTAATGAATCAAGGAAAGGGCAGTTAAATCCCTCTTGCTGAGAACATCAAAAGAGGAATAGGATATATTACACATCAGGAGCCAAGGGCTATCAGTTGACCTTTCTTAAGAGTGGGGAGAGGAATTTGAATGATTGGGTAGTTTTTATTGTATGGCCTTTTTTTCATCCTTTCACTTTCTTTTTTTTTCTCCCCAACTTCAATTTTTCTAGGCCTCTCGTTGCTTACTAGCAGAGTTAGAGAATTATGTTATCTACCTTGTGATCTCATAATTTAAGCTGTTTTTTTCTTGGAGGGCAAGGAGAATAAAATAATACCATTTTGAATGTATTTTCTCTTGTATGCCATTATTGCCTTTCCTTACTCAAGGGAATAAGAGACATGTAGAGAATTCACACCCACTGATTGTTGCAGCATGTCCTTTAGTTATATGTGTTTTTTCCCCTCCATCAAAACTTTCACCAAAGCAGCAACTATTTAGTTGGCTGAATTGAGTTTTATATCTCTTCTGTTGTCTTGTTAAGCCAATGAAGATGCCAGTAAGAACTGCCAATTGAGCAGGCAAGAAAACAGAGGGCTTAGTCAAAGGGTGACAAAAACATGACACACACACCCCCATCACCATCCCTCCTGTGCCAGGGAAGACATTGCTCTCTCAGAGAAATCAGGAGACTCTTACTGGACCTGAATCTGGCAAAGAATTCTTGCCAGTGTTGCATTCTAGCCCCTCACTGCCAATAACATGGCATCCAAAGTGAAACCTCTGTTATTTTCTTGATAGATTTGCAAACACACCTCTGGGGCATCCAGAGTTAACTGTAATAAATAAGGGGCCAATATGAAAAATCCAAAATATACTAGCATTTCCATTTTATTTGTCTTAAAAGAGGGATCATCATAGTGCCATCTATATACAGAAGAAAACCAGATCTGATATCTTGCATTGCTAGAGTTGATTTTGAGACTCATTCATTATTTAGTTTCAGGTAATGATAGGTGCAATGGGTAAAATATTTGAGAGCATGTTGGCAAAGAGACAGTGACAAGAAGGCCCTTCTGCTGGAAGAATATTTGAACATGTACTTGAACTTGAGTGATGTGAAGCAGTCAGCCATGTAACAGTCTGGGGAACAGAATCTTAGCCAAGAAAACACAAGCATAAATGCCAAAGGCAAGAATGAGGTTGGCGTGATCACAGAACAGCAAGAAGTAAGGGATGAAGTAAGGGAGAGGTTAGGAGGTGGAGAGAAAGAGATATGCAGGGAATCGGGTCCAGTGATGTTGTTTAAGGTCAGGGATTTGCATTTTATTTTAACTATGATGGGAAGCCGCTGGAAGATTTTGGTCTGAGGAATGGTATGACATTTTTGAAAGATTATTTGCATGCTTCGTGGAGAATATTGTGTCTAGGCAGGAGTAGAAGAAGGAAGACGACTAGGAGATTTTTTTCCAGTTCCTAGATGAGAGTAGATAGTGGCTTTGACTGAGGTGGTAATGTGTGAAGTGGTCGTCAGATCTGGGATATTATTTGGTGGTAGAGCAAATAGGTCTTCCTTATAAAATTTAGGCAGAATATGAGGGAAAGAGAGAACTCAAGGATGAAGCAGGTTTTAATCTTAGAAACTGAGTGCCATTTACTTAGGTGGGAAAGACTAGGGGAAGAACAAAGTTAGAAGGAAGATAGAGTTTGGAATGAATATTATCCAAGCAATAAGTAGTTGGGTGCCTGTATAAGATAGAATGAGAGCTTATGGGTAGATATATTAATTTGGAAGTCACTAGAGCTGAGATGATATTTAAAACTGATACTGAATGAGATGTCAGATGGAATGAATGAAGATGGAGAAGAGAAGATTTTGCACATATCTTTGGGGTGCTGAAACATTTAGAGCAGTGCTTCCCAACTAGGGGCAATTTCAGAGAGATTTTTCAATTGGCCAAGGGACTGGGAAGGGGATGCTACTATTACCTAATGAGGTCAGGGATGCAGCAAAACATCCTGTTATATAATGCAAAATACATCCTCCCACAGAGAAGAGTTATCTGGCCCAAAATAGTGATGGTGCTGAGATTAAGAACACTGATTTAAAAGGATGAGGGACCAGCAAGGCAACTGAAGAGTGAACAGTGAACTCGGAGAACTAGGAGAGTCTGTTTTCTGGAAAGGAGTTTCAAGAAAAAAGTATGCATTCAACCCTGCTGGAGGCTACTGAAAAGTTCCATGAGATAATGAAAACTTTGGGATATATCAGTATGACTCAAAATTCCTCTAAAGGCTAATAGATTTAAATGATGAGGTTTGTGTACTACTATAGAATGATGTACACATGAAAGAAAGTTGACTTAAAAAAAAGAGCCATAGAGACAAGGCCCAATGAAACTTTGATATTCTCATTGCCTAGTGGGGTGTGTGTGTGTGTGTGTGTGTAGCACTGATTCTGGTTAGCTGTAATCAAAACAGGAATTTATTTATAGAACATTATGGTATGTTATAAAGCAAGGAAAAATTGAATAGCAATAGTGGGCCAGGTGGCAATCAGAAAAAAACTGAGAATCCCATACGCAAAAGTTCTTGGATATTTTCTGCTATTTATAAGACTCAGATCCAATGACTCCAGATCAGGTTGAGACATGGCTGCTCAGAGCCTCCCCTTATGTATGGGATAGACAGCCATTCTAAGGGGTGCCTTCCAGATTTTACCCCTTCATTCTATATATCCAAACAGCAGCAGACTCAGCTCTACCAAGCAAAGCTGCAAACCTTTCCTTCCTAACAGGAGACAGTGCAAGCTCAGACAGTAATTAGATCTGGAAGTGATGCCATAAGGCACCCTGTTCTTTGAGTCTTTGCTGAATAGTTTTTTTTCTTGTCCTGTTACAACATTTTATAACTTATGAATCAATGGATACTTTTATTATAATTAATATATCCTAGTAATGAGACCAAAAAAATTGAAGAGAAGGAAAAGTAGATAATATTTATTGAAAGAGAAAACAGGAAGAATTATTAAAACTTTAGATATCCTAACAGTATGTAAGAAAACACAGTTTTAGTCAAGATTCCCTATTTTCCCACTTGATCTCAAAGCCATATAGTCTGTAAATCTTTGACCCAATCATTACCTGTTTCAAGTCATCCTTGTCTTTATGCAGCATTTCTGTTGGTCTGGGTTCTTTGGGGAAAACAACCCTTTATTTCTGAGAGGTCTGAACCTTTGACAGTCCATCTAGATAATATTATGAGAGTCTTCTGCTAACTTGTCCTCTAGATTCCTCTGATTCCACAATCCTATTGCAACCCCTACCTTTTTATTCTCTGTTTGTTGTTGTTGTTGTTGTTTCTTGATAGGAGGATCTCAAAGTAGCCCAGGGAAAGTCTTTGTTTCTGATTCTGAGGGATGACTCCTTCTCCCCAGTTCTGACCAGTAGGAACACAGCTCCATTTAGTAATGAAACATGCAGAACACAGAGAGCACCTGGCTTAGAATCATTACAGTCAGGAAAATAAAAAGTTTAATATTAACCCTTGTTTGCTCATCCCCTCTTTGCAGACAGTGAGAGGCTGCATTAGGCCAGAACATGTGCTATGTAGTGGGACAGCTCCACAGCTTGCAAAGTGCCACATGCTAGGGCATCGCCACCACCTCTCTGAGAGCTCTTGGAGATGGTCATTCCACCTTTTGCATATCACAGAAATCACCACCAGTTAGATTCATCTTTTTACCTTTTCTTTTAATGGTGCAAATATTAAGACTCAAATTAGCGTTGTTTTTAACATAGAAATGATATATTTTCATTTCTGCAAAGCAAATAGTGTCAAATCACTTTTGCAAAGTAATACCTTTACAAACTTATATCAAATTATCTCATTTTTCTTTTATATTTTTCTCTTTTTCAGTTAATTCACACTATCCCTGGCTCCATGGAAAATTACACAACTATTTTAGAATTATATTAGGTGGAAGACATTGCTTCAGGAGTATACACGTATTACCACATCCCTTGTAATTGTATTTTCATTTCCTTTAGCTGATTCAGTTCTCAGTGGCTGGAACTGTCTTAGGTCCATCTCATGTTTCAGTTGTGCTGAGTCCTCTGATGTATCATTTCCCCAACCACAAACCAGGGTGGTGTGGCTTTCCCTAGGAACTTCCTGCATCTCTATCATTAATATATATAATTGTCATTTCAAATAAAAAAGAAAATAAATTATTCAGTGCCTCTATTCCTTAGCGACAAGTCACTGTTGTGACTCATACTATCATTTTAAATTATAAGTTGTGAAAATTTGGCAAGAAAGTCCACTTACTTATTTGTAAGTAAAATTTAAGTCCAAATTAAAAATATGACTCCTGAAATATTTGTCAGCACCGCATAGTTCAGTCTAATGCTCTGTTGTTTTGAAGTCATTATTGACAAATTTATGCTGCTTATTATTTCTTAGCAATATGAGTCTCAAAAGTTTCTATTTTATCATTGGTGAAGTCATTTTAGGGAATGTTTATCATGCATTTGACCGTATTAATAAGTTTTTTTTTCATCTGACAAATACATGATATACTCTATTGTTAGTGTAGATTTTGTTCACTTTATGGTTCAGTTCCTTCCTGAAAATTTTGCTGATGAAATTAATATTCTGTTAGTAAATTGATTTCTTTACTGACATGCATTTTAAATTGGAGCTGTATTTTCTGGTAGGATAATAGCCCCAAGGCGTGGTAAAATCACATTTGAGATGCCATCTCATGCCAGTTAGAATGACAATCATTAAAAAGTCAGGAAAAAACAGATGCAGGAGAGGATGTGGAGAAGTAAGAATGCTTTTACACTGTTGATGGGAGTGTAAATTAGTTCAACTATTGTGGAAGACAATGTGGCAATTCCTCCAGGACCTACAACCAGAAATACCATTTGACTGAGCAATCCAATTACTAGGTATATACCCAAAGGATTATAAATCACTCTGCTACATGGACACATGCACACGTATGTTTATTGCAGCACTGTTCACAATAACAAAGACTTGGGACCAACCCAAATGCCCATCGGTGATAGATTAGATAAAGAAGATGTGGCCCATATATACTATGTAATACTGTGCAGCCATGAAAAAGGAAGAGTTCATGTCCTTTGCAGGGACATGGATGAAGCTGGAAACTATTATTATCAGCAAAGTAACACAGGAACAGAAAACCAACACTGAATGTTTTCACTCATAAGTGGGAGTTGAACAATGAGAACACATGGACACAAGAAGGGGAAGATCACACACTGGCACCTGTCTGGGGGTGGGAGGGTAGAGGTGGGATAGCATTAGGAGAAATACCTAAAGTCAATGACAAGTTGATGGGTGCAGCAAACCACCATGGCACGTGTATACCTATGCAACAAATCTGCACGTTCTGCACATGTCTTCCAGAACTTAAAGTATAATAATAATAATAAAACTGAAATTACAGTAATCACCTCAGGGGGAAGAAAAGGGCAGTTTTCAAATAGCAATAAGGTGCTGAAAGCAAGTTCCTAAATTAAAGATGATTTGGGTTAATTTTAAGTTTGACCAAATAGATTCAAGGTGTAATAGAATAGAAACCATGATAACTTAGCTGAACAAAGACCCTGACTTCTCGAATACTCTTCTGCATGAAAAAATGAAGCGTTTTTGTTTTTCTCTTTTGGCATATTTTAGTTTGTAGGGAGAATGAGAAATGACATTTCAAGTATTTCATAATGGATAAAATGAAATTTGAGAATGTATTTGTTGAACTATTCCTTGGAACTTGAAAGTGAATCCTGTGGAGAAGTGGATCTCTGTCTCATTCTTTTTGCCTTCTACAGAATCTAATTCAGCACTGAGCAGACAGTAATAATCCTAACAGCAAGTGTTTTTGGAGTGCTTATAGGTGCCAGGTACTGCTCTGAGTCTGTTGTATATATCAACTCTTTAATCTTTACTGTAACTCCAGAAGGTGAGAACCATTATTTTCCGCTTTCACAGAGAGACTGGGACACAGAGAGATTAAGTAAGGTCTCTTGGCTAGTAAGACGCTGGAGCTGAGATATAAAACAAAACTGTTCTGCTATAGAGTCTGTGCTAAGCTTAGCAGTAAGTGTTCATTCTGACTTATAGAAAAAGAGTAGAGCTTATTACCTGAAAAACCTGGACGTTCTTTACATAAAACTGTTCATATAATGTTTATTTAATTCATTCAACAAATATTATTATACATCCAGTAAACACAGGCACTATGACAGAGTGCCTGGTACTAGAGAGGGCTAGTAACGTTCTTTCCCATATTAAGCCTTTTCCTGGATCCTAAAGACAAATAAAAAGTAAATAAAGACATTCTATGGAGGAAAAATTAGATTGCCATAAAAATAACCACTGGAGACATCTATTTTAAACAGGAAGGCCTAATTAGTTCCCTGGTTTAAAAAATTGGTAAAAGTATACTTCTTTATACTGAATACCCATATAAGAAAGTTTTATTATACAGTTTCATCTACTGGAAATGAAATAGAATCATTGTCAGTCAACATTTCCATACTGTCTCCAACTTTAGGAGGTTTATGAAAGGGGTAAAAAGCAGAAAGGCATCCTTTCCTTTGGGTTTGCTCATGGGTCACACCTCACAAGGCAAACTCCTTGGGCTTTTCCTGTAATTGTGGTCTCCATAATACCAAATATCATTTAAATTTATGGTGGAATCTACTTGTCAACAAGGGAGAGAAGACAGGAAGGAGGGGGGAGACAGGAAACAAGAAAAGAATGAGGAAGGATGGAGAGAAGAAATCTGGTCATTCAGGGGTGACTCAAGACTGGATTCACCTTCCACCTGATGGCATTAGCTTCCATTTACTTAAATTTAGTTTTATGAGAATAATCCATCTTTGGAGTTTAAAAGAGAAATTTCATCTTTTTTATTTTTTATTTAAATTTAATTTTTAATTTTTATTTGCTCCCTAATGTTTTTACTCCTCTATTTACATCCCCTCCTTACCTAGCACATCTTCTCATTTCTCTGACAGCTCCTTCTTTCATTGAAAATTAAGGGAAAAATTATGTCTCTGAATTGGAGTATAAATTTTTCTGGAACTTGCTCAGTAATACAAAGACACATGTCCTGATATAGGGAAAACTCTCTGAAGACTCAGCTTCGTGGTAAAGCAGATACACATTAAATAAATTAGCACATAACAGAGCATAACATGGTAGAGTATCATACATGTACAAAGTACCCCAAAAATATCAGAAAATGGGAAATCAGCTTAGTCTTGAAGACACAAGTAAACTTGGTAGAGGAACTGAAATTGAAGGAAGATCCTGAAGGATGGGTAGCATTTGTCTTTCAGATATAGGTATACAGTCAGTTCAGATGAAGAGGATAGACAAGGAAGTGTGTGATGAGGAATGGAAAGCAGCCCAGTATGGCTGGAAGCTGGGATACATATGGGGGTTTATAGATGGGTATTCAAAAGAATATGTGAAAGCCAATTATAAATGGTCTCCCTATCCAATTAAGGAATTTGGATTCTATTCTGTATATAACAAGAAGTCATTGAAGGTCTATGAGTAGAGAAATGTTAATCATAGGACTGATGCGGTAGGATTTAAAACAACAGAAAGTCTCTTGTTAGATCTCATGCCGTCAAAGAATGGCAGGTAAAAATAGCTGTGTTCTTGGTTTACAATCAAGGTAAAATTAGCTGTGTTCTTGGTTTACCCTTCAGATTGGGATTTTAGTTAGGGGGCAGGGATTACCATGAAGGATTAAAGCAAGCTTGTCCAAATCTTGTCCCAAGATGGCTTTGAATGTAACCCAATACAAATTTGTAAACTTTGCTTAAAACATTTTTGTGATTTTTTTAAAGCTCATCAGCTATTGCTAGTGTTAGTGTATTTTATGTGTCGCTAAAGACAATTCTTCTTCTAATGTGGCCCGGGGAAGCCAAAAGACTGGACACCCCTGTATTACAGGATTATGTAGATACGTATAGTTTTAAATTAGAATACCTTTAACTGATTTTACCTAATTGACAACCTTCTCCAGTATACTCAACTTGCACATCTTGAAAGAATGCATCATTGGGAGATAGTCAGTGCCAGATGTGGCTCACTATGCAGCATCAATTTACAGATGATTTTCAATGCTTTATCATCCTTTGGTGGTTAAGACTTGTTCAAATCCATTTTCTGCCTTTTTACTTGCTTTTATTGTTTTCTGATTATAATACTAATACTTGCTTCATTTTCTAAATGAAATTTAGAAAGTCCATTAAAAAATGGTAGAAAGTACAGAAAAATATAAAGAAGAAACTTGTTACTAACATTTTGATCTCTTTCCTTTTACACATTAAAATTAGGGTAAAAATTGTATTTCATACTTGATGTCATATTGGGAATATTTTCCTATGTATTACATGTTCTTTGGAAACATGATTTTAAATAATTGCATAATATTCCACAGTAATGACTGTATAATAATCAATGGTGTTTTGTTTCCCACTTTTTTCTGTCATAGATTATATTTTGGTGGATGCCTTGTATATTTGCAATAGATCTCAAATAACAAAGATGATTATTCTAGGATAGATTCACTCAAGTGGATTTTTATTGGTTAAAGGATAAAAATATGTTTAATATTTTAGAACAGGGGTTGGAAAAATTTTTCTGTAACGTCAAATAGTAAATATGTTTGACTTTGTGGGCTGTAAGATCTGTCTTGTTGCAGCTGCTTCTCTCCTCTTCTTCACTTTCCCCATTTTGACCCCTCACCTCCTCCTCCATTTCCTCCTTTAAAAGTATAAAAATGTACCAAACAGGCTGTAGGCTGTATTTGGCCTTTGGGTTATAGGTGTCAACCCCAGTTTCAGATAGATATTGCCAAATAGCTTTTCAAAGTTGTAGATCAATTTATTCCTTTACCAGAAAACCTTGAGTGTATTTGTTTCACAATAGCTTTCCTGTGTTATCTTAATATTGATAAAAGGATATTCATTTATTGAGGCATTCATATACTATATGATTTTTCAAAATGTGTAGTTTTATATTTTCTTTGTTTTTTTACTTTGAAAGTTTAAGGCTCTAGGCTCAGTTCAGAATATTCTACTAAAAACATTCATTTCTTTAGCCACTAAAACTAAATAAACATATTTCTAATGTATAAGAAACTGAGATGGCCAAGAAGCAACGTATTTCTAATGTATAAGAAACTGAGATGACCAAGAAGCACTCTCAGCTTCATGTTTAGTGGAACTATGGCTAGGTTACCTACTGGAAGCATTCCTCTTTTGGACACGAAGAGCTCCAAACCCACCAAGCACAAAGTTGCAGGACAGGAAGCAAAAGTTCTGCCAGTGATTTATTAGGTATAATAGCACAAAAAGGGACAGTCTCATCTCTTCTTTTGATTCCCACACCTGTGTATTCTGGGAAAAAGGCATGTGCTGGAGAAATTTCAGAGATTTATGCTACCTCAAAGCTTGGAAAAATGCAGAAATGGTTACTCATACCATATTCCCACTTAAATTTTGTTTAGTGAGAAAACTAGATGGCTTTTAGAGAATGACTGGATTATTGGAAACAAAAATGGTGATGCCAATTGCAGGTGCTATTTCAGATATGGTATCCCTACCAAATATATCAGCACAGCTCCTTAAATCTAATATGCATTTATTTATTTACAAAATGCTTTACTTTCATATACATTAATTCATCCTGGGAAGAACAACACTATACCATCACTGCCTTCTTTTAGGGTTATGACAGTTTTCCTCTTCTCTCTCATTATACATTCTGAAAGGAGTTTGCTCATATTGATAACTCACAAAAGAGTACACTGGCCCATCACATTTTTGCTATTATTCTAATAGGGTATGGTGAGCATCAAGTAGCAATCACCCTAGATGCCTTAGTGATATATACAAACGTGCTACAGGGTAGGAAATAAACATCATTCCTAATGCCAATTATTTTATCAGTCAGTGCTGACATACAGTACATTCAAAAGAATTTATTTATTTACTTACTTATTTGAGACAGAGTCTCACTCTGCCACCCAGGTTGAAGTGCAGTGGTGTGATCTTGCCTCACTACAGCCTCAACCTTCCAGTCTCAAGAGATCCTCTCACCTCAGCATCCAGAGTAGCTGAGACTATAGGCCTGCACCATCCCACCTGGCTAATTTTTATATTTTTTTTGTAGATGGGGTTTCACCATGTTGCCCAGGCTGGTCTTGAACTCCTGGGCTCAAGCAATCCACCTGCCTTGACTTCCCAAACTGTTGGAATTACAGGCATGGGCCACCGCTCCTGGGCTATTCAAGAGAGCTTAAAATGAAAATAACTTAATGAAGAGATTGTGTCCAGATTGAAGGACCCCACAAAACAAGCATGGGCTTGTGAGCTTCCAAGGAACTAGCAACAGTAGAAAGCCCTTACCAACCTTAGGCCTGAAGGGGAAAAGGGAGGAGAGAGTATTATAGGAACCTGACAAAACCAGAGCCAGGGAAAAGGGCCACGTAGTAAGAGCTGTGGTGGTAGAAGAAAGTAGCCAAATCCAAAATCTGGATCCAGCAGGTGTGCAGTGACACAGCCTTGTTGTCCTGCTGTTCCTTTACCTGTTCTTTTATCTTTATATTAGAAATTCTCCTCAACTGTCTCATGATTAATGGTTGTCTACCTTCATGAGGTATAGGTACTAAAAAGCTAACTGGAAGCCCTATGTGCTTCTGTAAGAATACTGGATTTGAATGTCACTGTAGGGTGATCATGCATGGCTGTTGATTGAGGAACTTCCTGTGTCAGTGTCTCCTGGTTCTTTCTCTTGAGCTAGTCGTGTTTTTTTCAGAATAATGTTCTACTGCGTGCCTAGGTCTAGAGAAAACAAGTGTTCTGGAAGCTTAGGAAGGGGAGATGGGAGCTCAGGCCTCAGCATTCAGCATTCAGGAAGCATGTGGTCACTGACTCCACTTTGCTATGAGTTAATCATGCATCAAGTATGCCTGTCATCTCCCCTAGTCCAGAGGAAAAACACCATCAGCCATAGTGGGGGAGGATAGTCACTCAGCATTAAGTAAGGCTATCAGTTTCTCTCTGATTATTGAATTAGCTGTGTTCCAAATATTTTCTAATTTCCTTTGTGAGTCTTCTTTGACCTATCAGTTATTTTGAAGTGTATTGTCTCATTTCCAAGTTTTGGGGATTTTCCAAGTAATTTTCTGTTATCAGTATCTAATTTAATTCCATTGTAGCCAATTAATATATTTCATATGACTTTGATCCTTTTAAATTTATTGACACTTGTTTTGTGGCCCAGTACATGATCTGTTTTGATAAATTCCTTATGTACTTGCAAAAATACATATTCTACAGTTATTGAATAGAGTGTGTTACCAACATCAGTTAGATAAAATTGATGGTTAATGTTTAATTTTTCTATATCCCTACTGAGTTTCTGTCAAGTTGTTATATTACTAAGAAAGGAATATTGAAATCTCTGAATATAACTGTGTATTTATGTAATTATTTTGTTTCTGATCATTTTGCTTTATATATTTTGAAGTTCTATTAATGCTAAGTATAAATAATGAAAATGTAGGCATGCTATTTCTTTTTGATGAATTGACTCTTTTATCATTATGGAAGTTCTCTCTTTATCCCTCCTCCTCCCCACTGTTTTTCCCTAAAGTGCTTTCAACACTTTAACATTGTTCTTCCACTGTCTTTTGGGCTCTGCATGTTCTGAGAAGTCTGATAATTCTTTAGTTTTCTATACATAATATTTTTCCCTGTCCACTTTCATATTTGTCTTTTTATCACTGATTTTTTCAGTTTATTTATCGTAGTTTTTTTTTGTATTTATCCTGCTGGAGAGTCATTGAGCTACTGTGTTCTGTGGGTTAATAATTTTCCTCAAATTTGTAAAATTGAAGCTAATACTTATTACTACTTTAAGAATTTTTTTGCTTCTTTTAGCCCATCTCTTTTTTTTTTTTTTTAAGGCAGCGTCTCACTCTGTCATTCAGGCTGGAGTGCAATGGTGTGATCATGGCTCACTGTAGACTCAACCTCCTAGCCTCAAGTGACAAGTGATCCTCCCACCTCAGCCTCACAAGTAGTTGGGACCACAGACACAGGCCACGAGGCCTGGCTGATTTTTGTATTTTTAGTAGAGATAGGTTTTGCCATGTCACCCAGGCTGGTCTTGAACTCCTGAGTTTAAGTGATCCACCTACCTCGGCCTCCTAAAGTTCTGGGATTACAGGAATGAGCCACTGTGACTGGCTACCTAGGCTTTCTACTGAGAGGTGATTTCCGGACTGAAAAAAGTTACCAGAGCCCCAGTGACCTATGGGGTATTATCAACCAGTCTGAAATGTGTGTAAATAGAAATGGGGCTGCAAGGTGAATTGGCTCACACCAGTAATTCCAGCACTTTGGGAGACCATAGCTGGCAGATTGCTTGAGCTCAGGAGTTTGATACTAGCCTGGACAACATGGTGAAACCAAAATATAAAAATAAATTAGCTGGGCATGGTGGTGCATGTCTGTGGTCCCAGCTACTTGGGAAGCTGAGGTGGGAGGATCACTTGTCACTTGAGCCCGGGAGGTTGAGGCTGCAGTATCCGAGATCGCCCCACTGCACTCCAGACTAGATAACACAGTGAGACCCTGTCTTAAAAAAAAAAAAAAGTAGATGTGTTGGGAGGGAAAGTGATAAATCAGGTGCTGGTATAAAGTGCAGACTCCTCAGTACTAATGACTGGTAGAAGAAGGGAGATAGGAAAACTCTGGTGCCTAACACACTTGGGCAAAAGGTGGCAATTTATGAATCTGGATGTTTTATAGAGGCTATTCCTTAGCAGCTCTGCTAAAGAGTTCATCACTTTAATTCCAAATCATTGGGCAGTCAAGGTAATATCCAAACTTTTCTGATTAGAAGGGCAAAGGTTATTGACAGACGACTGGACCAACCTTATTGGCTCTAGTGCTGGCAACAGTATTGTGTAAAGATAATTGTTAGTCCAAATACCTGGGATAGAGCTAAGGCTAAGATGAGAGCTAAGGCTAAGTCGATTATACAGCTATTTTTCTCAGAATTTTATATCACAAAGACCTTTGTCAGCCATCAAGGACCAGCTTGTTTCTTCCTTTTGATGAGAGGAATGAAATAATGTCCCCTTATTCTCGCTATGTCACAAGGACATTCAGAGCCATATTTTATTCTCAATTTCTTAATTGTATTGCATATTTCTTAATTGTATTGTATATATATATTAATAATGGTAAGTGTGCCTTCTTTTTTTTTTTGTATTTATCTTATGTATATTCATTTCTGTGAGTTCCCTAAGATAATTTCTTTTTGGAAAGGAAGCTTTAAAAATCATTTATTATATAGTTTATAATCCAAGGTTTAGTATTTTGTAGTTTTTTCTTTACTGTACTTCCTTAGCTATTTAGATAACCAGTAATTATATGTCTTCAAGAGTTGTATTTCCCACTGGTGCAACTATCCTCATAATAATTGGAATAATGTGACCTAAAAGGGAAAATGTTATTCAAATTTACTTATAATGAATGCCATATGACATATTTTTTGTATTCTTATTCTTCAGTAATATTTTTGAGGTCAGGCACAGTGGCTCATGCCTTTAATCAAAACACTTTGGGAGGCCAAGGTATTAGGTTTACTTGAAGCCAGGAGTTTGAGACCAGCCTGGGCAATACAGCAAGAGCCTATTTCTACAAAAAAAATTAAAAACTAGCCTCATTTGATGGTGCACACCAGTTGTCTCAGCTACTTGGGAAGCCAAAGCAGGAGGATTGCTGAGCACAGGAGGCCAAGGCTACAGTGGGTTATGATCATGCCACCACACTCCAGCCTGGGTGACACAGTGAGACCTCGTCTCAAAAACATATATACGTGTTTTTTTGTTAACAAGCAAGTATATTCTTTTTTTTTTTGTTTGAGACAGAGTCTTGCTCTGTTGCCCAGGCTGGAGTGCAGAGGCATGGTCTTGACTCACTGCAACTTCTGCCTCCTGGGTTCAAGCGATTTTCTGGCCTCAGCGTTCCAAGTAGCTGGGATTACAGCCACCAGCCACCATGCCCAGCTAATTTTTGTATTTTCAGTAGAGACAGCATTCCACCATGTTGGCCAGGCTGGTCTTGAACTCCTGATCTCAAGTGATCTGCCCATCTCAGCCTCCCAAAGTGCTGGAATTAAAGGTGTGGACCACTGTACCTGGCCATATTCTTTATAATGAAACATACTAAAATTTTTTGATCACTTAAGTATTTGAAGTGCTAATATGTAATTTCTTGAACATTTATTGTCTGAGAATAGACAGAGGCTTTTAATGTCTCAATGAATCCTACAACCTCCTAAATTTGTTATTTCTTGATCTTTTCTGCATCAAACCTTACCTAGGAGCTTTTATCTTCTATCTATTCTTAGCGTCTTTTGTGCCCCTGTTTTCAAGTGTTAAAATATGCAGTGCAACTATGGCCACAAATAAGTTTCCTATCTTGAGTAATATACACTCCTCATCTAGTATTCTTCATAGGAAAAAACCATGGAAGGAGGTTTATACAATAATCACAAGAGATATTTATATATTTCCTTAAAGTGCTATTTTATTTAAAGCCATGACTATAAATAGCTCCATTCATGGCTCTAGGCTCATATGTTTGACCTTATGGGAAGAAGTATCATAGAGTATCTTTGAATGACCCTGAGGAGCTGTCGTTTCCAGAGATGATCAGCTACTTACTTGGAGCTGTTGCATTTGATGACGTGAATTCTATTTTTGGAACATGAACAGATTTAGGATCTGCTGCACTACAGTGCAACTGAATTATTATGAGCTTCATTATTATTCTCTTTATCTTCTTTGACAAAAAATAGCCTTTTACATGACTGTGTGATATTAGATATGCCCTCATTGTATATAGGGGAATTGTTTGCTTCTTCCATCAAATCTATCTATCCCCCACCCCAGAAAAGTCTTCTGACAGAAAGTAATTGTAAGCCTAGCTCAATATCAGGCATATTTTTATTATCTTCATTTTATTGATGAGAGAGTAAAGACTTACGGAGTTTTGGTAACCTCACCAAGGTCAAATAATTAGTAATGGCCACAGCCAGGAATTTAGCCCACATGTTAAAGCCCTGTACCCACACTCTTAACTTATTCACATCTACTTCTCTCTTAGCTCTCAATATTCCCATCTGGAGACTGGCAATAATACCCTTCTCTAAATAGCATTAAGAACTTAGATTTTAGTTCTGCCTTTGCTGCTAGCTGGGCATGTTGGAAATACTGCAGTCTTCATGGGCTTCAGTTCTCTCAGCTGTAAAATGAGCATGTAGGTGGGGAGATATACAAGATTCCTTTCAACTGTAAATTTTATTTTATTTTATTTGAGTTTAAGCATGATTTTAGAAATGCAAACTACATTGTAGTTGCTTGATGGCAGTGGATGCTTTCCTCATCGATGCTCAGACTGACGTAGCTTGTTCCCCACTCTCTGCTACTTTTTGATTTGCCAGCAGCCTTACTCTGCCGGGCCACACCTTTCACCTTTCCATCCTTGCTCATTCATCATTTGTCTCCCCATACACTTCCAGCGAGGAGTTAGAGGCTGGGGTGGATAGATGCCATACCTTCTCAGCATTTTATCTGCCTAGCTGGTTTGGTGACATTGTGTCATTTAAAACCACTGAGAATGAAAATGGGGGCAGTTGCATTAGTGAGCGTTGATTTCTAATTGACAGATGCCAGCTGTGAGACTACACTTTTGCCAGAGCTCTGTCTTCCTAGATATAGACATGAATGATTATACACACAGCCACATACCCACTCTACAAGTACTTAGCAGTGTCGCTTTCTGTTAGCTACACATCTAGATTGCTGTCATTCTTGCTTGTAAGTACACATTTGAATAACATAATGGAAGACAACCTGTCTACGTTTACATATCAGTTCTGATATTCACGGTTGAGAAAACCTCACCTCTTAGGTTTACTTTACATCAAGTATGATGAATGGCCTTGGGCACTCCAGCACAGAAGCTAAAACTCAGGAGAGTTTTAAGCTGAGGGATTTTGTTTTCTTCTCTCCTCTTTTTGGATGCATAACCACTTGATCATTGCTGCCAAACGAGGGCTTGGTATGATGGGAGAATTACAGGAAACAACCTGAAAGGCACTGTAATTTTGTCCCTTAGGGACTTTTGTCCAGATCTGCTGATTATATAGTATGTTCACAGATTTCCTTTTGGAAATTGGTGTATTTTTATTTGCATGTTTTTTAGATGATTAAGGACAGTGTCTGGTAAATAAAGTTAACTTTTTAATGAAATGTAGTTTGCGCATGAATCTTGGTATGAATGAGGAAATGGGTGTGCCATGAGTTTTTACTTGATTTTTCAAAACCTTGCAGTACATTGAATAAATTTTTTCAGTACAAATTACAAAACAAAAACACTGTTGTGTTTAAGGCCTCTCAGCTGAAAAGGTTTAATGTCTTTAATAATCACAGTGCTTCTTGTGGGAGAAGACATGATAATATATGAGGCAACTATTTCAACAAATAGTTCCCAAATCTCAATTGCTTACAATAAATATGTATTGTTTTTATGCACTGGCCTGGGAGTTGGCTAAGGTTCATTGACTGAGCTTGGCTTCAGGCTTGTAGGACTGTGCCTGGATCAGATGTTCCAAGTCTCATTCCAAGCTCCCAAGGGCAGAAGCACAAGGCCAGGCATGAAAACACACTGTGTATCTCAAGGTCTTGGCCCAGAATTGGCACACTGTCACATTGCTTACATTCAGATGGCTAAAGCGAGTCACGTGGCAGGGGAAATATACCAGAAAAGGCTTTGGGTCCATGATCAGAATGCAGGGAGGGAGTGAAGCAGTGGGAACAATAATCCAATGTACCCCTGCTAGACAGACTGATTGATTCCATTTTGGAAAGATGAGCTGTGGACACTGCCTCCTGTTTTAAATGGCATATTACCTTTCCATTCTGTCTGCTTCTGTTGTTTTGATAATTGACAGCAAAACCTCAGGCTGATGTTATAGATTAGCATCAGGAAGTGCAGCTCATCATGTGAATGGTTTTGAAAAGCACAACCTTTCAAAGTGGTTCCAAGGTAAGTCACCCTATCTTTACTGTGACTGTGCTGTACGTTGTATTAACCGTGGTCAGCTGTACAAATAACCTATGTGTTTGTGTGTGATCGATCAAAATGTTGAAGAAACAAAATAACTAATATCAAGTAAAAAACGGATTTGTAATATGCACACGAAAGGGAAGGACACAAGTTTAAATTGATAAAACTGATTCAATTTTTCACAAAATATTCTCTAAATATCTAATACCCACAAATCTATTTGTATCAGAAGATTAAATGACAATTGACTGTTTTGACAGAATATATTTATCCAATTTCAGATAATTTTCTTCTCTTTTGATTAAATTTATCCAGCTAGAGAGACTAGTTTGGGTACTACCCATTTTAGTAAATACAGACATATGCTTTATTTTTTACTAAAAATGTTGTGTTTGTGTTATTAAAACTCTCCATTCAAAAATTATTTTATAAATTCATTATAGTCTTCAGAATGTAGACTTTGTCCTATGTCCTAACCTACTTTGTCAGACTTTTGACAATAACGGTTTTATGTTACTTATTTCAGTGTTACTCATGGTCCTTTTCTGTCCAAAGGATTCTTACCAAAATAATTATGCATCACAGTTTTACCTTGCATGTTTCCTTCATAGGGATATTGTCTGGTTAAACCTTAGGTATTAGAAATTAACGCTTTAAAACTAAAACCATTTCCAGAAAGAAGGTAACTTTCATTGTTTCTGCTTAAACTTTACATTGTTTTTCCTCTGCATAGAGAGTGAATTTGATTGCATGCCTCACCTCATTAATGCAGTATTGGATAGCCACTGCAGGTGTGTGAGGGGTCTGCATGTGTGTTTGCATAAATATGCATGCATGTGTATGCATGTGAGTTTTATCAAGGACCCCAAATCCTTGTTATTGTGGGAACTTTTCACTCTCTTGTATCTAAATGATGAACTTATACTCACCAGACAATATGCCTCTGATGATACAGATGTCTTACCTCAGGTGTTGTACATTGTGTTTTGTGATATATATATAATATATTTTATTTTATATTGTTTTATTATTCTGTGCAAACTTTACCCAAAGCCAGCAGTTACTTCAAAAGAAAAATGAAAGGTGGAGGGATTTAAAATGAGGGATGTCATTAGTAACTAGTACATCTTGGAAGATTGGATAGTACAGTGAGAGTATACTGTAAACTTGAAAACGTTTATACCAAAGGTGAACAGAAATAGTCTAGGAGGAGGATGAGCCATATAAATAGAAGTTAAAAGAGGTCTGAGATTTAATTTCTTCATCTATTGAAATATAATCAGTACTATCTTCCTCAGAGTCAACATGAGGATAAACCAAAGGTGCTAAGCAGAGTGCCTTCTCCCTGAGGTTCTTTTAGGCATTAGTTCATTTCTGTGTTTGAGACTAGGAGTGGGTCGCTCCAAAGCACATGAGACTCTAAATGAAAGTCCAGAAGACTGTCTATAGACAGTCGGTAGTGAGGGGATTAACTGGAAAGGCATTTCCTCTAAGGCCTTTGGCCCAGATCAAGGAAGAGCCTGGGTATGCTCTTCTAGACAACTGTGTTTGTAGATGTGAGCATAGACTTGGAAAGCCCTGGACCCCCATTTTTGTCAGTGGCTGCAGAAAGGTGTTTTTGTGAACAGCCTGCTAGAGGGCAACTGTAGAAACACTGCTCTGCATCATCTTTTACTTCGAAGTGTGATTGAAAACCAACAAACTCAGCAGGCAAACAATAGCCAAACCTTAGCCGTTTTCAAATTTTCTTTCTTCTAAAATGTTACCCTAATATAAAGGAGAAGCAGGCTATCCTGCGGTTCCTTTGTGAGCTTACTTACTCTCAGCTCATGTTTTGTGTAAGTCAGGTTTCAGCATGATAGAAGCCATTGGTTGGCTTTGGGTGACTGCCAAACAGACTCTTACAGGGATTATGTGTAATAAACACTTATCATATATTCAACAGTGATCTCTATTGCAAAATACACTGAGCCTAAACCTTTAACTTCTGCCTAATTGCTTAATATTTTGCCAAGGTTGCTTACCAGGAATTAAAAGAGGACTAGGAACTTGAGTGCTATATGAAACATTAGAAGTGATCTAATCTGGTGTTTTCCAAACTATGTTCTAGTACACCATTAAGTGGCTTGTGACATGTTTAGCAGCTGTCTCTTTAAATAGATTCTGTAGTCAAACAAGTTTGGAAAATGCTATTGTACAGAACTAGGTTTTCTTTGCTAAAGGATTCCCAAGGTCTTTAATATGCTAGCGCAAATCATGGCTCTTTAAGAGATACATTCAGATGGCCAAAGCGAGTCACACGGCAGGGGGAATATATCTAAGAGATACAGTACGTAGCTTTTCTCACACTTTACTGACCATAAATTTCTTTTGTTGTAGAACACGTATTGCCATGTTAAGAATAGAATGTTAGGCAGGGGCCAGAGTGTAGTCATTAAAAGCATGGCCCTCTATTGTTAAACTGCCTATGTTCAAATCCTAGCTTAACCATTTGCTTACTTTATGATTTTGAGCAAATTGCTTAACTTCTTTGTACTTCAGTTTCCCCATTTAAAATGAGAACACTAACGATACTTAACTATATGTTATCATAAAAATTGAAGAACAGAGCTAAGAACAGTGTCTGGCACATAGTTAATGATTATCATCCTATTATTTCTTGCCTGCAGTTTAGGTAAGAATGGGCTAGACTTAATACCTTTGATTCTAGAGATGACAAAAGCAAATTCCAAATAGGGGTTTCTCATGCACTGCTCACTAATTCAACAAACTGACCAAGTCCAGTATGCACCATGGATAATTATTCTATTCCCAGAAATGAACAAGACACAGCTCCTGCCCTGGAGAACACACACATTAGTGACTTGGCTCAGATGACACTGTTTAGGAATTAACAGGAAAGCCAACAGGCCAGGCCTCCTGACTCCTGTCCCTTAGCTCCTCCTCTGATTCCATTCTGAGACAGAACGGCCCACGCAACCTCTAAGCAAGAATATGGACCATAGAGTACAGCCAATAGACTTACCTTTTCAAATTGGGCATGAAGGCTTATGTTGTAATTTTCTGTTAGCTTGATCCAGAAATTGTTGGGAGAAAAACTTTAGAAGGAAAGCAATCTCTTAAAAATATAACTTAGAAAGTAAAGTAAGAGATAGTATGAAAAAGTCTACGTAAGAGTTCCCCAAGTATGGCTTTATTTATTTATTTATTTGGCTGCCATGTCACTGATGGCCTTCTCTCTGTTTGTTTAGGTATCTCCTCTGAGAGCTTTCCCTGGGACGGCTTCAATGAGCAGACACTTAAAGACCTTCCCAATAGGGATGGAGGCACGTGGGTTCTGGGCTACAGAGCAGGACCAGCCTGTCCATTTTTGCTTCACGAGGAAAGGGAAAAGTCAAACAGAAGCGAATTGTACTTGGATCTCCATGTAAGTAGAAATCTTTGTGATTGTGCTGGTTCTTTGTAGTCAACAGAGGCTCATTTCATGTGAATTTAATGTAAATTATATATATAAAGCTTCATTTAATGTATGGATCAGTGTATGCATCATTAATGTCATGTATGCATCAGTATGGATAAAAACATCAGTGGGCTGCAGAAATCAAGATGCACCTTGGTGATCCGAAATTCATACTCTAGAAAGTAACTAGCAACTTGTCTAGAAGTGACTGTGTTTGTCATTTATCTGAGTCTTTTCGGAGCACTCTGTTCATTAGCTTTGCAGCCTAAATCTCATTGTGGGAGTACCCAATGGTTTCAAGTCATTTCTTAATATCCTTTTACGAAAAATTTGTGAATAACATATGTAAGCCAACTGATTTGCTCTAGATTCTCAAATGAAATCCAAACAGCCTGCCTTCCTTGCATGTTCATGAACCTTTCTGTCCAGCTGCTCAAATAACAGGTGAATAGGTTGGCAGGAAATCTGCAGAATATAGGATGATGCATTTAAAAAAATAAACTTCTGCTTTCTTTTTTTTTAATTTTTGTTCCCTTTTAATAACATCTGCAGTTCTTTTTTGAATTTATTTTTTATTTTTATTTTAATAGATTTTTGGGGAACAGGTGGTGTTTGGTTATATGAATAAATTCTTTAGTGGTGATTACTGAGATTTTGGTGCACCACATATAAGCACTGTACACTGTACCCAATGTGTAGTCTTTTATCCTTCACTTCCCATGACTCTTTCCCCCAAGTCCCCAAAGTCCATTGTATCATTCTGATGCCTTTGCATCCTCATAGCTTAGCTCCCACTTATGAGTGAGAACATACAATGTTTGGTTTTCCATTCCTGAATTACTTCACCTACAACAACAGTCTCCATTTTTATCCAAGTTGCTGCAAATGCCATTATTTCTTTCCTTTTTATGGCTGATTAGTAATCTGTGGTGTGTGTATATATATATACACACACACATATACATGCCACATTTTCTTTATTCACTCCTTGATTGATGGGCATTTGGCTGGTTCCATATTTTTGCAACTGCAAATTGTACTGCTATAAACATGCATGTACAAGTATCTTTTTTGTATAACGACTTCTTTTCTTCTGGGTATATACCTAGTAGTGGAATTGCTGGATCAAATGGTAGATCTACTTTTAGCTTTTAGTTCAAAAAAACATAGCCTTCTCCTTTTTTTTTTTTTTTTTTTTTAAGATGGAGTCTTGCTTTGTTGCCCAGGCTGGAGTGCAGTGGCACAATCTTTGCTCATTGCAACCTCTGGCTCCTGGATTCAAGCGATCCTCCCACCTCAGCCTCCTGAGTAGAGCTGGGCTTACAGGCGTGCACCAACACACCCAGCTAATTTTTGTATTTTTAGTAGAGATGGGGTTTCACCATGTTGGCCAGGCTGGTCTCGAACTCCTGACCTCAAAATGTTCCTTGCCTTGACCTCCCAAAGTGCTAGGATTACAGGCATGAGCCACCGCACCCAGCTGCCTTCTCCTTTCTTATTCATTCATGTTTTCATCGGCACAGAAGTTGACTACCCCTTAGAAAGCACTAGCTGGGGTTCAGCTACTTCCACATTTAGGTGGCTTGATAGAATTTACCAGATTATTGTGATATTCGGCAATACCTCTTTACCCATCCTGTCACAGATGCTTACCTGTCACAGATGAGGTGAGCACCAGAAATCTAAGAAGCACTTTTCCTTTTTTTAGCTATTAATTTTAATGTCTGTTGACAATCTTGCGTTCTCTCCAAGTTATTACTTTCAGATATGGAACCATGTGTTTGACGAGTGTGGGTTAAGTCTGTGGTGTTCACATGGGTGGCAATCAAAGAGCAGGAGAACCTTGTACTTTTCATAACCATAAAACCATGGTCACTGTATGTCATTTTAGAATAGCATTCCACATTCTGGGTACTACAAAGGGTAGTTTAGAATGAAGCTGAAAGATGAGAAATCTGCAACCCTGCAGCAGATGACATGGGAATAAAGTTTTTTATTTTATTCCCCTATCTAAAGTGAAGTTGTGCTTCTTGAGAGATGTGCTTAAAGCAGGAAGTGTAACAGTGACATCTGTTGGTGAGTTACTTTAAGTTGCATTTGCCACAAACAGCAGGCCTAGAGTGTAAAAGTGCTGAAATAGATGTTGAAAAGCTACTTTTTCTTCTGTGTTTAAAAAAAATACTGTCTATGTGTTTTTTTAAATTGGCTAAACTATGTATTTCTGGTTTTCCTTTTCCTCTGTAAATTAAATAATTTTTTTACTTAATTTATTACAATTATAAAAATCCTCCACAATCCTTTTCAATTTTTCAATAGAAAAATTGAAATACATAGTTACAGTGAAAAAAAAAAACTCATAATCTTAGCAATGATGACTGTTACAATTTGATAAATTTGCTTTGTTTTTTTTCACTAAGTATGGTTTGTTTTTCAATGAGAGATTTTTTAAAAACATATAAACATGCCAGATTTCATAACCTCCTCTCTTTTTTAACCAATTACTCTCACACTGCTTATACAGGTTGTTACAAGCACATTATATATGTGTTTTAAGTGATCGAGTTATATTCCCCACAATCATATGCCAAAATTTATTTACTCATTTCTCCATTATTGGATATTGAAGTTGTTTCCAGTTTTGGAATAGAACCACTATTTGGAAAGAAAATAGCATGACCACATGTATGATTTTTCCTATATCCTTCCCCCCATTATTTAGGACTATTTCTTTATAATAAAATTCTAGGAGGTGGATTATTTTCTATAAGTATTTTTAAGTTTTTTATATTTATCACTAGATGAAAAATATTTCCTGAGCTAGCCTTTTATGGGTTTTATATATATTTATATGTTACATATACATAATATATAAATTATACATGTGTATATATGTATAATTTTAATATATTTACAATATATAATGTGTGAAATCAAAATATATATTTGTATATTTATATAAATACTGTGTAATTAAAAATAAATATCTGTTGCTTAGTTTTTAATTAATCTGAATTATAAAAACTAAAATGATTTCTTTAGATTATTTTCTGGATCAACAGTTTTTATGCTTTGGGGCCTGTGTTTCCTTCCTCACTTCCAAGCCCTTCTCCCCTCTGTGGACAGTATGATTTGACTCTTATATGTTTAAATGTTAATATTCTAGGTAAGGTTTCTGTCTGAAAGGATTATATCTATTTAGAAAAAATGTGTATCGTGTAAAAGACTACACATTGGGTGCAGTGTATACTGCCTGGGTGATTGGTGCAAATCTCAGAAATCGCCACTAAAGAACTTGCTCATGTAACCAAACACTACCTGTTCTCCAATAACTTATGGAAATAAAAAAGTAATTAAAAAAAGAAGAAGAAAAGAAGAAGAAGAAGAGGAGGAGGAAGAGGAAGAGGAAGATGAGAGGAAGGAGGAGGAGGAGGAAGAAGAAGAAGAAGAGGAGGAGGAGGAGGAAGAAGAAGAAGAAGAAGGGGAAAAAGAAGAAATAATGAGCCTCCTGTTAATGACTAGCAGCTCACAAAAACCCTTTTCCTCTGCTGGGCTTTGGACTCACATTGATCAGCCTTAGACATTGGACCAGCACTGCTGTGCTTCCAGTTTTAAACCTGACTTTCAGTGTCACCATCAGAATGTTACTTTCCTGAGCCTTTTTTTGTGACTACACTGACTCATTAGTATGTGATGCCAGCTAAAACATTTCATACTTGAAATAATTGGTGGGAGTTTGGTATCCGCGTGTCAGGATGGACACTGGCATTAAGGTCGGGGCTGTTACTAAGTCTCCTCATTTAGCTGGGCATTCGCCTTTTAGTTACTAAACTATGAGAAGACTCAGGGGTTCCTTGGGGAATGGCAGGAGGTGGGATTGGTGTAGGACAATCACTAGGGAGACTCTGGGCAACATTTACTTAACAAACTAAATGGAAAAAAAAAAACCCCTACTCTACCCTCACAACACTTCTGACATTCTGAGACCAAGTGTACATGTTTTTCATAACAAGCAATTCTCAATTCTCTGTAGAGACCAACTAGATGTTCCACAATTCAATTCAATTAACACGATCTACTTGGAATTGTAGTCAGATCCCACAAGGTAACGATTCAGTCCTACAAAACTGGCATACCTCAGATGCCAGTCACAAGCAGTGGGTTCCCAGGTTACCCATAACTTCTGTCCAAATTGGATACAAATAGGAGGCTCCTATGACCCCCTCCTTGGGCTCAATAATTTGTTAGGATAACTGTACAACCCAGGGAAACAGTTTACTTACTGTTATGAGAAAGGGGTGTTGATCTGGACCCCAAGAGAGGGTTCTTAGACCTCACGCAAGAGAGAATTCGGGGCAAGTCCATAGAGTAAAGTAAAAGCAAGTTTTCTAAGAAAGTAAAGGAATAAAAGAATGGCTACTCCACAGGGAGAGCACAGTGGTATGGGCTGCTTGAGTATACCTATAGTTATTTCTTGATTATATACTAAATATGCGATGATTTATTCATGAGTTTTCCAGGAAAGGGGCAAAGATTTATTGAACTTAGGCTCCCTTCCCTTTTTAGACCATACAAGCCAACTTCCCAACATTACCAGGGTCATGGCACTGGGAGTGACATGGAAGTGTCTTCCAGCACGCTAATGCATTATAATTAGCATATAATGAGCAGTGAGGATGACCAGAGATCACTTTTATAGCCATCTTGGTTTTGGTGGGTTTTGGCTGGCTTCTTTACCACATCCTGTTTTATCAGAGTCTTTGTGACCTGTATCTTGTGATAACCTTCTTTCTTACCCTGTAAGAATGCCTAATCTACTGGGAATGCAGCCCAGCAGGTCTCAGCCTTATTTTACCTATCTCCTATTCAAGATGGAGTCACTCTGGTTCAGACATCTCTGACATTACCAATTTATTACAAAGGATATTTTTAAAGGATACAAATGAATAGCCAGACCAAGAGATACATAGGATGAGGTCTGGAAGGGTCCCGAGCACAAGAGCTTCTGTCCCTATGGAGACAGAACTTCTTTGGTTAGGGTTTTTATGCAGGCTTCATTACAGTGGTAATTAGCTCAACCTTTAGCCTCTCCACCCTTCTGAGGGTGAGTTGTTGGGGACCAAAATGTCAACTCCCTAATCACAATGTTGGTTTACTTGACAACCAGCCTCTCATCCTCTGAAAGTCACTTCATTAACATAAGCTCAAGTGTAGTTGAAAGAGGCTTGTTGTGAATAACAAAAGATGCCCCTTTTACCTTTATTGCTTCTGAGCTGTTTCAGTAGCTGAGGACAAAAAGCAAATATCATTACAACTTCTATATATACTTGAATATATTTGAGTATATTCAAATATTATTACGACTTCCATGACTCTTATCACTTAGGAAGTTACAAGGGTTTTAGAAGTTCTGTCCAGGAGCCAGAAGAAGACCAAATATACAGTATATTTCTCATTATATCAATATCTCACACAACTAATACTTTGGTATAGATTCCAGACTGCTATGTAGGGAAGCTCTGTTTGGTAATGATCCTGTAGTCCTGGTCAAGCAAATTCTGTAGATTATTCTGGGCAAACTACAAAGCTCCTGAAAGACTGAATCCAAAGCCCTGTCAGCTCCACTTTTGGGCCGTGGGGTTTCCAAATATTATATGGGACATGCCTATGCTACAAAGTTATTTGGTTTTGTATCTGAAATTAATATTTAACTGTGTGTCCTATATTTTATTAACTAACTCTGGCAACCCTAGGTATTACTTTTGAAACAAGATCCAAATGTATCAAATGTGTGACTTGCCCTTGGGTAGCACCTATATGTGACAAAACTGCAGTCACCCTAGAGTTCCCATTTAGAACGTGAATATGAAGAAGTTAGCCTGAAGGGACAGTTTCTTATGTTCCACTGAACTAGAAGCTACCATTAGCCGTGCATCTCAGGTCCTACAGCACTTTCAACCAGATTTATCAAAGGCAAGTGAATAGAGTCAGAGACCCTATTCAGAGTCTGAATAGAGTCTGAAGCACTGGGGCCTAAACTTCTTATAACAAGTACAGTATCCTGACGATTCCATTGGAAAGGAATGCTCACCGTGGAGAATAGTTTGTAATGTGACAAACAATGGGCATGGGTGGGTAGAAAAAACACTAAAAGAGGTATGGCCTGAAATTGAAAACAAAGATATGAAAAGCAGAAACAGGTAAGTAGTTGTTAGGATTATATCCGGGCAGTACTACTCGCTGGAAATAGGATTTTGCATGCCGGCCTTTAAAACACTTTGGGAGGCCAAGGCAGGTGGATCACCTCAGGTTAGGAGTTCAAGACCAACCTGACCAACATGGTGAAACCCTGTCTCCACTGAAAATACAAAAATTAGCCAGGTGTGGTGGCAGGCACCTGTAATCCCAACTACTCGGGAGGCTGAGGCAGGAGAATCACTTCAATCCAGGAGGCAGAGGTTGCAGTGAGCCAAGATCGCACCATTGCACTCCAGCCTGATGACAGAGTGAGACTCCATCTTACACACACACATCCCCGCTGAACTCTTCTTGATGATTCTGATTTCCAAGGCTAATCACAATATCCTTCTCACCTGTGAGGCCCTGTATGTTTTTTACTGAAGTGGCTTAATTGGCTGGGGAAGACACAGCAACCCATTCCAAGTAATTGTATCCTATGAACCTGGATGTAATTACCAAGGCTCCTCCCAATCTTGACTGTCTAAATGGGTAATAAGAACCTCCATGTCTTACTGATCACTTCTTAAAGGCCAGACCCTGCCCTTAGAGGTGTTATTATATGTATTGTACAAATAAGCAAGGGCAAGGGCAGGATTTAAACCCAGATCTGAGTCTAGACCCAAGTACTCAAATGTTAATTCCTTCTACCTCTCCACCACTTTGGACTTACTTGTTTTCTTTTTATTTGTTTTAAATTTAAGAACAAAAGCCATTCATTTAATGGATGGGGGTTAGCTCTCATAATCAGTGGGGAGGATTGAGATCCCTGCTCAGAATTATAGAGCTAGACTACAACCAAAATTACCCCACAGAACTCATCCAGTAACATTCTACACCTACTGATATGGGACTCTAGATGCCTCAGCATGCACCAAGTATCCTGAGTCTTTAAAATTAATGGTGATCGGGGTAATGGATATACTAATTACTCTCTTTTAATCATTACATATTGTATACAAGTCTCAAAATATCATATGTATCCCAAAATATGTATGATATATCAATTTTTAACATTTAAAAAATAAAATTAATGGTGAAACATTGATGAGAATGTTATGAATGCAGGTTCAGCCACTTGCTGCCCGCCAAACCAGTTAGCAAGGTAGCGGTATGGTAAAAGAGTGACTTTATTATAAACCAAAGCTATCTGTGGAGAAAAAGGTCCAGGATCTTGTCTTAATGGAACCGCTACAAATTTCCAAGTGAAAAGGGAGGATTTAAGAAGAGGAAGTTTTGCCACAGAGTATCTTCCATGCAGGAGGTGAGGCAGTACACATCTATGTGACTTGTTCCAGTGGCTTATCTCAAGTTACTGTCACATCTGGTAAATGGTTCTGCATCATCTCATCACCTTGGGCTTGACTGAAGCCTTGAAGCAAGATCTGGGCAGGGGATGGGGGTGGGGAGATTTCCACAGGTGCTTGTATTGTTTCAAGATTTAGTCTCAGGAACATTTTTTTTTTGAGATGGAGTTTCACTCTTGTTACCCAGGCTGGAGTGCAATGGCGCTATCTCGGCTCACCGCGACCTCCGCCTCCTGGGTTCAGGCAATTCTTCTGCCTCAGCCTCCTGAGTAGCTGGGATTACAGGCACACGCCGCCATGACCAGCTAATTTTTTTTTTTTTTTTTTTGAGATGGAATCTCACTCTGTCATCCAAGCTGGAGTACAATGGCCCAATCTTGGCTCACTGCAAACTCCATCTGCCAGGTTCAAGTGATTCCCCTGCCTCAGCCTCCCGAGTAGCTTGGATTACAAGCACCGGCCATCATGGCCAGCTAATTTTTGTATTTTTGTAGGGACGGGTTTTCACCTTGTTGGCCAAGCTGTTCTTGAACTCCTGAACTCAGGTGATCCGCCCACCTTGGCCTCCCAAAGTTCTGAGATTATAGGTGTGAGCCACTGCACCCAGCCAGTTTGCTTTTAAGCAAACATATAATTAAATGCACTAGCAGTGTGATGGGGTGACTAGTGGTTAACACAAAGAAAAAAAGGAAAAAAAGAAAACTTTAAAATTTGGGTATTCAGTTACAGGAATATCAGCAGATTTCAGTCTTTCCACCTTCTTTCACTCCTAAATAACAAACTTCACAGCATAAATTAGATTCAACATCAACAAGTGTGCAGATTGCTCTGTTTTGTGGTGTCTTTGTATTACACGGAGAGAGCTGCATTTCGGTATTGTTTCTATGGAAGCCGACAAAAGAGTCTACCACTTAAAGCCAAAGGCCATAGCATTAGGATATTCATGACAATGTGACTTGTACTTGCAAGTGAAGTGAATTTAGAGATATCAAAGTAGCTTGTTTCCTAAAGGAGTATGTATATTTGTGTATGTGTGAGTACATATGTTAGTGTGTATATGTGTGAAAGAGAAAAAGAATGAGATCATGTGTCTGTTGGTGGTATGATAAATGATCAAGAAATTATCCAGATGAACAGTTAGAAGGGATGAATTATTGATCAATTTGGAAAATCATTTTCTTTTGTTTTGTTCCTTACAAATTCCTCATCACTTTCAGTCATAATTAAGTAGTTGAAAAAAAAATCTAATTTAATTCCTAATTCACATGCAAATTAACCAATTATCTCTCAAATTAGTTCAAATTTGGGAATTGGTGTGGAGGATTGTTATCATGTTTAAATAGAATTTCTATTTTCTGCTAATCACAAAGTTTAATTCTTATATCATTTCTCATACTTCTCTACAAATTGCAAGATAATGGCAAATCTGGTAACAGCTCAGCTTTGTTTTTTTTTTTTTTTGAGACAGAGTCTCGCTCTGTCACCCAGGCTGGTGTGAAGTGGCACAATTTCAGCTCACTGCCACCTCTGCCTCCCGGGTTCAAGTGATTCTCCTGCCTCAGCCTCCCGAGTAGCTGGGATCACAGGCATGCACCACCACAGTCGGCAAATTTTTGTATTTGTAGTAGAGACAGGGTTTCACCATGATGGCCAGGCTGGTCTCAAACTCCTGACCTCAGGTGAACCGCCCACCTGAAAATGAAATATTTGCTTTTTTTTGATCTTGGTAACACTCATTATTCTTATTTCTTGTTCTCGTATTCTGACAAGAAATATCATAGCTGTTCATATAAAATTTGGACTCTTGAGAGTCTGTATTATACTTTCAAAGCCAGAAAGAACAAAGAATAGGACTGAAGTTTATTAAAAATGATGACGAATTTGTCTAGGAATTGTATTTAAGTGAATTGGACTATTGCTGCTAAAATACTTATTTTCTCTAAAATTCACATGATTGTTTTTTGCCCCCTTTGGATGAGTTCCAATTTTTTACCCTCATTTTTGTGTCTCAAAAGCTTTAAGTTCTGTTGGTGTTCACTAGACTTAGAGTGCTGTGAATCTGACATGGTGTCTTCCAACCTTGAACTCTTACTACATTCATCATTTATACTCCATGTGTGTCTTTTAGAAAAGCTTTTTCTCTTCTTCTCTCACTCCAGGATGAAGGTGGAAATTTGTGGTTAAAATTACAATCCCATATGAGCTATTTAGAATTTGAAATGCAATAGCCTTCACATACTAACTGTTTATGAACATTCCTATATTAACATAAAGTTCTGGTTTTTATGGCTCAGTTGTTTTTCTGTTGCCTTTTGGTTTTTACAGATTTTAGTTAAGCAATTCTAATTTATTAGTATCATTATTTCTAAATTGCATTAAGGATTGCAGCTACTCGTGTCTTGCATATGAACATCATAAACTTCCCTCTCCAGCTATAGAAAGTATGTGACTTTGATTCTAGGAATGGTTATAACATTTCTTCAGAACATTTCATGAGACTTTTTAAAGTATTGAAAATGACAGTAGTCCTATATATACTTGTTTTATTTAAGTCTCCAATTAAAATGATGTACCACATGGAGGCAATAGGGAATATATTTCAAAACCATGGAAATGTGGTTCCTCCCCACCACCTGCACATGCTCCATAATAATGATGATCACAGTTATTTAGTTTCTGTGGGGAATCAAGCAAGCAGTGGGTTAAGAATATTATCACATTTAATTATTGAACTGTTCTATGAGTTAAGTATTATTTTTCCCATTTTACACACGGATGCTATCTTGGAGACATTAAAGAACTTGCCTCAAGTAACACAACTAGTGTGTGATTAGTACTATCTCATGTTAAACCCCATTACATCACTCTTCAAAGACATAGCCCTTGTCACTTCCTCTACTTTTTCTCTGCTCTCTCTTTAACTGTTTGAAAATTGATGGGTTGGGTGCAGTGGCTCATACCTGTTATTCCAATGCTTTAGGAGGCTAAGACAGGTGAATCACTTGATACCAGGAGTTCGAAACCAGCCTGAGCAACATGGAGAAACCCTGTCTCTAGAAAACAAAACAGAACAAAAATGAGTCATGCATGGTGGCATGCACATGTGGTCCCAGCTACTCAGGGGGCTGAGACAGGAAGCTTGTGCTGTGGGAGGCAGAGGTTGCTGTGAACCGAGATTGCCCCACTTTACTCCAGCCTGGGCGACAGAGCTTGACCCCTTCTCAAAAAAAGAATTGGATCATAGATGTGGCAATGCCTGATGTACTTTCTCCTTTGTAATTTTAGTGTACTGACATTTGTTGCTCTTTAAATGTCTAAATTAATCATGTGGGTATTAGGGTCAAAGAATCATTACTGATTCAGGATTCATTTGTGACCTTTCTACCCTCTGTAAACTTCCAATTTCAGTAGCCATTTGGTTCTAGGTAACCAAGTGATCTATTTTGCCTCCCTTCCTATGTTTCAGTAGGACAGAAAACTGTTGTAAAATACCGTAGTGTTTTGTTTGTCTGTTTTGGTCATGAAAAGAGCAAACATTTAGAATCAGATGGATCCAATATAAATGCCTGCTTTACTGCAGAAACTTTCATTGGAGAGGATTAGGTTCAAGAAAACTTGCATAAAGAACCTAGCACGATGCCTACTTGGAATAATATGCATGCACTTCTCATCCATCTTCATTTTCTTTTAGGTAAATCTCCACCTTCCCTAGATTTTCTATTGTCCCCTTTAAAAATATTTTAAAATGATACCTGGATCTTTGGAGTTTGAACTAATATTCTCAAGATAACTTTTACTTTAAAAAATTAAAGAAGGAAAAGAAAGTTATAGCAGTAACCATGAACTGCCTTGTTTTACTGCATGAGAAGAAGGTAGTATAAGCAGCCATAGGCATAAATAGTTTAGTAAATTCCAGGGCTTCATCTTTTATCAGGAGCATGTTAGTCACAATGAAATGCTTTCTCCATCGACTCCATGCTTCTGCTGTTATTAGTCATATCTAACAGCAATATTATTCCTTTGCTTTGGAAAAGCTCAAAACTCTTTAGAAACACATCCCAGGAAATTCTGTACTTTAAAGACTGCTACCCACCAGCCTTCATCCCCCACAGCTTCACAAGTCACAGCCTTTCTCTCCCCTTTTACATCATTTTACTTTGTCATCAACATTAAATCCATTTCTAGGGAAACTTTGACACTGGTTGGTGGAACAACCCAGTCCTAGAAATATTTGAGAGTAGGATTCTAACCAGTAATGTAATAACTGTTTCAAACTTGATTTTCATGTCTGTAATCTTTTCTTTTATTTGTAATGAAGCAGCACCTTTGAAATCCAATGAATTGACCCAAACCCAAAAGTAAATAAATGAATAAATGTCTAGTGCTCTGCTATTGAGGACCTAGGCTTACTCACTGTCTCAGAACAGTCCTTCCCCAAAGAAGGGAAAATCTCAGTGCTAAGGCACTGAGTGTCATTATCAGCATGCTTCAGCAGAAGATTCTTGAGAAAAAGATGGAGGAAACACCAAATTCATGGATTTTTTTTTTCTCTCAAGTAACTGAGTTAGTTTAAAAATCATGTTGCAGCTTGGGAAACAAAATAAAGAACACGGCAAACTTTGTCACCTTATGCAATGGCCGCTTGAGAAAACTTTACTCACTTCAAGTTTCACTGATGGAAAAATCCAATCCAGAAAGCACTGGCCCTGAAACACCCAAAGGGATCCCTTGGAAGAATTTTCTTTGGAGCTCAATGTCCTTGCGGCATGGCTGCGGCTGGGGCACACAGAGGTGTGTTATATATAGTCCCTCTGCCCAAGTGCATATAAAAGAGGGAGTTGGGAGAAGAAAACTTCCTGCTTGGACTGTTGATCAGTAAATATTGTTTTCTATTGAGAATGCTAAAAACATCTGTTAGTTGATGGCTGATGTCCCTAAGGAAGTTGTTCTTTTCTTAGGAAAACATATCCTTCCCATATAGTACTTACTGCATGTCAGTCATTGATGAGAGCCAAACACATAATAGTATATGCCTCAACAGTCCATGAAGTAGGTACTGTTCTTATCAGTTTCCAGGTGAGGGAGCTGCAGCACAGGGAGCTTATATATAACTTGCCCCAGGTTAAGCCTCTTGTAGGGGTGGAACATGGTGTGAGCCCAGGACTCAAGGCCCGTAATTTTTTTTTTGAGATAGAGTCTTGCCCAGGTTGGAGAGCAGTAGCACCATCTTGGCTCACTGCAACCTCCACCTCCCAGGTTTAAGCATTTCTCTTGTCTCAGCCTCCCAAGTAGCTGGGACTACCGGCACACACCACTACCATGCCCACTAATTTTCAGTCTTTTCAGGAGAGATGGGGTTTTGCCATGTTGACCAGGCTGGTCTCAAACTCCTGACCTCAAGTGATCTGCCCACCTTGGCTTCCCAAAATGCTAGGATTACAGACGTTATCTACTGCACCTAGCTGAGGGCCTGTTCTTAACTCTGCACACTGCCCCTGTTTCTTGATCATCACAAGATTACATACCCACTGCTGTCTTCCTTTCTTCCAGCTTCACAAGATGTCCCAGTCTTTCTCCTTTCCTTTAGATTCTTCTGGTTTGTTATCAGTATTCAACCCATTTCCACAGAAGCTTTAATACTACCCAGTGGAACCAGTCTTAGAAATATTTACTCTAAGACTTTAAAACAGAAAAAAGGACTTAATCACTGGGGTGGATCCTTGCAAGAGGCAGATGCTGCCTGTTTTCTTTTTAACCAATTAGTAAAAACAGTTGCAGGCTTTTGATAGGCTGACCCAGAGAGGCTGTGGTAAATGTTGCATTGGCAAAGAAACACCACAGCATGAAGGCAGGGAAAGTGCTACAGAACTAGAAGTTTAAGGGTATCTCTGGCTTTGTCTTTCCTGTGGCCTTATATTCCTGTGAATTAGGTAGAAGCAGTAAGGTGTTGTCTCCATTTCAAAGATGTGGAAAATGAGCATAACGAAGATGGTGATCAGGAAGAAGGTAAGATCCTACAGCATAGCAGCAGGGTGATGTGATGTGGGTGAACAGGAGATACGACCCCTTGTTTCCCATCTGGGTGCTGCACTTGAGCAGTGTGAACTGTACCAGTTGTTGAGCTTCCATTGATCTCAAATCCATCTTTAAAACAAAAGGTCAAGCCAGGCCATGAGTGGTGGCTCAAGCCTGTAGTCCCAGTACACTGGGGGACCGAGGCAGGCAGATTACTTGAAACCAGGAGTTTGAAACTAGCCTGGGCAACATGGTAAAACCCCATCTCTATAAAAAAATACAAAAATTAGCCAGGCATGATGATTATAGAGTGCACCTATAATCACAAGTACTCAGGAGGCTGAGGTGGGAGAATCATTTGAGCACGGGAGGTCAAAGCTGCAATGAGCAGTGATTGTGCCGCTGTACTCCAGCCTGGGCAACAGAGCAAGACCCTGTCTTAAAAAAAAAAAAGCCAAGCTGGATAATTTCTAATAGTTCTAAGGTTCCATTTAACCTTCCAACCACTTGGTTATACCCAAAGTATTCCATAATCTTGTACTCCTTTTATACAACACTTTATTCATTTTGCATTTTTTGACTCCTTGTGATGTCATAATTTCCTCAGCTCTCCCCTTTTATCCAAAACTCCATTTGTCGAATTAAAACACACTTCCTGAACCAAAAACCCCGGTCTCCACCCATTATCCTACTCATGTCTTTATTCAGAGCTTGCTTATTTTTCCCAGTCCATTGCTGTTAACTTTTTTCTCCTGTGGAAATCGTTTCCCCACTCCGAATTTATTTTTACTAAGTTTAACTCCACTTTCTACTTCTTGTTTCAAGCAGTCTTCACATGAAGCTATTTGAACTACTTTAGGAAGCTAGAAGCAATTAGTCATTAAAAATAGGCCTTGAAGTTGAAATAAATTGGGCAAGGAGAATCATGACAATGAAGTACTCTAACAGTGAAATGCAATCCTGTTTGCTTTACTTTCACCTTGCCTTTCTGAGAATGTGGGGTGAATTATTCAAACTGAATAATATTGGGAAGTGCTACAAAAAAATAAGGGGGCCCTTAAGAAATTTCTTTCAGACAGTGTCCAATTTTTGCAAAATGATTTTAAAAATTTTTTATTGCTGATTTCCTAATATTAGGAAGATCAAGGAGCTAGGCTGTACTGCCTGTAGGTGACAATGTGACTTTTGTTGCAATTGTTCTTATCTCACTAAGTTTCAACTTATTAGACTGATGTTCTTTTTTTTTTGAGAGACAGAGTCTTGCTCTGTCGCCTAGGCTAGAATGCAGTGGTGCCATCTTGGCTCACTGCAACCTCCATCTCATGAGTTTAAGTGATTCCTTGGCTCCGCCTCCCAAGTAGATGGGATTATAGGTGCCCATCATCACGCTTGGCTAATTTTTATATTTTTGGTAGAGACAGGATTTTGCCATGTTGGCCAGGCTGGTCTTGAACTCCTGACCTTAGGTAATCCATCCACCTTGGCTTCCCAAATTACTGGGATTACAGGTGTGAGCTACTGTGCCTGGCCCAAACTGATCTTCTTTTTTGTCATGAGGTACAATTGGTTCCAGCTCCAATATGTCTTCCAACTGAGAGGACAGTGAGATGAGAGATACATGAAGTTTCCTAGTAAATAATTCTCCACCAATACTATGCTCACATTTTAAAGTAGCTAGGTACTGATTGTTTTTAACAAAAGAGTTATAACAGAACATCATGTAGGTCAAATGCTACCTATTTTTCACTTAGAGTGAAACTATTTTTTGACCTAGAGTTTTCCCTCCACATACTTGGAAGATCGATCCCCCATGTATACCCAAATCCACTCACACTCAAGTCCCACAGTAGGCCCTGGGAACCCACTAACAGGAAAAGTTGAAAAGTCAGCCCTTCATATATGCAGGTTTTGCATCCCATGAAGATTGCATTTTCCATCTTCTTTTGGTTGAAAAGAATTTGTATAGGTGAACCCATGCAGTTCAAACCTGTGTTGTCTGTGGATCATTTTTAATCTGGCCTTTTGCACAGATGTGGCTGTTAGAGAGTTTATGTGTCTTGATGTTAGGACAAAAGAGAATCAGCTGAGGTAGTAGTAGGTTGTAAAAGACAAATGTCTTTGCTTCCACTGGTTTTGTGTAGTAGGTGCTTATTTCAGCACAAAATTAGATATTGAGATAATGTCCAAAAGAAGTGATTATTTTCCTCTCTGAAAATGTTAAAGCTTTAAAGAGATTCATTTGTCAAGATAAATTTAGATTGAATTTGTAGGTTGCTTATTTGCATATTATAATCTGAAACACTCTCATTCCCTGAGTGACCACCAATGGTAACATTTCTTATGATCATGAGAACCAGTGGCTTGAAAGGGTCAGTGTTCAAAAGATCTCTTTGAATTACCGTGCTCCTCTTACTCGTGTTCATATTTAGATGGTCACTCCTGGCTCTCATTCAAAATTGATTTAGGTCCAGCTATTACTTTTAGACTGAGCCTGGGGGATAAAGTCCGTGGGGGATACAGTCTATAAACAAAGAGTCTCCTCTTTCTAAATGGATATCCCCAACTAAACTACACGTTTCATGAAGGTGGAAGGCAGGGGTATCATCATTTTTATGTCTTCACAGCCACATTCATTGTTGGTGCTCATTAATTACATTGGATGACTATGTCTTTTTAATAGAAATCATGCTTCATAAATAAAGGAGAATGGTAGGAAAACTGGAAAACCTTGACATGCTTGAGCCCAGGGGATTCTGTGTCTCTTCTGTGGTAGGTAGTTAGGCCAGCTAGGTTTACTGGAATTTTTGCTTGATTTCTCCCTCTCTTTTTTTCCCTAAGAAACATTTGTAGATTTTCCCCCAAGTTACAAAGGAGAAAAGAATAGTCATCCTCAGTATGAGTTTGGTGGTGTGTGTGTGTGTGTGTGTGTGTGTGTGTGTGTGTGTATGAAGTTTGTCTTCTGTATCATTTAAGAGGATACAGTATATTTCACATCCCAGTTAAAGACTACCAGTGAACTGGGCTAAAACCTTTGCACATCAAGACTCAGCTGTGCGTGGTCTTCTATTAGGGAAGGAAGTGGAGCTCTGGGCTTTAGAAGAGTGGTTGAGAGTGTGGATGCTGGAGCCCAACTGCATGGATTCCAATTACAGTTCCACCATTCACTGTTTCTGTGGACTGGCAAGCCATTTAATCTTTCTGTGCCTCAGTTTTCTAGCAGGAAAAAGAGAATAATAACAACTCATAATACAATTGTTATCTGTATTAAATGAGTTAATATATGTGGAGCACCTAAAACTGTGCTTGGCATGTAGTCAACACTTGAATATTAGATGATGTTATTCCCCACTTACTGGCTGTGTAAGTTTGGCAAGTTACCTTCTCTCAGCAATGGTTGCTTACCTTTTAAAATGAGCCTAATAATACCTTACTTACCTAGAGCCAAGGGGATGAAATAAAATAATCTCCTGGGACCAAAGACTTGATCCATTTTCCATGAAATTGTGTTGGCACCTATGAGTACTGAGGGGATACTGAAACTGTATAATTCTGCTCCATGCCATGATGTAGAAGCCAATAGCCACTTCCAGTTTCTGTTTCATTTTGCCCAAATCTATAAAGGGGCCTGGAAGCTTATTCCAGAAATCCATATTAGTTATGTCAGAGAAAATGGAGTCTTTTCAGTTGAAAAAAAACAGAAAAATACCAAAGATCTGCCATCTCCTACTGTCCCCTGCCATGCTAGAATTGGATGATCTGCATTGCTCATAAGAAGACTGATCTTATGATCTTCGGTGATGATTTCTTCTTTCTACAGTCTTGAAGAAACAGATGTCTGATTTTAATCAGTGGGCATTTCCTCTTGACAGGAAGCTTGTTCAGAGACTTAATAGACACCATTGAATTTTTCTTCAGTGTTCTGATGGCTTTTTGATTAAGTGTGCATCGGTTAATAATCCCCCAAAATACTGTGATCAGGAGCAAACAGAGAAGTACCTGTTTAAAACACAAGATCAAATCAGGGTTTAGAAAGTATTTAACTTTCCCTTAGTGGTTGGTGGGATGTAATGATAGGTACCTTTTTTATTTGTGTGAGGGTTCCTTTTGAATACATTGCTAGAAATGCATTTTTGCAATCAGAATGTCTCAATATTAATACTTACAAACACTGTTTTTAGTACTGAGGAACATGGCTCAAGTTATCAATGTGTGACACGCAGCCACCCCCTCTTGCATTATCCTTAGGGTTACCATTTCCGTTTCGCAGAAGAAATTGCTGTTTATGTTTAACACTTGACCACAGTCTTCTTGAAGCTTTTGTCAAAGAGAGCTGGCAATTACTGTTAAGCCAGTTTGACTCACCTCTTCATACAGAAGAGTGCCCTGCCAGGCACTCACTGCATGCCTACTGAATGGGACTGGATTTGAAAAACACGAGACCTTCAGGTAGATGGGCAGCTGTCCCAAGAGGCAGCTATGCAGCTAGGAAACAGGGCTGCAATTTTCACCCCTGTCCTTGTTGCCAGCTTCCCAGCATGTAAACAAAGTGGTAGAAACTACACTGGGCTGGTACTTGAAGGTTGTTTTGTCTGTCCTGTTTTTGTTTAGGCAAATTGGGTCTGTGATAGAGATCTGACTGATAGAGACTTTTCAAATATTTTTCCCTTTAGGGGAATGTGGATCCTTGGGGATCTTTGATTTGTTTTGTCTAACAGGGCAGGTTGTGTGTTACACTGTCCCAAGCCAGGTTTCATTTAATTGGCTGGGGCACTAAAGGGGAGAGGGGTGTCCTGCTAATGCCAGGATTCTAAGGAAGCCAGGAAGTCACAACTGCTGAGCAGAAAGAAGCCTGTGGTTGGCACAGGGAGTATAGAGGGTAATCATTCCTGCCGAGCCTGGGCTGTTTACTCTGCCACCCTGTTGCTGGTGGACACTGGGCGTGGTGGGCGTGCTTGCTTAGTACCTGTTTGTAGAGCACTGAGACATCCAGGGCAGAGCTAAAACAGCAGTCACCTGAAACCAGTCCTGTAGGTTTTCCCTCTCTGGCTTTAGCTGTGAAAATCTGCATTCCAGATGAAAACTGCAGGGAAGCGGAAGAAAGCACTTAAAAAAAAAAAAACTTCAAGGGCTGTAAATGAACTGCTTTGAGAATTCTGGGTACTTTCAAGATGATCCATTGGTTTCTCTAGTTCGTTTCCTTGATTGTGGCATTCTAAGTGGCTGCCGATCTGGGTGTACTGCTAGTTTTTTGGCCTGGGCAGCACAGGACTCTCTGATCATAATCCCGATGAAGAAGAAGGCCTGTGTCAGAAGTATTTCAGTCATTTTCTGCTGATTCACTTCTGATTCCCTTAGGCTGCTCAGGGCAGTGGCTAAGTGCCGTCAGGATCAGCTTGCCGGCTCAGCACTTTCAGAAGCCTTCACTTGCTCACCAATGAGGAAGTTGAATGCCACCAGGAGAACCGCCAGACTGGGGCGGAGCTCCTCGTGAAGTCCTGGGCTGGGATTACAGGGCAGGCTGACTTTCCCTATGACAAAAAGGCTTTTGTCCTCGGGAATAAATACGGAAGTTTCAGAAGAGCAGCCTCCCTGGTGTAGTAAGGTGCGCGGCCTTGGCTGCTTCTGGGCACAGACTCCACGCACTTTTCACAGTTGCCTGGGCGCACCATCATTGCACAAACCAGGACTGCCCAGTGACCTGAAAGACACCAAGTCTGTTTGCTGTTCGGCTGACTGCCCGACTCCCAGGTCCTGTTGCTCTCGGTCCTGCAAATTAAGAGCAGATGGAGTGGATAAACTGAGAGAGCAGGAGAAGGTAGCACAAGTCAGACTTCCATCAAGGGCATTACTGAGACATGGAGAACGTTGATAATTCTCTGGATGGCAGTGATGTCTCGGAACCAGCAAAACCAGAAGCTGGACTTGAAATGGCTCAGTCGATCCTGAGTAAGTTCTCTATGAAATCCCTGTTTGGATTTACAAGTAAACTGGAATCTGTGAGTCCAGAAGAGGAAGATGCTGTACTGAAAGCATTCCACAGTTTAGACACGGAGCCCACATCCCAGCGGGATGATCCCAGCAATGGCTTGGATCCACAGGAAGCAGAGTCTCCGATTTCACCAGACCTCAGAAATGGTGAGAATATTGCAAGGGTAGAGACAGAATCAGAGGGAAGTCAGAGAAAAGGAGAAGCAGGGACATCTCTCCTTGCTCAAGAGCTGCTTCCACTCTCTACTTTGGAAGAGACAAAAGATGATGTCATTTGTGTTCGTGGGACCCTTGTGCACACTACCAGTGATTCCGACTCTGATGATGGTGGCCAGGAGCCAGAGGAGGGAAGCAACACCAATGGCTCCAAGTCCCCTAGTGTTGTTTTATCTGAGCCATCTCAGGAGTCTAAAGAAACCCCAGGAGATTTCAGGGAAAATACTGTCACTGGGGAAATGAATGGTGCAGAGCTCTGTGCAGAAGATCCTCAAAGGATTCCATTTGAGACAAGCAGCAGACTAGAACCTGGCAATGTTGGTCTTCCAACAGAGCATCACCCCAGCCAGGGCCAGGAAGGAGAAGAAGGATCCCAAGTCCTACCTGCAGTAACAAACCAGAATTTGAGTGTTGGTGTTACTGAGAGTGCCTCTTCTAAAAAAGAAGTCTCTGGAGAGAAGTCATTCCAGCTTCCAGCTTTTTTCAGTGGGCTTCGTGTGCTGAAGAAGGGGGCTAATGCTGAGAGAGGAGAGACCATCACTGAAATTAAACCAAAGGATGGGGACTTGGCTTTGCTCAAATTGACCCAGCCTGTGCAGAAGTCCTTAGTGCAGGCAGGGCCGCAGACAGTGAAGAGTGAGGATAAAGCAACTGATCCAAAGGCCACTCCCACTCTCCTGGAGCAGCTCTCTCTGCTGCTCAACGTTGACATGCCCAAAACTGAACTGAAGGGAGCAGACCCTGAGTCGCCCAGGAAAGAAGAGATGGGCGGCAGTTCTGACCAAGAGAGCCAGAGCAGCCCTGGAGAAGCCCAAACCCAGGGTGGTGAAGTCAAGCCAAAGCCACCAGAGACAGCCCTGGAGGCTTTTAAAGCCTTATTCATCCGGCCCCCCAGAAAGGGGACCACAGCTGACACCTCTGAGCTGGAAGCTCTCAAGCGCAAGATGAGACATGAGAAGGAGTCGCTAAGAGCTGTGTTTGAACGGTCCAAGTCTAAGCCAGCGGATGGCCCCTCTGATTCCAAAAATGTATGTAGAATTGAGGTTTGCATTTTATTATATAATACGGTGCTACTGTATTTCTTTCCAGGTTTCCTCCCAAAGTGAATCCTAGTTGCCTGTTGGTGATTCTTTTAGGTGAAAAAGGATTATAGTCAAATTATATTGTCCTGTAAGGAGTACAGAGTTAGACAGAGGTGCTTTCATGCATCCTGATTTTTATCTGGAATATTACAAGAGGGATGTACACAAAGCTGTGCAGGTAGGAAAGGGTAACTGTCACTGGGAGTTTAAATGTTGATGGTAAATAAAACCAAGTAGCATGAGGAAGTGATGCAATATGGAAGTATAGCCCAGGTTTACAGGGTTTCCTCACCACTTAATTATACCTCTACGGAAACTATATTATTCCTTTGAAAGTCTGCCATTTGGCAAAAAGTGTTTGTGATGTGATTAGAGTATTCCACATTGGTTGGAACGCTTCCGGATTGAGCACTGGATTTAGAATGAGACCTGAGTTTTAATTCTAATTCTGCCATTTACTGGCTGGTTAATCTTGATAATCTCCAAGCCTCAATCTCCTCATGTGCAAAATTAGGAAAATAAAATAGTTATATGGTTGTTAAAAGAATTAGATGAAGGCAGTGCATGAGAAGCATCTAATTAATGGAAGCTGTTATTACACAAAACTAACTCAGGTAATTTATAAAGATGAGTAAGTACCTGTCCAGTAGATCTTAAATGATTATAAGAACAATAAATAGAATTTCTTGCTTGATATCAATTCAGTGTATGATTATCATCCCCTCCTATATGTTTAAAATGCTCAGTTAAAATGTTAAAAGTGAAAGTCTTTGGCAAAATTTTCTCAGATTGCAATTAAAAAGTAAACACAATGCAGCATTGTCCTAATTGTAAAAATCAACCCATATAAAAATAACTTGAATATTAAGGTAATCTCATTCGTCTGTGTATAGGAAAAGGAGAAATTAGCAGTGTGGAATGTTTGAAGAAATGTGTCTTGGTCTCTTGCTGATGTTCCTGAAATTAGTCTTTATATTAAATAATCCCAGAGTTTGGGATACATGCGTAAACATTCCTGGAAATGTACTTCAGTGTAGTACATTTGTGTCTGTTTCTTTAGGCCAAAGTATATTTGTGCTTTTTCAAACAATTATATAATAAAAATAATCTTTTAAGGGTTGTGTAATACATACTTATCCTCAAGATTTTGTTGTTGTTTTTTAAATTTTTACCTCAACTGATCATGTTACACTTCTGGAAAAGGATTACACTATAGTAAGATATCTGAAATTATAGTGAATGAGAGCAATGTGCACTAGCCATTAAAATTAACTTCATAATTAGGGTTAGCATGTCATTTTTCAGGAATTAATTGACTCTGACCACATTTCACTTACTATTTGCTTGCTCTTTCAACAGCCTGACCACAGCCCAACTGAGCAGGACGACAGGACTCCTGGCCGACTTCAAGCCGTCTGGCCACCCCCAAAGACAAAAGACACTGAAGAAAAAGTGGGACTGAGGTACACTGAAGCAGGTAATGTGAAAAGAAGCTAGGGACCCAGAAATGAATCTCTTCCTGCAATGGCTTTTAGTTCTAGCTTAGTTGACTCTCAGAATTCAGGATTTTGTTTCATTATAAACTCTAATGCTGAAGGCTCTCTTTTTGGTTTTGCTGTTAAAGTGAACCTTTGCACACTTATTCTTAACGAGCCTCTGAAAGATGAAAGATGTATGCAGTGGAGTGAATGAAAGGGGACATGTGTGTGAGGTAGGAGAACCTTGGGGGACCTGATGGGGAAGGTAGATAACCGATCCCTCAGGAGGCCAGTGGTTGATCTTCATATAATTTTGTGAGCTGGCAGTGTTGCTGGAAGAGGCAGAGTATGGTTCTCCAGAGCTGTAATCTGATTTGTTGTTTGCGTTTGAATAATGCTTTTGAGATAAAGGAACCTTGTGCAGAGTGAATGTACAGATACCATATCAGTTACTCGTTCACTTTTGTGAGACAAAGCTTTATTTAATGCATGGCCAACTTTAAAGCAACCTAACTCTCTGGAAACTTGCCCAGGAACTTTACTTAATTTATTTAAATGAAATGAGAATCTGGATATGGTTACTGTTTAAGTGAAAGTTTCCCATGAAATTTTAAATGACACCGAAGAATTAAAACATGGGTATATATTAACAATTGCATGTGTGTGTATATATATCCCTGAAATCTCTTTGCCTTCTTCCTGATATTTGGAGATTACCTATACATGGCTTATATTTGTTTTCTTAGGTATGTGTATGTATTAAGGTCTGTCTATCTGGTTATAGAAAAATACTTTTTTCCATTCCTGTTCATTGATAAACATGAATGGATCAAAATTTGGGTCGTTCAGTAGGTTTTTCCATAATATCAAATTATTCCAGTGATTGATAGCACATTGGCACTTGAATCTCGAGATCATTTCTAGCTTTCATTTACAGAGTTGCTGCTTATGACTTTGCAGGGCATTGGTTACTTGATAACATTTTCTTTCTGTAGTGTTTGACTTATAGGTTGAAAACTCATATGCTTAATGAAAATTTATAGTGATTTAAGTCTTCTCGCCTACATTTGATTTTCCAAAATTGGTATGCTTGTAATTGCAATATCGAAGCACATACTGAGTTATTTTTCTCATGACTTAGGATAGTGTGAATGATTAAAAGTACTTAAGTTTGCTTTAATAGAAAACCAGAATCCTGTGAGTTTGTTTTGTTTGTTTGTTTTTTTGAGATGAGTCTCACTGTGTTCCCCAGGCTGAAGTGCAGTGTGCAATTTCAGTTCACTGCAGCCTCCATCTCCTGGCTTCAAGCAATTCTCATGCCTCAGTCTCTGGAGTGGCTGGGATTACAGGTGTGTGCCACCATGCCCAACTAATTTTTTCTATTTTTAGTAGATACAGCGTTTCACTGTGTTGGCCAGGCTGGTCCCAAACTCCTGGCTTCAACTGATTCGCCCACCTCCGTCTCTGAAAGTGCTAGGATCAGATGTGAGCCACCATGCCTGGGCCTGTGAGTTTTTCTTTTTAGTTGATATTGGTGATTTTGACTAGTGTGTCATGGCAGTCTTCTTTGTAGTAATGGGCATCTGCTGAGGAAAGAAGGACATAAATGTCATAAATGATTTTGGAATCCACCTCAAGTAGTATTTCGGGATTTTTTTTTCCTCTACTGATACTCCTTAGTCTTTGCTTTCTGTCCTCTTGCATTTTTAGTGGCTCAAGGGGGCATCATAGTTTGCCTTGGCAAGGCTTTCCTAATCTTTTTAAAGATAATGAAATGTGTTCTCAGAGCTACCTAAAGTCTTAGATGTGATGAGGGAAAATGGGAGGAAGGAAGGCGCTAATACTAGTTCTGTTGGGTGGGCTCTGCCAGCTCCCTTACACACTGAGACTGAGTGGAAGCCACATGTGGAGAAGGCATCTGGCTCCCCGGCCAGTTTTCTTGGTTGGCATTCCTGTGGTAGAGAGTAGACTGCTATGTTCCAGGGGGTAGTGTCCAGTTCCTTGAGTCTTCTAAATTAATCAGCTGATATACTCTTCCAGGTAGCAGGGGTGGGGAAAGAGTTCCAAAGAAGAATAAGATACCCCATGGCTGCAAGAAACTTAAATTTTACCTTATTAGTGGATACTGGCATATGGTCATTTCATCATATATTACTAATTGTGAGGAAGTAGTATTTTCCCTGTGGTTTTCTTCTATAATTTAGAAACTGGATTTCTATAAGCATTTGGTTTATAAGCAAACATTTTGTAGGTATGTCTATTAGTTTTTCTGCCCTTAGGAAAACATACAAAATTTGCCATACTGTAAGGGGGTTCAGAGACAGAAATTAGATCCAAGATAAGGTATTTGAAGTCCTGTGCTTTTACATCTTCAGTGTTCTTTTTTAAGTTAGTGGAATGGGACGTTAAGAGTCTAGTATTTATGTTTCATGTGCCCTGCTGACATCCAAGCTGGTCCTTGGTGGAGCCAGGAAAAGATGGCATGTTTTCATCCTGAGCCCCCACTGTTCCTGTTCTGTCCCCAGACTCTTAGGACTTGCCACTGTTTTGATCTCCCTCTACTAAGAACTTATTTAATACTCTTTTTTTTCTGAGAGCTCAAGAGATCACCTAATACTGTACGTTCATTTTTGTTCAGGATAAAAAGGAATAGAGTCAATATTAGAGAGGCTGCACCTTTAAACAGTGGTTTCTGAAGTCCTCTTAGCCATTGGAGGGTAGCTCACCCCATTGCTGGTGCCCACTGGCAAGGCTGCTCATTCCTGCTACTCTAAAAGCAAAGCCATCAGCTTCACCTGAAGCTTGCAGGTGAAGACGCTGTGACTCCCTCCCTGGGCAGCTAAAGCCTTTGGCTACTGTTAGAGCCTCCAGTGCCATTCCAGTGATACTGTGCCCATTGTTAAGGGCCTCTCTGTGAGGTCTTGGAGCCTTGGTGATGTGTCATTTGGGAGAAGCAAAGCCCTGGCACCCTCAAGTGACTGCTATAAGTGCTAGAGCCAATTTCTAGGTGGGTCAGTGGGGGGGTAGGAGGAGGGGGGACTCACGGTGATAATTTACTGCTGTGTCTGAATTGCTCTTCTAAGATGAAACAATCATTTTCCATCCCTTGTGCTGTTCGTGCTTACATTATCATCAGTGTCATTCTCCCTTGTGTTTGGAATGCCTCACAGCAATTTTTAGTAAAAAGTATTTTGTTCCCTTTTCTTTGTAATGGGGCTGGGATAATCTGAGTGACAAATGCCATATAGTTCTCAGATTTGTCTTTCCAGTTTTCTGAAAATAGGACTTTGTTATTGAAACAATGTTGTGGAGTTGTCTTGATTTTTTGGGTGGGGACTCTCTCTCTCTCGCTCTTTTTTTTTTTTTTTTTTCCTTAAACTGGGCTTCTCAGATCCTTAAATGGTTAGTAAACTCACAGTGAGTTCCTGCCACGTTTTCTTTGCTGTATACCACACACACTCTGGATCCCATAAACTGAAATGGCAAGTGAAGCTTGGGGCTAACATCAAACCCAATCATGAACAAAGTGAGAAGGTATTTTGTGATACAGTACAAGGTGAACCTAAGAGGAGCATATCTATCTTTCAATTTGATGTGGCAAAAACAATTTGTCTCTTGAGATAACCACTGTTCTCTTCTACTCCATGTCTAAGGACACTCTCCTGGACTATGTGCTGAGATTGTATAAGTTAGTAACTTGCTCAAATTTTTTTTTTTTTAAAAAAGGAAAGCATTAGGATGTTCTAGGTAATGGAAGCATAGAAGTAGCATAGGGCTAAACTTCTGTTTAAACACATTAGATTACGTTTTTCCTTTTGCTTTGTTTAGTCCAAATGCACTTTGCTTTATTTTCTCTAGGGTAATTACATATATTATCATATCAATGAGGTTCCTACTAATCAGGAATCAGGTGGCACTCAAATGGAGTGATCTGAGGAGAGTTTATTAGAGACCTTTCACAAAGGTACAGACGGGGCTTAGGAAAAGCAATAAGAGAGCGCTACTCTGGGGCTAGTACCCAGGAGAAGCTTTTACCATGCCTAGGCCTGAAGGGGCAAGGGTAGGAGTGCTATCGGAAACTAGAACTTAAGAGGGAGGCTGAGTGGTGTGGAGACACTGCTGGATAGGACTCACAGCCCTAAGCAGGGAAGTGCATGGTCCACAGCGACATGCTAGGCTGGGAGCTGAGGGCAGGCAGCCTGATCTCTGCTTGTCCCACTCTCTGGCCCCCACCATTGTCATTCTCATTGGCCAAAGCCAAAGAGAAGTCAGCAGACTGGGACACCCTTGAGGCTATCATTTTAGGCCTGTGCAGACCTGGAAAGGCATGGAGAAGAGCCCCTGCATAGTTACACTGCAACCATGAGTGGCCAAGGCTTCTAACGCCCTCCTGGAGAAGAATCTGCACACACATGCTGGTGTTGCTGAACCGTACCACACGAGTTTTTAGTACGAGGGCACAAAGACAAACTTGCGCTTTTGTCATCCTGTGGGAGGGTTATATTTTCTAATATAATCAGTTCATAGAAAATGTGATGGCCATTATTCAGAGACTTGCTCTGTAGATAGCTACTTCATCTTAATGTGAAGGGTTTGTTTACTAATCTCAGAAAATTTCTCATAGATTTTTTATTACAAAGTAAAGTAAAATTTGAAGATATTCAGAAAAATCATGAAGCAAAAGAAACTTTCTGTGATTCTATTTCAGAGAAACCGTTGTCAATATTTTGAGACATGATAGGCCTATGTGAATTTAATACTGGAAAATAAAACTAAAATTTGAATCATATTATAGACTACTTTTTTTTTTTTAGACAGTTTCACTCTGTTACCAGGTGCCAGGCTGGAGTGCAGTGGCACGATCTCGGCTCACTGCAACCTCCACCTCCCGGATTCAAGCAATTCTCCTGCCTCAGCCTACTGGGTAGCTGGGACTACAGGCACATGCCATGACACCAGCTAATTTTTGTATTTTTAGTAAAGATGGGGTTTCACCATGTTGGCCAGGATAGTCTCAATCTCTTGACCTCGCGATCTGCCCGCCTCTGCCTTCCAAAGTGTTGGGATTACAGGCATAAGCCGCCGCACCCGGCCTATAGACTACTTTTCTTATTTAAACTCTTGAAAAGATTTTTGATAATTATAAAAATTTATTTCAGTTATACATAATGTATTATAAGTAATGGTACTATACATCTTTGTTTATAAGCATATTATCTTTAATAATTAGGATAAATTCTTATAGACAGAATTGCTGTACATAAGAGTATATGCCTTTTTAACATTTCTGATGTATATTACCATATTGCCATAGTTGTTTTTTCTTACCAAATACCTATCCCTAAAAATTCCCATTTTGAAACTGTTATTTTACTTATCATTTGTTTTTAATTTTACTGTGTTATCTGATGTGTGGAATTTTAAAATATTTACATAATCAAATCTATCTTCCTTTCATTATATAATTTCTGATTTTTCTTTTGGCTTAAAAGACTTTCTCTGATCTAAGTTTACCGATGTTTTCATATTTCTTAAATGGTTTCCTTCTACTTCTTTTTTTACTCTCCTTCCATTGCTCCATTTCATAAGAAAATTTTAATTTGGTATATAGTCTGAGCTAGAGATCAAAGACAACTTTTTTTCTACATTGCTAATTAATTCTTTGGAAATAATTATTTTCTCTCTATATTGTTTAGGATTGTTGGGGGCTTTCTGTTCTCTTTGATATGTTTGTATATTATGCCATATCTTACTTATTATAGCATTACAGTACACCTCAGAATCTGATGGTTCCATTTCTTCTGCATACTTTTAAAAATGTTTTTGGGTTTCCTCATATATTCATTTCAGAAAACCCTAAAATTTTTATTGGAATTATATTAATTTATACATTAATGTGAGGTAGGAATGAGAATGCTTAGTATTTTCACCAGGAGTGTGTCTTATAAAACTATTCAAAGTTTCTTGACATTCAATAAATTATACAGTAATTATTTACATATAAATATATATTTGTGTATTTGTATATATCTTGTTTTTTTTTCTAAATATCTTCCCTGGCATACTTTTTAAAAGACAAATGCATGGTATGGATTTGCTTCTTGTGATTTGTTTTTCTTAGAAGTCAAACGTGTTCCCAAGCCTCTAGTGGCTCAAGTACACTAACTTCGTTGCAGGTGATTTTCTCCCCAGGGCCAGTGCTTGACTGGGTGAAGGACACATTTGGGCTGACTTGTGGTATCTTCCCTCATTTTACTGGGGTTAGTGGTTCTTCATATTTTTAGACTCCTTCAAAATCTAGCAATGATAGAAAGCCACAGAAGAAAACATGACATCTAATTTAGTGTTTATTTTAGACCTTCTTCCCCAACCCACAGCCATCTGTGGACACCTCAAGGTTCAGAGGAAGAACCTGTTCCAAACATTCAACCCAAAGCTAGGCTTCCTTTCTCTTCTGTCTTCTGTTTTGTATTATGAAACACTGCTTGAAATTTCTTATTATTAAGACATTTAAAAATACATCATCATGATGTAGATCTCAAAATCCTCAAGGGAAGTGAGGTTAACGTATTTGGAATTAAAATGATACCATTTAGGGAACTGTCAGTGACTGAATTACAGAAAGAAAAAGAAAAATGTTTGAAGAAAACCACTCATGCTTTCTGAATTGACCTGTGTTTCTCTTTCAATGTGCATCTGGAAAAGCTTTTCTCTCTCCCTGCAGCGTCTCAGAGCTGTCCTGGATCTGGGGAATGGCAAATGTACTGCCCTGCTGAGTGTGAGGACCATAGCTTTTGTAGAGAAGAGAACTTAGCACAATACATAGTAGTTACTGAAAGTGAGCAAATTGTCAAGACATGCGGCATCTCCCAGAGATACATCTTTTCTTAGAACCTAAGAGCAATGCAGAAACATCCCTATTTAGAGTATTTTAGATGAAACAGAGTAATAACCTATCCCTCCATTTAATAAAGATCCACTTACCTTCAATTTGAATGTCCTTCATTAGAAAATGATAGCTGTTTGCCATTCTTCCTGATAAATCAGGTGTCCTTGCTTTACCAGTAAAAGAGAGCTATAAATACCTCATACTATTTTATTGTCCTGCTATAATTTGAGTTTTCATTTCTGCATTCATAGCTAACAGGCTGTGCTAGTCAAGAATGGATTTTCCTTTAAAGTCGTGTGTCCAGGTAAATTATCCTAACTTTCTCTTTCACCATCTAGGAAATGGTTTGTTCATGGTACTATCTTTCATAGACCTCTGTAGCATGCTGTCCTCACTTGCATGGAGTGATTGGATTGTGATAGCCCAGAAATTGGAAGCTGTACAGACTAAAGACCAGAAATGTCTTGCAGTTTATGGGTACAGAAAAAGGTTTACTGGGAAACTAGAGGTGAAGTGTATTGTGCTAAGCTTCCATTTAGTATACATAAACAGTTCCATTGTGCTAAGACAGGAGAGACTGACTCTCCCAACATAAATGGGAACTAAAGCTTGACTTTTAAGAGAGGAATCGAAAGTGGGGACTGGAGACTCAAGCATCACATATTGTATTCAAGGAAATATTACTAAAGATCTTTGGCTCAGGAAGAGGTGAAGCAAGAGATTAATATATAGAATCTCAGTTTCTACAATATAAAAAACTTAGAGCTGCAAACATCTTAGGTTATTTAGTTTAACATTCATTTCACAGATGATAATAGTGAGATTATGAATTACTGAAAGATACACATAACTTAATATTCTGTATTGGTAAATTATGTATAATAATTATAAGTTGTAATTGTAATTTGGAGATAAAGATAGTCTCAAATTGAAGAGTAATGAATTAAAAAATCTTTGTTAAAAACTTTTTTTAATCAATATATCAGTATCTAAAGATCCAACAAGGAAAACACATGGGATCAGAAGCAATTTTTGTGGGACTGTAAATTAGTATGGCCATTGTGGAAAATGGTTTATGGAAGTTCCTGAAAAAACTAAAAATAGAACTATTAAATGACCAGTAATCATACTTTTGGACATATATCCAAAGGAACTGAAACCAATATATAAAATAGATATCTGCACTCCCATGTTTGTTACAGAACTATTCACAATAGCCAAAACAATGTACATATTCATAAATGGGAGAATGGATAAATAAACTATGATATATATACACAATGGAATACCAATCAGCCTTAAAAGAAGGGTGGGAGAATTCTGTGATTTGTGCCAATATGGATATATCAGGAAGACCTTATGCTATGTGAAATAAGCCAGGCATAAGAAAAACAAATACTGCATGATCTCACTTACATGTGGAATCTAATAAAGCTGAACTCATAGAAGTAGAAAATAAAATGATGGTTTTCAGGGGCTGGGAATGTGGGACAGAAGTAATGGAGAGTTGTTGATCAAAGGGCACAACATTTTAGATAAACAGGAGAAATAGGTTTTGTGGTCTGTTTCATACCAGTGTGATTATAGTAAAACATATTGTATTATATATTTCAAAAGAACTAAGAATAAATTTCAAATGCCTCACCATAACAAATGATAGGTAAGAAAGGTGATGCATACATTAATTAGCTTGATTTAATCTTATCACATTGTATGTCTGTGTCGGAACACTGCATCATATACCCCGTAAATGTAGACAACTATGATTTGTCAATAAGATATTATACTGGTTATTAAAAATTATGGGATATGAAGTGAGTGGACCTGAACAATAAAATAGAGCATATGAGGCCATCCTGGCTCACTGGACTCATCTGCAAAAACTCACTTGGTCGTTTCAGCTGTTCTTTTGATTCCTCAAGCAAAAATCAAAGAAAGCAGTTAATGGTATTTTTTATGCTATGAAGCATAAGCAATTTCAAGCAAATAATGCTTCTACTCTGTGAATTCTTGGAAAGTTCAAGTTCATTCAGCTGCCATTCATCGAGCCACAGTTTGTGTGGTAAAATGCATGGTGTACATGTACATGGTTTTGGGAGGTACATGAACAAACATTTTTATTTTAACAGTTGTTATTTTAGTGGTTTTCCTGGGTTTTAGAGAAGATAAAACCAGTGCATTGAGTCTGCTTTGAGGTGTCTTTTGGAAAGATTAGAATGAAGTTGGTATGCCATATTATACACCACATTTTTACAAACATCTTTCAATAGTCATTGACTTTCTCATAATTTCTATTCGGGTGGCCTCATTTTTCTTCTCTTCTGCAAATCTTTGTCTGTTGCCAGCCACCATGTGTTCTTTCTCCAGGTCATCCACCAAGCAGCCTCTTCATCATCCTGGCTTCAGCCTCCTCCACCAGCAGTCCCACCATACCTTTTCACTTACAGTTTACTTCTTCCACTCAGTCCACTTTACATGTGCTCATAGCCATCAAATAGCTCAGCAAATAGAGCACACTCTTTCAGATCCCCTCTCCATAGAAAGCAGATGGGAAATTGTAAATTACAACTTTTTCTACTTCTGTAGAAAGAACAAATTATTTCTGAGAAATAACTACACCCAAAGTTGCAATAGGTAAACTCTCAAGCATTTTTCCCCCCAAGAAAATGGAAGTACCGGATGAAGGGGTGCGAACATGAGACGATAAAGATAGAAAATGATTTCAGAGGGAAAGAAAAGTAGGACCAGGAAAGTCCCAAGGACATAATTAAGTTTGGCATTGCTTTTATTGCAGGATTCACGGGTTTGAGCATCAATTAAACTTGACTTTGAAGCTTTGGGTCTGTCAGGTACCAACTGTGAACTGGAGCAAGATAGTTTACTTCTTTGGATCTTCATCCTTGTCTCTAAAAAATGAGGGTAGTGGGCCAGGTGTGGTGGCTCATTTCTGTAATCTCAGCACTTTGGGAGGCCGAGGTGGGTGGGTCATGAGGTCACAAGTTTGAGACCAACATGAGCAGCATAGTGAAACCCCATCTCTACTAAAAATACAAAAATTAGCTGGGTGTGGTGGCATGCACCTGTAGTTCCAGCAGGAGGCTGAGGCAGGAGAATCACTTGAACTTGGGAGGCAGAGGTTGCAGTGAGCCTAGATGGCACCACTATACTCCAGCCTGGGCAACAGAGCGAGACTCCAGCTCAAAAAAAAAAAAAAAAAAAAAAAAAAAAAAAAAAAAAAAGAGGGTAATGATAATTTTAAAAATTATTGTAAAGATAAAATGAGAGAATATATGTGAAGTTCAACTACAGCAGTATTGACTTTCTTTTTTAAAACCAGTTTTATAGAAAAATAACAAACAGAGAGAAAATTACACAAGAGCATATAGCTCCTTGGGTTACAGCAAAGTGAAAACACCCAGGAAACCACCATGCAGATCAATAAATAGCACATCTTTAGCACAACACAAGGTCCCTTCTTACCCGCTTCCGATCACTACAATTTCCCTTTTCCTCAAAGAAAACCACTATCCTGACTTCTAACACTATAGCTTAGTTTCATCTGCTTTTTTTTTTTCTTAAGATGGAGTCTTACTCTGTTGCCCAGGCTGGAGTACAGTGGTGCCATTTTGACTCACTGCAACCTCTGCCTCCAGGTTCAAGCAATTCTTCTGCCCCAACCTCCCCAGTAGCTGGGATTACAGGTGTGCACCACCATGCCTAGCTAATTTATTTGTATTTTTAGTTGAGATGGGGTTTTGCCATGTTAGTCAAGCTGGTCTTGCATTCCTGATCTCCAGTGATCAGCCTGCATCAGTCTCCCAAAGTGATGGGATTACAGGTGTGAGCCACTGTGCCCGGTCTAGTTTCCTCTGCTTTTGAGCTTAATATAAATGGACTCATTTTGTGTCTGGCTTCTTTCTCTTAACATTATGCTTGCGAGAATCATATATGTTACTACATGTGCCTGTAGTTCATTTATTTTAATTCCCCTGTGGTATTTCATTGTATGAATATATCACAATGTATTTATCGATTCTAATGTGGATGGACACTGATGTTGTTCAAAGTTTGTGGCTGTTATGATGCCAAATCAAATTAAGCCTAAATGTATCTTAAGTTCAACCTAAAGGTTTCTATGTATATAGCGAACTATAACCCAGATGGAGGTATAAACACTGTAGCCTACTCTTGTGCCAATCACTGAGCTTTGGCCAAAGGAGGCCAACTGTTCAAACTATGTTAAAATAAGGGAAACGCTGAGCTGTAACCAATCTGACTGTTTCTGTACCTCACTTTTTTTTTCCTGACTAGAAATCTCTTCTGCCACATGGCTGCACTGGAGTTTCTCAACTGATTCTGGCTGCCTGATTCTCAAATTGTTCTTTGTTCAATTAAACACTGTTAAATGTAATTTGGCTAAGGTTTTTCTTTTAACAATGACAAACATTGCTATAAATATCCTTGGACATGCCTTTTGATAAACATAGGAAGACATTTCTTTTGGGTGTATACCTGGAAATAGAATTGCTGGTATTCAGTCATATCTGGATTCTATGTCAGTAGATGATGCTAAACAGTTTTTCAAAGGATTTTTATCAGTTTATACATCCACCAGCAGCATATGACAGTGCCGGTTACTCCACATTCTTGTCAACGTTTGGTGTATTTGGTTTTTCTAATTTGAGTTCGTTCTGGTTTTTATTGGTATTTCCTTGATCACCAGCGAAGTCAAGCACTTTTTCATTGCCATTGCATGTCCTCTTTTGTGGAGTGCCTGTCTGAGTCATTTGTTTAATTTTAATGAATTGTCTCTTTTTCATATTAATTTGTATAAAAGTTATTTTTATATTCTGGATATGGGCCCTTTGGTTAAGTGTGTTGCAAGTGTTTTCTCTCTCTCAAATAGTGGTTTTCGATAGTAAAAATTCTCAGTTTTACTCTAATGAATCTGGTCCTATTTTTTAGGGCATTTTGAGCCTTCTTAAAGTTATCTTTTCCCTCATCCAATTATGGAAATATATATATTTTACTTAGTGCTCTTCATTTGTCATTTAGACCTACAATATACTGGGCATGAACTTTGTTTTTGGTCTTTGAGTTGAAGTACAGTCAAGTTTGTTTTTACATCCAAATTATCCAGAATTGTTTATTCAAAAACCCATCTTCACCCTCTGGCCTGTATTCTATTCCACTGTTCTGTAGCTTTGTCTAGCCTTGTACAAGTTTTGCACTGTCTTAATGGCTGTGTGAACACACAACTGAGACAGGTCTCAGTTAACTTTAGAAAGTTTACTGTGCTGAGGTTAAGGAAATAGCAGTGACACAGCCTCAGGAGGTCCCGATGACATGCACCCAAAGTGGTCAGGGTACAGCTTGCTTTTATACATTTGAGGGAGACATAATACATTAATCAATACATGTAAGGTTTTCAGTGGTTCATTCTGGAAGGGTAGGACAATTTGAAGGAGTTGGGGGGCTTCCAGGTCATAGGTAGATTTAAACATATTTTGACTGGTAGTTAGTTGAAAGCATTATTATCTGTAGAGAGGAATGTCTGGGTTAAGATAAGGGCCTGTGGAAACCAAGATTTTATCATGCAGTTGAAGCCTCCAGATAGCAGGCTTCAGAGAGAATAGATTATAGATGATTATTGGACTTAAGATCTATATTGATATTAATGCTGGAGGGGTATAACAAGGCATGTCCAACCCCCACTTCCCGTCATGGCCTGAACCATTCGTTCAGGTTAAATATTTGTGTGCCATGGCCAAGGAGAGAGTTCATTCAGGTGGTTGCAGGGGATGGAGAACTTCAAATTTTATTTTTGGTTTACAAGTATAGCTCTGTAATCAGTTATGATGCCATGCTAGAGTGTGTTCCTGTTCCTTGGTTACTCTCAGCTCTTTGTATTTCCATGTAAGATACAAGTAGCTAGAACTGTTCCATGCATAATCAAGCAATACAGAGTTTTAAATAACTGAGACGTAAAAGCTTTCACCAAAAACTGTTGGGAAGAATTTCAGCCTGCATTTTCCAGAAGCTGTAATTGGCTTTATGTCGGCCTCATGGTGGGATCCCTCATTTCTTCAACTCCCTTTTGCTGTTTGCGAAGTGTTTAGTTTTCCTTATTTCTGTCTACTCTATTGTGACCATTTCATGTAGAAGAGGAGGGAAAGGGTAATTGGTTTTGATAAACAGATTGCTCTTGCTTCTCAGTATGAAATAGTATGGGGATGGATGCAACATTGTTAAGGTCAGCCTTGCTTTCTTACAGAAACTATTTTTTACATCCTGAAAGTTTTTTGGGGGAAAGGCACCTTTACTTGATGCATACCCGTGTAAAAATGAAATTATATCATATCATAATTGAGGACTTAATAAATATAAGAAAATTTAAATGAAAAAATTCTAACCTTTTAATTTACAGGATTAGAAATGATCTTAAAGAACATCTTGGTGAGATGGTATGGTATAACTGGAAATTTATATTTAGTTGTATAATAGGAAATGTATTTTTGGTCTTTGTCTCTATTTCCAGGCACAGATATCCTAAAACTCTTTGAATTTCCTGAGAAATAGGAGTTATTTGCAGATTTTTTGTTATTCAGTGAGCCTGTTTCAACTGTACTAGAGTTTATGCTAATGAGATGACTCTTGGAAGGGCCCCTAGAAAGTTTCATGATGAGGGTTGGACACAAGAAAGTTCGTATCTTCATTAGAGGGTTAGAATTTTCAGCACCACCTATCAATCATGCCTACATAGTGAAATCTACATTAAAAATTCCTAAACAGAAAGAAAAAGAAAGAGAGAGAGAAAGAAAGGAAAAGAAAGAGAAAGGGAGGGAGGGGAGGAAGGAAGGACGGATGGATGGACAGACGGACAGATGGACCCTGAACTATAGCACTTGGAGAGTTTCTGAGTTTAAAAAAACACATCCACATGTTTAAAAAGTAGCACACCCCAGCTCCACAGGGGCAGAGGCTCCTGTAATGGAGACCCTTCTGGACCTTACCTATACCTCTTCATTTGGCTGTTCATTTGTATTCTTTATAATACGTTATAATAATACACACAGCATATTTTTGAGGTTTGTAAGTCTTTTGGAGGAAATTATCAAACTTGAGATGGGGAGTGTTGTGGGAACACCCAAGTTTGTAGCCAAGTTAGTCAGATGTATGGATATTCTGCGGACCCAGTACTTGCGATTGGCCTCTAAAATAAGGGCAGTTTTGTTGAAGCAAAGGTTCTTCTTGGCCTCTTTGCCAGACTCACAGTAGGAGTACCCACTGCACTCAACTCCTTGTGGGAGTGAGCACATGCGTGAGCGAGTGTGGGATTTGGCTGACAGCTCCAAGTGCCAACATAGGAGCAACCTCCATGCAGAGCCCGTTGCCAGACCAGGCATGTTACCTCAAGGGGAACATGGCAGTGCCCAGGCAGGGGTGCCTGCAGCCTGATGGATAGTATTAGCAGCTCAGTCAGCAGGGTGACTGCCCTCCATCAGTGAGGGCAAAGGCCCAGTGCTACAGCCTTTCAGAGCACCTGTGCTCAATGGGTTTCAGGCTTTTTTCCAAGTCCAAGAAGAATAAGTTCACACTGATGATTGAAGGGTGATGAGAGCAGAGGATTTTATTGAGCAATGGAACAGCTCTCAGCAGATAGGGGATGTGGGGAATGGGGATAATCCTCCACCCCCACAGTCAGGTATTTTCTCTCTGTGTGGGTCTGGGGCCTTTTATGGGCTCAGAATGGGTAGTGCATGCCGATTGGTTTGTGAGTATGCAAAAAAGGTTAATCGAAGACACCACTCAAAGGTGAGCATGACAGTGTAGAAAACCAATTAGGAAAGGGTAGGTATATACATTAAGGGTAGGGATCAATCAGAGGAGAACATCCAAATGGGCAGATAAGTTCTCAATCCAGTCCAAGCATTTAACTTATAGTTTGGCTTTCAGGCTTTACACCGTGTTTGGTTTGGAGGTGAGGTTTCACCAGGGACCTACCCCTATCTGCCTAGGCATTTGGCTGCTTCCTGTCACTATCATTGTGAGGCTAAGCCTATAAATCTGTGCAGTCTAATGCTAACTCTGGTGTCAGAATTGAATTGAATTGTAGGATACACAGTTGACATCAAAGAACTAGTGTTGATACTGGAGAATTGATTGATGTCAGAAAAAAACATCAGACAGGTGAAGTAATTCTTTTTCTTTTTCTGTATTTAAGTCTTTGATTCCATGCATGTGTATTTGCATGGTCGTGTATATGCTGGGCCCAGCATTTTTATTGAGTTCCTTTTTATTCTATGAATGTTTTCCATGTTTTTTTTTCTGTAGTCTTCATAGTAACGATTTTTAGTGGCTATATGCTGATGATAATTTTAATAAAATATATTAAATCAAATATTTTCAGACATTTCAGCTGGGAAACTGGAATCTCAAGGCAAGCTACCAGCCTAATTATGCATAGTTTCATGTGTTCTTTGAACTGGAAGGACCCTTGGAGAACATCAGCTTTAGTTCTCTCCTAGTTGGAGAGAAATGGATGTCCAGAAAGGTCATCACACTTGCTGATTAGTGATAGTGTTAGCAGCAGCCTCAATTTTTTCCTTTTCAGAAGAAAGAATTTGACCAAGGGACATAACGCAGAGTGAGAGACCAAGGCAAGTTTTAGAGCAGGAACAAAAGGAAGTAAAGTACACTTAGAAGAGGGCCAAGTCGGTGACTTGAGAGATCAAGTGCACTGTTTGAGCTTTGACTTTTGGTTTTACATGTTGGCATGCATCTGGGGCCTTGTGTCTTTCTCCCCTGATTCCTCCCTTGGGGTGGGCTATCAGCATGTGCAGTAGCCTGCTAGCACTTGGGAGGGGCTATGCACAGTGTGTTTCTTTGGGTTGAACACATGCTCACTTGAGGCATTTTTCCCTTACCAGTCAGGTGTTTCTAAAGGAAGGTCATTTACCAGTTAAACTCTGCCATTTTGCCTCTTCATACCCATGCTTGAGCCCACTCACTCAACTCCTCAGAACTTATCAGGAAGGTTTCGATTACCAGTTTCAGGTGTTTATATCTTTTAGGAGACGGCCTTTCCCTGGCACCAGCTGTGACCAATTATTATTTTAGAGATGCAGTGTCCTAACCACCTGACCATCACCTGCTGGTTGCCTGACATCCTGGTGGTGGGAGAGGGCCCTTTTCTGCCCTGCTCATGTCTGACTAGCTACCTCCTGTAACAGGAGAACCAGGACTACAAAGCTGGTCTTCTGACCAAAAGAAAGTACCGTCATGTGGTTACAAGCTCAAGCTCTCAAGGGCATAAAACAAAATGGAGACCTCATCCAGTTTTTTGTGTTTCAAGAAACTGCAGCAAAGTTTGTTACTGATCAGGTTGCCAGACTGGCTTGAACAGCAGGCTTATGAGGTTCTAAGCCCATATTTTATCCTAAGGTATTTTTCTTTATGACAGAACCATATAGAAAGACACACAGAGCACTCCAAATTGGCTGCAGCCTCACAAATTACTTGTTTCCATTAATCAGAACTTTACGGGAGCTAAACAGTATTATTATCATTCATTCAAACATTTTTTACAGAGATAGAGACCAGAAATATGACTGGTAAGAAATTCTTACCCTTTTTGCCAGTATGTCAGTGACCTTAGTGACACCGTTCACCATACCATAGCTCCAGGGTCCATCCTGCATCAGAAAGGAAAGTTATGAAACCACAGACAAAATCCTCAGTTTTGCAAGTTGCTAACCAAAGGGTTACATGGAGTAACCAAATTAGCGTTTTTCATTCTGGCCACAGCAAAATACTTGTGACAAAACATAGACATTAACCACTCTGCTTAGTACCCAATATCAAACTGGCAAGGGTCAAACTTGTCCCCAGATGGGCCCTGTCATTTCTAAATCTTTTTAGAAGCTTCTGCATATGAATAGGCATCCCTAGATGAGACTAATTTGGGAACCCTTATTTTTAAATGCACTTCAATGTATTGTTCATTCAGAACGTTCCTCTGTGAGTTATCTTTAGTAACATTTTGCCATTTCTGTAAGACTTTACTGCTTCCCAGGCCTAATGTTTAAGCCGAAAGGAACTCAGTTTTCCAGAAATTAAGGATCCCATTTTTATCTAAAATATTGGCTTTGTTTTCAGGTTCCCTTGATTGACTTCGCCAATGATTTTTTTCTACCTAAGTGTGCACAAAAAATGAAACAAAGGGTAAAATACAAAACTCCCTGTGAATTTTCAAAAGCAAACTTTACAACCCCTGCAATACAACCATTTTACTACCAGTTGCTTTCTGACCTAGCGAGATGTACGAGACCTCTAAGTGGATCCAATCCAGTTAATTACCAGATGAAGTTCGATCCTGGACCCAGTCCAGTTTCTGTCATGACTTCCAAATCCAGTTTTGAACAGATATTTGCACAAAGAAACTTGGCTAGCCAAAACACAAATCCATGGAGCTCTGAAATCCAGGAGAGAACTTACCATGATCCCCAGACCCTCTGAGAGATCAAAGGACACAGGTGAGTCCAGCAGATACAGTTACAGCGGGGGTATTGCTTACCAGCCAGAAACCTCTGTGGCCAGTGGCACTTTTGCCTGAGTTTGGCTCTGGCCTGCTGGGCCCACTTGGCTGGTGCTACTGGCCTGGATCCCATACTTATCAAGGATGAGTGGAGTGGCATGGGATATGTAAGCAAGCAAGCATGGGGTCCAGCCACTGCCCACAGCCAGGCATGCTGGCTGCAGTGGAGTGGGTGCTGGCTCCCTCAAGGTTATGGCTGGACCAAGTATACTGCAAGCAGCTTCCACAGCTGGCACCAGGGAATGCGGTGGCACCCAGAATCTTGGAGGAGCCAGAAACTGCAGAGCCCCAAAGCAGGTGTCACAGTCCTAACTCAGGGAGCTCCTAGGTCTGGGCTCCCCGAAGGGCCACAGCTCTTCTCTCCTTCTTGTCGCCCATTATGTGGCAAGCAAGGGGCATGTTTTAGCCCTGTTTGTGTTACAGCTCTTTCAGGCCCACCATTCAGCAGGTCCCAAGTACTTGTCTGGCACCAGGAAGAATGAGGTACATGGACAAGTGGAGGGTGAACAAGGCTTAGAAGAGATTTATCGACAATAGAACAGCTCAGAGGAGACCCACAGAGGGTAGCTGCTCTTGACAGCTGATTATTCTGTCATCTTTTCAGCTCTCAGCAGAGAGGAGACCCTGGGTTGCATAGCTCCTCTCTGCAGCTGATCATCTCATCATCCCCTTTCAACTTTCAGTAGAGAGGTGGCCCTGGGGTGGGTAGCTCCTTTCTGCAGCTGGTCATCCCCTCACCCTTTTCACCTCTCAGCAAAAGGAAATCCTGGGGTGGGTAGTTTCTTTCTGCTGGCAGGTCATCCCATCGTCATCTCAGCTCCCAGCAGAAAGGAGACCCTTGGGTGGGAAGCTTCTCTCCACAGATGGTTGTCTTGTTGTCCCTTTTTGATTCTGGCTGGGTCTGGGGTTTTTTGGTCTTCAGAGGAGAGGAAATACATACTAACTGGTCCATAGGTGGCCATTGGTGGGCCCAGAAAAACACTATAAGTCCCCACTGTACTTTGTGGAACTGGTAGCCCAATCCTTAGGCTTTAGGCCTTCCCCAGGTTTAAGGTGGGACTTCACCAGGAGCCTGCCCTTTTTTTCTCAGGAGCCTGTCTGCCTCTTATTACTGTTCATGGATCCCAGGGTGTTTGTGCCAAGGGTTGCCTTCAGGCTGGTGCTGAGCTGCCCTCAGTTCTTCCTCAGTTCTTTTTTCTTTTTTTTTTTTTTTTTAATGGATTGGAGGTTTCAGTGGGACGGGAGAATCACAAGGAATCAGGTGTTCAGAGGAATGTATTGAGTAGAGGTGAGGAACTAGGATGTTGAAAAGCAAAAAAAGGAGAGAAGGAGAGGAAGAAAGAGGAAGAAAAAGAGGGAGAGAGAACAGGAATATTGCTTCATTCTAAAAATGGGTATTAATAATTTTAAAACAATCAGTTAAGTTATCTGTAAAATTGCAGTTCTTCCTCAGTTCTTCCTTTCCATTCTCATTTGTGCCCCAAGTCTTGAGGGCACCAAGGTGGCACAGTGCTGGCATGTCAGCACTGCCCTGAATGTGTACTTACCCAACTAGGTTGTGACCATGCCTGGGCTTGGCCTAGCTCTAATCTGTGCTGAGATTACAGCAGGTGCTGGAAGAGGGGAGAGGTTGGGCAGTGGGAAAAGGTACCTCTGAACCTGCAGGGGAAGGAGGACTTCCTGGGTCCCTGAGAGTGCAGAGATACCTGAGTCCACAGCCATGGCTTGAGCAGCTGCAGCTGCGTCCAGGAGGGTAGGGCTCTTGGCCCCCAAGAGTGCAGGAATTCCTGGTTCCACAGTTATGGCCAGGCAGCTGCAGCTGCACCTCGGGAGCAAGAGGCTCCCACTCTGCCAACTCAGAAGGGGTGGGCTTCTGCTTGTTCCTGGCTTTCACTGGCTCCATGGACTATAGACCTAGCCATGCCTCTCCCACCATAGCCAGCATCATGGCAGCAGCCATTTCAGACAGGCCGCTGCTGCCATCAGTACCTTGCTTATTTACTCAGCATTCCTGGATGTCATTAAAGCTTTACTTTGGATCCCGCTTCTGACACCAAAGAAAAACTTCAGCCAAATTAAACTTAAAGTTGAGTTTAATTGACCAATGAACAATTCGTGAATTGAGCAGTCTCCAGAATCACAGCAGATTCAGAGAGATTTTTGTACAGCCACGTGGTAAAACAAGAGTTATAAACAGCATAAAGAAAATGATGTACAGGAAATGGAAGTAAGGTACAGAAACAACTGGATTGGTTACAGCTCGGCATTTGCCTTATTTGAACACAGTTTGCACAGTTGACCACATTTCATTGGCTAAAACTCAGTGATTGGTACAGGTGTGGGCTACGGTCATTTTACACTTCCATTTGTTATAACATGATGTTTATGATGTACATGATGTACAGAAAAACATTTAGGACAAAAATATTTAAGGAGGCTGCTTTAGGCTAAAGTTGATTTAATGGTTGTTGACTCTCATGATCCTGTGGTTGACTGGGCACCATGGCTTGCTGCTCAGCATCTCAAAAGGGTATTGTACTACATAGTGCTAACCAGGGAAGAGATCAAAATTCAAAATTCAGAGTACAGTTTCTATCGAATGCCTACAATTTTTGCACCATTATCAAGTTGAAAAATCAATATAAGTCAAATTATATTCATAAAATTTGATTCTATGGCTAGAATCAAATCTAAACATACACATGTGTATTAAAATACAGTCAGGGACTGTCTTTTATACATTATTTGTTTTTCCATTCCCTTATTTGTTTTTGTGTGTGTTATAGATAAGGATGTGTTAAGGGGTAGCAGTGTGTTGTAATGATTGGGGAGCTTGGGCTATGGAATTCCATGCCATAGAATCAAATTTTAGGCTTCTGCAGCTACTGGCTGTGTGATTTTGGGCAAATTAATTCCCTTTTGTGCCTCAGGTTCCTCATTTGTTAAAAAAAAAAAAAAGTTGTTTTCAGTATTCAATGAAATAATGCTGAATCCTTGTGAAACCAAAGTAATGTAAGCTGCTATTATTAGTTTGGTTTTTCCCAAATTGATCACCACTGGCCCCACCATCATTGACTAACTACTTCACACTTGTTCTATAGACCATGGAGTACCAACATGCTTTTTTATAAATCATTTTCAAATGCTGATCTATTTATAGACTCTTTATTATTTTTTTCTGGTGTATTTATCTAAAGTGCCAGTTCTGTAATTTTTAAGTTATTTAAATATCTGATCATTCAGATTACCTCAATTTGGTTTTTTCCTCTAAATTTTCTTTGGATACTTAGCTACATACACTCTTGTATATGAATGTTAAGGTTGTTTTCTTAAGATCTATGAAATGATTCTATTGTAATTTTTACTGGAATTTTATTATATTTATAGATCAATATAAGGAATCTTATAAAACTGTCTTCCCATCTAGGAACATAACTTCCCTCTTCAAGATTTCTTTTATGTCCCTCTGTAAACTTGTATCATTTTGTTTTACAGCTTTTGCACATTTACATTTATTTCTGGATATTTGATTGTAAATGAGATTTTTCTCATTTTTTCTCACTGATTTTGTTTATGTACCAAAGCAATTGATTTTTATATGCTTCTATTCTGACTTTTTTATGCTCTTATTAGTTCTACTAGCTTTTCAACTGAGAGCATTGGATTTGTTTTTAGGTAGACATGACAATTTATGTTTTATTTTTTATTGTGGTAAAATATACATAACATAAAATTTATCATCTAAATCATTTTAAATATTTACTTTTAGCTGTGGCAAAAAATCCCCACACAGCATAAAATGTATCATCTTACTCGTTTTTAATTGTATAGTTCAGTAGTGTATGTTCACATTTTTGTACAATGGTTCTCCGGAATTTTTCATTTTGCAAAACTGACACTATGTGCATTAAACAACTCCTAGTTCCACCTTCCCCCATTTATATTTCTCCCAATCATACACAAGGGTTCTAATTTTTTTATATACTTGCCAACAATTATTTACCATTTTTTTTCCTGAAAAAATAGTAGCCTTTTTAATGGGTATGAGGTGATATCTCATTGTGGCTTTGATTTTCATTCCTTAAATGATTAGTAAGATTGAGCATCTTTTCATTTGCTTATTAGCCATCTGTATGTCTTCTTGGAAGAAAGGTCTATTGAAGTACTTTGCCTACTTTTTAATCAGATTATAAACATTAGAAAATAAAACACAAATTGTTAACTATTTTTTCCAGTCGTTTTTGTTTTTGTTTTTTTGTAACTAGTGAGGAACATCAAAGGAAAGCTGAAAAATAACTGAATAGTAAACATTCTTGTATTAATCCTGGTTTTAAAGGTTTCCTTCTGATATTTTTCAGTTAGGTGTTATGGGTGGAAGATTTTTGGTTAACAGTATTCTATTCTAGACCTAGGCTTCAAAGTATTCGTCACAAAAAGTAGTTTGAATTTAATTATTGGTATATTTCAAATGACCATGTGATTTATGTGATTTTCTTCAATCTGTTTAGCGATTTACATTTTAGATTTATTAGTGTGGAACCATTGCTACATTCTTGAGATGAGTTTTATTTGGTCATGATGCAATGCTAAATTTGATTTGCTGATTTTTCTGGCCATTTTAAATAAGGAAAAATCTTAGCCCAAAGTAATCAACCTTCTGAATTGAAGATAAGGGAAACTAAAGGAAACTACGGAGACATTTTCTGTATTTTAAGTAGCAAAATATCCAGTGACTCTGTAGTAGAGCACTAGAATTGTTAAATAGAAACAATAACAAATGGCTTTCAGATTCCTCCTCTGTGCTAATCTCTGAAGTTATTTTTTCTTAATGTGGAGACTCCTTCATTATACCACCATTCAAGATAAGTAGAAGTGAACTTTGATAGAAAGATGCTATTGTATGTTGAGCTACATGGCATGGCTAGGATGACTCCTGGGGGATTTCCCTTGATTTTGTTAGAGCACATATTCTATCTCGTGGTGTAATCTTAGACGTTTCAAGTAAATGGCTGTGACATCAGAGTCACCAGTGCTTCCAGATCATATCTAACTCTTATTTAGTAAAACCAGCATATTATTAGTGTTTAATTCATTGGTGCTATTATTAATTCCACTGTTATAAATAATAATCACTTATGTAGCAAATATAGTAAGCATCTACTAGGTTCTGCTAAATCTGACAGGTACTTGGAATTGAGCAGCTTATGTTTTGTTGTTGTTTTTTCTGTCACTGGGAAAGTGGGTACATGACAGAGAGTAGGGTCGGGAGAGGTTAAATGTATACAAATACAAAAATAAGTGCAATCAAACATTCTAGGTGCTCTTATAGAGAGAAGGCTGTATTATAGAAAGAAGAGTGTATAGCATACAGTGGAACACAAAGGAGACTGTCATCAGTCCTACCTAGAGTAATTAGGACAGGCCTCCTGAGCTGACTCAGAAGACAATAGTTTGGGTAAGTCAGATAGAGGCAGGGTAGAGCAAACATGCAGAGCAAAGACAGAGTAGCACTTGTTTGTAGTTTATCATGAATGATGTATATATAAGCAAATGATACCCAAGGGCATTATGCCGGTAGATTGGGATGATACCAGGTCTTCCATGGGGAGAGAGATTATGGCATGCCATGCTTAGCACCTTGAACTATAGACAGGGGAGCCACTGAAAGGTTTTAGGCAAGGGAATGACACTGTAGGACTTCTCTAGAAGTACCAAGGATGGATATGAGTCTAGGAGGAAGGTGAGTGGCTGTGGTGAGGAAGTAGACTGACCAATTTGGAGTTTCTAACAGTAGTCCAGAGGAGAGATGATAGAGACAACCAGTGACTTCTATTTTCTTATGAACATATACATTCAAAATCTTTATTATTCATGACACTGAGTGATAATGGAATCAGAGATAATAAAAATCAGCAGATATTCTTGGTTTCATTTTAGGTGATGGCTCATACCTCTTTTCTAGTTAAACTTATTGTCAGGACTATTCAAAGAATAGAATTTACATCAATTTCTTTGCCTGACCTGGGGCAGATGTAGGGCTTAAAAGTGATATATATATTAGTCTTTATTATTTTTAAATTTTATCCAGTGCTTGGGTAATATATACATTCAGCTCTAGGTAACTTTTCCAGCAGAACACTTCATAAAACCAGCTGTCGAGTGCCAATTTACACAAAAAATATGTTTCCTCAATAACCTATTATGTTTTAAACAACAAGTAATTATCATATTTGCTACACTTAGACAAAAATCACTCACTGCCATTCTACCAGCGTCTCTGTGATGAGCCACATACTTTCTGAGGGCGTCAATTGCCCCAACCCAGCCAACAAATCCCTATCTCATACTTGTCAACCTTGGAAAATCATTATTTCTGTTCCTTTATCTTTCGAATTCTACCCACCTTTCCCTCAGTTCCAGTTTTGCTTCCTTATAAAGACATTGACTACTTCTCTTTCCCATTACCTTTTCTGACTTTTTTGATGATTGGATAATGACTGTGATAGCTCTTTTATTGTCAAATTTTTATTTACATCTTATTATATTGTTTAACATCATATATGTTTGTTTTATCCCCCATTTCAATCTTTCTCAGTCTTCACTGGGGTTACAATAATAATCTGGGGAGCCTGCTTTAATTCAGAAACCTGGAGTGAGTCTGTGAATCTTCCTTTTTAACAAGATACCCACACATTTCATATATAGGAGGTGCTCGATTAAAATTCTTCAAAGTGGGGGACACAGAAGCATACTCCAAAGAAAATCGTGGAACCCTGAATAATTTTGAGCAAATTACATTCCAGATCCTCAGCTTCCATTAGTACTCTTAGTTTAAATGGAACTTCCATCCACTTTTCAACAAAAGGTGAAAGTCTCACCCATTCCAAATCATTCTCTGATACCTTGCTCAAGTGTAAAGACTCCCAGGGACTTAAGGATAATTCCAAATAATATCTCTGGGAAGCCTTATTTGTTAAAATACCAAACATACCTGTTTTATATTGACCGTTTGCTGAATTTTATGTGTTGTTTTCATAGGTTAGAAGCAATAAAAATCATAACTCAGTCCAGAAGTAAACTTAAAATTAAAATTCTTTTGATGACAGGACATTTTAAAATATCAAATTATTTTACTATTTACATCCCATAGAAATAATGAGAGGGTGATTAATAAGAAAAATTCAAGCATAAAACTATGTTACTTTTTAATAAATTCTGTGAAAAAAATATTGAAATGTTTGAAGGGATGAAATGAACCCTGTAAAACTTTTGAATGTTACGTCAGAATTTGCTCACATACTTTTTAAACACAGAAGATGCAGGGTGGCAAATCAGTGTTCTTCGATTCAATTAGCTACATTTAAAAGAGTGAATTAATAGTTTATTTTTTGTTTCATTGTATTTTTTACATGTTTATATTTTGGATGCTACCCTAAATATGCATGCTATTTTTCAGAAAAATCTTAGTAGGTTTTTAAGCAGAAGTGTTTGAAGAACACTGTTCTAGTCTATACTTGAAAAAATAATGTATCCGAATCACCTGTGACTGTGTTAAAAATGTAGATTTCTGGAATATGCATGATTATAACTGACATTTATTGAGTCAGTTCTGTGTGGCAAAGCAAGTGAAAGTGGCTGGCTCATTTTTACAAAAGTGTCAATGCTTTGATCTTTGCCCAGGGCATGGCAAATTTCCTTTCACTGTGGCTTGCTGCCTAGTTTCCAGTGGTTAGAACCAGAGCCTAACGTTACAAAGGACACAGCCAGTTCTCTCGTGTATGAGCCTGCTCCAACAGCTCCCTTCTTACTAACTTGCCTTTCCTCACCACGCCACCCCTCCACCTGTGCAGTCAGCCCCAGCCTATACAGGCTCTCAGACAAACTGGTGTATTCCCTTCCCAAATCCCTCACCTTATTTTCCCCTCCTCACCCAAACTCAGAGCACCTATAGAGTATTTGAAGGAATGAGGCTGTGTAGGAGTCTGGGAACTGTAAGCATCTCTACCAGGGACAAAAAAGTTCTGTCCTGTTGTGATGTACCTGGAAAACCATCCAGCGTCTGCGTCTGAGGTCTGGGCAGATCATCCCAAACTCTGGGACTGGCCTGGGAAATCAGCAAGAAAGGACTGTGAGTTCTGTTATTTTATTATTTTTAATAAGGATCAGAAATTAAAGAAGTCAGTTACTGAAGAGTTCCTGGTCATTTTTGAAATCAGATGTGAATCCGTGATAAAGATATATAGGAAAAAAGAATGAAAGGAAATAAAGCAGAATGCTAACTGTCTTGAGGGGGTGGATTTTCTTTTGTCTCCTAAATTCTATAGAATATGCTCTCATTGCTTTTATAATTTAAAAATACTTGCTAAATTAAGTTATTTCTAGAGAAAGGATATTAGGCATTCGAATGGTACAAATGGATACTGTGGCACTTGCACTGTGAGTATTTCTGTGTCTCATTGATGATAACACAAGCAATACTGAACGTTGTATTTTTCATCTGCCAAGCCCTTGGAAATGAGCTAAATGTTCTACATGGATTAAATAATTGAATTTTAATTCTTATTATAATGCTATGAGGTAAGTAATTAACCATATTTTGCTGATAAGGATATTGCAGCTTAGAGAAATTTTATACTATACTTGGGCTGCAAAGCTAGGAAAGAGAGAAGTCAATACTATTTGAACCCTCGTAGTTAGCTCCAGGACCAGTATTGTGTGCCATTCAACTGACAGACAGCTCAGCTCACAGTGGAAGCTGTGCTAACTTCTGTCAGTGTAAATACAGGGCATTTCTAAGTACTTGAATGAGGATTCACATTAGAATGAACAGAAATAAGTAAATATTAAATATACAGTGGTAATGTAAAACCTTATAGCATTGTATTCATACATGAAATTATGTGTGAAGGAGTATTTCATGTAATAGGCACTCATCAAATAATTTTATTTGAAATGTATATATTTATTAAGTATTGCTGGAGTATCTCCTACACACCAAGCTCTCTTCTAGGCATTTGAATTATGTCACTATAACAAAGCACAAAAATGGTTCTGCCCTTAAGGACACAATACAGAAACATTGTGTCTTAGCTTGTTTTATGTTGCCTGGATTTGGGTAATTCATGTTACCTGAATCTAGGTAATTCATAAAGAAAAGAGATTTATTTCATGCAGTTATGGAGGCTGAGAAGCTCAAGATCAAGGGACCCCAAATGGTGAGGACCTTCTTGCTGGTGGGGACCCTGAGGAGTCCTGAGGTGGTGTGGGGCATGGTGAAGGGGCCAAGTGTACTAACATGCTAGCACAGGTCTCTCTTCCTCTTATTAGAAATCCACCAGTTTCCCTCCTATGACAGTTCATTAACTATTAATCCATGAATAAATTATTCTATTCATGAGGTCAGGGCTGTCATGATTGAATCGCCTATGTTTTTCTTTTTTTCTTTTTTTTTGAAATGGAGTTTCGCTCATTGCCCAGGCTGAAGCGCAGTGGCATGATCTCAGCTGACTGCAACCTCTGTCCCCTGGGTTCAAGTAGTTCTCCTGCCTCAGCCTCCCGAGTAGGTGGGATAACAGGCACCCACCACCATGCCCAGCTAATTTTTGTATTTTTAGTAGAGACGGGGTTTCACTGTGTTGCCCAGGCTGGTCTCAAACTCCTGACTTCGTGATCCGCCCATCTCGGCCTCCCAAAGTACTGGGATTACAGGCGTGAGCCACTGCAACCAACCTTGAATCACCTCTTAAAGGCCCTGCCTCTCAATATTGCCACATTGGTGGTTATGTTTTAACATGAGTTTTGGAGGGGCAAACCATAGCACATGATGAATATATTGTATAGTGTATTAGATGAGGATAGATGCTATGGAAAAGAAAAGCAGGCTGCAGGGGATTGAGATTGTGATGGCAGGGGTAGTGGCAGTTTTAAATAGGATGGTTAGGGCAAGCCTCACTGAGAAGTTGACATTTGAGCAACTAAATAAGAAAAGAGGGAGAGATAAGAGAATGTAGGAAAAGGAACAGCCAGGGCAAAGGCTCTAAGTACAGATTGGGAGTGCTGTGGTCTACATGACTGGAACAGTTAAGCAGTTAGCTAGGAGAAGAGCTCTCAGAAGCAGTGCAGAGCCAGACATTCTTTATCTGGGATCTAAGAACCTCTAAGGAGTCCATAGATAGAATCCAGGGGCCTCTTAAATGTAGATGGGAAAAATTCATTTATTTTTTATTTTAATAATAGTTAATGTTTAGCATTTTTTCCATCGTAAATGTAGATAGATCCCATGACTTTGTCAGCAATAGAAATCACAGATATTATCACGTTATAGTTGTTGCAGATATCTTAAAATATGTTCATAGTCATTTCAAAATTATGTGAGTTTTTACACCTGCCACTAGATCTTGTTATTTAATGTGTCAGTAAAGGAGTGCATATGTTAGTGTATCACAATTAAAAATATTTTAACACCTGAATTGGTTCTCTCTATAATCTGTTGTAATTTATTTTATAAAAAACCTTTTTCTGAGAAGGAGGGTCCTTAGGCTTTGCTAACTGCCAAAAGGAATCCATGGTGTAAGAACTCCTGATTTAGAACATTATAGGATATTGTTTGACACTGGCTTTTGCGTTGAGTGAAATGGGGAGCTGTTAGAAAATGCTGAGCAGAGTCATCATGTGATCTTCCTTGTCACTGCAAAGACTCCTTCTGGCTACTTTGTTGAACTAGAGATTGAGGGTTCAGGGGGAGGGGAGGGTAAGTAGGCCCCGGAAATCATTTTGGTAATACAGACAAGAGATTATATTTGCACAGAAGGTGACAGCTTGGACTGTCATTGTAGTAATAAAGGCAGTAAAAAGTAATCAGATTCTGGATTTTCGAGGTAGAGCCATCAGGATTTTTTGATATGTTGGATGTCAGGGAAAAGAGTCAGGGATGACATCAAGGGTTTTATTGTTGGTTTGTTTTGAGACAAGGTCTTTCTCTGTTGCCCAGGCTAGAGTGCAGTGGTGCAATCACAGCTCATTGCAGCCTAGTCCTCCTGAGCTCAAGCCGTCCTCCTACCTCAGCTGCGGCTACAGGCACATGCAACTATACCAAGCTAATTTTTTTTTTTTTTTTTTTTTTTTTACTTTTAGTAGAAATAAGCTCTTCAATGTTGCCCAGGCTGGTCTCAAACTCCTGGGCTCAAGCAATCTTCCTGCCTTGGCCTCCGCAGTGCTGGGACATCAGGGTTTTTGACCTGAGCAATAGAAGCATGGAATTGCCATGGACTGGAGAAGATGAGTAAGGGTGGAGCATGTGCAGGGGGAAGATTGGGCATCATTTCTGACATGTTAAACTTGAGATGTCAATTTGTCATGTATGAGGAAACGTTGAGCAGACATTTGGATATATGAGTGTGGCATTGGGGAACAGGGGTTCTGAGCTGTAGATGTATATTGGGGAGTCATTTGTACATGTAAAACTGGTGTTTAACACTTTGAGACTGAATGAGATGGTGAACATAGAGGAGAAAAAGAACTGGGACTGACCCAGGGGACATCCAACAGAAAGAGATTGCGGTGAAGAGAACTGAGAAAACTTCCAGTGAGGCAGGAAGAAAACTATGAGATTGTGGAGCTCCGGATGCTATGTGAGGGAAGTGTATCAGAGAGAGAGGGAGTGTGCCACGTGACAGAGCAAATGAAGTAAGGACAGAGAATTAAGCATTGCATTTGGAAGCATGGATATTACTGTAATCTTCACAATGAAAGACTGTTGAAGGTGTCAGGATAAAAGTTTAATTTGGAGTGGGGTTAAAAGAGAATGATAAGTGGAGACAGTATGTGGGTGACTTTGAGAGATTTTGCTGCAAAGAAACAAAAAAAAGGAGGTACCTGGTGGAATAAATGAGAGCAAATGACAGATTACATTTTGTTTTAATTAAGTTGGGAAAAATAAAGGCATCTTTGTATGCCAGAAAGATGTTTCTGGTAGAGAGAGAAAATTTGATGTAGGAAGAAGGAAGACTTGGAGTGATGCTTTCAAGAAAGTAAGAGGGTTAAGATCTTCTGTACTAAGAAACGGATTGGCTTTGATAGGAGCGTGGACAACCACCTCTAGTAATAGATCCAAGGGCAGGGGCTGTGGTAGGTGGGAGGATGCACAAGTTCTTCTTCAGTTTTATAAATGAAGTAGGAAGCAAAGTTTTCAGTTAAAAGCAAAGACCAAGACAGTAATAATAAAAACAGCAGCTAGCCATATGTAATATTGCATGCCTGTATGCCAGGCACTGCTCTAAGTAATGAACAAATAATTATAATTAATAACTGTAATCTTCACAACCACTTCATAAAGTAGGTATCATCAGTATTCCCATTTACAGATGAAGAAACAAGACACAATAGGTAAAATATTCCCCCCAGGTCTCACTGCTTGTAAATGGTAGCCAGGATTTGAACCAGGCCTTGTAGGTATGAAATCTGTTTTCTTAACTGTGTTGCTTTACTGCCTCAGCTCTGTGTCTCCATCTATAGCAGACATGATCTATCTGTAAAGTTAAATCAACTCATCAATGCTTGATTGGAATCAGAGTTATGCTCATAAACCTGGAATACTTTGTATAACTTATTTTAATTGTGAAAATAACACCAGAGATGGTTTGACTTAATGATTTTTTGACTTTTCAATCAGTTTATCAGGACATAACCCCAGTGTATATTGAGTAGTATCTGTAGTTTTCTGTAGAAAAATTAGAAAAAATGAGCATATACATACAAACAAAAGAAAATAAGTCATTTATCAACTGTTTTTAATAACTATGGAGTATTACAGTATTGATGGATAATATTTAAGAAATCAGTGTTTTTTAACCTTTAGGCCAATATTTGTTTTTGCTATTCAAATAACATTGTAATGAATACTTGCATCTAAATCTTTGAATGTATTCCAGAAAATATTGGAGAGGGAGTCAAAGAATGAGTTATTAAAACCATCACATACTTGTTCAGTATTTGATACCAGCTACCAAATCAACCTCCCAAAATGTACTCTGCTGTTTCTTTCCTAACTAATGACTCTAAGTGTCCTACAAATGAAATACTATGGTGTCTACCTCCATGGACTAAAGAAAGTCAGTCAGGTAAAATGCTTAGCACAATTCCTAGCTCATAGAACACATATAATAACTGTGAATACTAGCAACATTTCTAGCAGTAGTAATTATTATTTTTGTTGTTAATGATTATAACACTTCATGATTACATTTATTGATTTTTAGACAACATTGGGTTTCATGGCATAAAAATGTGAAAATATTTTGGAAACAAGTAGACAAAAATTGATATATTATTGTTTTATCAATATTTCTTTGTTTACCCACAAGGTTGAACATTTGTTCATATGTTTATAGGACATAGAAACATGACGACTATGACTTTCTATTTCTGTGACATCTATTACCACAGTAACTAATGCAGTGAGTGGGAATATGTGTATTTCATGAGCCTGGCCTCCAGCTTGCCAGCCATGAGAGCCAGAGGGGATGGAGCAGTCTGAGGCTGTATGATCTGATGGCTGGATGCATCTGGCTGCTTATTCAGCTGTGGCTTTTCTATTAGGGACAGCTGTGAACATGGCTCCAGGAGTTGCCTTCATGAAATGAAGCATATGATGACAACTGGAAGAAGAGGAAGAGTACATATTGTTAAAGATTTAATGGGCATAGTAATGGCCAAGCGGAAAAAAACCCGTAGGTGGGGATGAATTGGTGCTGACTGGTCATGCCACGAGGGCTATATATCAGGAAACCACTAATCTGGGCGGCTCCTCTGGAGAGGACTGGGTCTGAGTCAGATCTGCCCTGTGAATTGCAAGTACTCTGCAAAGTTCATGCTATCAGGTGCATCAGAAACAGTCTCCACAGTGCTGACTCCTTCTGATGATAGAAAGCTTAGGTTTGTGTGTCATGATGGTTTTTCACCTGCTTCAGTGGATATTGATTTAGCCTGGATACTATGCTGTGGACATTAAGAGTATATAGATTCTGGAGTTAGGCTTCCTGGATTCAAATCCTGGCTGTATTTCTTATTACCTGTGTAAACCTGGACAACCATTTAAGCTGTCTGTGCCTTGATCATTTTTACCTGTAACACAGATATGATAATAATAATAATTCCCACATAAAATTTTTATGAGGATTATTTGAGTTTATGTATTTTATCTAATGTATGATGCACATTTTCTACAGCTGAAATTAGGATGTGTTTTACAGTGGGTATTTTACAATTACAATTGACAGCAGTTTTACTTTCTTTGTGGTATATAAATACAGATGCATCTTAGAATAAGTGGTATCTTGTATATGAAGAAATAGAGCATTTGTAAACAGTAAAACATGGTTTGACAACATAAAATGCTATGTTAGTGTTTTCATTTATTTGGTTTTGTGACCAAAACCAGACCCTAATGTCCCCATTAAACCAATAAAGCATATTTATTGCAAGCCCTTTATCCTTGCATTGTGAAAGCTTTTAAAACAAAAATTCAATGAGTCAGAACATAGATCAATTGAGTCATGTGATTTTTCAGTTCTTTGGAACCTCAGGGATATATCACGTGACTTTCAAGATGAACTTTTCCAGTTACATTCATCTCTTGACCTCCCAGGTCTCTGGTCTCTATTTTCTTTTAATGACCACTGGGATAACCCACTCCAAATTCTGGCCTCTCCTCACTTCCAGTGGTATTCTTTTCCATTTCAGTCAGCTAATACTATCTGCATCTAAATTCTGGCTCTTGTGTTTACTTAACGTGGTTTTATTTTTGAAAGGATAAATTGTAACACTCCTGTTTCTACCTACCAACTTCTATCATTCTGGCTTTTCCCCACAGTTCTCCCAAACCACAAATCCCTTCTTCCTCAGGGACTTAACTCCATACATCTTTTTTCGGTGTCTGTCAGCTCTTGCTGTCTTCCCTTCCTTCTCTGAGACACTGAAATTCTGTAGTGTTGCGTTCTCTGTGATGTGTTTGATTTCTTTACCCCATTGCCTTCTTATAGCAGCCATCTAGTAAACCCTAGCCTTGAGAGATCCAAACGTTTGTCTCTTCCTACCTTAGTCTGGACTACAAAAGCTACTGAGGAAAACTAATACAACTGTCAAGGCTCTGCCACTGTGGATTTGTGGTTTCTAGTTACAAATGGGTCCTCCAGCTCTAGCGTGTGTTCCTAGTCTACACTTGACTTTCAACAGCTGCTATTTCAAATATTTTCTATCTCCCTCAGAACATCTAGTTCTTTCTCTCTCTCCCTTTACCCTGAGCATTTGACCTCATTTAAGAGCCATAAAGAGGCTTTAGAGTAGTAGAAAATATATTAGGTCAGGAGACCTGTGCTCTGCTGAACAGCCATGTGATTTCTTTTCTCCTTGTGTATTCATAAAATGTGTTTCTACCTGCATATGGATCTGAGATTTTCTATGCTATAAATCAAATGAGTCAGTTTATTTGGGTATTCATTTCATAGTTTCTTCATATGTATTTTGAGGAAGGGGATTAGTCTAAGTGACCTCTGAGACTCTATCCTTAAGAGTCTGTGATTTTTATGGTATTACTTAAGTATGTGTTTCTTCAAACCAGCTTCAATGTGCAGAGATTACTTCTGACAATGTCATTTCTTAGGTAAAGCAGGAATTTTTTTTTTTTTTTTTTGAGACAGAGTTTCGCTCTTGTTACCCAGGCTGGAGTGCAATGGCGCAATCTCAGCTCACCGCAACCTCCGCCTCCTGGGTTCAGGCAATTCTCCTGCCTCAGCCTCCCGAGTAGCTGGGATTACAGGCACGCACCACCGTGCCCAGCTAATTTTTTGTATTTTTAGTAGAGACGGGGTTTCACCATGTTGACCAGGATGGTCTCGATCTCTCGACCTCATTGATCCACCTGTCTCGGACTCCCAAAGTGCTGGGATTACAGGCTTGAGCCACTGCGCCCGGCCAAAACAGGAATATTCTTGTCACAGAAACCAGGACATGATGTTTGTCTTTTTTGTGATGGCAAATTTATCTTTTTTCTATTTTGCTATTTTCAAACTGGTGAAAATGACTTGTTGTTTGGACTTAGCATCATATCAACAGGAGGGAGAGGGGGCATTTGAAGAAACTTAAGAAGTATTTTGTTTCTGTGCTAAAGTTAATCAAGAGTTTGCCTTGAACCTCAGACAGGGGCTTCTGGGGAAGAAGAATGTGTTTCCCAACTAGGTTCTACTCCACAGAGTGGATAGTGCACGTCACCAGCAGCCCCTTAAGTTTTGCTACCAGGCTAAGCTGAACATTTATGTGAAATGAGTTGGTATCTTCACATTGCTGCCCAGATGGTGCATTTCAAAAATGATCTTGCAGGTTACGTTGAGATTTTCCAGTAAAGTGGGATTTCCAAAGGTATCTTGCCTATTTTATTTTTTGCTATCTATGGTTCCTTCTATATTTTTCCAACATTTGAGCATCATTTCTAGTTGCTAGAATTTCAGGGAAACTTCAGTAGGGTAAGGAAGAGCCAAGTTCCTTGATGTTAGCTCTTGGCTCACTGCAAAGTTCACTTTTGTGGCCTTATCAACTTGGATAGCAGAGACCTTGGAGTTAGACTCAAATGTAGGGGCTTACTTTTTATAATATATAGACATATGTCACTTTCTCTCTCTCTCTTTTTTTTTTTGAGATAGAATCTAGCTCTGTAGCCCAGGCTGGAGTGCAGTGGTGCGATCTCGGCTCACTGCAATCTCCGCCTCCCGGGTCCTGGTTCAAGTAATTCTCCTACTCAGCCTCCCAAGTAGCTGTGATTACAGGCACCAGCTACCATGCCCAGCTAATTTTTGTATTTTTTAGTAGAGATGGGGTTTCACCATGTTGGCCAATCTGGTGTTGAACTCCTGACCTCGTGATCCACCTGCTTTGGCCTCCCAAAGTGCTGGGATTACAGGTGTGAGCCACTTCACCTGGCCACACATGTCACTTTCTGGCCCTCTCCAGACATCATTGTTTGGGGATACCTTACAAATGCAGTGGTTCTTGGCTTTGGATGCCCATCAGAGTCACCTGGAAAGCTTTTAAAAATTCCAGTTGCAAACAGGCATCTCATGCCAATTAAGTCTATCTCCAGGGCTGGAATTCAGACGTAAGTTAAACCTCCCCGGGTGATTCTTATATGTAGTCAATGTTTAAAGCCACTGGAATAAAGGCATTATGGAGGGGGGCATTAAATAGATAGGCTTGTGAAGAAGTTTTGACTTTCACAAGTGAGCTGGTTGTTTCTCCCATTCATCTTTCCTGATTTTGGTACTAGTAACACTGTAGTGGGATTGCAGGTGGAGAGCTGTGGATGACTGATTTTCAGAAGCCTGTTAATATAGGCTTTGAGCAGCAACTGTATTTTGCCTGTGAATCAGTGTGTGCTTCTCTTCATATTCTCTTGTCTATAGTATTTCTAACCCTTTATAAGAAGGGACAGCAGGTGCTGTGTATATTCATGTGTGTGTGTTGTCTCCATTTCATTTGGTGTTTTATTGTTTATCCCATTCACTTTGAACACTAGATCATTTCTGACTGTATCAGTTATGAGAAAGTCAGTTATCCAGGAAAGATCAGATTATTTGGGGGAAAAACAAAACTAAAACAGCTACCATAAAGCAACAACAAAACCCAGACAATTTGAAAAGGACATGTTAAACTGAAATGTTTAGAACTAGTGTTTTTGGCCATCCAAGATTCTGCTTGGCTGTTTCCACCTGTGTGCACATGTAGCTCCAATTTCTTTAAATTCCTGGCCCATTGTATACAGTTCCCACAAAGAATACTTAAGAATTCCTGGGGTGGCCAGATAAAACACAAGATGTGAACTTCAGATAAACAGTAAGTCTTTACTTAGTATATTTCAAATATTGAATGGGACAGACACTGGAAAAATTATCTGTTGTATTCTGAACTTCACATTTAACTGTGCATTCTGTACTTTTATTTTCTAAATTAAAATAGAAAATAGGTATAGCCCAGCCTCCTGGCACCCTGTGGAGGTATAGGCTAGACTTCTGGACTAGTAGACCAGAGAGCTGTCTGTTTTTTCTGGGCTGAGAACCTTTGATGTGACCGCTTGTTTTTAGTGTTAGAATTGAGAAATGCAGATTTAAAAACACCCCCACACTCTACACACATTCAGGTCTTAAATTTTGAATGGTAGAAGCAATACAAGATAAGACCTTATTCTTGCAGGCAGTAAGCCCAGTGACAGCTGCAATATGTTATGTTTTGGAGTACTTTTCCACCACGTGGGAAACACAAGTGTCCTGTCTCCCTTAGAAACCTAGGCAGGTAGCCTGGCCTCCTGGGTACTTGTCTGGCCTGGTTTACTAGAAAATTCCACTTTCCTTCAAGTTAAATCTGGCTGACTTTCACCTACCTCTCAAGAGACTGACCTTCACCTCTCTCTTCTGAGGTTCATTTTGTCAGCTTTAAATAAAGGGCTCTGTCAATTATTGAGTCAAAGCACAAGCTAAAGACAGATTCTCCTACCATTTTCAGTCAAGTCAACTAATGATTATATATATACATTATATAATAATTATATAAAATTATATATGTATTATATGAAGAATGTGCTTTTTTTTTTACAAGTACTTTGTATACTGTTTGAATATGTATTCTTTTTGAGGTAGGCAATTTTTTTCTCACTGACTATAAGGCTAAACTTAGTCTTATAAACAGAAAAGTGTATGTATGTGTGTGTGTGCGTGTGTGTGTGTGAGAGAGAGAAGAGAGAAAGAGAAAATTTGGATATACCCTCTATTATTTATAAAGAAGAATCTTGAATAATT